>NC_062280.1:51820000-52427500 GCF_902655055.1 Lutra lutra | reverse complement strand
CTTGAAACCATATAGTTCTGGTCTTCTTTAAAGTGGTATTTAAAACTCTAAAACTACTAAAACCAGTTTTAGTAGTGTAGTTTGCTGTTTGCCAGCAAAAGCATCATAACTGGTTCTGTGAGCAATGGATGCATGTAAATGGACATTGAAAGACCTGATTATAAAAAGACAAGAGGAGGGGCACCTGGATGGCGCAGTGGGTTAAGCACCTGCCTTTGGCTCAGGTCATGATCAGGGTCATGGGATCGAGCCCCGCAATGGCTTCCCTGCTTACAGAGGAGCCTGCTTCTCCCTCTCCTGAGGCTCCCCCTGCTTGTGCTCTCTCTCTCCCTCAAATAAGTAAATTCTTTCAAATAAAATGAGAAGACAGAAGTATTTTCTCCTAGTGGCTTCTAGGTTATCAGTGAAGCAAGAATCCTTTTACTGTCAGCAAAGGAAGCTAGAGGGTGTAAGATATTCGAAAGAAGGGAAATAGGAGAGTCTTTCTGATAAGTAGGCAAGTAACGTTACGAAGGAAATACAAGATTGCCCAGCACTCCTGAGTGCCCACTGCAGACTAGGGACTATAAATTTAAAGTGCAAAACAGCTGGCATGGTTCATTGTTTCTTCAGGCACGTTCAGATATTCAGGGGCTCACACAGAGTAAGCAGAATGACGAGTTTAATCAGGTTTGACACTTTGCCAGGCAAGTTTTGAAAGCACTAGAGGAAGGCAAAGAAGTCAAGGGCCTCTACAAAGGAGTGATTAAAGTGATTAATCATGGAGGCCAGCATGAGTAAGGAGAAAATTGAGAATAAGATAAGGCAGATGACAGTGAAGAATAGGCTAGGTCAAAGGATTGGATGTTTCAATGGAAGCAGAAGAATTGTTGGAGAGAGAAGCTGAAGTGAATTTGAAAGAGAGCATGTAAGTGGTCAGAGTTGGGTACTTACATATAAGACTTTGAGAGGCTAAGTATTGGACACATCAATAAAATAGATGGTATAGTCACATGGGATAATAATAGACATAAAATTAGAAAGGGAGTGAAGTAGGTACTAAGATATACAACCCGCAAAAGAAGAATCTTGAAAACTTTAGATGACAAGAGAACTAGCCGATCTAGCCTGAAATCAGGTGCCCCGAAAGGGTTGTCTTTATAAAAGGAAACAGAGGGCACCTGAGTGGCTCAGTTGTTAAGCGTTTGCCTTTGGCTCAGGTCATGATTCCAGGGTCCTGGGATCGAGCCCACATAGGGCTCCCTGCTCAGCAGGAAGCCTGCTTCTCCCTCTCCCACTCCCCTGCTTATGTTCCCTCTCTTGCTGTGTGTCTCTCTGTCAACTAAATAAATTAAAAGAAAAAAAAAAAAGGAAACAAAGAAGAGAATGGGCTGCCAGCAGTAATGAGAAATATGAGAACAATTATCCCCCTGCCAGGCCCCGTGGTTGTGGGATGTGACAGTAAAACAGGCGGAACTGAGAATGCTGCAGAAAAAAAGCTAAATTTCATGAACTTCAGTTTCCTTAACTGTAGAATGTTGCTAATATTGACTTTCTAGAGTAGTTTGAGGATAAAATGAGATAACATATAAAACACAAGAAATAGAACAAAAAACAATCATATCCCTGAACCTCACATTGTAAAGTGCCTACCACAGTATTAAATATAGCTCTTTTGGCTATTTGTATTGACTTTTTACTTTGTTCCATGCACTCTTAAGGAGACATTGAAGAACCAGTGATGAGAAATTTCATCTTTGTGGGATAACCTTAAAAACCTCAAGTTGAGAATTCATTTGAAGATGGTTCCAGATTAGTAGTGCAGCCAGTCATCTATCAAAATCATATGCAAATTTTCACTAGGAAAAAAGACCCACTGGGGCACCTGGGTGGCTCAGTGGGTTAAGCCACTGCCTTCGGCTCAGGTCATGGTCTCGGGGTCCTGGGATCCAGCCCCGCATCGGGCTCTCTGCTCTGCGGGGAGCCTGCTTCCCCCTCTCTCTCTGCCTGCTGCTCTGCCTACTTGTGATCTCTCTCTCTCTCTGTGTCAAATAAATAAATAAAATATTAAAAAAAATTTTAAAAAAAATTAAAAAAAAGAAAAAAGACCCACCTCCAATCCAAGCTTTAAACTGTATTTCCATAAATAAAGATCCAAAAATTATGAACTCAGGTAAAAACAAATCATAAAATGTACAAGAAGATAAGATGCCATGACAAATGGAAATTAGATTAGATACCATAACCTCAAGATCTCCAAACTGGATATTGGAATTATCAGATGCAGATGTTAAAATAATTATGTATGATATATTAAAAGAAATGTAATAAAATCTTGAAGATATGAGCACAGTACAAGAAACTTTGATAATACCCAAGTTCACCTGTAAAATAACCCAAGAAAAGGAATGAGATAATATCTAACATACAGATAATTTCAAACTTATTGACTATTTTTTTAAAATTTGGTGATGGAAGCATGAGCCTTCATTGTACCACTGCTCTTTATATCTTTCATATTTTTACAAATGTTTGTAAATACATAATAATTAATAAATACATAATAATTAATAAACCCATTAAATAATTTTAGGCCATTCTAAAAAACATTGCATAGCCATTCAAGAGGATACAGTTAAAGGAGTTAATGGAAAGCATATTACAGACCTATTTTTCAGTGAGAAAAACTAGTCAGTGGGTTATATGTATATCCCAATTACATTTCTATAAAGCAAAAACAAAAAAACTTCAATAAGTTTATATTTATAGTTATTACTACATGTGTATGCCTAGATATGCCTGTCTATCCATCTATCTCTCTAGTATACATGTAAAAGGTTAGAAAAATATCTAGGAGGGTATATACTAGTGTGTTAAAAGTAATAGCTAATGGTGAGGGAAGACAGAGGAGTTGCTAAAAGAATAAACTCACTTTACTTTGGGATGCTACAACATGGGTTGTGCATATTTAAATAATGATGATGAATACTCTTGTAACCACCATCCAGGTCAAGAGTTTTACCAACCACCAAGAAGCCCCTATACATTCCCAGTCCCAATTATATCCCTCTCTCTCTCCCCAAAGTATCTACTCTCTTAGCTTTTATGGTAATCATTTTTGTTTCTTTATAGTTTTATCACCAAAGTGTATATCCCTAAACGTCGTAGCTTTGTACAACTTAAAAAAAATTTTTTTTTGTATGATTTTCAGTCCCTTTAGTCTACCAGTATCCCCTCCTTTCCTTTGCCTTTACAATTTATAGTTGAAGAATCTGAGCCATTTGACCTACAGCATTTCACACCGTCTGGAATTTACTGATTTCACACTCATTTGAAAGATATGTATGTTCCTCTATTTTCTCCAAATGGACAGGTAAATCCAGCGGTTTAACATGACTCATGTTCTGTCCCTTTGAGAAGACTATATAAGCATAGACTGCATGGTTTCCATGTGTGTGTATGTGTGTGTGTGTGTATAATGTTGGCAATTGTTATACTCAATGCCTAGATCCATTAATTCCTTGAGATTGCAAATTAGTGATATTCCAATTCTATCATTTATTGTTTATTTTTTAGTTGGAATATTATTACAAAGAGATACTTCCATCTATTATTTACCTGTGGTTCAAGATAAATGCTTGTTTCTCTCCCCCTAATTACCTATTTTTAAGAGAGCATATTGATGGTTTAAATAAATTTTAATTATCCTGATTAAAGTACAAATTGTCCTGTCCCTCTGGTCATGGGAACTTCTTCAAATTGGCTCCTTTTGACAAGACCCACGTAATCTTTGAAAACTTCACCACCAATTTTTACAGCAAGGTGTGCTAGATTTGAACATTACTGCCTCAGATCTAGTATTAAGTAGTATAAGTAGTATTTCAAAACTACAACCTGGGTGCTAGGTGCTAGAGATTCTAATTGTTCCTGAGTTGATCATTGTTTCTGAACTTTGGAGGTAAAACTAGGAATGGATATGTGTATCTTTTCGTAGTTCCTTTTGATAGTTGATTTTTCTTTTTTTTTTTAAGATTTTATTTATTTATTTTGAGAGAGAGACAGAGAGAGAGAAAGGGGAAAAGCACGAGCAGAGGGAAGGCAGAGAAAGAGGGAGAACCAGACTCCCTGCTGAGCAGAGAGCCCAATATGGGACTTGATCCCAGGACCCTGAGATCATGACCTGAGCTAAAGACAGATGCTTAACCCATTGACCCATGCAGGCACCCTGATTTTTTGTTCTTCTTTTAATCTTCTATCTCAATTTGTATATTCATATACATTATATACCATGTTTCCTATGCTTTGATACATATTTTACATCTATATTTTATATTCTGTTCATTTGCTCTTATGTTTAATTTTGTCTAATTTTAAGTTCTAAATATTTAATATTTTCTCCTAATTCTTTCACTTACATTTTAAACTTTTCCAATTCTTATTAAAGTTATTCCCCTTATTTTGTAACATTTTCATGTCTTCAGTTTATTGAGAAATAAAATGTAAAAATTTTCATATTTTATATGAATATATCTTTCTGGTGTGTTTCCATTCTCTGTAGATATCATTTGGCTCCTTAACTTTCTTTTTTATTATAATACTATGTATGGGACTTGACCTTATACTTTCTGGTCACTTTTTTACTCTTTTACATGCAATCAGTTACATTTCTTTCTTCTAGTCATTTTCAAATCATTTCCTCAGAACTTCTTCAGAGAAAAAAAATTAAAGCATTTGCTTTAAACACTTAAGTAAAAAAACAAATACATTTGCTCTCCTCTTAACTAGTCACTATGGTTTTTGAAAACATAATAGGAAAAAAAACAGGAAAACCATCACATACTAGATTTTCACTTGTAACTCTTGTCACTTCCCACTCTTCCCTTTGCTGGCAGAATCTTCTTTGTATCTGCCCCTTGATTTTCTTCAGATTCACCTGATTTCTATTCCACTGCTATGTTCTAAGCCAGACATTCCATCCCACTACTAATGTCATTCCACTGGTTTAAGAATGTCTAAAGAGGCTCTTGACAAATGGAGGTATGTCTACTCCAGCAAGGTGTGGGTTAGGGGGATGGAAAGTAGGATAGTGGTTAATTGTATTAGTCATCTCAGGCTGCCATAACCAGTACTACAGATTGGGTGACTTGAACAACAGAAACTGATTTCTCATCGTTCTGGAGACTGGGCAGCCCAAAATCAAGGTGCAAGGATGCTAAGCTTCATTCTGAGGCTTCTTCTCTTGCTTTGCAGGTTGCCTCTATTTCACTGTGCTCATAAGACCTCTTCATAAGACCTCTAAGCACAGGGAGAGAGAAATCTCTTTCTCTTCCTCTTTTATGAGGCCGTCAATGCGACTGGATTATGACTCCACCCTTATGACCTCATTTCACCTTGATTATCTCCTTTCAGCTCTGTCTGCGTAGACTGCCACCTTGGGGGTTAGGATTCAGCCTATGAATTTTATGGGGATACAATTCCATCCATAACATCGATAGAATGAAATAAATTAGTGATCTGAAATAAGACATGAAAATATTCACCTGGATTTAGAAGATGAGGAAAGATAAGATTGGAAAAAGATGAAAAGTACAAGACACTGCTTAGCCTAATAGGGTAACAGTGGTCCCGGGGAAGATTCTAGGCTTCCAGGGGCATCCTGAAATTATAGACACTGAATTAGGGAAAAACGAGATGTCACCAAAACAGGAATCTCCCAACTGGTTACAATGAACACTGAATCTAATTTGTGTTATGGCTGAGAGCACTGAAGCTCAGGAGAGTGGAGATCATACACCCAGAAAGTAAGAGAATCAGGATTCCTTCTAGAAATATTGTAGGTTAACACCACTGTTATTTCTAATGCATTCTCTCTCCCTCTGTTGCCATTATAAACTTCACAGTTTTTCTGAGGATGGATGTTAAGCCATGAGCCTGAGGTTCTATTTTGACTGGATTCCATTCACTAGTTTTACAAGTATTTTGAGCTTTTGGTTTCTGTAATGCTGTGACTAAATGAAATAGGCCTGCATAGGAATACGAATTGTGAAAACTGATTGAACAGAAATGAAAAGAATGTTGAAGCTATTTCTCCTCTGCAGGATAAATACTCTAAGTCATAAAAACAACTCAGGATGTATTATTCTCAGGGATATTTCATGAAATTGGGATCCATATCCACTGATGTTTTAAGAATTGTCATCCTGAAAGGTGGTTGTAAGGATTAGACAGACTCATAAACACAGCAGAATGAGAAGTGCCTGGAGTTCCCTATTATAAAGTTTGTAATACAGAGATTGAATCAAATGACATCATTCGTCTCCTGCAACTAATACTAGGGTAACTAATAGTAGAGGAAACTAAATATCGCAAAATAAGAGATTAATGTGATTTTCATTAAAATATTTATTTTCTGGCTAATATAGAGTAGCACAGTAGAAACATTCAGTTTTCTTTTCAATTTTAATATAGAATCTGATTACATCTGATTTCTTGAATAAACTCCATGGTAATCATACAATTACTCCATTAATAGATGCTAATGTTTAGAGAGTCTTTAAGACAGAGATTCTAATAACTATTCATTATTTCTAAGAAAATTTAAGGACATGTGACATTTTCTTCAATCATGAGAACTGATAACAAAAATATTACCCACATAGAAAATGACACAGCACAGTAGAGTCCTCATATGTATCAATACACAGACTGACTAGTGGTCAATTAACTGGTTGTATATGGACATTCTGCACAGCAAGAATGAAAAAATGACTTATGTTCCTATGCTCTTTGGAATTTTTATTTTTTTTTTAAGATTTATTCATTTTACAGAGAGAGAAAGCAAGAGCGGGGGGAAGGGCAGAGGGAGAGAATCTCAAGCAGACTCCCTGCTGAGCAGGGAGTCCAGTGACGCAGGGCCCATCCCACCACCCATGAGATCATGACTTGGGCTGAATTCACCAGTAGGCTGTTTAACCACTAAGCTTTCCAGTACCCCTGCTCTTGAGAATTTTTTTTTTTAAGATTTTATTTATTTATTTGACAGAGAGAGATCACAAGCAGGCAGAGAGGCAGGTAGAGAGAGAGGAGGAAGCGGCTCCCTGCTGAGCAGAAAGCCTGATGTGGGGCTCGATCCCAGGACCCTGAGATCATGACCTGAGCCGAAGGCAGCGGCTTAACCCACTGAGCCACCCAGGCGCCCCGCTCTTGAGAATTTTAATGAGAATTTTAGAGGGCTGGTAGTAGGTAAGTGTTAAAAGTAGAAAAGACAAGATGTAAGAGACAAAACAAAACAAAACAAAACAAACCTGAAGTCACTATAGGAGAAGACATAAAGCAACTGATACTACCCAAACACAATGAGTAAGGAAAAACCATATATAACAGGGAGGAGAGGGAGAGGGAGGGAGAACTAAATGGAAGAGAAATTAGTTGAGAGTGATAGAGTAGCAAATCACCTTAATGGCCAGCCTAGGCAAGATGATTCAACAGTAACAAACACCCAAATTTTTAATGCCTAATAAAAACATGCTTGTCTTTCCCTCTCATTATGTACAACATAGGTCACAGGAACAGTCCCCATATGGTACATTCCATTCCCACTGTGAGAAAAAAAGAGAGATACCGTCTGTTTGCAACTAGCACTTGTTACTTTTTGTTCATAGTTTATCACTAAACTAAATTATACAGTCAATTATATAATGCTTGTCTTTATTGTAATTTTATCTTTACTTCACTTCAAAGATTCTTGTCTGAAGGCAAAACTAAATCCCACAGTAGTACTAGCCTCTGTTCACAAGGGAAGGGTTTTATTTCTTTTATAAGGCACTTGCAGTGACCAAAAAGAATGCAGCTGATGGGCTCTTCAGGGAAAGGCTTTGAGCCTCTGATCTCTACCCATGCTGACTAGAGGTGAAATAGGAAGCAGAGTCACAGGAAATGTCCTAGAGGCATCCCGTGAGATTAAAACGTGTTCAGTCAATGTGATTAATTTTTAGGATGGTTGATCTTCTGTAACCTGCATAAAGTGAATGTTATTTTGTCAGTCCAGAGAGTCGTTCAAAAAGGACCCTTGGTCAGATGACAACCGAACACTTTTCAAAAGACCAGGAACATCGCTGAGTCATTTTTTCCTAACTACCTATGGAAACATAGCTCACCTCTTTCCAATAGTGATTTATAGCCTAATGGCAATGCTTCTGGGCATTTCTCTCTCTCAGATTGAAGCTAGGTGCTAGATGCTTTTACTGTTTAAAAAAAAAAAAGTATTTTCTCCATGGCACATCCAATAGACTTGCCATTAAGCTGTTATTCACCTCTCTTCTGTGTCTGCTGACGAGGTAAGCATTAATTGAGGTTCAAGCACTAGCTTTCATGTTAATGCTCATCAAATGCATTTATTAACTCTTCCTTTGATAATAGAGATCATACAAAATTAAAGCTTGAAACATTTTTTTCCATTCATCAAAAATCGTAACTAAAATGAAATAAATGTTAAAAAGAAACCCTTCAATTCATTGCATCAAATATGTAAACGAAGAGAACTTTCTCCCTTTAAAGACAAATTTATTTGCTGAAATTGTAATACATAGTTTTTCTTTAGAATGGGAGGGCTGACTAACTCTAGGCAGGAGAGGAAGGCCTACCGTTATCTGTTTGTTTGTTTTAATTATGGCACCAAAGAAAATATTGACAAGGCTATTTTCACCTTTATGAGATCCTACACAAACTTCTATGATTATGTACCGCATTACATTAGAAACAGAAAATTTTGACCAAAAAAAAATGTATTTTATATCAATATCTTAGATGCTTATTTGGAAATATGCATTGAATTTTAAACATTTTATACTATGCAAAATATTTTCTTTAAATTTCAATGTAAATTCGTGACATAAGTTTTGTTAACTGATTATTTTTATAAGCGACAATTTGCCATGGCAATTATTAAGCTAGAACTTCATATTAGTTACTCCAACATAAGACATTTCAGTGTCACCTGACTGTGGAATATAAACATCAGAGTTTGTTGAGTTATGACAGATATAATATGATTTATTAAATAATTCATAATACAGGATCACAGCATAGGTAACCTTTGGTTTGTGTGCATGTGCGTGTAACACATTGTATTAGGGAGTAAATGTTCTCCGCTCTACCCTTTCTCCTCTCCTCTGTTACACAATAATTCCTCCCCCCATTTTCCCAATCTGTAGCATCCCAGAAGCCTGTCCATGGGCAATGAGTCAAGTGGACAATATTGATGCTATGCATTGTGATGATCCCCTTTCTGCACTAAATATTTCATGTATATTAAGTCCCCATCTGCAAAGAAATGCCTTCATTGCTGAAGTTGCAAATGTGCAGGAAAGGAATTAAAGTGATTATTTGTACTCTTTGATCTGGAATAAGAACATTCTATGGGAAACAAAGATGGACTCTCTTCTTCCTCATATTCTGGTAGAATTGATCTGCCAATGCATGCCAGCCAAGGGCATAAGCAGAGGAAAGAACATCTGCTAGTAAGAGAGCACTCCAGGGGCCCTGGGTAGCTCAGTGGGTTAAGCCTCTGCCTTCAGCTCAGATCCTGATCTCAGGGTCCTGGGATCCACCCCCACATCGGGCTCTCTGCTCAGCAGGGAGCCTGCTTCCCCCTCTCTCTCTGCTTGCCTCTCTGCCTACTTGTGATTTCTCTCTCTGTGTGTCAAATAAATAAATAAAATCTTAAAAAAAAATAAGAGAGCACTCCAACCTACATAGCTATTATAAGCATAAAATGCCCAGGTATGGTTTGTTTTAAGTAAATAATTGTGAATTGGCTGCCTTGTCCTTGATATAGTAGGTAAATTTAAGAAGCTTATTAGGACGGGCACCTGGGTGGCTCAGTTGGTTAAGCAACTGTCTTACGCTCCAGTCAGGATCCCGGAGTCCCAGGATCAAGTCCCGCATTGGGCTCCCAGCTCCGTGGGGAGTCTGCTTCTCCCTCTGACCTTCTCACCTCTCGTGCTCTCTCTCACTGTCTCTCAAATAAATAAATAAAAAAATCTTTAAAAAAAAAAAGCTTATTAGGACATTGAGAGTAACCTTTTATCAACTGGAATAAACAGACAAATAGATCTGATGAAAATATATGAAATCATCTTTTCCAATAGTGAATATCCATGAGAAGCTCTCTTTGAGGAATCAATTACAAACTGAAATTGGGTGGAATCCAAGAGGAAATTATGCATATTTTATGTAGAAGTCATAAAGCAAACTTTCACAGGTTATTTTTATGAGATGCATCTTGCCCACCAGAAACTAGAGGATATAGGACAAAAAGGTGCCTAGCTAAATTGGTCTTCCTGAATATGTCACTTGTTTTGGGTTAGTAGGTCATGAGGTAGTTAATGTGATCACTGGCAGGTGTGTATCAGGTTCAAGGTCAGGTATTCAGCTTATTGTTTCCTCCACTGAGAATAATCCTTTCAATAAAGAGAGAGCTCATTTTCTACTACCTTAGTTAAGGAATGTATCTACAAAATTGACTAATGTGCTGTAATTTCCCCAAATTGATTCCATTTTCAGCCAATTTTCCAACCAAAGTGAACAGTTTAAATAATGCAGGAACATTATTTTGTCTGTAAATTACAATATTATAAATGCTTGTCCATCAATAGCAAGATACTACTAGTGTTACTCTCTTAAAGAGAAATAAATACAAACTAATACAGCAAGGAAAGGTCCAAATAAACAAATTTAGGTTACTCAACAGCACCCTCAGATAAAAGTCCAACTTGCTAGGTCTTTTTATTTTTAATTTGAGTCTTGCCTATGTTTTGAAACTATGGTAAGGAACCCATAGAACAAACTGTGCTGGATCATAATTTTATCTATAGTGAAGTGTTTCCTTAACAGAAGTAGGAAGAACAAATCTTTTCACTATGTTTATCATTGCTTAAATTTGTCTTATTTCTACTTCAAAAAAACTCTGAAATATAGCTTTAATAAAAAGTTATCCTAGTATACTTAATGGAGTATTTTCTCAGAAACTCGGCTACCACTTGTTGGTTTTTAAAATTTTAAACACAGTTGTGTTTGGCTTCAGGTTACTGTATTAAATTAGTGTTTACGATGCTAGAGATCTTTTTTTTTTTAAGATTTTATTTATTCATTTGAGAGAGAGAGCACAACCAGGGAGGAGGGGGAAAGGGAGAAGCAGGCTCCTTGCTGAGCAGAGTACCCCCACCCAATGTAGGGTCAATCCCAGGACCCTGATATCATGACCTGAACTGAAGGCAGTTGCTTAACTGACTGAGCCACCCAGGCGCCCCCCTAATGCTAGAGATATTTTTGAATAACTGATGATAAACCAATTGTAAAAGAGAAAAGATTTAGAAGGGAGAGACATTTGTGGAAACCACCAATTAAATGCCCTAAATTAACAACAACAACAACAAAAGTTAAGAAGCCAAATTATTACCTCATGTTTTAATGCTATAGATTTTTTAAATAAAAATTTTGTATGTCTTTGAATTTTAGGTGAGATTTAATCTAAAAGTTGATTAGCCTAGAACTTAATAAAGAGAAGTAAGTCCTTTTTGACAAATAATTTTTAATTTCAGGATTAGAACTGTCCATCCTCTTTCTTGGCTTCCAGACTGAAAAGGAACCCAGTATTTTTATACTGACTGCTAAAACAGACACTTCATAGTAAAAAGGACACCCCACCTTCTGAAAAATTCAAAGTAATCTACTAAGAGGTATCACAATATATATAGCATTAAGAAAATTGACTTCCTTATAAAAGAAACTGCACATATACTGTCAGAAATTAAATTCTTGTGACTGCAAAATTTCTAGAGTCTTCACTCATCTGTTTAACACGTGTTCCATTTTGTTTGTATTTTAGGTATTACACAGATGCATGAAATATTGTTGGGATAAAATATAAAAAATGCTCTCAGCCATTCATTTTCCCTGCTAGGTTAGATTACTAGTCCTTAAATCCAAAGATTTGAATTTTCCTTTGGTACGTAACCTGTAAGATGGGAAGGCTGTTTTCTGATGTGGAAAAGAACCAAGAAAACTAACAACACCATTACCCAACTTCGGAAAAATATTTTCTAAAAACATTTAAAAAATAATAATAGACTTCAGTTTTAAAATTTTGATTACAAAAGTAAGAAAACAGGCAGAGCAATAGGAAGTAGCAAATTTGGCCATGTCATTTGAAAAAGTATCATTGAGAAACACTCTACTGTACAAGTAAAGGGTTAAAAAGCTAGGTTTTAGGTTGCTGAATATTATGCTCAGTTTCTGAAAGACATTGTGGGTCTGGACTGCAGACAGAAGATACTAGAACAATTTTATCTCAAAGAACAATGTTAAAATGCATAGATTTTTTTAAAAAATGTATAGAAAATATATTTTAAAAATCTATAAAATATTACCTCAGATCATGGAAGCCAAATTAAGTAAATGGAGAGATCAACTATGTTTCTACTAGGAATAGCATATATATATATATATATTGTAAAAATGCCAATTCTTCTTAAATTGATTATACAACTTTGCTGAAGAACTTTTTGATAATACAAATCCAATGTCTTAAGAACATGCATATCTTCTTGAAGAAATTTCTCTCAAAGACAGAGCATAATACAAATAAGCATTTCTATGTGACAAGAAAATCACTCTCATGACCAAGAGTAATAGACTGATTACATAAACTAGGGTATAAAAAGTTTTAGTATGTAGCTTTCAAAAATCCTGCCTGGAAAAATATTTAAAGCTGTTGTAAAGCTTTTCTGCATGAATTTTAAGTGATAAAAATAGGTTATAGTATACTATCAAATGTCATCTCAACATAATTAAAATACTCATGTAAGTACGTATAGACATGCAGAGAAGAAAACTAGGAAAGATACAGACCAAAATTTTATAGTGATTATGAACAGGCAATAGAATTAGAAATAATTTGTCTTTTATAAAAAAATTTTTTTCCATGGCTTCCAAATATTCTTTCATCAATTTAGTTTATGAATTATGAAATATTTCAAACAGAAAGGTAGGTAAAACAGTACAAATGGCACACACTCAAATTTATACTATATTAAGTTTTTGAGGTATAGAGTTAGAAATAGTAAACTGTATAGAGTAATAAGGAGACATGATGAGCCAGAGCAGAAGGATTCCCCTGAGAAGATATTATCCACTCATAGATATAAGGCTGGGCCTTGCCAACTAACTGATAGAAATGGAAACCAGACTGCAATTAAAATGGACCCTCCAGGGGTGCCTGGGTGGCTCAGTGGGTTAAAGCCTCTGCCTTCAGCTCAGGTCATGATCCCAGGGTCCTGGAATCGAGCCCCGTATCCGGAATCTCTGCTCAGCAGGGAGCCTGCTTCCCCTTCCCTCTCTCTCTGCCTGCCTCTCTGCCTACTTGTGATCTCTGTCAAATAAATAAATAAAATCTTTAAAAAAAATGGACCCTCCATGTAATAGGGAACCTATGGAAGGAGACTGATGAAAGATAGAAAGTGAGGATAACAAGGTGTGTAAAAGATTTTTCTAGCACATACTCTCATCTAGGAAAAGAAACTGAAATCTATTCTCAAGAGGTTCTCTCCTTTATTATATTAACTTCAAGATTAGGCCATCTCCTCTCAGCTTTAAGAAACATTTGTAGCCAGCCAACTTCTAGATATTTCCTTCTTTGGCTTTTCTACTGGATTCTCCCTCCTACTCCAATCTTATTTTCCAAAGTTTTATTCTTGCCATGTTGACTTTTTTGCCACGCATTTTCTACTTCAGTAACGTAATATAGTCTCATAATACAGGGTTTTATATCAGTATGAAGTAGACTGACTGTTAAAATTCAGGTTCAAAGATCCAGGATCCCTTTGGATGAATTACTTCCACCTTCACACTATACCCAACATACTCTGCATTTCTCTTTTCGTGCCAAGTTCCTCTGCCTGACTTGTCTATTTCGAGTGTTTCTGTAAGCATTTCTCAAAGCGCAACTTAGGGGAGGATCTTCTTTCAAACTCATTGACCTGGCTGTTGACAGTCCTCAAAAGATCTCCTAACAAGCTAACTCACATGGTTGTTGGCAGGTGTGTTAGCTTGGTAGGTCTGCCCTAACAGAGCACCACAGACTGGGTGGCTTAAACAACAGGCTTTATTTTCTCACAGTTCTGGAAGGCCAGTAGTGGGAGATCAAGGGGTTGGCAGGATTGTTTCCTTCTGGGAGCTGTACAGGAGAAACTGTTCCAGGCCTCTATTCTTGGCTGATAGATGGCTGCCTTCTACCTGTGTCTTCACCTTGTCTCCCCTCTGTCCCTGAGGTCTGTGTCCATATTTTTTCTCATGAGGATTCTATTCGTACTGGATTCATACTGGGCTTTATTGACCTCATTTTAACTTAACTCTGAAAAGTTCCTATTTCTAAATACAATCCCATTCTGAGATACTGGGGTTAGCACTTCAAGAAATGAATCTAGGGGATGGGAACACAATTCAGCCCATACTGGAAGGCCTCAGGTTCTTACTAGCTGCTGACCATAGATGTCCATTCTCTGTGCTGTCGGCCTGTCCACGGGATACCTCACAACCTGGCAGCTGGCTTCCCTCAGATTGAGCAAGATTAGAGTCTCAAAAGTAAGCAAAACAGAAGCCAGAGTCTTTCTGTAACCTAATCTTGGAAGTAATACCCTGTTACTCTTCCCATATTCATTAGAAGTGATTTCTATCCCCAATTGTTTGTAATTGTCACCTCTTTGTCTCATCCTTGATTACTACTAAGTAATTCTAGGACAACAGAAAATGTCATACCTGGTATCCTATTACATTCAGATTGTACTGTTGTTTTTTATTTCATTCGAAGGTAGTTCTGCTAGGAAAAAAAAAAATTGCCCCATCTTTGGTATTCTTTGAGATACATGAAAATGGAGAATATTCAGCTTCATGTGTGGGCTAAACTAAAACCTTCCTCTCAAATGACAGACTTTTTCTAGCCACAGAGAAGGAATCCATGCTCTGGGAAATAACAGCCTACTTATCCTCACCTGGCATGCACACCAAGGCTTCATCCTCCAATACAGGCTGTACACCTCGACTAGAAAGGAAACTTTCTAGTTTGTGAGAATGTGTTCATTCTAATTTTGTGACACCACAAAGTCTGTTAAGTGTATTTTCTTGTAACCATAGGAGATGGCAGGGTGAGGAAGAGGAAAATGAGGCAATAGAAAGTCATGCCACCATACTCCTAACAAAGCTAATGGGACAACTTCATACAGTTTGACACCATGATTGTTTTCCATCCAGTATGTTGCACTCTTAAGTGGCAAAATGTAAAATTAAGGCAATGTGATGATTCTAATATTTTATGCAACAAGACTTCAATTTGCTGAAGCAAATGAACAAAATCCTCAGTCCCTTTTGTATGATGTTTGCTCTGTCAGAAATGTCCATACCACTGTCATTTCACTGAGCTAACACTCCTTATCTCTCAGATCCCAGTTTATATGATCATCTTTTAAAAATATCCATCTGACCATTCCATATGTTTACTAACAAATTACCATAGATTTTATCCTACTGTAGTATAATCTCATGTATTACTTTCCATCTTTCCTATTAAACTGTAAGCTCTGAGGAGGCAGAAGTAATGTGTCTCTTAGCCCTCACTGTATCTCTGCCACCTAGTCCAGTGCTTGGCACATGACAGGGATTCAAACTACTACCATGAGTGAGTAGGCAAGATATCACTGCTCTTAAATTTGAGTAGAAAGTAGGTTATCATTTTGAACATACAATTTTAAAAGTCTCCCAAAGGAGCATTCATTTTGTGTTCCCTAGTCCTGCCCTGAAGTATTTTTCTTATCAATATCTGCAAGGTATTATCTAATTGTTGGTGTCAGGGTTTCACTCTGTAAGCATTAAAAAAAGACTGTTTGTAGGGAGAGCAAAAGATTCTTTTATAGAAGAGTCTGTTAGTAAAAACAAAGATTTACACTTAATCCTAAGGACCAGAAATATGATTGAAATTGGGAACACAGAACTGGTAGTTGGAAGGTAGGTAAGATTTGTAGCAATAAGAGGTTAAGCGCAGGCGAGGACTGCCCAGTGTGATTACAGTAAACATCACTGAGAGATCAGTAGCTCACCCTGATGGTTTAAATGACTTTGATGGTTTCAAGAAGTAGGTTACATTGAGGTGTAAGAGGAATTAGATTAAGGTCAAATGTGCAGAAAGATAGCTTCAAATGTATAAATCTTAAGAGTCTGTCCAAAAGAAGATTATATTACGAAGGATGGCTCGATTTAAGATATGTGTTATATGAAACCATTATAGAATGGATCACTGGCATGGAAGAGAAAAAATGCAGGCTACTTTCTAAGACTATTTTCTGGTAGTCAGACAGATAGGAGGGCAGTTCACCAAAGCTATCATTGACTCTGATGGTGTCTTGCTGAATCATGCATGGGGTCAGAAGAATAGAGAATTTTTTTGAAAAATGAATACATTACATTCACCACACATGTTAAAGTAGATGGAAATGAAGCTGACAGTGAACAAAACATAAACAGTTCTTGATTTATTCAGAGACTACAGGGTCTGACAAAAAGAAAAAAAAGTTGAAAATCTGAAAATCTTCTTGTGCTATGTATGAATATTACTTTTACATCTAAGAAAAACCAGAACCAACTTAGCTATTGTAATCCAGATGTTTTATGAAAACCACAGTCTCTAGTAAAACTATCACTCATGAGAAATGACACCTTTTCTTTTTACTGTGAGTCTAGAAATATACACCCAAACTTTCTTTGCCTTCCAGATTATTTTTGTAATATAAAAATGGAACATAGAAATGCATTTGAGACTGACATTAACAATCCTGATCATAACTATACACAGAAATATTAAATGTACTATTTTAAAAGTCTATTTTATGTATTACAGTAGTAGAAGTTAAAATATACTTTATTTGAATTGAATTGTTCATTCAGTTGTACCAAAGTTTTTAAATCTAAGTGCTAATAATATATGCACTTTAAGAACTGAATCACAACAGTGCATTTTAAAAACAGATGCCAGAGAATCAGATGCAGTGTCTCTTAACCAAAATATTGAATTTTTGAATAACTTAAAAATTACATCAGTGCCACTGGCTCAATTTTCAATGAAAGACAGCACACTTCTTACACTTTACTAAACGGCACCTTTTCATAGGCTCAGAACAGAAGGAAATCTTTCAATAAAGAGCAAAAATGAACTTGAATTCTTCATCTCTATGCATAAAATTGTTTACAAAGAAAACAGGGGGAAAATTTTCATCACCCTATGTATGTGCCTATTCTGAAGTCAATTCATTCATTGTATACTTACTATCCACTAGGTACCAGATTCAGAACTCAAAAACACCATTTGGCCTTTGTAAAACCCTACCAGGAGGTCATCCCAAATTTCATCTGAGGAAGCCAAATTTAGAGAGGTCAAGTAATGACTGCAAGAGCATAAATCTAGTCAATTTTAGAGTTGGGAGTTGAGGCTATATCTGCCTCAACTAGTTGTTTTCCTATTTCTATTCTTTTCTATATTCTCACTTTGCTATATGGATTAATTTCTAGCTTTCAAAGAAGAGTTAAGGAAAAGATTTAAAAATTAATTGAAAGTTTAGAAATAGAGTTTATAAGAGAGATGGAGAAGAGCTGGAATTATTTAGCAAAGAAAATAGGACTAAAAAGTCTTTTAATATGATGATTTTTGTACTAAGTTTAATCTTTTATCAGTCGTCAAATACTTGGAAATGGAGTTCAGTAGGTTAGAGAAAAGACCATTTTAATAGACATTTCCACCGTTTCCAACATCCTGTTCTCTTCTCCACCAGCATAATCTACCCCCAATGTGGGGCTTGTACTCATGAGCCTAAGATGAAGGTCACGTGCTCTACTGACAGAGCCAGCCAGGCACCTGTCTATTCTTGGTTCTGTGCCCTCATGCCTCTTAAACTCAGGTCCGCCACATGGCTGTGTTGGCCAATAAAATGTGAGTGGGGGAAAAGGCATCAGCTCTGAGCATGAACACAATGAACAGTCTTTGCTCAATTCTCCAGCCCACTTGTTCCTGATATAACTACCA
The DNA here is from genome assembly GCF_902655055.1 of Lutra lutra. Classification (NCBI taxonomy): domain Eukaryota; kingdom Metazoa; phylum Chordata; class Mammalia; order Carnivora; family Mustelidae; genus Lutra; species Lutra lutra. The sequence continues at coordinate 52,409,397 of NC_062280.1, read as the reverse complement.
AGGAAACTGATTTGATATGTTTTGTTGTATTAAGCCACTGACACGTTCACATTTTGTTACCGTAGCAAATCTTACCCTGTCCTGACTGATACAGGTATTATTACTCCTAACCAGATGAGGACATTTTTATATGACTGCATTTCAGGGAAATATGAACTTTCTCTGATACACAATATCCTTTCAATATATAAGTCATACTTGAAATTCTACCATAATAGAGGACATGCACTGTTAGTAATTATTGTCTTTAAAGTGTAAACACCTTTGGAAGGATGATACAAAGAAATATATGAATTACCAATGTTTCAATGTACATTAGATAGTTCCAGCTAACGGTAATTTCATGTAAATATTAGGCACGCATCTGATGTAAATGCTTGGGAAACTCAAAGTCAGAATAAGGACAGGGAAAATATATAAAATAGTTGATAATAAAAGAATCTAGAAAAGGAGAGCACTGAAAACCATAAAAAGTTGGTTTCATTACCATGCTAAGTGAAGCAGGGCCCCAAAGAAGAAGGTACATATTTTACTGTTTAAGAACTTATAGTTTTTTTTAAAGATTTTATTTATGTATTTGAGAGACACAGAGATAGCATGAAGGGAGAGGGCGAGGGAGAAGCTGGCTCCCTGCTGAGCAGAGGAAGTCCATTCCAGGACCCTGGGATCATTACCAGAGCTGAAGGCAGACATTTAACCAACTGAGCCAGCCAGGTGCCCCCAAAACTTATAAAGTACAAGAAAAATTAGGTAGATATTTTTTTTTTTTCATTTTTAAAAAAGATTTTATTTATTTGACAGAGAGACAACGAGAGAGAGAGAATACAAGCAGGGGGAACAGCAGGCAGAGGGAGAAGCAGACACCCCACTGAGCAGGGAACCTGATGCCAGGCTCCATCCGAGGACCCTGGGATCATGACCTCAGGTGAAGGCAGATGCTTAACGACTCTGCCACCCAGGTGCCCCTTATGTTTTTTTCATTTTTATATAACATTTTATGTGGTCTCTCTCTTTTTTTTTCAACACGGGGCTTGAACTCATGACCCTGAAATCAAGACCTGAGCTGAGAGCAAGGATCAGAGGCTTGACCAACAACCACACACTTTATAGCTGCTTTACTAGGTATCTGGAACATCTCTTAACCTTCACATTATTAGAAGACTGCATTAAATCTCCCTAGAAAATGTACCAGTGTATAATTCCAGCCATGATCTCTCTCTCTCTCTCTCTCTCTCTTTTTTTTTTAAAGATTTTATTTATTTATTTGACAGACCGAGATCATAAGTAGGCAGAGAGGCAGGTGGGTGGTGCGGGGGAGGAGTAGGCTCCCTGCTGAGCAGAGAGCCCGATGTGGGGCTCGATCCCAGGACCCTGAGATCCTGACCCAAGCTGAAAGCAGAGGCTTAACCCACTGAGCCACCCAGGTGCCCCCAGCCATGATCTTTTTAAAAGGCACAGCATCTAAGACCTCTCCACTACCTGCTCCTGCCACCACCTCTCATTCAAACAGGTAATACAGAAACATTGGGAAGAGCTGGGTGCATTGAACAAAGATATAGGAGTGACATCTTATTCTTTTCTTTAGTTATGGATTATTTCTTCCCCATGCATTTATAATTCCTTGCAGAGTCTTATTTCAATTTGAAACAACCGTGACTGTCAACAATCCTTTTTTAAAAAGCCCTTAACATGCAGATGTATTCATTATAAGTACCTCTTTTCAGTGCTTTTGCAGTTACTACAAAATATCTTTTTTCATTTAAAAAAAATAATAAAATAAAGTAAAAAAAAAAAAAACGCAAAGCAAGAAAACATTCCCACAAGTAAATTTAGTTCACTCGAAAAGAGTTTAAAGACAGGAAATGATAAAACCACTTTTCACTGTGGGTACTCCATTTTCACTGAGGAAAAACTTGATTCAGACATGTTGACAGGCTAAAAGCAGCCTTGGCCGGTCAGAGGAGAAACTTAGTGCCTTAGTAATCAAAGCGGAGAACTTCTAAAATAGAGAGTCTAGGAAATGTTTCATCTAGGGAAGGCACAAAGCCCGGCTGCACTAAGGTTGAAGCAATTACTGAAATGTCAGGGCTGCACAGGGAAGAGAAGCTACAAAGATTCTTATGGAGAGTGACAGGATTTTTTTTTTTTTTTAAAACATTCACTTTACAAATGTTTTCAGTAAACGTGTGGTTCAGAGGTAGTTAGTTCAGAAATCTTTGCAATAGATAGCATCAGGAATGAAAGCCAGGAGCAACTGGGAAATTCAAAGAAGCTTCTCTTGGATGTTAATGCTTTGCTGGAATTGACATTTTAGAGCCTCAAAAAGTCACTTAATAGTTGCAATAAGCACTGAAGATGTTTTGTCCTTAGAGAAAGCTAACAAGGTGCTATGGGGAGGATACCCGGGGGAAACCTAGTGTTGGTGCTCTTTGCATATATTTTAAGGGAAATTTTCAGAGCTTTTCAACGCTGAGTTAAAGGAGCAACTCCAACCTTATATAGATGTTTTCAGAAAATGTACACAACCAGTTCTGACAAACTCTCCCCTTTGGTACCTTAATTTTTTTTAATTTCTGGATACAAACTTCAGAAGTATCTACACCAATTTCTTCCAAGGCACATCAATGGCAATAGATTTAGTTATTTGCTTTTTGCTTGATTTCCACACTAATATTCTCAGCTATGTCAAAATTTTGTGTTAAAAGTGGTTGAGCAGGCACAAAAGATTTTTCCTATTTTAATACTAGTACCTATACTAAAATTATTCTTCTCTTGTTTCCTATTCGTTTACTTTTATTTTCAATTATGGGATCACCACCTCATTTGAAGGGTGTTTTCATAATTCATTATGAATGAATTTTCTAATCAATAATCTTAGGGTTTTACTAAAGGAACAGACAGTGGATTAAAAAAGGAAAAAAAAAACTTCAAACAAATCTTTGAAGAGGATATTTAGTGTGAACAATTTCCAGTAACTATAGAACTTATTCATTCAATATTATTCAGTGCATTGCTTTATGTTTGAGAAAGGCCTTAAAAAGGTGGTATGATTCCTAGTCTTGGGGAGATAAGTATACAGCTTTTGAATATTTTTAAGGCAACATAAACTTGTTTAAGTAATATTATATGTGCTGACTATATGATGACAAAAAAAAAAAATGTTAGAATTAGTATCCTTGGGGGACCTGTGTGGTTAAGTGTCAGTTGGTTAAGTGTCTGCCTTTGGCTCCAGTCATGATCCCAGAGTCCTGGGATCAAGCCCCGCATCGGGCTCTCTGCTTAGCAAAGAGCCTCCCTCTCTCTGCCTTCCACTGTGCTGCTTGAGCTCTCTCTCTGTCAAATAAATAAACAAAATCTTAAAAAAAAAAAAAAAGAGTTAGTGTCCTTAATCTTACTTCCAAATTATATATTTTGGTCCAAAATAGGTTCATATTTGGGAAAAGAATGAAAAAAGTTTACAGGAAAAAGGGAAGTTATTACTATTTAAGTGAATAGTTTGTGTGATAATACAAGTGCTTTCCATGTAATAACTTGGAATTAAACCCTTAGTTGAAATCTGAAAAGAGAACAGAATATATCAACACATGAATGAAGCAGTGTGCAATTACAATGCAACTTCCTTGTTGATTCTAACAATATATTAGAAAACTAAATTGCAAAATTATCTTAGTAAATCAATACTTACTTGATAATATTATGTTCAGTATCAATATTTGACTTGACTTTGTTTCTATCAGTATATTGTATCGAAATTAATGTCCTAAATCACTTTTTTAAAAAAGATTTTATTTATTTATTTGAAAGAGAAAGTATGACTAAGAAAGAGAGAGAGCATGAGCAGGGGGAGCAGGGGAAGCAGGCTCCCTACTGAGCAGGGAGCCCGATGGAGGACTCTATCCCAGGACCCTGGGATGATGACCTGAGCTGAAGGCAGATGCTTAAGTGACTGAGCCACTCAGGGTGTCCCCTAAATCACTTAAAACACTTTGATCTATTTTTATGTCTATATGATGTAATGTTAGTAATAGATGAGTTGTTCTAAAGAGTGCAGGATCCTCTTCCTCCACTGCCTCTACCTCGCCCCATTTTACTTATTAAAAGTAAAATGTAAAAGTAAATTACTTATTAAAAGTAAAAGTAAAACTACCTCTCCTCTATTTACTTATTAAAAGGAAAATAATTTTGTATTGCTTCTTATTTGACTCAATAAGCCAATATTCCTTTTTGTAAAAATGCTCCGGATTTATTATTTCTGCAATAAAGGAACACAATTCAGATGCTTTCCACTTTCAGATAATTAACATTTGCAAAATTTCATCAGAAGTACAGAAGAAGAAATTATTTTGTTTTTTGATAAATTTTTACATGAATAAGTTTTAAAAATAGAAGAAAGGATTTTTCTTGTCAAAGGGATCATGCAAACATGTAAGAGTAGATGTTGTAACTTGCTAAATGCTTTGCTCAACCAAGTAAACTCTGCATTCACCTGAAAAGCTCCCTTTATGTAAGACATAATCAAATGTATATCTTATATCTTATAGCTTATCCTCTATTTTTCTTGATAATTGCTAACATCTTCCCTAATTAAGGAATATTTTTCCCTGATTACGAAAATAATTTTTATATATCAGGGAAAATTTGGAAAAGGAGAAAGGAGGAAAAAAAAGAAACCACCTACATGACCACCATCCAGTGATATCTATTAAATAAGTTTTATATTATATTTCAGAATTTCCTAATTTTTTCAAGATAACATTTATTATAATGTATTTATATATTATTCATTAGACTTATTATGATTACTCTCCTTATTATTAAAAATTATTTATATATATAAAGGCTGTAAATATATGTTCATCTATATAACATAATAGGCATTTTTAGGTATTTCAACTTTTCCAGAAAGACTTGTTAAAAATTAGATTCTACCCTACCAATAATGTATAATTAACTGTAAATTAATCAATCATTAATTAATTATATCAACTAATATCAATTGTAAATAAAAGAAAGAATGAATGGATAAATGAATAAATACTTGGTATTCCTGGCTACAGGTATCCTAGATTACTTCAAGATTTAACTATACATTAACATTAATACTCATGATTAAAGTTGGGTCTATAAGAGAGTTAAGATTAGAGTCAAGTGTATAATTAGTGTTATACACTAATTATAACACTATAATTATAACACTAATTATACACTAAATATTTGTTATTCGAATCTACTCCTAGATTCTTATAGATTTCAGTTTTCTGATCCAATATGGTTTCTAAAAAGTGTGTAATTATAAATTCACATTAAGTTTTAAGATAGGGTAAGGGTTAAGATTGGAAGGGGAGGTGAACCATGAGAGACTATGGACTCTGAAAAACAATCTGAGGGGTTTGAAATGGTGAGGGGTGGGAGGTTGGGGGAACCAGGTAGTGGGTATTAGAGAGGGCACGGATTGCATGGAGCACTGGGTGTGGTGCAAAAACAATGAATACTGTTATGCTGAAAATAAATTAAAAAATAGTATAACAAAAAAAGACCAATAAAAATGAAAATATCAAAAAAAAAGTTCAGTAAGAACTGAAATATGGAAAACACAGATTTTAATTCCACATGTTTTTGGTTTTGACAGTATAGACAATATTCTTGAAAAACATATGAACACAGAACTTATTGGTCCTGTAAACACTGATGCCAGATTTCAAGTTTTCCCTAATAAATGGCTACTTCCCCGTTCTTCCTACTCTTGCATCATTAAAGCATGATATTTTCTAAAAAAAAAAAAAATTAGTGGAAAGAGGCAAACCATAAACAAAGTTGTTAAACTATTTGTAAGATGTGGTTTGAGGTCTTCAGAAACCTTCCCTCTACTTTTTCTTCAGCAGCCTGTTATGGTGCCACTCACTCTACAAAACTGATCAGACACTCTCACTGAAGTGTGAAAGTAGAAATACTTTCTCCAGAGAGGCTAAATTAAAATAATTTCTTGTATTACATTTATCGGGTTTGGCTTTTCAGATACCTGAAATTTTTAAATATTGGGGTGGCCATCTACATGGCATGACCTTAGGGATGCTGAGAGTGTCCTTCCTCTCTTGAATAAAAAAGGAAAGGAAAGAGCAAGAAAAAGAGAAATATTTTCTCCCTGACACCAAAATTACTTCAGTAAGGGATAGTACATAAAGTTTAAATACAAATACACTTAATATTTTTTTAGAAAGTCATTTAGTTGTATTACTTAAAGTGGTAAATGACTAATTTGATTTCCAATGATGTAATAAAAACAGATTTGATTGTGGCATGAGTGTTTAATGGGTGAGACATACAGGGGTTAGGTGAGGAACAAAAAGTACCTGAGAAAAATTAAACCATAGTAGAAATAAAGTCTAAGGTTCTTAAGCCCGTATTTTATATTTTTGCTAAGGAAGGCCCCGCTATGGATCCCAGAGTGATTAGATAAAGAACTGATAAATTTCACTGAGCATTTTCGAGATGCTGATCTAGAATGGAAGTCTACTCAACAGTAGGTTCTAAAATGGCATGTCTGGAAAGCAGGAAAAGATTTTGAAATACATAGAAAATGTCCTTCCTAGTTAGGAAATAAAGACTCATATGCCCAATATGTACAGAAATAAGGTACTGGAAGCAAATTTTGTTTGTTTGTATAGTTTTCTTTTAAGGGCAATCTTCACATGTGACTTAAAAGCAAAACCAAGTTTAAATAGGTTGAACTGATAAAATGTGAATTATTGGTCTTACTAAGTTCTACTACAAGGAAACAAAAGTAAACTGAAATCTGTACTTGACTTTATGAGACAAGGATTTCAACCAAATGTGTCACCTTTAAATGATTCATTTAACAAAGCAAACCATAGCATATAGCATTTAAATTACTAAATTTATTTGCATGGCTTAAATATATTTTGTCCCCAACCATTTTTCTCTTTTTAGTCTAGATAAGGCAAAATATTTATTTCAATAATTGGCTCTTCCAAAAAAGATATTAAAATGATCCTAGTAAATTATTTATACATGTGACCTTATTTTTATGATTAGCCTCTGAAGACCATGTTTTACACTTCAATCTTGAATGCTGTTTAGTTCTCAATCAACTCGAAGTACTTAAGAAAGATAAAATATATAATTATTAGACTTCTCCAACTTTATAATCTTGTAACTTATTCTTTTGGTTCATAGATTGACAATTTTTGTAGGAAATTACTTTGCCAACAACCTACATAAGGGGACTTCTCTGTTGGAAATGTGGCAGTAAATGACAGGAAGTAACTTCTTATAAAATCAATATGGTATAAACATTAATCAGGAATAGTCACTTAAGGCTACAGAAAGTGTCCATTACTTTATTCTCTAGTGAAAAAGGTAAGTGGGAGATGGGGATCTGGGCATTTATTGTGATTATATTTAAAGGATACTGATATATAACTTGCCAGTATACATTTTTTTTTAATAACCACCCACAATAAATGTAGTCTAGTTAAAAAAAGAAATAAAATTCGAATACTCATCAAACCTAAAGTGTTAACTATCCAAATTAGGATGCTCTATGAAAAGTTCACAAGCCCATTTCTGAGGGAAATTATGATGTATGTGCAGATTCATAACTCCCTTTTATAAAATAGCTTGAAAAGAAGAGAAAGAAAAGAAAAAGAAAAATACAACATCAATACTAAAACCAGACAATGGTTCAATCCTCATATTATAAAATGTAAGTAATATTAGCTAGTTATATTTCAATTTGGATTCTTTATTCAACAACAAAAATGTATTAAGCACCTAGCATTTATCTGGAGATAAAGAGATAGGAAAGAATGAAGAATGAAAGAAATAAACATAGATCTTACACAAAACTGTTGTGTAAAAGATAGATTTGAAAACCCCAGGAGAATCGGAGTAAAATTATATGTAACAGTTGTTGAAGGAAAACTTCCCAAAGAGCAGAGCAAAAGACAAAGATATGATAGATATTAGATAGGAACTGATAGATATAATGGAAAGGCAAAGTAGATTAAAATATGAATTACTGATATGACTGGAGAAGAAAACTGAAATACTAAAATAGGAAAACATTCAGACATAATACAAGGCAACTTTCCTGACTGAATAAATATTAAATTGACTCATCATAATCTAGAAAAATAATAAAATATGATACTGAGACATAAACTTCAAATCCAAACAAATAATCTTAAGAAAACTAGACAGAAGCTGCTCAACATATAGGAAAAATATAGGATATTTGCAGGCTTCTGTTTATCAATATTAAACGACAAAATACAATGTAGTTGGACTTTTGTTCCTAGTGTGACTAAGATTCTCACTTTTAACACTTCCAGCTTAAGTGGAGGCACTGCCTGGGAAGGTTAAAAGTCTGGCAAAAACCTAGTCTTTTGGGTCTTAAGAACAGAGCCATTGGAAAGTCAAAGTGAAATCTTGGCAAAGAAGGAGCTAGAAAGAGAGTATTCCCAATTCTATGCATAACATCTGCTCAAGTCTCTGACTAAACCTGAACCACACATGTATAGGGCATTCACAAAGCAGCCCAACTGAGATCTGAGCTGTCCCCCAAGAGACAGACAGTGGTTGCAGTGTGAGTTCACTGAAGTTAATAACCTTCTGAATAACACAAAATCTTTCTGAAGAGTTGAACCCAAAAGCTCTCTCTAAAGGATGATTACCAAGATGAAATTCTCCACAGCAAAACATTAGCAGTTTCCAGGATATAATTACTCAGCATAAATAAAGTAGGAAATTTTTAATAAATCTAGAAAGAAAAGAAAAATGCCAAAATGATTCAGAGGTTAGAATAAGTAGAAAAGGAGTTAAAAGCAGCCATTAAGTAAAGAAAAATGTGCCAACAACAAAAACAAAAAAGAAATTTCAGTGTAGAAATAGAAATATACATAATAAAAATTCTAGAGATACAAATATAATATCTGTGATTAAAAATACATGAGGTGGGTTTAATAGCAGACCAGAGATAGAGAAGAATCAGTGCATTTCATAGCATAGATGGAATCAGAACCCCAGTGAGAGAAAAGATAAATAATAAGGCAGAAAATGTATTTACAAATGGTTTCACCAAAACGAAACCAGAGAGAGACAAAGCTTAAGAAACTCTTGGTCTCAGGAAACAAATTGAGGGTTGCTGAAGTGGAAGGGGGTGGGAGGGATGGGGTGGCGGGGTGATGGACACTGGGGAGCATATGTGCTATGGTGAGTGCTGTGAATTGTGTAAGACTGATGAATCACAGACCCGTACCCCTGAAACAAATAATACATTATATGTTAATTTAAAAAAAATGGTTTCACAAGTGTAGTGAAAAGGCAAATTTAAAGAGTCAAGAACTTTTAAAATTTAAAATTTTAAACTTTAGAATTTTAAAAATTTTTTAAATTTTAAATTTAAATTTTAAAAATTGTAAAACTTAGATTAAATAGACAATTCTTTGTAAAATACAATTTACCAGAACTGACAGAAGATGAAACAAAAGTCTAAATACTCCTACATCTATTAAAGAAATTAAATTTTGAACTTGTTATAAAAAATCTTTCCAACAAAACTCCAGGTATAAATGATTTCACTGATGAATTCTATTAAACATTTAATAAGTGAAGAACACTGATATTATGCAAACTCTATCAGAAAACAGAGATAGTAACATAAACCTACTATCACAACCTGACCAAGACATCACTCCTCAACAACAAAATACAACCAGTATCTCTCATGACTATGGATGCAAAAATATTTATCAAAATATTCATAAGTCAAAGCCAGCAACATATAAAAATGATAATTTCTTATGATCATGTAAAGTTTATCTCAAGTAAGTTAAATGATAACACCAATAAATCAATAATAATAATTCACATCATATACAGAAGAATAGTCAAGATAGGTCATTCTCTTAAATGTAGTCTAAAACTTGTTTTTTTTAAAGATTTTATTTAGTTATTTGACAGAGAGAGAGAAATCACGAGTAGTCAGAGAGACAGACAAAGGTGGGGTGGGGGGCAGGGAAGCAGGTTCCCTGCTGAGCAGAGAGGATACAGGATTCCATTCCAGGACCCTGGGATCATGACCTGAGCTGATGGCAGAGGCTTAATCCACTGAGCCACCCAGATGCCCCAAGTCTAAAACCTTTTAGAGAGCATCTACATGACTTAGAGACAGACCAAGATATCTTAGAAAACTCACAGAAAACAATGACCAAAACCAAGACAATAACCAAATGAAATAACTGACAGATTAGTATTATGTTTTTCAAAAACAACTTTAAGAAAAAGAATAAGCATACACTAACTGGGTATGAAGTGTTGCCAATATAGATATATAGATACAGATCAACACAAAGAAAAGTAGTATCCAAGATAAAAAAGAACTCTTACAACTTAGTAATAAGAAAAAAATTTTAAAAGATTAAATTTAAAAGATTAAATTTTAAAAAGATTAAAAGATAAAGGCATATGAGACTTGCAACAACTAACTGAATCTGAAAAGCATGCCAAGTGAAGGAAATCTTACACAAAAAATGTAAAATATGTAATTCCATATTTTGTAGCATTTTTAAGAACTTAAACTGAATCTATATTGACACACACACACAAAAAGTGGGGGCACCTGGGTGGCTCAGTCATTAAGTGTCTGTCTTTGGCTCAGGTCATGATCCCAGAGTCCTGGGATGGAACCCTACATTGGGCAGCAGGAGGCCTGCTTCTCCCTCTCCCACTCCCCCTGCTTGTGTTCCCTCTCTCACTGTCTCTCTCTGTGTGTCAAATAAATAAATAAATAATCTTAAAAAAAAAAATGGTTGTTAAATATTCCTCAAGAAATAGGGTTGGGATTAACTTGGGAAAGGTATTAGGGAACTTTCTGGAGTAGGGGTAACCTTTTGTACCTAAAGAGAGGTTTAGGTTATACAGAGGTATCCATGTGTCAAAATGTTGCAAATATATAATTAAGATCTGCACATTTTACTGAATGTATTTATTTATCTAAAAAGTTATATGAATATCTAAATCTGATTAGTGTTGTACATGAGAAGTACTTGGTGGGAGGAATATAGTAATATCTCTAATTTATTTCAAAATCATCAAAAAATAAATAGATTATGAACAAATAAAAGAATAGATGGAGAACTGTATGATAATGCAAGAATGGTTAAAAAAAGCTAATGTAGAATCTAAGTAATCATTATTTTGCTGTTCACTGTAAAATATTTTCAACTTTGCTCCATGTTTGAAATTTTTATAATAAAATACTAAGGGAAAAAGACAATAGAGCAATATCTACAATGTTTTCAGGGTAAAAGAGATGATTTAAGGATTATACACTAAATTAATTATAACACATATAGGTAATTGATATTCATGTTCAAATGTCGAAAAGCCCAAGGACTATATTACTTATTTGCCCTGAAAAATCAACTTGCGTACATAATTCAACCAAGGAAGGAAAAGAAAGATAAAGTTATATAGCTCTCATGTTTGTCTACATTTGTAATTATAAAGCAAATTGTAAATATTACAATTTAAAAAACATAAACCAAAGTAAATGTAAGAACAATTAGAGTAAAACAAAAAACTCATTGTATATCATTAAGAAGTCACAGGTGGCACAGTAAAGAAAGTAGAAAGAAACACAAATTAATTTTTAAAAATAATTCATAGGGGACACAAGATTTCAGAAGCTAGTAAATAAAAAATATAAGTTTAAGCAATTATATAACATTTTTAAAGTAATAATGAGGTTAACAAACTTGAACTACACAACTTTCAAATTGCTCTGTGGGAGAAATGGAGAGGGCAGTGTTGCTTTCAAGAAAGCATGGATAATATATATGGTGAAAGGCTGAAATAGAAAAGAGAGAACTTGTAAGAATGAAAATAGAAAATGCAAATTATGATGAAAATAGGAAGTTTAAATAGTTGCAACCAAAATAAGAACAATATACTCTAATCCTATATTGAAGCCAAAGACCCCTAGGTGATTAATAAAACTCCATAAATGCTCCATATAAGAGAAAAAAGATTTGGAGGCACCTAGTTGGCTCAGTCAGTAGAACATGTGACTCTTGATCTCGGGGTTGTGAGTTCAAGCCCCACACAGGGCATGGAACCTACTTAAAAATAAAAATTTTTTTAGAGAGGAAAAAAGATTCATGCAAATGAAGTTAATTAAAATATTAACAAAGAAACACTGGAAAAATAAACACCTAAACCAAAGCAAAGCAAAACAAAAGAGATAAAAAGATTTACATCAGATAAAGTTAACCTCAAGATGAATGGTATTAAGTAGGACAATGATTAAGATAGTTTGGTTATAGCTATGAAATATATCCCCATAAACATATTACTTACATTTATTTCTATAACAATGTTTATGTAGCATGTATTCAAAACTAGACAGTACTCTAAAAACTTTACCGCAATTAAATGCAAACAAACCCATGAGGTAATTATAATTATCTCTATTTTACAAATGAAGAAACTGTAGGGTTTAAGTAATACAGTAGGTAAATCTCATAGATCTTTGTGTATTAAACAATATGGTTTTATAAAATATAAACAAAACTTCAATTTAAAGGAGAAATTGGAATTGAAATAGAACTACTTATATAAAATTTTGATACATTTTTCTAAGTCTTTAGAAACAGAATAGATTAACATAAGGAAGAAAATCTGAATATCAAAGAATATTTGAAATCCCATAGATACTTATCAATTTTTTACAATGCAAATAGAAAATGTGCTTTATTTTCAAAATCATATGGAGAATGTCCAAAAAACTGATAGTGAGATTTTAAAAAGACCCAATTATTCTCCAACAAATATATAGAAGCCAAATGGAAGAACATAATATTTAAACAAAGATACTGAGTGGAAAAAATAAAAATGGAAATCCCCAAAAAAAGAATGATTAAAAAATGTAAAAAACACTTTCCTAAACCACCTCTTAGTCCTGACTTTTCTGACCCTTTAAAATTATTCTCTTCCTGCCTGATTTCATTTAAATCAGATTCACACTGTGCTCACTTGGTTTTAAACTAATGCATTTAAATGAATGGATGAATAAATGAAGGGCGGGGGAAGAAAATTTATTTCTGATAGACTGTCAACTAACAAATGTAAACGAAATGATAGGGGAAATGAAAAGTCATTTGAAAACCCAAACACCACTTGATGCTTGAACTAGTGAGTAAAAGGCTGACAAAGAATGGAATGTTTACATAATCTCAAAGCACTTCCCCACAAAATATTTATGGGTTTCAAATGTAAAAAGAGTAATTTACAATGAAGAAAATCGTCAACCACCAACTTAAATCAAGTGATCACAGGTAACATCATGGGTAATGGGACACATCAAAATCACGTACTGCCTGCTAGAAAGCAATAAAATGATCACAGTATCGCTTCTGTGGTATCTCTCCCAAAAATTCATGGTCTGAGCCCCATCTTAGGAAAATATCAGATAATCTGGATTGAGGCACATTATACAAAATTAGTGCCCTGTTATCTTAGAAAAAAATAAAAAATAAAGTTCGCAGTGAGGAACTGAAAAATTCTTATAGATGGAAACCTGAGAAGACATGACAATAGAATGTGGCTCACCATAGTTATTACAAAAGCAAAGTCAATGTCTGTCCTCATCAAGGACATCATCAAAGCTCCTGCCTGGTCACGACATAAACACACACACACACACACACAATAACAAACAACTCTAGAATTTTTTCCAGTAACATAATTTTACCTATTTTTAAAATTGTAACTTCTTAAAAAGGCATTTTATTTTGTGTGTCACTCAGGAACATTCTATATGTAGGACACTGTAATACTTTTGATGCATGAGAGCTTGCGGCGGGGGGAAGTTCTATTCTCTCTGTAGAGCAACCTAAAGTAATTTAGAAGAAAAAACAACAACAACAACAACAACAAAAACAAAAAAACAAAAAAACAAAAAAAAAAACACAATAAAACAGTGAGCTCTAGAGACCAAAATCAAAGTTCTTTTATTTTTAAAATTTCCATTAAGCAAGACTTGCTGTCATAAACAAAAGCAGGTAGGACATGCCTATGGATATTAATTAAACTCCCTGAAAATACACATTCAGAAAGGCAGTCCCAAACATGACAACAGAACAAACGGCCACACCTGCAGCTGTGAGTCTCATGTGTTGTCTTTTAGGTAATATCAAGCAGTGACTTTTGTCACTGTGCAGAGCAGCCAGGGAGCTGCAGGTACTGATGGAGATTCAGGGTTCAAGTTCACACCGCCAGATACTCAGGGAGGTACAAAAGAAAAGACTGATCTGGGCTTGATCGTGGATCTCTAGGAACTCACCTCCCAAAATGCAAAAGCTTAAAAACAAAATGCCAACATGTCTGGAAAAATTAAAACAAAACAAATGTCCTGAAACATTTAATTCTGATTTAGTGAAAACTATAAGCTTGATCAGAGTATAACTTCCAACCTTAAAAGTGGCACAGGATACAACTGCATCTAGAGTCACAGAGTAGAGAGGAATGAAAGCTGCCGATGTCAGCGCCATGGCTGCACCTCAAAAGAAAAGCAGCCCAACTTACTGGGCAGGACCCATCCCTTTTGTAGTCAATCAAAACTCATCGGGTTTTAGGATATTAGTGCATGTGTATGACATCAGCTATTCACAGTTTAATTGTGAAAACTTATGCCTGAGCCCTTGCTTATGCCCCTTCGGATTCCTCTCCAACCTTTTTGGCTTACTGTAAATTCAGGAGCCCAGACTTGACAGAACTGTGTTTTGATCAATTAAGCCAAAGTAGTTACAATTCAGGTGATTGTTTCTGTTTACCCATTAGCAGCTTTGATTTTTCTAGTGGAGATGAACAACGGGTTCACACACAGGAGAAAAGGGCAAACAACTGTTTGTATGAAGGCATGCGAATTAGAACACATTATCAAACCAAAATACAAAATCCCTTCCTGGTAAATGTTTTACAGGATTAGAGGAGAAGACTCCTAAATACAAAACAAAAAACAAGAACCTTTTTAGGGTGTACATGGAGGTCATCGGGGCTAGCAAACTGAATTAAGGCACTTGGAATACAGTCTCTGACACATGTGGTTTAAGGCAGTCACAAGACTTAGTCACTTGAACAATATCTACCTATGCAATAAAATATATACCGACCCTGGTCCTGGGCTATGCCAGAGCGTCTAAGACAATCAAGCAACCTGACTGCTTTCCTGAGAAGGAACAAAGCAAAAACACTGAGGAATGGAAAAGGATGGTTCTAAGATGAATTGTACATTCTCAAAGACACTGCTGGTGAGTACGGGGCAGAAGGGATTAAGATGTTTTAAATGGACAGTTGCTGAAAAGCTCACACTCCTGTGTTACTCAGAATGATTTAACTTACAATAAGCCTCACTCCACAAGTTCACCTGCTACGGAACAAATACTTTGCTACCACACGCCTGCAGTGGCTTTCGCTTTAGACTGCCACATCATTGCCAATAACCATTGGCTCAATAGCAGCTGTAAGTGCCTTACACAGAGAGAAAGCTACTTTTGAGACTTAGTAACACTCTTTCTGAAAATCTTCACTGCAAAGGGCTGAATTGCACTGTTGCTCAAAGTAGCCCTTTTAGAGATAACAGGAAACAGTTTCCTTAAAATTATATTATGGCCATTAAGAAACATGGTAGCATGAATGTGCAAATAAGTATGCATGTGAGTATTAGGTGCGAAAGAGATAATTAGGAAAAAGAAGAGTAGTATCCAAACTAATCTCGTCACTGTCGCCTAAAGAAAATAATTTTACAAATATTAAAATGTTTTTACCTTTATAAAGAAACACAGACCCTCTCTTCTTGAAGTGTACAGAATGAATTAAGTGGCAGGCTAACCTCACTACCTCAATTTATTGCAGAGTCTAATATGCATCAGTGAAAACATGATAGGTGAAGAGGATAGATTATCTACAACTCAATAACATTTATATTTTGTTTGCTAGGAATGCTTTCCTCCATAAAAATACAGGCTTAGTCAAACAAGGGTTTGTTCTTCCTTGTGTTAGAAGATATTAGAGGTGAGCAGCCTTGCCGTTGGTCCATCGCCTCAGTGACTAAGGATCCCAGCATCTTTCCACTCTTCTACTTTGCCATGTCTATATTTTTAATTCCTACTCTCAGGCTTACTGCTCATAGTTGCAATATGACCACTACAACTCTATTATACAACACCATAAAAGGTAGAAGGAAAGGGTAGGAGAGTGACCATGGCTGAGAAGGAACTCATCCTCTGTCTTTAGGCTTTTATTATGGAACAATACATTCCAGAATTCCTAACTGACAAATATACCCTTATATTTAATTGACTAGTACTGGATCACAGTATGGACTCCAAAACCACCTTTCCTGAAACACAGAGTCCTTCATCCTATTACCTAAAAAATAATTGCTTTGATTCAGTGAAGGTGGAGGAAATACTTAAATAAACAACTATAGTTTCTGCACATGTTTCATACCCATATGTAGACTCTTCAATGGTATAGATTTTTCTTACATGAATATGTTCCTATTCATTTGCTGGTAGAAAAATATGATTCAGCCATTGCACTAATTTTTAAGTCTAGGAGGTGCTAGGGTAGAGTTTTAATTATATTACAACATAAAAACTGCTCTATCCAAAAATTAAACCCATGATTTCTGTCTCATTAACCCATTATGATAATCAACTGTGATAACTGCGCCAAACAAGACTGTGCTGTATAAAGTTCTATTCCATTTCATTCAATATAATGTATACATTCACATGCTCACATGAGTTAGGCAAATGATTCAAAACTAGTAAATATGAAATCAACAGATGTTACAAGAGGGTATAATAATGTCTGTCTCAAAAACTCAAGGACAAATCCTTGAACAGCACTTAATGATCTGCTGTGGATTTAGGATAAATGAATCTAACTAAATTCACATACAGTCCAGTGATATTTTCAATGCAGTAAAACTTTCAAAATATTGAATTTTCTGTTTACTGTGTTTCCCCTATAGAGTATCAGGTAAGTCAAGGACTCCAATAATACACCTTCTTTTTTTTTTCTAAAATGAGAAAAAAGAGCATTCTATTCTTTTCAAAAAGAAGCACTGGACTATATCACTATTTACTAGCACTGGGAATGTCAATGGTTACGGATACATATATCAGTAAAGCATATTACTTAAAAAACATATTACTTAAAACAACATAAAATGGTTATATGCATTTATATCTGTTCTCCAGTTTTATTACAGGCTATTTTTTCTCACAGTTGTTTATAGTACTTACATATTAGAGACAAAATTAAGTCAAAATATGAAATTGACAAATATAAACTATCTCCTAACCTCAATTCTTAACTTGAAATCTTAGTTTCATAGTAAAAATTAATAATCATTTAAAATTAAAATTAACCAAGAGAAATAGTTTTAGCCTGCTCCATGGTAAACTTCGGATCCTCTATTTATATCACTCTGCCAATATCATATACTTCAGTAATGCCAAACTCCACTGTTAGTCAGGTGTAGACCTGGTAAATGTGTAAGCTAATGGGACCACTGAAACTACGTATTATTTTGGTATTAAACTCAGGCCTCAATCTGCTTCTGCCACGTTTAGACCTGAATAGGGCAACCTGGACACCTGGAATGATGTGCATAAATGTATTCTTCCTCTACCTAATAAAAGGTACTTGTAGCATTTCCATACTTCATAAAACAACACCTATGCACCCTCCCAGCTTCATAAAAACTTTCCAAATATATTAATTTAAAATAGAGCCAGACAAGATTTGAGATTTGAACCTCAATTTTATAATTGAGGACACTGAGAGCAACTATGACTTGCTCACATTTTGAAAGCAAAGCTAGAACTAAAATTCAATTCTTACATATCATATCTTGTTTTTGTTATTTATTTTTCTTTACAAAATTCAATTCATAAAGGGATAATTATTATTATTTGGGGGACCTCATATGCATCAAAAGGATGCTTAAGGTTATAAAACCTGAGAGAAATTACAGAAAACAAATAATAGAAGTATAACATGTTCATGTATTGGCTGTCTCAATATTAAATTAGTTAACCGATCTTTACATTCAATGCATACTAATATCCTTCTGAGATTTTTTTTTTTGGTAGAAATTAAAAATCTGAGTCTAAAATTTGTATGGAAAAGCAGAGGTCAAGAATAGCCAAGGCAAATTTGAAGAAGAACAAAGCTGGATGATTTATCTACCAGAGAGCAAAACCTCTTATAAAATTTTGGCATCTTTTCAGGATGCTTAGCATCACAGATTCACCCATCATGAAAAGATGCTCAATATTGCCCATTATCAGAGAATTACAAATCAAAACCATAATAAGATATCACTCCCCGTGGGTGAAAATGTCTAAATTAACAACACAGGAAACAACAGATGCAAGGATTTGGAGAAATGGGAACACTCTTACACTGTTGGTGGGGATGGAAACTTGTGCAGCCATTCTGGAAAACAGTATGAAAGTTCCTCAGAAAGTTTAAAATAGAACTACCCCACAACCCAGCAATTGTACTACTAGGTATTTACCCCAAGGACACAAAAATACTTATTCAAAGGGGACACAGGCAGCATGATGTTTACAGCAGCATTATCAACAATCGCCAAACTATGGAAAGAGCCCAAATGTCCACTGACTGATGAATGGTTAAAGAAGGAGTGGTATATCTGCAATAGAATATTACTCAAAAAAGAATGAAATCTTGCCATTTGCAAAGACATGAATGGAGCTAGAGTGTATTATGTTAAATGAAATAAGTCAGTCAGAGAAAGACAAATACCATATGATTTCACTCATATATGAAATTTAAGAAACAAAGCAGATGAACACATGGGAAGGGGAGAAAAAAGAGAGACAGAGGGAGGGAAACCATAAGAGACTCCTAACTATAGAGAAAAAACTGTGGGTTGCTGGAAGGGAGGTAAGTGGGGGATGGGCTAGATGGGTGATGGGTATTAAGGAAAACATTTGTTGTGATGAACTTTGGGTGTTATATGTAAGTGATGAATCACTAAATTCTATTCCTGAAACTAATATTACACTATATGTTAAACAACTAGAATTTAAATAAAAATCTGAAATAAAAAAAAAAGAAACAAAGAATTTCATTGGCATAGGCAGAAAATTGGCCAATAGAAGAAAACAGTGTCCACAATATTTTTAAAATTTTGTTATTTGAATACAGGTGATGCATATATATGTGTAAGTATATACATGTGTTTGTGTGTGTATGTGTGTATCATGGTGTTAATATATTCACCTGAGTTACATGACAAAGGTTCAACAGAGTAAATGGAGGAAGGATAGTATTCCCAATAAATGGTCCTGGGTCAAGTGCAGTCCATTGGAGAAAAGTAAATCTTGACTCCCCACTATATGAAAATTAACTCCTAACTCCAGAGGGACTGAGATCTACATATGAAAGGTGACATTACAAAGTTTTTAGTGACAAACACATAACTGTGTACTACATTAGGCAAATACTGCTGAAACAGGATACAATAAGCAATAACCATGAAATTAAAAATAACAAATTAGACTATATTAAAATTAAGAACATATTAAGAACATTGAAAGAATGAAAAGTCAATCCACCAAAAGGAAAACGATATTCATGATACATGGAATTGACAAAATATTAATATCTAAAATATCTTAAATAACTCATGAAATCAATAAGGAAAGTTCAGAAAATCCAATAGAATAAAAAAGAGTGAGGGTTTTTATAGATAATCCATACAAGAAAATGTCCAAATAACCTTATTATATGCTTATTGCCCAAAACAAGTGCTCAACTACATTAGCCAATAGGAAATGTAAGGTAAAACCACAATGTGGTCCTATTACATACCTACCAAGATCGGCTAAAATAAAAAATACAGATAATACCCAGTGTTAGGCTTGGAGAAACTAAATTTCTCATAGACTGTGTACAAGTGGAAATTGGTAAAGCCACTTTACAAGACTCTCACACTATCTAATAAAGCTCAACATGTGCCTACACTATTACCCAGCAACTCCATTCCATCCCAATCCTAACAGAAATGAATGTTGAATGTTTACAGCAGCGCAATTTGTAATAGCCGTGGGGGGCGGGAGTAAGCGAACTACCAAATACCCATCAACAGTAGAATGGATAAATTGTGGCCTACGCATGCAGTGGAGTAATAACACAACAATGAGAATGAATGAATGATGTACAACTATGCATGAAACTATGGCTAAATACCACAAACTTATGGAGCAAAAGAAGCCAGAAGTAATACCTTATAATTCTCTTTATGAAAAGTTTCTAAACAGACAAAACCAATCTATTCTGTTAGAGATCAGAGTAGTATTTACCCATGGTGAAGAGAATAATGGCAAAGTAGCAGGATTTAAGATAATTCAAGAGAAATAGATGACTTCAAAATAACCCTAAGTGTGGTCTTTTTGCCTATGGGTTTCTGAGAAAAGTAAGCTTTTGAATCTATATCAAATAACTGGAATTCATATGATCATTAGCTAATATCATACAGGCCTCAATATTGTTATTTAGAAGCTCTAATTGTGTGATTTCGTGTCAGCAGCTGGGACCCCATGAGTTACTAATAATCATTTCGAATAGGAAGCAAGCTACTTCATATTTGTTTCCTTAACATGAAAATAAAGATTAAAAAATTATGTGAGCTAAATATTGTGCTTTACTTATATATCTTTATATTTTTATAAAGATATATATATTTTATAAATCTTTTTTATATTTATATATATAAATATATCTATCTTTTATAAAGAATAGATATATTTATATATCTATCTTTTATAAAGGATAGATATATTTATATATCTTTTATAAAGATAGATATATTTATATATCTATCTTTTATAAAGATAGATATATTTATATATCTATCTTTTATAAAGGATAGATATATTTATATATCTTTAAAATAAACAAATTTCTTATATGAAAACTAGAAGAGGTAGAAGTTTAGGTCTTCACTGAATGAGTATTATTTGGCCTGTCAGCACCTAGGTTGGAGTAACCATTATTAAAATAACTTTGCAGGACTCTCATTAAAGTGTGGCTAGCTTAGCCATATTTCTTTATACTTAAATTATGTCTGTTAGGGAATGACTAAAGAAAAATTAACCTAAAGCATTTATTTCCTATTTTAAAAAAAAGGAAATTTGCAATTTTTAAAAACTACAGTCCTATTAATGAGAATTACCAGAAAGTTACAGTGCATTGACTTGCATTGATTCCAATCAATCACTTTAACTGAACCTTCCCAAATGGCTCAAATTATAATTGAGAATAACTAATATATGAAGTCAATGTACATGGAGATCTTCACCACATTTGGGTAATTTTCCCACGTGTGTGTGTGAGTGCTATGTTTGTGTGTGCGCTTCCAGTAAAGGACAAGAACTCTTCCAAATACACATGAAATATCTCACCATTTTCCTCAAAAGTTCTCATTTAATATTTATTATGTTGGAATTAAAATCTTCCTCAACAGAATAATAACTCCATATCAAAGCAAAGAAGTCATTGTTAAAGAAAAAGTAGAGGTTCTATGTATTTCCTAGTAACACTTTACACTAAAAAATTCTTACTAATTAAGATTACGTACACACAAAAGAGAGTACAAAGAATGTTTTATAATTTACTCCTAACAATGGGGAGAAAAGACGTTTCAAACATTTAACATAATGCAAATACTCTGTAGAGTGGAAATCCAAGGAACACCCCTTTTTTCATATGATTAAACTGTGCAGCACATTAGGAATGCCAATTAAAGTTTTGAATTACATTTTTGGAACTACCTGCCAGTGGCATCCATCTTCCTCAAAAGTAACATCTGTGAAGCTGGCAGCACAGGACTAGATTTTTGGACACGGTGGGGTAGAATATTATAAGCTTTATATTTTTTTCCCACCCAGACAGTCTCCTTGAACTGTTATCAACCTATCCCTATTCATTTTTTTTAAACTTCCCATGGTTTTACATTATCTTGGAATTTAAAGGCAGAACAATTGCATCTTGGTTTTATTAGTCCTTTTAGAGGCTCTTTGGACAAATATAGAAACAGATACCTCTTCATCATCCATTACATAGTCAAGAAGTATCTTTCAGTCAATCTCTATTAAGCCCCCAGATAAAGGCTTTTTTGCAAGCTAGTCCTGTGAACACAGCATCTAGTGAGATGGAGGGAACTACATACAAATCCAGTCTCTTTTCATTGGGCAGGAATTCAAATACTTGGTAACCACCTGCAGAGGTTAATTTTATGCATTAACTTGACTATATTAAGAAATGTCAAAAAAAAAAAAATGTCCAGACAACTGGTAAAACATCATTTCTGGGTGTGTTTGTGAGGATATTTCCTGAAAGGATTAGAGATTAACATTTGGATCAGTAGACTGAATAAAGAAGGTCCCTTTTCAACCAAGGCAGGCACCATCCAATCTGAGGGCCCAAATAGAACAAAAAGGTGGAGGAAGGGCTAATTCTCTCTCTTTGAGCTGAGACACTTGTCTTCTCCTACGCTTGGATATCAGAGGTCCTCGTTCTTGGGACTTTGGACTGTGGGACTTACACAAGCACCACCACCTCTGCCGCACTCCCATCCCACCTCACCCCACACCCCCTAGTTCTCAGGCCTTACTCAACTGAATTATACCACCAGCTTTCCTGGTTCTCCAGCTTTCAAACAGCAGACTTCTTGGCATCCAAAACTTTATGAGTCAATCCTATAATAAATCTCCTCTTACATATATCTTTAATATCCTATTGGTTTTGTTCCTCTGGGGAACCCTGAATAATACAACATCCAAGCCATAATTACTATTCCAACTTCTCATTCTGGTCTTCCCTTTTTCAAGTTAAACATTCTCAGCTTCTTTAAGTCACTACTGATCAGACGGTTATTGCAAATCTTTTTGATAATATCAGCACCGACTGTAAAAAGAGAAAACTAAGGCTTAGGCTCCCAGACATCCCCCACAGATTCACAGGAATAAGAACAGAGAAGGGGTTCTAATGGGAGTTAACCTCATCTAGCTCATTACAACCAAAAGGCAATCCTTCCCTGGAACTCAAAGGTAATCTCATGGCACTCCTTCCTACATAAAAAAACATGGAATCTTAGAGTTTAATGAGACATCTACTGTAAAACTCTATGGTTTTGATACAGACTTCAAATGTCCTGTCCAGTAACATCACATTATGTTTGTATAGAGCCTTCTGCTTTTAAAGTGCATTCTAATCCTGACCCTCACAGGACTGTGAAGTCAGCGGAATACAAGTTATCATATATACAGATGAGAAAGCTAGGGTTCACAGAGGTAAAACAAAATAAAACCTACAATTTCTCCCAACTGGTAAGGAATGGAAGCAAATTTCCCACCCAGGATTTCTTCTTATGTCCAGTCCTGACAACATGTTGCTGCTTCTTCACACCACAGAGATATAAGAATGTGCAGATGGCTCAGGGGCAAGATCTGAAGGACACCTAGGAGGCCCATAGGTGCAAACATCACTTTCATGACTTTTGTGAGCGCCAGACTCCAGAACAGGGATTTATTTCTGTGGGGCTTAAAAGTTCTCTAACTTTTTAAGAATAACTTGTACAATTAAAGAGACAAAAAACTAAAAACCTTAACCACACCCAGAATACCTTTCAGTAAAAAGAGCATTAATAAGAGACACTGAAGGACCCTCAAGACAATTTTCACTATCTTATTTTTTATGTCCTGGTACCAGCTTTGGACCATTCTTAGTTCTGTTTCTCTTTCTGTTCTGTTGAATTTTGTATCTGATTCTGAACAACTAGTTTGATCTCTTTATCTCTCATATGATCTCCTACCTTATTTTTAAGCATCTATTTTAGGTTTGCATTGTGATAATAATAATAATTAAACTGCATTTTCCCCAAAAGACCATTTCCTTTAATTTATGGACTTCATCAATAAAAAACAAACAAACAAACAAACAACAAACAAAAAACAAAACAAAACAAAAAAACAGTAAATCTTACACGGTTAAAGGAAATGGAGAGGTGAGCAGTATTCTCAGAAATTTCAAATGATTCTGGAGCAACGCCAGAGGAGAAAGTTTATAGACATCCTGTGGTTTTGAGTAAAAAATTTACTAATTTTAAAGTATTCTTATTTCTTGTCTCTCCTAGGTTTGATAAGTTTGTATGTAAATCTAGCTGTAAATAATTGATGACCAATCACTAAATACTGAGAAAGTTTTGACTCGATGCTTAAATAAGACTTCTGGTTGGTTCCTATACAATCTGTTCAATTTTTACTCAAAGTAAGCCAGTTACCAGACTGCTATTCTATTAACTTAAGAGTCATTACAAAATCCTTGGTCTTTAAAAATTCAGCATGCTATTAAAATATTAAACATTTGTGCTTCTTCCTTTTCCTTTTGCTATGAAATGTTCTATTAGAACAGAAAGTTTTAAAATCTGTATGTAGAAATTTTAAAATTAGCTGTAAATATTAAATACAGGCACTCGATTTATGTTGTTTTATGTAAGTGATAATACTGAAATAATTATTCAAGTTGTGTTCTTTCTCTGAATCACACCATGTTTAAGTTTGGTGGTGGTGGTGGTGGTTGTTTTTCCAGAAAAGAAAATTCCAAATAGTTTGGAGCAATACCTGAGAAAGCATCCTACCTACAAATGCATAAATCGGTGTCCCGGAATAGTTCAGAAGTTACTCCTTCTGTAGAATCTTTAATCTCTGCTAAAAATGCCCCAGTAGTAGCAGAAAGTCTGCTTCACTTATGGTCCAAAAAAATACTGGTGGAGTGGAATCCTAGCAGATGGGACTAGAACTTGTTAATGTGCGCTTTTATTTCCCATAAGTGGCAACATTGCTAGCAATTAAGAACAACAAACAACCAACG
Source organism: Lutra lutra (assembly GCF_902655055.1). Taxonomy (NCBI): domain Eukaryota; kingdom Metazoa; phylum Chordata; class Mammalia; order Carnivora; family Mustelidae; genus Lutra; species Lutra lutra. The sequence goes on along the minus strand of NC_062280.1, from coordinate 52,384,401 downwards.
AGAGAAAAAAAGGCAAAGCAGAATGTTTATTATTTTCAGAAGTTCATCAGGGAATGCTTTTGTGTCAGGGGAATGAACACTGCAACCCAGGCGGGAAAGCTTCATTGCATCCAAAGTGCCCCAGTGATGCTGAATAAAGTTATTAAAACAGTTCTTACCCCTTTGTCTTCACCCCGATATGCCCAGTGACAAGGGTGTAGTTCAGAGTATCCCAGGTGAGAGGTAGGTAAACCAATGTTATTTGCAATCAGTGTTTTTATCAGGACTCAGGATTCACCAAAGGAATAGACTCCCTTTATGAAAACATGAAAATATTACCCTTCTGTTATATGTTTTAAGGAGGAGACTTTTCCATTTGGCTGGTTTAGGAACAGAGAAACTTGAAGCTATTTGCCTTTTTTTTTTTTTTTTTTTTTTTTTTTTTACTTTTTAGCTCACTTTCTATGGAGTTAGAAGTAATTTTGTACTCATAGGTCTGTTAATTATATATCATAGCTCTTTTCCAGTGTTAACTGGGATAGTTTTCAAAGCTGAGTAAATAATATAGTGAACCATTAGAAGGTCTCTGGTGGTATTGTAATGACCCCTAAATTCAGTCATTCTACCACCGAGGTCTTTAGCAGACAGCAGTGCAACACCTCACTTAAAAATTTTAATCTGAGCTATGTGCGATTCAGAGTATATCCAACTCACAGAAGTTTAACAGAAGTTTTTGAACATCAGAATTAAATATAATGACTGGCTGTCCAGGCTGCCTGGGAACTATCATTCCCCAATGAGTGTGCTTTAGAGGTTCTGAAATAGTAAATGAGAACAGAACTCCTCTGTGCAGTTAAATTACATCTCATTCTTTCCCTGGTCCCTAGTCACTTCTCTAGTAATGGTGGCAGGTCCTGTCACAGGGGAGAAAGTAAACAGCTCAACTGACACTCAAGAAAGCATGTATGTTTTCTGTGCTTCTCTCCCATCTTTTCTCAACGCTCAATCCTTAGTTACAAATGAAACACTTATCACTGCCTTTTAAACAATATGAGAACAAAAGGAATACTCAGTATCCCAAAGTCCTTTACTCAGAAAACCGTCTTTCCTTATATGTGTATGAAATGACAAAACGCCAGACTGAAATTGTGGTCACTTTCAGCTCTGATAAGCCAATCCATGAATCAGACGAAAAAACGAGAAACAGAAGAGGAAGCTAAAAGGGAAACAAAAAAAGATGCTTAATTTAGGGTTGAGAGTATTAACGTGGGGCAAGAAAATAGCAATAGGTAGATTAAAGGCAGAAGGTCCAGGACATAGATGGGATGAGCAGAAGGAGCAAATACTCTGACCCAAGCCTGTTGGAATGCCTTATGTCAGCCATTTGCTTCTTAAGAAGTTGAGAAGTAGCACATGCCAAAGACTGGCGATGGAATTACAGCCTTAATTTATGTATGTTTTTTTTTTTTAAGATTTTATTTATTTATTTGACAGAGAGAGATCACAAGCAGGCAGAGAAGCAGGCAGAGAGACAGGAGGAAGCAGGCTCCCCGCTGAGCAGAGAGCCCGATGCGGGACTCGATCCCAGGACTCTGAGATCATGACCTGAGCCGAAGGCAGTGGCTTAACCCACTGAGCCACCCAGGCGCCCCTTTATGTATGTTTTTGAAGTACATTGTGTTTAAAGTAATACAAAGCACTGAAACCTGCTGGGAGAACTGCAAGGCTGCAAAGCCATTAGCATCTACTATTTAAAGCTGATAAAAGTCAGTGCACCAGTCATAGTTGAGAGAGCTGCTGACACACTGCAGAGGAGTCAAAGCCAGCCAAAACCCTGGGGAGCTAAGGAGACTGGAGGGCTGCACAGCCACCAAGCCACTGTACTTCTGGTGACAGTTTGTTCTAGACTTCATCCCCAGATCTAACCACCTCCAAAGCCACTGGTAGCGACTAACACTTAGTAGGCACACAAAACACACCCCTGATTCCAATTAGCCCTTACAGATTAGTTAAAACAAAAATTGCACACATCTTGGGGTGCCTGGGTGGCTCAGTGGGTTAAAGCCTCTGCCTTCCACTCAGCTCATGATCTCAGGGTCCTGGGATCAAGCCCCGCATTGGGCTCCCTGCTCAGTGGGGAGTCTGCTTCCCTTCCTCTCTCTCTCTCTCTCTGCCTACTTGTCATCTCTGTCAAATAAATAAATAAAATCTTTAAAAAAAAAATTGCACACATCTCAATAAAATTAACATCTGAGCTGTATGAGCGCAGCAATTGGATTTTGAGGTGAAACCAATGTGAAATCCTGAACCCTCCTGTTCCTTTCAAGCTGATAGTTCACTAAGAGCAATGGCCCCAGAGCCATGGTGGAATAGAATGGCAGAAGTTAGACACTGACAGGGAAAATCACCTCGTCAGACATATCTTTTATATTTGTAGATAAACTAAAGAAATAAGGAATGCGAAGTCTCCAACTGGCATTTGAAATTTTAATTAGCTCTCCATGAACAACTTATGGTACTATTTCCTACTACTGGCATTTTAGGAAAGGTATAAAGGAGACGCGAAGTAAGTGAAAAGGTGGAGATAAGGGCAAATATAAAGTAGTATTACCATGTTTGTTTCTCAACGATCTAGATTCAGACTAAATGGTAGATGAATAAATAAGCCTTGCAACTCAAATTGTGGGGACACATGAAATTATCATATTCACTTCCATTGCTTCATTTGAGCTGGTGGGGCTCTTTTGAAGATAGATATGTGGAGTGTCTTTTATTTAGCACTTGATCACTGCCTAGTTTCCTTTCCCTTAATTACACGTTATAAAATAGTTGAGTGAGTGCAGAATTTCATTCGTTATTTTAAAACATGATAGCCACATATATTTCTATAAGGTATTTCATTTAATTACATAATTGAAAACTTGCCTTGAGATATGTGATACAGAACAGATCTCCAGATTTTTTATTTGCATGTGAAGGCCCTCCTAGGTGAACAAGTAATGGAAATTTTGGTAACGATAAGTGTGTTCTACCTCACTGGAAATATCAATTCTAAATGAAGAAGACAACAACTGTGTCTAAATCTCCAGGGGAGAATCCCAGGTTAGCAAGAATTCACCACGATGTAGGGCAGATGTAAGGACTTTGTTCTGGGATACAGACACTGCAGGAAGAAACAATGTCCCAGTGCAACACTGGTGTCATTCACTGCCTTCTGCCTAGTCCCTAGGACATAGGGAGAGGGCCCTAAAACTTGAGAGAGGTGGCTTGGAGGAGTGAAAACAAGTTATTTAGAGCAGTATTCATAGCTAGAGAAGAGGAAGTAGTCTGTAAGAACTTAAGAGATTTTGGCAGGCAGAGTATAGAACTGGCATCAAACAATATATTTTGGGAAGAAAGAAGGTTGGGGGTCTAGGTGGTGGCAGAATAGTTGTAAGGGTGCTGACAGTTTTGGGTTAATATTTGATTTTGTTCCCATTAGTTGCTGTCTATGAAGGATAGAACCTCTCCACAGAAGAGCAGAGAGCCATAGAGACAGATGATGACCAGCAGAAAAGAAGTGACTTCAGGCAAATGGCAGAGTGAGATACACTGAGCTCTCAACAAGAAGGGGGGAGACCAAGAATCAGGATGTTTGCAGCTTCTAGAATGTTCCTGAGTGGATGGTGGAGAATCCGTATCACAGTGATGGTTGTTCAAGCTTTGTTGGTTCTCAAGCCAATCTGTCCAAGAGAAATAAGTAAGAGGAGCATCTATTTCAAATAAAGTATAATGTTAAAATACATTTTATCATTTATTTAAAAAAATAAAAGTGTTTCACTGTTGTTTTCAAATAAAGTATAATGTTAAAATACATTTTATCATTTATTTAAAAAAATAAAAGTGTTTCACTGTTGTACTTGTTCCAGTTTCAGGAATGATATTATTTTACCCACTAATCTTTGACCTATATATCTCTATGACTTAAATTCCATATCCACCATAAATCTTGGTTCATGCCACTAATAAAGTGCCTGCAGTGACTCATCTATACGTTGACCTTGGTAGTATATACTTGAACTTATATAGAACCTGGTTCTATATACTTGAACACAACAAGTTCCCACAGCACAGCCTACTTATTTTGTTGACCTCCACCCGTTCTTTTACAAGAAGGCTCAAGTGGATCTATTTATTTATCATTCTCCTACAGGGCAGAATGTGACAGCGTTTCAAAATGGTAGACTAACCTATGTTTTGATCTCCAAGAGACAGTGGCCTTTGCCCAGTCTGACTCTCAAGTGTCATCTCCAATGAGTAGATACTGATTACCTGTCCCTGATGATAGTTTTCAGAAGGGATGATAGAAGAGATGGCCATGTAGGAGAGCAATCTTCGCGTGACTTAAAAAAGACTATTTCCATATAGTGCACTTCAATGTCACAGGTGAATGCATTCAGAAATAATCATGTGATGGGATGGCAGGCCTCTGTCCGTCCTCACCTCTGTGGGTGGGAAGAGAACAGGATTTAACACAACTCACCAGGTAAAAAGCCCATGATGACTTCTCTATGCTACCACATATCCTGTCTGTTCTCTTCAACCCAATAACTATTCTCTGATTACAATAAGTAAACAAACAGAGCCACAACTTCAAGGATATAATGAGATTCCTGTTTTCATCTAATTATTTATTTTTGTAGATGAAAGACTTATCCTGTTACAGTGACTTTCAAGCTTTAATAAGAACCAAGGGGTAGATAGGAGACAGACTGTAATGATGCCACTGAAGAGATGAAGAGGGAGATAGAAAAAAGATAAATTTATTAAATCTCAATGAGCCTATTCTTTGAAGGACAAATAAATGGGTAGCTTCTTTCAAAAAGCAAGCCATAATTTCTAAGAATATCATATACAATAGCATGACTGTCATACTGAAATAATATAAACATTGTACATCTAATTGAAGTACATTTTTTAACTAGCTAATAAGAACTGGAGGCATAAGAATTGTAGATTATTCTCAATGTTTTATGATATTTTCTAGATATTTTCATCTTAAGTTTCTAAAGAAGAAAAAAGTTAAAAGTATAATTATCTATCATCTCAAAAATAATCACAAACCACCAATTTTATTTCTAGTGGTATCAAAAGAACTGATGTTTAGAGAGTGAGTTTTTGACTCAAAATTTCAAAATGCTTTCTTTCTTCCCCATATACGGGAGGATTGAACATCCCCATCCCCTTGAAGTTAGGTATGTATATTTGCCTTGGCAAATAAAATATGAATAAAATTGAAGGCTTTAAAAGCTAGTGTACAATTCTGTGTCCCTTTCCCTATCACAGAAACCAGGAATAATCCAAAAGATGGACCCCACTTAACTTGCATTGCTGAGTAACAAAAACATGGAACAGAGCCCACAGCCGACCTAATGACAAACACATAGCACAAGTCAGCAACAAACCTTGGTTGCATTACACCATTATGAATTTGGGTTTATTTGCCACTACTAACTGAACTTCTTTGATTGGTATAGTTACTTAACTTCTTTATTAAAGAAATCCTGGTAATTTATTAGAAAATATAGCGTTAGTGTGAAACAAACTGTATTACCAATAGTGGTTCTACCACTTTTTAGCTAGGTGACATTGCTAAGATTCTCAACTTCTCTCTGAATTTCCGTTTACTCATCTATGAAATGGGGTATTATGATAACCACTTCACAAGATGGCTGCATGAATTACAATGAAAAAATATAAAGTTCCTAGCATGTCATATTGAGCTACTCAATATATGGCAGCTTTTACAATAATTATCTCCTAGAGAAGACTATAGATTCAGCTATTTTGGGTTACTTACAATGACATCAAGTTTTAACTTGAGGCCAGATTTTTTTTGTTTCACTAATGTAACCCCATGCACACTATGAATGTTATAAAGTTACAGATTTAGGCCAAATTATAATAGCAATTTTTATGAATCCATTTCAGCTTCCTGAGCTTAGTAATTTTGATAAATGACTCCTTCAAAAACTTGGCTTTAACAGTGACTGAAAATGGTTCAGAGAGCTGAGTTTAGAGCTGAGTAATTGTACAACAAAGTTCCTGTGGCAAAGCTCAGAAAAAAAGGGCCTTAATACAGTGTTTCAAAGACAGGTCCTTTCACTTGTGTAAGTATTTCCTGTTTATTTTCTCAATCAAATCTTATATTCAAGATTTCTATTCTTAAAGGAAACAAATTAAGAATAAAAAGAGACTGGAAAATAGAGATCTTTTGCAGCATGTTATCTCATTGCTCTTGGAAATTTGTACTCTTGAAGACCACTTGCTTTTTTTTTTTTTTTAAAGATTTTATTTATTTACTTGACAGAGAGAGATCACAAGTAGGCAGAGAAGCAGGCAGAGAGAGGGGGTGAAGCAGGCTTCCCGCTGAGCAGAGAGCCCGATGTGGGGCTCTATCCCAGGACCCTGAGATCATGACCTGAGCCGAAGGCAGAGGCCCAACCCTCTGAGCCACCCAGGTACCCCAAGACCACCTGATTCTTAAAAATAATCAAATTCACCATGACAAATAAGAAACAAATGTATGCCTTAAAAAAAAAAAAAAAGAAAGAAAAGAAACGAAATGTATGGATTTGTCAATGTGACTTACATATTCACTTACCATAAAAAGTTCACTTAAACAGTTCCCAGTGTCTACGATAATCATTTTGTTGACAAACTGATAATGGTATTAAAGAACTACACATAGAATAAATGAACCAAGATTTGTGGATGGTTGGATACCTACTACTATCTAGTAGAAAAAAAGCATAAAACAAAGATAGGCCCTCTAGGAGCTATACTTCAGAAATAAAAATATATAGTCCTTCTCCTTCAAAGGTTAATGTGTTCAGTTCAGATGATAATTATACTAGGGTTCAGAAGGGATAAAATGATTTAGACCAATTGTTCTTAAAGTGTATTACAGGAACTCCTTGTGGTCACTGAGAACTTTCAAGGGATCCACAAGGTCAGAAGTATTTTCATAATTATAACCGGATATTATTTTGTTTTACTTTCATCCTGAGTGAATATGAAATATTTTTGAGGTTATATAAGGTGTGATGATACCATCTCTGTGACAGCCAATGAAATTGTGTACATTCATATTTTTTATTCCAGAAAATTCTCAATTTTAATTTCTAACTGGTAAATATGAATAGATAAACCTGGATAAAGTTCTTCGGGTCCTCAAAAAAAAAAATTTAGGAGTGTAAAGTTATTCGGAGTATTACTGATTTACATTAAAGTTATAGTCTTGTTTTTAAGGTTATTTAAGAAAATGAAAGAGTGAAAGGATCACAGGTTTTGAGCTGGTTATACATAAAATAAAGCTAGTATGATACACATCTAACAAAATGCATAATTTTTCTGTGCTGTATAGAGGTTAGGAATGGATAGTAGTTTTTCATTTCACACTCAGTCACACAAGGATATACACACGTACCCTACAAAGGTAGGATTGTCTGGAATAAGAGAGCTGTTTTGAGGTCATTGAGAAGGTGATCAAACTCATACTTAGATATTATCCAGGCTTCTTCTTTATTCTACAGGGAACAAACATAGACCTTTTGTTGCAGGAAGCTCTCTGTCCTCTACTCTACTCTTCTCTTCTACAGGAAATCTTTTTTTTTTTTTTTCAATTTAAAAATAAAAACTGTCCAAGAAAGTCCTCATCCAGAATACAAAAATTGGAAATATAGAAATAAAAGTTAACTAGAGCTCCCCCTACGAGAAGAGAATGGGGATGGAGGGAACTGTTTTGACATGCTGAATCTACTCTAATGTTTTTATCTTTCTCTCTATATCTGTGTATTCCTTTCCCTTCTTTAGACAAAAAAAACCTTTCAGCATCTCGATGTCATTTAATGTAGGCAATGGTAATTCAGTTTTTAGTCTACTCAAACAAGAAGATATACAACAACCCCACTCTCTTGAGCTCAAATTCAATCCAGAACTCCTGGCACTATATTCAAATTGATAACCTTGGCCTGATATAAACTTATGTTCCTCCTGTTCTAACATCCATGGTTTCCATACTAACGCATATAACCCAGGTTTTTACTCATGTATATATTCCTCTCTTGAGTCTGAATTTGTAATTAGTCACAAAGAACATGACAGGATATGACTCTAGTAACAATAGGCTTGGCAATAATGACAGGTAGAAGAGCAGCATGAAGAGAACTGGCTTCCCACTGAAAGTGACTATTTCAAATGAACTTGTCCTCAACCAAGGAAGCACAGCAGTAGACAAGGTAGGCTCGGATGCAATAGCATATACACTGAGGTCTTGCACTATTTTATGTAATAGTGAGAACTTAGGTCACATGCCTGCATTCATGTTCAAAGGAAGCTGGGGAATGAAATCTTGGTTTCTATTTTAGGAGGTACGAATTTAAAAGGCAAATATTTTTCCAAATTTGGATGGTGGGTGAGAACTACAAGTATGATGAAGATCCTCTATAAATTGGTTTGATTTCTTCAGCATTATGAAGAATGATGTATGTGATAATAAAGATAAACATATGGCTTTTCAACTGTGATCAATAGCAATGTTATAGAAATCAAGACATTTGTCCTTAAACTCTACAATTTAGATCTTATTTTTCCAACGTTACTCTGAGGATAAAAAAAAGATTCAGAGGGCCTGGGCAATGATTTTTTGGATCTGATACCAAAAGCACAAGCAACAAAAGCTTAAATTAACAAGTGGGACTACATCAAACTAAAAAGCTTCTGCACAGCAAAAGAAAAATCAACAAAATGAAAAGGCAATCTACCATATAGAAGAAAACATTTGCAAACCCATTATAAGTGTTTGATATCCAAAAACTAAAAGGAATTCATACAAATCAATAATGAAAAAGCCCACAAACAATCCAATTTAAAAATGGGCAGAGGAACCGCACAGAAATTTTTTCCAAAGAAGACATCCAAATAGCCAACAGGTACGTGAAAAGATGCTCAACATCACTGTCATCAGAAAAATGCAAATCAAAACCACAATGAGATATCATCTCATACCTGTTAGAATGGCTATCATCAAGAAGACAAAAGGTAACAAATATTGGCAAAGATGCAGAGAAAAGAGAACCCCTGTGCACTGTTGAAAGGAATGAAAATTTGTTCATTCACGATGGAAAACCATATAGAGTTTCCTCAAAGAATTAAAAAGAGACCTACCATATGATCCAGCAATTCTACTTCTAGGTATTTACATACAATGGAACATTATTCAGCCATAATAAAGAAGGAAAATCCTGCTACCACAACATAGATGGACCTCAAGGCATTACTTTGAGATAAGTCAAAGAAAGACAAATACTGTAGGATATCACATATATATGGAGTCTAAAAAAGCCAAACTCGTAGAAACAGAGAACAGAATGATGATTACTATGGACTGGGGGAAGAGGGATTGAGGAGATGTGGGTCAAAGTGTAAAAACTTGCCATTAGAAGATGACTAAGTTCCTGATATCTAAGGCTTAGCATAGTAATTATGGTCAACAATTCCATATTATGTATTTCAAAGTTGCTAAGAGACTAGATCTTAAAAGTTCTCACTACAAAAAAGAAATGGTAATTATGTGGCATGATAGAGGTGTTAGCTGATGCTACAGTGGGAATCATAGTGCCATATATAAATGTATCAAATCAACAGGTCTTATGCTTTAAAGTTATACAATGTTATATCAATCATATTTCAATTTTAAAAAAATAGTTAAGATGTGTTCATACAGAAAGTCTAGGTAGTTCATTCAGTATTGAGTAAATAGTAAATGCCAGAGGACTTCATTCTACAATCCATCCTCTTTTCCTCTATGCTATATTGGGAAGGAACAAAAATTGCAGGAGAATTTATATTTGAGAAGAGAAGTAAAAAATAAGGACAGTAAAAATGATGGGAAAAGGAGCAAAGAAAAGGATTCATTCAGCTAGAGAGATATGAATATATGTTTAGGAATGTGAAAGTCTATTTCAGAGACAATCAACTGAATCTGTTCCCACATGTATGTATGTATGTATGTATGTGCACACACATATGACTTAATGGAAATGACTGAGGAGTGGGATCCTGCTCTACCATCTCACTAGGTCATTAAATGTTAAGGTGATTTTATAACATTTAAATCATCCAATCTCTAGTTGAAAGATTATTTTCACAGTCTCAATTTCAAGACAATTTTGTAGTGGGTTTTAATTTTTAAAGAATATTCTTCACAGTTGTCCTAGCATTGGGACAGTAGCCTTTTGGAACACATTTGAATAATCACAGTAAAAGACTTACTCTATAATAAGAAGCATATATATTTTGCAAAAACTAATTGAAGAGGAAAATACTATGACAGATGCTATTTTAAGTGGATTTTTAAGTGGAAGAGAAATAGTTCTAAGGAAAAAAATCTTACTGCTGCTGTAGTGTACATATTGTTCTCAATGATTTCATCCCCTCTGTATCTACCCGCTTTGCCATGCTGCTCTGCAGTTCCTCCCATAAGAACCGAAGGACATTTTCCTGGTCCTGTTGATGTTGGATTGGGCAATGTGACTTGTTTTGACCATATAATGTTAGCAGTTAGGCTTGGATCAAAAGCTTGAAATATGTTTGTACAGTTAGGTTTGCCTTCTGGCATAACCTGCCTTTCCCTTTAATAAAAATAGGTTTCAGGTAACTGTTGACCCAAGAAGAATAAGAGACATGTGGAACAGACCTGGACCTAACCTATAGTTTGGAGCCAAGTCCAACAAAACCAAGCCTAGACCAGCTGAACTCCAACCAACTGTAGATGCATGAGCAAGGAATGAATGTATATATTTTTTTAAAGATTTTATTTATTTATTTGACAGAGAGAGATCACAAGTAGACGGAGAGGCAGGCAGAGAGAGAGAGAGAGGGAAGCAGGCTCCCTGCTGAGCAGAGAGCCCAATGCGGGCCTCGATCCCAGGACCCTGAGATCATGACCCGAGCCGAAGGCAGCGGCTTAACCCACTGAGCCACCCAGGCGCCCATGAATGTATATTTTTGCATACCACTGAGTTTTGTGGTAGTGTGTTATCAGTGACAATAGCTTTATCACCTTAATAGTGGGACCTCCACCAAAGAACAGAAATTTCTTCATAAAATCTCCTGAAAATGCTGCCATGGCTCTTATCAACAAACCTACTGACCCATTAAGGCGGATAGGATTATAACCTTTATTTACAGGGAGAGAACAGAGACTGAAGAAAGTCAAGTGACTGTCCCAAGACTAGTTAGTGAAGGAGTCAGAATTTAAAACCACCCTTTACTCTCAATTCAGTACTTTCTTCCAAATCCTATTATTTGTCAATATTTGTGTTAGGTATATATGGTACAAGAACAAATTTCTGCACCAAGTCAACATCAGCTGCTAAATCTACACATACAGCAAAAATATTTAGTAGAGTCTTATACACTTGGCTGCCTTAAAGAATGCTGAGGTATGCAATGTTCAGTGGTTGACATAATCATTCCAAAATTAACTCGATCAGTATAAATGAGATTATTGAACTTCCCCCACAATTCTAGCTTTCCTGTTAGTGTTTATCATACGACTTGTGAATGCATCCAAGAACTTATTTGGTGGCAGTCCTCTGGGGTTGGTTTATTACGTTTAAAAATATATATTAGAAAGATAATGCTCCTTTCTCATACTGCAATAAATCCCTTGTGTTGTTAGTCTGTGTGAAAATATTTGGGTTTCTATTAACCTAGCTGCAAGACATCAGCCTATATTTGCTATCTGATTAGAAATAAGTCATTGGTTCAGATGGCATTTATATCCCAGAAAGGAGGTAGCTACTGTTAAGAAGCAGAAAAACGAAAATATTATTCATTCCAAAACAGTTCTCCAAAGTCACATGCAGACTCAAGCCACTTTGCCTATTATATTTGCAATAAACTCCAAAGCTTTAAGAAGAGAGATTTTTCACTACTACATTGAAAACTGAGGTGCATTTGTATATTAAAAGGGAAGTGCATTGTATTTTCAATGAGAAAATTACACTCATGCCACTCACTGTGCACTGAAAATTAGAATAAAATTAGAGGTAGTTTCTGAAGGCATTTGAGGAAAAGTTAATATCATGCTCAAATAATATAGTTGTGCTTAGTGTCACTCAAGTGAATGGCATATTTTTCTTAACTATAACTTTTAAAAAGTAAAAAAAAAATCCCACTTAATATGTCTACAAATAGTTTAGCATTTAATCATAATTTTTTGTAATTGGACCAACAAATTATCCTCTATGAATCAAACTATTGAATGCTATTTTTTTTTTAATGTTTTGGTGATGAGGGAAAAAAGTTTTGGATAATATAATATATTCTGTGTGAAAGTAAGTCATTTTCTGTGATTCTTATTATATTAATATCTCTAAAAGTTAAGTTCTTAATCAGAAAGAAATGTGTTCTTAAGACCTAATATACTGAAAAATGTAATAAAATATCTGTGGAAGGGGAAAAGTTAAATTTTCCATTCTATGTTAATATTTCAAGGAATATGCTTAAGTAATTAGAAACATAGATATTCCCATTGGGAATGGTCTTTAGAAATAATCGAATCTGGGTGCCTGGGTGGCTCAGAGGGTTAAGCCTCTGCCTTCGGCTCAAGTCATGATCCCAGGGTCCTGGGATCGAGCCCTGAGTCAGGCTCTCTGCTCAGAGGAGAGCCTGCTTCCCTTCCTCTCTCTCTCTCTGCCTGCCTCTCTGCCTGCTTGTGATCTCTGTCTGTCAAATACATAAATAAAATCTTTAAAAAAAAAAAAAGAAAGAAATAATCGAATCTACTGACTGAGCCAGCCTCTAGAAAAGGGGAAAGCCAACAAAAGGGGTCAGATCCGGACAAGAGTCAGTTAAATCTAAAAGTAAAACCAAAGTGTAGGACCACATCAGATGCCTCGTGGTCCTGGTTGTCTTTCTGTTCATTTTCAGATTGGGTGGTAAAGACCTATCCATCCTGGAAGTTTTATCTATTAGCTTAGCTAACAGACGAGGGTATCTTCCTCATTTATGTGTAGCTTAGTAACTCACAACTCTGGTTGAACATTAGAATCACCTGGAGAGATTTTTAAAAATATGATACCCAGATGCCATCTCCCAGAAGCTGGGATTCAATTGTTCTTCAGTAGGGACTAAAGGACTTTTAAATCTCCCTGGGTGGTTCCCAATATACAGCTGGAGTTGAGAATCACTGATAGCTAGTCAAAGCCTAGGCAAGTCAAGTATACTTATAACTCATTCATTAACTCATTATCTTATACAATAATAATTATTTTAACACTCACTAACTAAAAATAGTAATAGTTCATATCTAACAAGTCTTGGTATATGCCACGTTCTGTGCTAAGAGACTTATTGTCACTCAAGGCTTTCAATAATCCTGAATTAGTTACTGTTCTGTGAATGAGAAAATAGAGGCTCGGTCGCACTGGGAGAGTGCGGCAGTGCTGGGACCTAGATCGGCCAGAATCCAGAACCAGGCTCTTAACTATTCCTACTTAGCCTCTGAAATACCAACGGCTTGTAAAAAGTCTTTGTTGAAAAGCAGAATTCAAACTGGTTTTCATACCAAGACTACACCATGATGAAGGTGATTTAAATTCTTGGTTCTAATGCTATATACATTTTGTCTTTTTGCATAGCTTCAATTTGACAAACAGTATTGACTGGGGGTTTAGGAGTGGGGGAAGGACAGGGGCTCACTTGTATTTCTTCCATGCATCTTCTAATAAATGTTGCTGTTGGCTTTAACTCCCAGTGGGTTAAGTTTTAAATAAGAAAACACTTAGGCACTTGATACTTGAGAAGAGAAAAGAGAAGAGAAGAGAAGAGAAGAGAAGAGAAGAGAAGAGAAGAGGAGAGGAGAGGAGAGGAGAGGAGAGGAGAGGAGAGGAGAGGAGAGGAGAGGAGAGGAGAGGAGAGGAGAGGAGAGGAGGGGAGGGGAAGGGAGGGGAGAGGAGGGGAGGGGAGGGGAGGGGAGGAGAGGGAATGGGAGGGGAGGAGAACTCCTTATTTTACTCTGAAGTGGCTGTACTGAAGTGATTCTGGTGACTTGATTGCTGCTAATGATGGTGGTATAATCCATGTTCTCTCCATTATTTGATACTGTCTCTAACTAAGCAGAGTATATACTGCTGTGTATGAGCTGTGTGTCCGATAGTTGGTACAAGAGAAAGTGCAAAATGCCTTTAATTCAATTCTACTTTCAATGTGGATTGATAAGGATAAACATAAATAATGACAAGACAAGACAGATAAATAGGAAAAAGATTTTAGGCACCATTTAATCATCCCATACCCAGGCAAATAGAAATTCTAACTTGAGATGTTCATGAACAAGCTAAATAAAATGAAAGGCAACTGTTCAAAAGTACTAAGAAGACAGGCAGAATGATAGCAAAGAAAGTAAGGGAAGAGAAAAGGAAGCAAAAAAAAAAAAAGAAAGAAAGAAAAGGAAAAGATGAAAAATCTGTTCTAGAAAAAATACTTACCTTTAAGAAACAAAAGGAAATTGTATGCAAATTAAGTTTACATCCTCTAGGAATGAAAAAGAATCCAAAGACTATAAAATGAGAATACAAAAATAAAGCAAATTAATGAAAAATATTACACCATTAAGTAATGAATAGGGACACCTGGGTTGCTCAGTCTGTTAAGCATCTGCCTTTGGCTCGGGTCACAATCCCAGGGACCTGGGATCAAGCCCCACATCAGGCTCCCTGCTCATTGGGAAGCCTGCTTTTCCCTCTCCCATGTGTTCCCTCTCTTGCTCTGTCTCTCTCTGTCAAATAAATAAAATGTTAAAAAAAAAAAGAATGATACACGAGATACAGTAAGAAATAGAGTCAGTAAGCTGGAAAAAATAATTAAGATTTTTTTTTTTTTAAATGAGGATCAGAAAGAGATGGTAAAGCATTCCAAAAGCATAAAATAGGTATGGAAAACAGTTATCATGCTTTAACTCAAACTATCTCAGATAATCTGCTATTATCAAAATGTTTCACATTGTTGAAGCTAAAAGTCAGTTCTCTAGCCTCTTGCTCCTTAAATATTAGCATCACTTATCTTTTCATTTTCTCCATTGTATCACCTCTCCTACTTGGCTTCCAGGATACCCTAAGCCTACCCTTGCCTTGCATTGCCTTGCCTTGCCCTGCCTTGCCTTGCCTAGGGATACCCTACGTATCCCTTATTTCACAGGCCTCTAATGCTCAGTGTCTTTGCTGGTTCCTCCTCAACTCTCCAACTTCTTCATATTGAGGTCTCTTACAGTTTAGTCCTTGCTCTTTCCCTTTTCCCTATCTGTGCTCACTCACCAGGTGATCCCTGGTTTCATGTCTCTAATTATTATGTAATATTTGATGACTCCAAAATGTACTTATTTAAAATAGATCTTAGTCCAGCATTCTGTTTCATATATTATTCCTCCTACTTAGATTTATTGTCTCAAACTTAACATGTCTAAATTGAAGTTCCCAGTATCCTCCCAAATTGTTTCCTCCAAGACTATGCCCTCCAAGTTCTTAGGAACTCTATTCTTGCTATTACTGAGGCCAAAAACTTGAAGTGATCCTTCATTCATTCCTTTTCTCATATACTATGTCCAGTCCATCAATTCATCCTGTTGACTACATACTCAAAATATACCCAGAAGCTCATCACTTTTCACTACTCCCACTGTTACCACCCTGGTTTAAGCCTTATTATCTTTCCCCTGGATTATGGCAATAAATTCCAACTGCTTATCTCCTTACTGGAGTGACTAATGCCAGTCAATTTTAAAATACAAATCAGATTATGTCATTCATACATTTGAAACTCTCTAGTATATTGCATGTTACTCAGATTAGAAGCCAAAATCCTTATTAGGACTTGTAAATCATTCTGTGAGCTGACCCACCATTACCTCTGACTTTGTCCCCTGCTACTTCCCCTCTGTCATCCAGCTCCAGCCACACTGGCATCCTCATTAGTTCTTGAATGTGTCAGATATTTTATTGCCTCCAGATCCTAATAATTCATTTCATCCTTGTCTAGAATATTCCCCCCAACATATTCATGTATCATACTCACAGATCATTAGTTCTCTGTTCCTTCCTGATCATATGGAAAGTTATACCTCTAAGGGCCCCTGCAGTTTGTTGAGGTCATGTGACTAGTTATAAGCAATGAGGTATGAATGAAAGTGATATTGTTTCTGGGCTTAACCCTGCCTGAAGTCCTTGTCTTTCTTTTCTCCTGCTATCGTGAATATGGAAACATTTTGTCAATTTGAGGAAGTCACAAGATTACAGAACATATAGCTAAAGAAAGCACAGACAGAAAGCCAAGTGAAACAGAAAATGACACTAGGTTTTATAACCAAAAAGAATTTAATGTAGGAGATCGAGGGAAGCCAATGTAAGTGTTAGAGGAGCAACAGGGAGAAGACCACTGCTAGCTCTGGGGTTTACCACCACAACTGTGGTGCTGAAAGGAAAAGAATTGCTGGACTACATTAGAATTCTGAGGAACTCCTCTGGAAATCACAGTTGTCCTACAGCAATGGAGGCCTTTTCTTTCAGGGAAACACATAATGTCTTTTGCAAATGCTCACAGTTGCAGGAGTCCACCAATCTTAGTTATCACTTTTAGAAAATGGCTTCTGACTCCTGTCTTCCTGTAAGTTCTAACGAGAATACATCTCTTTGGCAAAACGTGGCAGAATTCAGATCCTTAGAGGGGCGCCTGGGATGCTCAGTGGGTTAAGCCTCTGCCCTTGGCTCAGGTCATGGTCTTGGGGTCCTGGAATCAAGCCCTCCATTGGGCTCTCTGCTTGGCAGGGAGCCTGCCTCCACCTCTCTCTCTGCCTGCCTCTCTGTCTATTTGTAATCTCTCTCTCTGTCAAATAAATAAATAAAATCTTTAAAAAAATAAAAAGAATTCAGATCCTTAGAGACAAGAGTCGAAGACACATAGATTCCACATTTTCAGCCCATCAAAAAAGGAGGTAGATCTACAGAGGGATCAAGTTGCCAAGAAAAAAAATAGCATAGTTCCCTCCTTTGGTTACTCAGCATCCATATTCTCATTTCTCACATTATCTTTGCACAAAAAATATCGAGAACATGCTTCTGCCTAACATCATACAATTAACTCTTATACAATAAAAATGTACTTACTTCTTTCAAAATGGAGACCCCAAGTCCCATTTTCTGCATGAAGATTACTTCTCCCAAATTAGTTATAACCCACATTTATAAAAATACAATTTAATCTATATAATCAATAATAACACTATTAAAATAGCGGGAAGAGAATAACAACTACTACTAATTACCTCCTTTCTGAAATTGAGAGTAGTCATGATGTCATAATTGATATTTTATCTTTTGTCTTCTACCATATTTTTTTGGGTGTCTTTACTTTTCATTCATCAATTCAGCTGGTCATGATTCTTACTTAGTAAACTAAATCAAATCCTCATTCCTGATGTATTGGAGATTGTAGTGGACCTGCCTATATTTGGTGGCTGTGCAGAGAATAGGTCATTCTTCAGCCCTGGAACTAGTATCCTCAGTAAGGCCTGCTTGCAATGTTGGTCATCTGGTGTCTGGAAACTTGGATTTGGGGGAAGGTTCCTACCATTCCCTGATAAGAATGGCTGGCAGCACCTAAACTGTTTGTACAAATAATGTGGTTTATTCAGAATATCAGCATCTTTGTGCAATTTTGTTATATGTCTAGAAGGTGCATAAGCAATAAGCCCCAGTAAAAGCTCTGGGCACTGTGTCTCTGTTGAGCTTCTCTGGTAGACAAAATTTCGTATGTTGTCACAACTCATTGCTGAAGAAATTAAGTGCGTCCTGTCTGACTCTACTAGGACAAGACTCTTATAAGCTTCTGCCTGATTTCCTCTGGACTTCATTCCATGTGTCTTTTCCTTTTCTTAATTTTTCTTTGTATCCTTCTGCTATAATAAATCCCATCTGTGAGTACAACTATATGCTGTGTCATGTGTGTTCTCCTAGTGAATCAATGAACATGGGGGTTGTCTTGGGGTCCCCTACAATGTTGCTATAATCTTTCATAATTTAAAAAAACATTTAAAGCTTCTTGTCCAATCACAATATCTTTTTTTTTTTTTTAAGATTTATTTGACAGAGAGAGAGAAATCACAAGTAGGCAGAGAGGCACGCGGGGTGGGGGGAAGCAGACTCCCTACTGAGCAGAGAGCCCAATGCGGGCTCGATCCCAGGACCTGAGATCATGACCTGAGCCAAAGGCAGAGGTTTTAACCCATTGAGCCACCCAGGCACCCCCAATCACAGTATCTTATATATATTTCCCTTAAATAGAAATTAGGAGATTTGCAAAAATTCTCTCTTATTATTATGTTTAATTTTTTTCACTTGAGCAAATCAAATTTTAAGTGTTTAACTCAATGACTTTTGCAATACGCATCTTTCTTGATTTACAATGTACTTATGTCTCAATAAATCCATCGTAAGTCAAAAATGCATTTAATAAACATAACCTAGTGAACATCACAGCCTAGCCTAACCTACCTTAAATGTGCTCAGAACACTTGCATATATATAGTTGGGTGAAATCATCCAACACAAAGCCAATTTTATAACAGTGCCTAATTTCTCATGTAATGTACTGAATACTATGCTGAAAGAAAAAAACAGAATGGTTGTATAGGTACAGAATAATTGTAGGTGTATCAGGTGTTTCCTGTGGCTGTGATTCTGTGGCTGACTGGAGCTAAGGCTGGCTATCACTGCCCAGCATCATGGGAGAGTATACTACTGCATATGAGTACCTCAAGAAATAATCGAAACTCAAAATATAGATTCTACTGAATGTATATCACTCTTGCACCATCATAACGTTAAAAAAACCTAAGTCAGACCACTATAAGTCAGGGACCATCTGTATATGTGTAACTCACCCATATCAGGACAATAAATATTTCTAACCCCTCAGAGCGTTCCTCTGTGTGCCATCATAGCAATACTCTCCAAAGATAAATACTTTTCAGACTTCTAACACCACAGATAAGTTGTGTTCTTAAAGTCATGTAAGTGAATTAATACAGAATGTACCTTTTTGTTTCTGGCTTCTCATTGTATTTGTGATATTCATTGATAGAATCAAATGTAGCACTAGTTTTTTAAATTTCTGTCAACAAACCTTACAAAATTCTTCCTAGGTCACATACCTAGCTTGAGAATAGGCAGCATAACAGACATAGATGCATGGGATCCTAGAATCACCTACACAAGCAACCTTTTTGTATGTTTAAGAGATCTGGGCCCAATTTAGGATGCATTTGATCTTGGGCTGTTATATATGCCCAATTTTATGACATGATAAGCAAGATAATACCCACTGATGATTCACTTCTCAGACCTCCCAGAGCTCAGGAGTAAACTTAAATCTGTTTCACAAAAACAGAATTATTACTTGAAGAAGGTATCAATTTTTACCAAATTCAAAGGGTATGCGTTGTGAGTCTACCACTGGAGTTTATAAAAGATGATAGAGAGCATTTCCAAATGTTACAAAAATATCAATTATCGTTGAATCTACTGGGTCAGAAAATTCCAATGCAGAGTAGCTTACCTGTATCTAGGACCAGCTTCAGAGGTTTTTTTGTTTGTTTGTTTGTTTTTCCTTTTCCTGATCTGGAACCTCTCAAAGCTGAATTAAATATTGAACGGACTGTAGAACACACTCAAATATGCCATATACAGTCTCACGTATTAAAAAAAAGAAATCCCAGAGGGGTACTGGGGTGATTTAGCCGACCGAGCGTCAGACTCTTCATTTCAGCTCAGATTATGCATGATCTCAGGGTAATAGGATGGAGACCCCACATCAGGCTCCACACTGGGCATGGAGCCTGCTCAGGATTCTCTCTCTCCCTCTCCTGTGCCTTCCCCCATTTGCACACTGTCCCTAAAAAGAAAAATTATTTTTTTAAAGGAAAAAACAAGCAAACAAAAGTCCCACCAATATCATAGTGTTGGGAATACAATGTGAAAATTGTCCTTCACCTGAAGGTAATATTACAACATAAGCCTCACCAGTGGATCTGTAGATATTTCTGAGGTAGTAGCACAAGAGTTTTCATGAGACCTAATCTTCTACACACTCTAGAGCACACGCGTCTTATCCGAGCACCCAAGAAACCTGTTCATCATTTTCAAACTGTAAAATAATGCCAATTTAGTAGACCACAAATGTATCCCCAATATAGGTTGAATAATGGGCAGATCAATGTTGTTGGGTTCTAGATTAAGACAAACAACCAGAGGTAAGATAATGAAGGTGTGCTGCTGTCCTACTAAATGAAAGCCAGTTGCTTCTGGTGGTCTTTGCTAACTAATAGAGAGAAAACAGTTTTTGCCAGATCAATAGCTGTATACCAGAAACTCGAGCCTGGGTTGATTTAATCCAACTACAGAAACAATATCTGAAAAAGTAGCAACAGCTTAAATCAAGACCAAATTATGCTTATGATAATACATTCTCATTCTCCAAGGGCCCATTCTACTTCTATACTAACCAAAAAGAATCATCATATACATAGCTTTCAAGTCTTTGAAGATGGAATCAATCTATGGATTGCACTATGCACTATTTTTTTAAAATTATAATATACATAACTACAGTGCTCATTAAGTATACTTCTTGATAAAATTTTTCAAAGACTTTATTTATTTGACAGAAGATCTCAAGTTGGCAGATAGGCAGGTGTTGGGGGGGTGGAGAAGCAGGTTCCCTGCTCAGCAGAGAGCCTGATGCGGGGCTTAATCCCAGGACCCCGAGATCATGACCTGAGCTGAAGGCAGAGGTTTAAACCACTGAGCCACCCAGGCACCCCACCTCTTGATAAATTTTTAAGAACTCATCATATAATCAGCTTCCAGATGAACAGAAGAGTACTAGTACCTCCAAAACCTACTTTGTACCCCCTTCTAGACACTACAATCCCATAGGTAACAAATCTCCTCACCACTACAAAAACAGATTAGTTTCCCTGTTTATATAATTTATATAAGAGGAATAATATGCAATGTATGCTTGTGTATCTTGGTTCTTTTGCTCAGTACTGTATTTGTGAGACTGATCCACACTGCTGTAATTTCCCTTGTTGTATTGTATTCTATCATGTGACTATATTATACATTATTTAACTGGTCTACTATTAATGGATGTCTGTCTAGTTCCTGTTTTTGGCTAATTGAAACAGCATCACTATGCACATTCTGATACATGTCTTTGGGAGATAACAGTATACATTTTTTGTTCAGTATATATCTAAAAATGGAATTTCTGGCTCAGAGGACATGTATATAGTCAAATTTATTAGACATTGCCAAACATTTTTTTTCCCCAAAGTGGCTGTTCTCATTTTTAGTGTCACCAGCATTGCATGGGATTTCTAGTTGTTCTATCCTCACCAACACTTATTTTCAATCGATTTCATTTATAGCCCTTCTGGTGTATGCACCATATTCCAATAAAAAGTTCAATAAAAATTTTCATTTTAAAAAGTTGAGAGTTAAAATATTTAGTGTTATTAGGAATCTACCAACTTGTTAAGATCAGAGAGCATAATAGTCCCTCAAGATAATCTTGCTTTAGGAGAATTTTCTCCATCAGAAATAAACATTTTCTGTAAAGGACCAGAAAGCAACTATTCTGGGTTTTGTAGGCCATAAAGTCTCTTGCAACGACTCAACTCTGCCACCATAGCCTGACAGCACCCATGGGCAGCATGTAAACGATCAGATGTCGCTATATTCCAATAAAACTTTACTTACCAAAACAGGTGGTAGCCATGATTTGCTGATCTTTACTCTAAGTAATGGCTTGAAAAGAATCTGAGAATTTCAGTGAGATTAAAATACAACTGTGCAGTTACTTTGGCATGTTTTCAACATTTGGAGGTAATATTTACCTTTCTTTTTGTAAATATAAAATCCTGAAGAGCAACTGTTAATTTTCATAAGATAGAATGTAATAGGATATATCTAAGGAACATATTGAAAACTTGTTTTTCATCCTATTTCCTGTTTTTTATAAAAGGAATTTTTACTTTCAGGCAGTATCTGAAGGTACTTATATTTGGAAGCTGACAGAGAGATTCTTCTTTATATCTAAGCCATAACTTAGTTTTGATGGATTTGGTGTTTTGCACATGAATCCAAGTTATTGCACTGGAGAACTAGTGAAGCTCCATCAGGATCAAAGATTTAATAAATTACTATTAATTGTTATGCAGACAAAAAAAAAAAAAAAAAAAACAACCAGTACTGATATGGGTGAATGCCAGGCCACATAAAAAGTTTTAAGGTGGAAAACAAATAAAATTAATTCTGAAGAAGTGGTGACTCTTTCTTCTCCTGACACCACCAACAATGAAATCAATCAAGAATAAAAAAATAATTTGAGAGAATCAGTGGGGCCAAAATAAATGTGTGTTCCAATGATGTTTCACACCACTTGTCACCATTCTGCACGGCTGAATGCTTAATACAGCTTCCTGATACCCAAGTTAAAGATTTTAATATGTAATGTGATGTGATTCTCAAGCAGGAAAAAAATAGGTTAATTACCCCTTTTGTAGCACTTAGTTGGAATAAAATACTCTGCTTTACCCTATGAAGCAATTAAGAGTTCATGCATAATGATAGTCAGAAATGGCAGAATACAGACACAGTGGCCCACAACTCTTAGGGAAATAGGCTAGGAAGAATGAACAATGTGAAACAGTATGCAGAAAACATAGATATAAATTCACACTAATAATTACCATAACAAATTTCATCCTATTTCTCCCATGAATATCACTTGTTCTTATGTATTACCTGTATCCAATTTTAACTTCTCCCAGGATATCTGTAAAATGATATATAACTTTTCAAATAAGTGCTTTAACTATTTTATTGGCCTAAGGTATGCACGTATTCTCATCCTTAGGAGGAAATATCGAGATAAGACTTCAGAGAGAGCTGTCAATTTCACCAAAAACTCCTACCAGTTGATTTTTTTTTTTTTTTAATACTGACTTCTGGTTTCTGAAGGACGGTGGTAGCTGGATGTGAAGGGTAATTGTTTCTTTTCACACACTTTTATTCATTTATTTGCTTCATTCTACCATCGCTAGTTTGAAATGAAAATATAGAAAGCTCCCAAGAGATATCAAAGCATTTACCATTACAGATATACAGATTCTAGAAAAAGTAGTTACTCTGAAAAGATTAGAAATGATGGACAGTGGCAAGAGATATTTTTATAATTTAGTTCAAAGCCTACATAAGCAGATTGTACCCGGAGACAGAGACAGCCTCCTTGGAGCAATGGTACAATTTGAGAGGTATCTGAAGGCCAAGGGCATTTTTCTCACTGGCCTTACTGTTATACTTATTCCTTCCAATAAAATGCTTTCTGACATAAATAACACTAGAGAATCATGATAGTTTGGAATTATAGCAGACATTAGACAAGTAATTAATGGCCTTCCAAACACTGGAAGTTGTTGAAATGAAGATCATTTTGAACTTTATCAAGAGAAATTTCTTAAACTGTCCAATTATGGACATGCAGACTACTTTTGTTAAAAAATTTTTAAGCTAATATTTGTTTCTCCAATTTCCACTGATCATTATAACTTAAAAGTACTGACCACTTACTCTGTGTTAGACACTGCCTACACTTCACCTGTATTTATGTAATTCTTCCAGTCACTTAATGAAGTTGTGAAAACTGAAGATTAGAGAGTTACAGGACTTTCTCAGACTTCACACAGTGATAGAATCTCATAGCCAAGACTTGAATTCAGGTTTGCTTGTTATCTGAACTTGAGCATCACTTAGTATGCTGTATACCTTGATCTACACAAAAAACTTTGACGTATTCTGAAATCAATTAATGGAGCTTTTGTGATTTTTCCTCAAGTTAAATACTCTGTTTTGTTTTTCTTTTTTTCCTAACCATTTACCTGGCTTTCATTACATCCTTCTTTCCATTTATTGAAGATTCCTAAGTGTAGAAACTGTAACTGAATACAATAATCCAGAAAATCCACAATTTTCTAATTGATTAAGCATAGAGAAAATAATGTCCTTCCTTCTGGCCACTTCATTTAGGAGTCTTGCTACTATAGAACAATTTCAGGCATGTTCTCTAGCCATGGAAATATATATATATATATATATATATATATATATATATATATATATATATATATTTGGTAGGGATGTATGTGTGTGTTTATGTGTAAGAACCAAGAATAAGACTTAACTTTTTCCCAATTAAATTTCATATTATTATGCACATCAAATTTTATCTACTAAATATTTCAAGATAACAACTCAGCTGCATGTAACATATGTCACACTATCTAGTAATCTGCAAATTTCATGAGAAAGTCACTTGGGATCTCATCCAATCATTGATGAAAATGTTGCATACAAATTTCTAAGGAACTTCAATATCAATTTGTATCAATATTTATTTGAGAACAGGTGTTTTGACTGTCTTTTGAGGATAGAAAATCATGCATAGTTTGCACTGGTGGATGGGGGTAAGTCAAGTACAGCTGGAAATCTGAGCTGGAGATCAGGAGGGAAAAGGTTGAGTTACAGAATAGGTAAAAGTTGAGTTACAGAATAGTAAGGGAAGTGAGTATAAAATGCGAAGTAAATATTACTAGGAAATTATAGAAATCTGGGTAATCAGAAGTAATGAGGTTTAAAGAAAAGAAATTGGAGACTCGAAAACAGTGATACTAACATTTTCCACTATTAAGTAAATGCCATAAATAAGGCAGAAAAACAAAATAAATAGGGATAGGTAAGTCACCAAACATATGCTTTGATGAGCTCCACATAATTCTCCAAAGAGAAATAGCACATCGTGCCTATATTGTATGTGTCATAAGAGTGAACATTCAGGATGATTCTTAGTTGCTAGGACAAGAATGTATAATAATCTTACTCAGTAGAAAGTGGTCCACACCAACCAAGCCTAGTGCATAGGAGAAACAGCTTGAAGACTGTGTCAAAGATTATCTCCTGAAACTAAAGACTGAGGGGTAGTAACCTACTTGTGCATATTTGTATAGGAACTTCACATTCTGTGGCATTTTAAGCCCAGATCATTTTTCCCGTGATGAAAAATTTGACACCAAACCTTTGGTATGTCTCTTCTAAATGTTTTGAACTTTTAGAATGAGGCTCAGATCCCAGCACATAGCCACTAGATTTCACAGTGGGGAAGATCATTCCCACTAATAAAAAGCATTTTCAATAGGATGTTGACAACAGAAAACAAAGTGCAAAGTGTCACAGAGTAGGTCATGGAGGAGCAGAACAAAGAAATAGCAGTAGAAAATGGAGAGTACTCAGAGAAGGGACATAGAAGGGAAACTGAAAATGGTATGACAGCATGAAGAGGAAAATTTGGTTGTTTTTGTTTGTTTGTTTATTATTTTGCTTTTGTCTCTTTTAATGGGGAGCAAGGAGATACGCATATTTGCAGATTGAAGGGATGTAGTCAGTACTGAAGAAGAGAATATTAAAGAGCAGACATAATAGCTTGAAGAATATTCCAGAGATAGAGGAATGGTAACAAAAAACCTGCAGAGAAGTAGAAGTAGTTTAATCTCCCAGATATCTCTGGCTAATATTATGATGACATAATCCAAGGTTACAATGAGGTCTTTTGAGCACAGAATCCAATATCAACTTGGTTTGTCTCTGAAAGGTATCATTCATCAAGGAAATTTTACCAATTTATGCCAATGTGATTCCTGCAGGATTGAGGCTCTATCCTTATTTCCCCCTTTACAAAGTTTCTCTATCCATGTCTGGTTGGAACATGTCTTCTAGCTTAATCAAGGGTTTCCTGCAGTATGTATGTCCTTAGGGAATTTGGTGGAGTTGTGCCATTTTGTGGGAGGACTTGTCTCTATAACCTTGTCTTCTCAGAATCAGAGGCAGGGAATTGGCCTGATTCCTTTAAGATAGAAAAGAAGAAATTATTTAGCTTCACTAGAGACTATTCCTAGAAAACTAAACACTAATTGTACCTGGGTTTTATGTGAGGTGCACCTCTCGAGTCAGTGTTTTAATGGTATGGACTCATGATGAAAACAACAAAATGGTAAATTATTCATACACAGCCACCACTCATAGAAAAGGCTAATACCGTAGTCCTGAATGAGAGAAAGGGGCTGGCCTAGGAACACACTGAGTGTGGGTCATGTGGGCAGAGAAGCAGAAAAAAAAAAAAAAAACCATAATTACAGACGACTAAAATTTTCATGGTTATTCTTACTGATACTGTATGCGGCAGTCCAGAAATTCATTTATTCATGTTTAATCTTATATATTCATATTTAATCATGTTTATTCATTATTCATGTTTAAATCAGAGGTGATCAAGTTTAAGATAGCCTATGGGCATTCTGTGATTCTTTGAAAGTAGATATGTGTTTGTGCAGTTTATGTGGGGAGGGGAATCCATACTTTTGTATTCTCACCATCTGCACATTGAGCACATTTTCACTCTTTAATACAAATCCTACTCTGATCGTATTTGTATTATATGTGTGTGTGTGTGTGTCTGTGTGTATTTGTACATTGATACCTGCTATTTACTGTACTCCACTTTTAAAAATTCTCATTTTTTTTCTCCAGATAGGGGGGTGAAAACTTTTTTAAGATTTTCTTTGAAGTAGTAGAAATAGGCACATTTATTTTCTCTATAGGACAAGAGATAAAACAGCTGTTATCTTCCCAGTTCTCATTTATCACATGGCATGACACAACATTTACCCACATTATAATGTACTCCACTTATCCTATTTTTAAACTTCTCTTTCCTTACCTTTTCCTACATTTATTTATTCATTCATCCAACAAATATCTATTTAGTGTTCTTTATGGAAGATGAAACATGGTCTCCATCCATAGTCTTGTGTGATGGACATAGAAAAACAGGTGATAAATACACAAAACAATAAAATCTAGGGAAGATGATAAATTCTACATAAGAGAAAAACTATGTTATGGAGTTCAAAACAACAAAGGATTATACCGGAGTGGATTTGTTTTACAAGCATGAAACCATATCAAGGAAAGTTTAAGCAAGATTCATGAGAGAAACTGAATTTGGAATGAGATTGAGGAATGGTGTTTCGGGGTAGCGGGATAATGGGGAGAGAATGCACATGACAGACTTAGCCACATTATATTCCAAATCCAAAGGATGCACAAAATAATTTGCAAAATTAAACAGATCTGTTGAGGTCTAAATTACTGGTAAAAGAGTAGTTTTTAGCAGTTTTTTAAAAGACAAAGAGAAGACTTATGGGACGGAAAACCCTAAATTTATTTCTGGATATGCTTTGTTCAAGTTGTGGAAAGGAAGGGCACTTGGGTGGCTCAGTGGATTAAGCTTCCAACTCTTGGTTTCAGCTCAGGTCATGATCTCAGTGTCTTGAGATTGAGCACCAGTTTGGGGCTCTGGACTCAGTGGGGATCCTGCTTCAGATTATCTCGCGTTCCCTCTACCTCTCTCCAAACTTGCATACACTCTCTCTCTTTCTAAAATAAATAAATGAATAATAAATCTTTTTAAAAATGTTGTGGGAAGGATAACCAGGTAAAGACAATCTCAGAAAAGAACCAAAACTGGACAGATTTGTAGAAACTGAAGATACAAAAATGAATGCCATGTACTATGCATAAAAAGTGTACATTTCTGGTATGAATTGTGTTTATCCTTATCTTCCAAATGAAGAAATTGAGGCAAAGAGCTATGCCATGATGTATGTAGTGGGTCAACGGCACAGACAGGAGAAAAACAGAAGTTCAGAATTCTCTTCATCAAACTATTATAATTTTCTGAAGTCCTAGTAGTCAGAATTTGGTAAGAAAAGAAAAATCACCGTGAGTATTATAAAACAAGAGATTATAGCCATTAGACTTCATGAAGTCATGATAGCTGTTTAGGTAATCAAATACAATACCATTGCCTCTACATACTGTGTTTTCCTAAAGTCGTGAGGATGGAATTTGAGAAGGATATGTAAATTTATGGAGGGGGAAGGAAGAAAAAGCTAGAATCTGTGAGGACAACAGAAACCTCCAAAGATAAAATGGTAACCATGCCTATCTCTCACAACTTCCCATCATACTCATGCAGGAAGATACTTTTCTCCACAACTGGTCATGCACTGGCTCAGGATTTAGAGAAGCAAAGGAAGAGATCCAACAGGAACTGAGAAGCTACTGAAACAATTGCCCCACACAAACAAGGAGAACCCACAGATCATCAACTATGTACATGAGCTTCAATGGTTCGTAGCTCTGTCCTGACCTATAGAGCATAAAAAGATGGTTGCTCCTTCACTTCTACTTTCCAAACCCTGAGTTAATTTATTTTTTGGCTTATTGGGAAGCACAGAGAAAGGAGATTGGGAACTGTTGTTCCAATTTAACTACACTGACATAATACAAAGCCTTCACATTCAATCCGTTGGCAACTTAGTGCCATTTTTGAGTCATCCTAAACCTTCTAATTGGTCTTCTAATTGCACCTAAAACTTCCAGATAAATAAATAACAAAATTGTGCTTCTACTTAATATGATACAACCAACTACAACTAAAAATACGCTGGCCCTCTCCCCCAAAAAGTGTATAACTCCTAGGGTGCCTAGGTGACTCAGTTGGTTAACCTTCCAACTCTTGATTTTGGCTCAGGTCATGATCTCAGGGTCATGAGATGGAGCCCAATGTCAGGGTTCTCTCTTTCCCTCTCCTTCTGCCCTTCTCTGCCTTCCCTCTTAAAAAAAAAAAAAAGTGTATCAACTCTCTTTATCCATCTTGGGATAATGCAAATTTTTCTTCTAGGAGTCACTGTCCCCTTTTGGTATTTTAGAATTAAAATAATGAGATATAACATTAGCTACTATTAATACATTTCAGGTTAATAATGGGATGTGGTAGAGGAAGACAACTGATTCTCATTATACCTATATATTCATATAAAATAAGGAATACTTACAGCTACTGCAGATTCTGGTTTTGGCAACTAATCATGTGGTTGAGCCAGTATTTATAATTTTCTTCACTCACTCTAGGTTTTATTTGCCTTCAGTAAGCGCTTGCACTGGGCATGATTCTTTGCCAGGTGGGATGACCCAAATCTTCATTTCTTAAAGGTTTGGGACACAGAAGTGCTGCCTATATTGGCTTATTATAGATTTTCTGACTTTTACAATAAGACATACAATGAGATAATTCAGGGGAGCTTCTCCATTCCAGACATTCTCCTCCTAACTTCCATCATGTAAAGCATCCCAGTTTTTCCTTGGAAGTCAGGATCCATCAACCTACCCAGCAGAGTAAACCTCTTCCTTTACTATTGATGTGTTGGCTGGAATGAGAAATCCAAACCAACCAGGTATTCAACATTTGTGTGAGTTTGAATCCTATCTTTGGTACCAAATTTCTATTGTAGTTACTACTGCTGCCTATATAACTGTACAACAACTTAGTGATGTAAAATAACTACTCTTTTGATTCACATGCCATATGTGGTCAGGAAGTTGGGAAGGGTTCACTTAGTGGTATAAAATAATAACTCTTTTGATTCACATGCCATATGTGGTCATGAAGTTGGGAAGGTTCCACTAGGAAAATTCTCATCTGGTTACAGCCAGATATTGGCAAAGGTAACAGTGAGCTGTCTGGGTTGGCTGTAGAAAAGGGTCTACATATAGGGATGGTAGGTAATGCTGCAGTTCAGGGGGCTATCAACCCCAATGACTATCCATGGCCTTCCTAGCACAGCAGTCTCAGTGTGGGGTAAGAGGTGGTAGTTTTTATATGGTGGCTGGCATTCACCAGAGTGAACACTCTAACAGAACCAGAAAGAAGCTGCATAGTCTTTTATGACCTGGCTTGGGAAGTTGCATATATCATTGATTCCACTGTACTCTGTTGGTCAGTGATCACCAGACTGACCTGTTTCAAGGAGAGGGTATGTCAACCCTAACTTCTGATGGAAGAATATTGAAGAAACTGGAACCACATTTTCTGGAACTATGATAGTGGTTTTTAATTCCTTTCATATTCTCTACAATTATGTTCACTTAGACCACACACAGTTACCTTGTATTTTTCAAAGTATGAGCAGTGGTGCTTATATGGCTTTCTCCTCAAAGAAAAGCTTAAGCTTGTATCTCTCCTTATCAAGATACTATTGTTTTTAGATTCAGTTTTAATTCTAATTCATTGATTTCTTCATTCACTCATTCAACAAATCTTTATTAAGGTGGTTTAGATTCCAAAATACACAGCCAAATACCTTTTACTAAAGGTGAACTTTTCCCCTTCTTCAGCCATCAAGTTATGTATTAACCTCAAATTGTCCTCTTTATCCACTGTCTTCAATTATAAGAGTTTTTATGCTGTTTTCCTTCCACCCCACCTGTATGATTTTTTTTTAAAACACAGTGAGTATATCTTGTATTTTTACTCCTAAATTCATGGTAGTTTATAGAACAGATTTTGTTGGGTAGAACAGATAGCTGGATGTATGTATGAATGGCTGGCTGGCTGGACAGATGGACAAATAGATGGGCAGACTGATAAGTGGCTGAACTTAAAAGCAACATGAATGACTTCATTTTCAGTTATCTCAGTAGGAATTAAGATCTTTTAACACTTTGAATGTGCAGGAACAAAGATCAAAAATAGCTTTGTTTTTGCTACTGTAGTATAAATTCACACTTAGATGAACTATATTAACCAACAATATAGAGGCTACATGCTGTAATGACCCCCTTCCTATAACTCACATCTCCTTCAGGTACATATCCAGAGGGGACAGAAAGACTAGGCTAAAAGTGAATTGAGAATTCTGAAGAAGTTGAAGGTCTATTATGGAAAATAAATTGAGAAAAATTCTGTAAGTAAAGCTAAGCTAATTGACTGTAATACCTAGATAAAGTATTTTTCTCTCATTTTTTAATTGGCTAAATCAATATACACTAATCAAATATGTATTTAGTGCCCAGTACCAAAATGCCCTCAAAGTTAATGCATACCTATATCTGGACAGGTAGACATATGTCTTGTGAATGTTGTTTAACTCAGAATCTGCTAATGACTTCTATAAAAATAAGATAAGATAATAGATAAGATAATAATAAATAGGGGCACCTGGGCGGCTGGTGGGTTAAAGCCTTTGCCTTCGGCTCAGGTCATGATCCCAGGGTTCTGGGATCGAGCCCCGCATCGGGCTCTCTGCTCAGCAGGGAGCCTGCTTCTTCCTCTCTCTCTGCCTACCTCTCTGCCTACTTGTAATCTCTATCAAATAAATAAATAAAAATCTTAAAAAAAAGATAATAATAAATAATACATTCTCTTGGAACTAATTCTGAATATTAGCTAGAATATTATTATTATAATATTATTAATATTATAGTATTATTATAATATTCAGCTCAGGTTAAGATAAAAAACAAAACTTCAGTCCATAAAATCAAACTTTATACCCAAAAGTAAACATGCCAAAAAAAAAAATCTTTGAAAGGATGTCATGTTAGTTCAAGCCAATTTTATGAACAGCAAATGCCTATAAGTTCTAACTAAATGACCATGTTCTTGAAGACTCTGTGTCACCTTTAATGTATTATCATTTCAAAGCCTACAACATCTCTATATGATCTCTGAAGGCGTACAGTGAATACTCAGAATGAAGGCTGAATGAGCAATTTCATACATAAATGAATGCAGAAACAAATATATGCATGTTTGGAAAATACATTTCTTTCTGTAGGCAAGCCTGCTCTGTGAAATCCTTATGTTGTACTTTCCTCAGAAATTCTTTCTTCAAAGAGGAGATAAAGTCTGTGGCATGAATGATTAGTGATTCCAAATGAGTCAAATTCAAATTAATAATGACTTTATATTCATCACTACACTTGTGTGTGTGATGAGCCATATTGTCTGATTCGGAATTCTACTCAACAGCCGTGTCAGGCCCCTGTTGTTCTGGCTTGTTCCTTGGAGAGCTCCATACACATGATGCTATTTAATCCATCTTGATGATGATTATGACGTGCGGTCAGAAAATGAAGTTAGGTGACCTTGGACACACATGACATTTAATTCCCTAGAGGGACACTTCTTAGACATGTCTTAAAAGCCCAACCTGGGGCTCAAGAAAGAAGTGAGAATTTGAGTGATTTGGTTGAGCTTTAAGAAGACCGTGTGCTGTTTCAAACTATTACACCTAATTTAATGCAATTAAGCATGACTGACACTTTCTTTTCAGGAAGGAATTAGAAGCAAACTGGCAATGAGAAAGAATAACTTCCCTTACCCGGAACAGACAGCTCTCCCCAGGGTGAAGTTGAGCTCATTAGCAGGGCAGGATGTCGACATTGAAGGAGGAGCACTCTCGTTGTCAGCTGCTGCCATTTTCTTTATTATCCTAAGCACAACACTGTCCCTCAATATAGAGCTGCAGAAGATTGTTCTTTGGGGGAATTATTTAATTGGATGAGATTTGTTGCAGCCATATTTCAAACTGACACTCAAAATGTCAATCAGTTACTTTCAGGTAATGAAATCGATCTATTGTATTTCTGTGCAGCACACGGAATAGCTTAAAGCTCGGTAAACATTTTCTTTTCACTTTTTTTCTGACATGGCCAAAATTAAATAGTGATTTATTGTCAGTGCATTACAAGGAAGCTCACCACCTTAAAGTACATTCTTTCCATATTGGCCCTTTCTTACCCACCTAATGGAAATCTTTAGTTTTCTAGTTTTATAACACTGTGGTTACCATATTATACTCCTTTGCTGATTTTGAGGAGCAAATTTTATCTGCTTCTGAATACACTTAGTTTGTATTATCTTTAGACTTTTCAAGGTAAAATTTAATGCCTATGTTCACTTCTTAAATCAGGCATATCTACTGAAAATAAAATATTCTGACAAAATTATCAGTATTTAATTTCTTACACAAAAAAATCCTGGAGTTTATTTTTACTGTTACTTTTAACGAGTTCCTTCTCCCCACCCTTGCTCTTGTCCTTGCATCTTCTTTCCCTAAGTCTCCTGTGTGGATCTGATATACTGATGGGTGAGCTACAGAGTATCTCCAAAGGGTTGCTATGGGAATGGATTGCTTCAAAGTTCCTACTTAATAGTCTTACTCTCAGAAATAGTATTGAGGTTTCAGACAAAATGGAAGAAATCTAGCTCTGAACAGAAAATTAGGGTAATCCTAAAAACTTTGCTTCTGCTTTTGTACCTAATAAACATAATTCTGGCTTTGTAAATACTTTGTAAACATTTGCTTCCTCTATGCTAAGTAGTAAACTCAAGGTCTCTGAGGAAAACTCACCTGAAATAAATGATTTATATAAATATTGCAAGGCACTTTGATTATGGAAGATGATTATTATTTGGACAAACTGAACAAATCATTTACTGCAGTGTATTTTCATTAGAGAACTCTCATTAAAATCAGATAAACAAATTTGTCTCCCTCCCAATTCCAAATTGCTGCTGAGGAAATCGGAATGATAGGATGCTTCATCCTATGGAAGCTATACTTCGTGAAGTCTACAGAGCAATGTTGTTAAGCTTGACTTCCTGATTACCAGAGAGATCTAAATAGTCATTACAGAAATCAGTTTGTCACTGCCACAGGCTAGCAGAGATGGAGATTAGTGGGATTAATGTGCATCAGTCTAGTGGAAAACACTCTAACTATAAGCACCTGTGGGGGAATGAAGAAAGCTGAATTGGGCAGAGGAATATTAGAACTTTGGTGAAGTTGCAGCAAAAACTTAGCCAGTCATCATGAGAAATCTGGAGCTTGGGTGGTCCTTAG
Organism: Lutra lutra; assembly: GCF_902655055.1. NCBI lineage: Eukaryota > Metazoa > Chordata > Mammalia > Carnivora > Mustelidae > Lutra > Lutra lutra. The sequence goes on along the minus strand of NC_062280.1, from coordinate 52,350,455 downwards.
ACTTGTCCCAATTTGGAGCACAGAGACCAGACATCCCTATCTCTCCATCAACCAGTCTTTACACTTTGGAATGCCCTCCTGAAATGCCCATGGGCCATGCCCCATGACCTTTCATAACCCAATGACCTTTGGGTCACAATTCAAGAATCTTTGAGTTATTCAACTCTTTTTATTCATAGAGAAGCTCAGCTAAGAGAATTTGGCCATCAAGATTCTCAGCAGTTGGGAAATGAGTACCATAGCTCCAGAGGGGAGATGTGTGCAACAAATCAAAACATCCACCACTTCACCGAAACTGAGTACACATATTCTTGACACAGCAATCCTACTTAGGAGAATCTATCATTAAAAAATAAAGGGAATAATATATAAATAATTATATGTAAAAAAATTTTTAAAATTTAAAGATTTTATTTATTTAATTATTTGAGAGAGCGAGAGAGCAAAAGGAGGGGTAGAGGGAGAGGGAGAGAGTGAATCTCAAGCAGACTCCATGTTGCATGGAACCTGACATGTGACCTGATCTTACCACCCTGAGATCATGACCTAAGGTGAAACCAAGAGTCAGACATTTAATCCGCTAAGCAACCCAGACATCCCTATATCAACATTTTTATAATGAAAATTTTATATAGAAGTATGAACATGCTTAAATAGGTGAATAGTTAAATACATTACAGTATACACACACAATGAACAATTATAAAGCCATCAAAGGCAATTAGAACTATATATACTATTCTGGAAGAATTGTCACAATATATGATGTAAGAGAAAAAGAAAGTTGCAGAAATAGGTTTGGTCCAAATGCATTTGCATTATCCCTTTTGTAGAAAGTAAGCAAGGTATAAATTACGCATTCTTCAAGTGGCCATATATGCTTGTATGTTCATGGAAAATAGCATGGATGAATTCATACCAGGGAGTTAACCAATCATTTACAGGGTTGTTTGGAGACCACTAATTGTTCTTTTGTATTGTTTTTCTTGCTACAATCAGTACACCTTCACTGAAAAAGATGGAAATGGAAAAAAGAGATTAACTAAACTTGGGGATTCTATGTGCCTCAGAAGGTAGGTTTGAAGGCTTTTAAAGCTGAAATCAAAACTTTTAAAACTTTAAAAAACTTTTCAAAACTTTTAAAGACTTTAAAATCAAGACTTTTAAAGCTGTGAATCAAGGAAATTATTTTTTTCCTAGTGTTTGTAACCTTCTTCACATCCCACTAGTTTTGAGCAGCTGAACATCCTTTTTCCTTTCTCCAGAAAATGTACATACTTAAATGTCATATAAAGATAAATAACTACATGATTACAATATTAACGGGACACCTCTCAAAAGCAAAGATAATCTTCCACAATTCTTGTATAACTTTTTTGTTTTACTGTTGAAGAAAATGTAGCTCAGATAGGGTAAGTGAATTGCTAAGGGTCACTGTTTATTACCCACAAAGTGAAGTTAGATCCCAGATAATTCTTCCTCCTGTCACATGAATCCAGTGCTAAAGATGTGTATTCTTCTAAAGGTATTCCATGAATACTTTTATATTTACCCATTTAAGTCTATCCCCTTAATTTCTTGTGATGGATTACAATACTGCTCCCAAGTAATCACCTCATCCTCTGTAAAATGACTGTGAATGCTTATGTATTGCTGCTTGACCTACAGAGCCTCCCTATGGAAGAAGAATGCCACTCTGTCCTGCCGGCATGCTTGGCCATGTGACTTGTTTTAGTTAATGGGAGTAAGTGTGACTATACCCCCATCTGGGCAGAAACTTTAAGAATAATTTCAAAATTAAGTACTAACTCTTGCTCTCTTCGCTCTGCTTTGAGAAAAATGTGCCCCAAATAGGGTCTGGTCCCTTAACCTGGCCATGTGTTACAAAGGCACACAGAACAGAATCCCATCCATTGAACCAGAGCAATTGGCAGATAACATAAATGAGAAATGGTTTTGTAAACCATGGCCATTTAGGGGTCTGTTACCATAGAAGAACTAAAATATTCTATACCTGTTGCTCCCACAACCTTTTCTGTCTCAACAAACGAATACATCAACACAGTCCACTTAAGCCAAAGTGATCTTTTAAGTATGTAAATTATATAGTATTAATTCCTTGCTTAAAACTCTCCCATGGCTTCACATTACACTTCAAATGACTTCCAGAGTCATTATGTTGGTCAACAAAACTCCATGTGATTTGCCTTCACTTCCTACTACCCTCCTCCTTGCTCATGCTGGCCCTTGTCCCACTTGTCTTCTTTCTCCTCACAGACTGTGAGGAGTTTGTGCCTTACACCTGACTCCCTGTTAGTCATATTTCTGGTTAACTCCTTACTACTAGGTCTTTGCTCCAATCATTTCCTCAAAGGGAGTTTATACAACCAACCTAAATAATGTTGCTTTCAGTTCTTACTGGTCATTTACTATTTCCCTATCTTATTTTCATATATTGCAATGTTTATGCACAAAGATAACTTTTTGTTATATCCTTTAAAGAACTTACTATAGTGTCTTTTGTACTGTACTTGAGCATTTGTCTTGTCCCTCAACTAGACTCAGAGAGGCTGGATAAGATTTGGGCTTTGAAACTGATGAATTATTGAACACTATATCTGAAACTAATGATGTACTATATGTTGGCTAACTGAATTTAAATAAAAAAATTTTAAAAAGACTTGGTCTTTGAGGGAATAAGTAGAATTTATATAGGCAAAGAAGATGTGAGCAAAGGTGTAAACAGGGTAGAGTATTCTACTTATTTTTATGTGCTCTTTACAGCATTTACTATGAGGTACATGTTGTTTGAATTGAACTGAAACCTAAACCTAGATTTAAAAAAAAAAAAAAGCAGAGAGCAATAATTACAATTCTTTGGATTTTCACAAAAATGTTTGATTTTTGCAGATACAGACTCTGGCAAGTTGTGTTAGGACCTGGCAAATGTATATACTAATACATCTATGAACACTATCATAATTCCTGCTAGAATTGATGGCTGCATTCCCCATCACAACTGCATTTCTGTGCAGTAGGAAATTGTTCATCAAATCTTATTGAAATATATGTATGAAATGGAATTTTGAAATAAGGCTAGGTCCTTTTCTATTTTATGTTACATTGTGGTCTATAAGAAAAAAATAGTGTATGTTAATACATTAAATTATGATGACCATGCTTGTGAGTACAGTGTTCTAAATATATTGAAATGACAGATATACATCAGAAGGCACAACATGAACCAACATATGGGTTTATTTTGCCTTTCATGGTGTTTAAAACTCGTTTCAGCAAATATTCAACACTGAAGAAATTTCACGAGCGTGGATTTCTGTATTGCCTTGAAAAATAAATGAGGTCTGTTAACACTGTAAGTGCATTCCTACATTGCCATAATTTACCACTAAAGTGTTCTTTTCCATTTTAGAAAAGGCATATTATCTCCAAATGACTTGCTGAACTTTTATCTATCTTGTCCCTGAGTTTGGGACTTCAATAATACATATATAATATACACTATTATATCTAATAATAACAAAATAAGAATTATTTGAAAGCTTTTAAAGATGTCAATCAAATAAAAATATTTATTGGAGGTTTATGGGAAAAAATACTGTGGTAAATGGTTTTTGGAAATATAAATAAATGTTGTGGCCAAGACCCTGCTCTAGTTAGAGAGAGGAGTACCTACAATCTATTGTACTAAGACTCATATGGTCACATAAAAATATGATTAACCCATGAAAGAGTCAGAGATGAATTTACTAATAAGTATTATTTCTAAATTATGGAAGTGTAAAGAGGCAACACCAGGGCTTATGTAATTGGCCACTAGCAGAGGTGGGATGTTATCTTGATTTTGAAGGAATGAATGGGATTCAGATAAGCAATGACTGTATTAAAAGACGCATTTCAAGGAACAGAGGGTAGTTAGGCCAGATGACAGAATGAAAGATTTACATAAAATAACAGAAAAGATGTGAGTAGAGAAGTTTTATAAGACAATATTTTAGAGGGGTCTTGAATGAGACAGTGTCTAAGTCAACATATACATGTTTATATGTGAAAGGTCTAGAAATACAGCTGCCTACAAGCATATTCTTTTAAAAAGTTGCTTCAAGCCTATGCTGTAGAAGGTAGACTTGAGTATATTAATAGATCAGCCTGGATTTTCTACATCAATTGAAGGATGTTGGCAGCAAAATGGAATCAATACCCAAAGCCAGCCAGAGGCTGTATGTATGTAAGGCTCTGAACAGTAGACATGGAAGAGATAACAAGAGCCCAGGCTTGTTATATGATAGTGAAATCTGCCAAGTTGGTCTCAACCATATGCCTAATTGGTTTATGCTATAAGAGACTAATTGGAGATTAAAAAAGAAGTTAAGTTAAACTTGAGAAACTTGGTTCACAGAGCTATTTTATTCTAAAATGTGTAATGAATATAATTCCGGATGTAGAATGCTATCTCTGGAAGTAACGTGGCTTGGTAACAGAGTTCAGTCTTCACACTCAAACAGACGTTGCTTCCTGACTGTACCCTCTTACCTTCTAGCACTTCGACCTTAACATGTCATGCAGTCTCTCTCTACTGCAGTCTGCAACTGTGAAATGGATGATAAAATTAGTACCTACTTCATAAGATTATTGTGGAATTAAATAGGAGCAATGCATATATAATGCTTATTGCCAAGCCTGTCACCTAGCAAAGGTTATTACTCCTACTTCTATTGCATTCGTTCCCCACCACACCGACTTTAATTCCGTTCCCCTTTCTGCTCATTCTGGATACTGCCAAGTGTACACTTCTGATTTTCTAACTCTCCCGTTCAAAAATATAATCATTCCCTCAGTACCTAAAAATAATATCCTCCCTTCTTTACCTTGGACTTTCTATCTGAAACTTGTCTTTGCTGTGTATTTTTCTAGAACATCCTCGTATTACCAAATTGAGCATATTTTACATTTCCTCAATATGCTCTGGGTTTGCTATGGCAGAGCTGATAACTTCATGGAGATCCATCTGAAGGGTCACTATTACCTGCACACTACTACAAGTTTCATTCATCCCTTTCCCATTTTTTCCTCTACCTTCTTCATCATTATCTGTCCATCATCTGGCTGAGGATCTGGGATCTTGCTGTCACCTTCTTATTTTTCTTTTCCATTGCTGAACTCCCAAGCCCCTACCTTCTAAAAGCTGGAATCGCATTTCTATTTGTCCGCCCCTCACTTTCACCTCACTTCTTAAACTTCATCCCCAAATCTGACTGTTGCCCATTTCAAGAAAATTTGACCCAACATTTGACATATCTCTTTTCCTTCTTTACTCTGACATGATCATGTTCACCGAGCAAGTTGCAATAATATATTCAAAAAGCATTCTCCACCACGATTCCTTGACATTTTTCACCCTGGCTAGTAGCCTTAGAATTACCTAGATGACATTTACAACAAATACAAAAAATAATCCAACCTTATTGCTTATGGAATCATTTGTCTTGAGGCTTAATGGTTAGAAGAATTTTATCACTATTCTAACAATATTTCATTTTTTTTCCTCTTGCCCAAGATTCAACAAACATTGAGTGTCTGCCACATTCTAACTTTAGTGTGGGTTGCATGAAAAATAGATCAAATAGTCTCTGTTCTCACACAGCCCACAGTTTTCTGTGCTCAGGCAATTCATACTTAAGTGTAGTATTTTTCAAATATTTTTAATTATACCCATTTAGATATTTTTTTTACATGACGACCACACACACACACACACATATATAATAGAAGCACAGGTGGTCAGACAAACATGCAAGAAAAAGCAGTTTCGATGTGCTGTGACAGTTGCTACAACTGAAATGTGGGCACATTGTCTAGTTCTGGTATTCATCTTATTCTTTAGGATTTGGCAATGCCTCTTCTATAGAGTGGGTGCTAAATAAATACATGCAGAATTAATAAACCTGTTGGCAGGATTTTAAACTTAGCTCTTTTTACTAAGACAGTTCAAATTTAATTCATAAGCAAATTAAGATATTTTTATTTTAATAAAATAAAGACTTAATCACATATTTTATTCAACATAGTGGGCAGTGCCTTCTAATGATAAAGATTAAATGAAATATGGATAGGAAATGTTTATATGTGAAAATACTATATCTATTGAAGGACTTACTTTTAGGTATCTCTTGAATTATATACCCTTGGCTGTAAATTGGCTCACTTTGTGGCATCGACCTTACTCTCACCTCCTGGTTTTCAATCCCCTCTCTCAATCACACAAATACTACTACAAGTAAATGAGCATTCATCAAATATTCTATTAATAATAATGAGATTTTTTTCTTCTATAAAATAACTAAGGTTTAGAAGCTACCAGCTTCTACATTTCCCAGCCTTTATAAAATGCCAGATTTCGGTTTCCTCCTAGACATAAATACAAAAATACCCGTTCCCTGATCTTCAAGGCACCAATAATCCTAAATGGCTTTGTGTGCCTGCTCTTTCTTCACTTGGGCCATTTTTTTTTTTTTTAATTTAGGGTAGGAGTTTTTAAAACCATAGCTATGTACAATTCTTATGTTCATGATTTGGATCTATTTATTGGTAGTCATAAAAATCTCTCTCTTGTTTTAGATCATTTCAACATCATTTTTTAAAAATTTAATTTCTTTTCATTCTTCCAAAATTCATTGTTTATGCGCCACATCCAGTGCTCCATGCAATACATGCCCTCCATAACACCCACCACCAGGCTCACCCCCAGCCAAAAGCCCTGAGTTTGTTTCTCAGAGTCCACAGTCTCTCATGGTTTGTCTCACCCTCTGATTTCCCCCCCACTCACTTCTCCTCTCCATCTCCCATTGTCCTCCATGTTATTCCTTATGCTCTACAAGTAAGGGAGACCATATGATAATTGACTCTCTCTGCTTGACTTATTTCAACATCATTTGGCAGCAAACATACACATGAAAATTTCTTGAATATAAGTGTCAAAAATGACTGTTAGCAAAGACCAAAATTTAAAAATACAATTTATACAGGAAAATGCATCTGTAGAATCATGCTTTAGTTAAAAGTCAATTGAATACTTTCAATAATGAGAAAATTATCTGCTTTCTACCTCTTAAATTCTGTCAAGTAAGAAACACAAAAATGTTTACTACCTCAAGTGTTGGGGGATGGGTGAATCACATGTAATAAATAAGTCAACTCTACAATCTAAATCTGTGCTACTCCTCAAGAGAAATCAGAGTTGTGCTGACCATTATCTAATTTAGAGAATTTGGTGTGGAGGGCATTTATTTCAATAATGGGAAACCCTGAAAAAATAGAGCCCTTCCAAAGAATCCCGCATCTAATTACCCTCATGAAACAGATTTAGCCTCAAACTCTACTATAGCTGGAAAAGTAGAGCAGCATAGCTGCATTATTTGGGCACTTGGGAAGGGTGCATGCTCTGAGTAGGCTCTGGAAAGCTGAAATACTGAGACGTGAGAACAGCAATGAACTACAGAGGCAGTAAGAATTGCAGAGCTACCACTATAAAGCAAACTCTTCTCCCAACTCAGTATCCAAGAGATTGTCAAGTATACTACAGCAAGTACTTCTGATGAGCAACAGTGACACAAGACATCAAGACAATACACAAATTATGCTCAATATACTCTATTTAAGATGATAGGAAAGCAACAGAATTTTCAACCTCACTAATTATATAACTAAAATTGCAGAACTAAGCAATCTCAATTAGTCTATTATTATGAAATGAGAGGACAAAAATCACTTCTGTGCTTACACTGTTTAAAAAAAAAAAAACAAAAAAACCTTCAGGGGTGCCTGGGTGGATCAGTTGATTAAGCATCCGACTCTTGGTTTCAGCTCAGGTCACGACCTCACTGTTTGGGATCAACCCTGTGTCCGGTTCCATGTTGAACATGGAGACTGCTTGAGATTCTCTCTCTCTGTCCCTCCAACCCTCTTCACTAAAGCAACACACACTTTCGCTCTCTAAAAATAAAATCTTTAAAAAAAATCTTCATAGACATGGTGTTACCCATTTCATATAAACACTGTGGGCTCTTCCTCACGAACTATAGTTAAATAAGCTTACCTTCATTCTGACAATTTGCAATGGCATCTGTGTTAAATTTTATTTTATGGGATTCAGCCTATAATGATGACTGTCAAGATGTCTTTGAATCCAGATTTGCCATTCAACATATTTTCTGTCATTTATGACATTTTTTGGTATGCTGTTTGATAAAAATGTTTTCTATGGGTCCACACAAGTAATTTAATGTCTTAACAGTTAGTTTAGAAATTCTCAACCATATATAAGAGAATGGTATAATAAATTTCCATGTACTTTTACATGCAACCCAGTTTTAATAATTTTCAACTTTTGCTGATTTTATTTCATTTCTTCCGCTATTCACCACCACTATCTACCATTCCACCCATATATAACTCATATAATATTTGTACAATTTATATAATATTTCAATAAACCAGGAAAAATAACCCAGTGTTCATTTCTAACAAGACCTTATTAAAATACCCATGACGAGGTTGCCCGGGTGGCTCAGTCAGTTAAGTGGCTACCTTCAGCTCAGGTCATGATCCTGCGGTCCTGGGATCGAGTCCTATATCAGGCTCCCCGCTTAGCGGGAAGCCTGCTTCTCCCTCTCCTACTCCACCTGCTTGTGTTCCCTCTCTTGCTGTCTCTCTCTCTGTCAAATAAATAAAATCTTTAAAAAAAAATACCCATGATGACATTGTTATACATAAGAAGTTAACAATAATGTTTTGTTAATCTAATACTTAATCTATGATAACATTTCCATACATAGTTGATTTTTTTCAAATCAGGATCCAAAAAATATCCTTATAATTGCATTGGTTAGTATGTCTTTTAAGTCTTTTAAAATTTGTAATAGTTCTTCCCTTTTTCCTATCAGTTATTTGCTAAAAAAAGACTGTGACTTATAATATTTCCCACATTTGTGCTTTAGGATTGGAATTTGACTATTATTTCTATTGCTTATCCATCTCTCATATTTCCTGTAAACTCAGAACTAAAGACTTAATCAGATGTAGGTTTTAACTATTAGTGTCAATATTGTATAGGAGATCCCATATACATCTTAGTGCATCTTTTCAGGAGGTATATAATACATAAATGTCCAACTGGACAAGATTGAACAGTCGGTTCATTGGTTTCAACCTGAATCATTTAGCTTTTCTGTCAGTCTTTTGCCTAATGTTTGAGCAGTCTTTGATGATCTTTGCCTAAATCCATTCTTTTATTATGTTGCTAAATGATAATTCTTCCATTCTATTGCTCTTTCTTTCACACACTTATTATCTGAAATTCTCTTATAAAGAACTTTTTCTCAAATACTTGTTTACTCTAAATATATTTGCACAAAAAAAGTCAGAAAAAGTGCCAGGTTTTTCTCATTTATTTTCAGAATAATGAACAGGTGTCCAATCAACTTCCTAATATGATGCCATTTTTAAATATTATTATGAACACATGTATATATATATTAGGTGTTTTGATGTCTTGTGGTCTTTTTTAGGGAGGGGCATGCTCAATTTATCCCCTCTTTAGTCATTGAAATTGAAAATTCTCTAGTTTTTTCCACTTTATCTTAATTTCACACAACATAGAATTTCATTCATAAGTATTGCAAAGAGCAAAAATTTTAAAAAAAGACCCTTTTCCAAATATAAGCACAATACTTAGAATCAAATAATTTCACAATAATTTTTTATCCCAGGTCATGCCTTGCCCAGGAAAGCCAACATCTGATGACCAAATGAGAAAGGTTTACAAAAGCCCTGCCATTTTATCACCATGTGAGACTCTCTAAAGGGAAATTCTGTCTTCAAAACTCTCCAGTGGGTTAATGGAGACTACTGAACCTGAATCAGTTTTTCCTCTATCTAGTCCTTCTTCTCCCTCCTACCCTTAACATGTGTTGATTACTAATAAATATATTCTGGTTCAATTGTTATTTCAGCAGCTGCTTCCAAGAAATCCAATCTATAGCATAAATATTCCATGAATTGGGATCTTAATTACTTAAAAATTACTTGACTACCTGACCCAACTGTAAGTATAATCTCTCAAAATTATATGTTTTAAAGATTTTATTTATTTATTTGACAGAGAGAGACAGCAAGAGAAGGAACACAAGCAGGAGGAGTGGGAGAGGGAGAAACAGGCTTCCCGCCAAGCTGGGAGCCCAATGTGGGGCTTTATCCCAGGACCTTGGGATCATGACATGAGCCGAAGGCAGACACTTAATGACTGAGCCACCCACACGCCCCTCAAAATTATATTCTACCTATTTTATTTCTGGTCTATGCATATATATGTAAAATTTAGACTACCTTATTTTTATTAACTGTAGCTCTGATCGCTATCAATTCTTGAGACTCCTCTTTTATCTTCCTATACCAAAGAATTTCTGCCCTTTTTGGGGGGGTTCCCTTGAATCTTTTATTACCTCACATCAGTCAGATAAATGCTCTCACTCTGGACATTAGCCATCAGCTCAAGGCATTCTCAACAGTACAAATTTGACCACAGGACGTAAGAATGTGCACCACACCCAAGTTCCCATTTTTATAATTCTTCAACCTGGGTGAGAAATACAATTTGTTTTAAATAGTTTAAACACGGTGCATCAGTTTAAAAAGTTTGTTACCCTAATACTTGTTCAGAGTTCTAAATTATTTCACTTTGTAGATTTTTTTTCTCTTAGTTGCTGCACATTATTGGAATAAATAGTAATTTTATTAGAAATACAGATGCCTACAAAATCTTAAAATTATAACCATCTAATGAATAATATTTTTCAGAGGCTATTAAACTTTCTTAAAATTACATATGTATGCTTTTAAGCTTGAGAAAGTATTATTTTTATTTGGTCAGTCAGTCAATACCTATTTGGTAGTTCACCATGTGTAACAGAGGAAGAACAGATATGGCACCAGAATTCCTGAGTCATATTTTATCTTCACCATTTATTATGATATCCAAAAGAGCCGCAGTCTACTCCATATTTGGTATTATTACCCACAAAACAGAAATAATGATATTTTTCCTGTATACCTCATAAGGCTGAAGTCAAAAGTAATCATGTAAATGTGAACTCATTTTGTAAAGTATAAAACTCCACAAATTTAAGATTTTAGTAACATTTTGTGTAAATCACTGGAATGGGGGCTGGTTGCCTAGATACCTAGTACAACAACAGGTCTTCCTGACACTCTCTAATGTCTTTTCACTACTTCATTTTTCAGTGGGAAATTAAAATATACACATGAGAAAGAAATGTAAAATTAAGATCTTGTGTAAGTGTTGTCAGAAACATTTGGAAATAAGTGTACTGTGAAACAAGCATTTATCCCACCTATAAAAATGCTTTCCCTTGTCTAACACCTGGAGACATTTTTTTTTCAAAATATGCTTTCTCCAAACTAAGATTATCTTAATTTAGAAAACCCATAAATCCTGACGAATAAAAAGCAGCTCTATAAGTACATATGATGATAGACATAAGAAGTCAATGAAAAGTATTACATGTGCCAAATTTTAATTTTTCTCTAAGTTAAAAGAAGCATACTATTCTGTTTTAAATCATTTTATCTCGGAATTTTGTCAGAACTTAAAAGAAATTTGATTGCTATTAAAGAAAAAGCTTCTGAAAATCAACGAAAAATAGTTAATTGTACACTGGGGAGAAAAAAAAAAACCTGTCAACTATGCTCCAGAATATTATTATTACAATAGTATGAAATTACACTATTAAAAAAGAAAAAAAAAGTCTATTTGGTAAAGGCATATTACATTTAAAAGGCCATTAAATTTTAATGTGTAAAATTAAGTATATAACTCAAGCTTTGAGCAAAGACATCCAGCCTCTTGCTCAGCAGAGAGCATTATACCATAAAGCACACATTTTTCTTCATATTCTTATAGGATGTAATCTGAAGTAACCTTGCCTTTAACTCTTTACAGTTAATTTTTATAAATGTTTTTAATTACGGAAAATGTTTCACTATAGGAAGGATCTGGGAACTTGCCATATGCAGATAGAGTTTTCTCTTACAGCAATGTTAAAAGCTGCAGCACACTGACAAATGTTTCATAGTACTGTTAAAATTGTAAAAATGGGAATATAAGCACAGCAAAGGAATATGTAGGATATCATGCTGATGGATTTTGCCCCATGGACACATTTGTTCAGGAAGCAAAGTGGACAGAAAGAACAATATAAAGAGCTCAAGAAATGAATCTTAAAAGTACAAATTAGTGCAATCATTGGCTTGGCCCCAATCTGAATGCAGAATTTTTATACTCTTTGCCTAATCTTGAAAATACACGTATATACCATGTTGGATTTTAATTTAGGAAGAATCTACAGGACTAATAAGACTGAGGGTATAGTCAGTGAGTCAAGAAGTAGGCCCAGGTTTAGTGGTGGTAGTGATGGTGGTGGCAGTGATGGTCATGGTGGTGGCAGCGGCGGTAAAGGGCTATGAGGAAGAGCTATCAGTTTTACTCCTTACACCTGGAGTGGAGGCCAGGACACATAATACATTACAATTTACCTGGAGCCTGGATACCAACAATCAGAGGAATAAAAAAAACTAGAGACCCTCCTACTAGGGCTGCTCATAGCTCCATTTCTCTTCCCATTTCCCTCAATCTCAATGAGAACTGAACTGCTTTTTTTTTTTTTAAGATTTTTATTTATTTATTTGACAGAGATCACAAGTAGGCAGAGAGGCAGGCAGAGAGAGAGGAGGAAGCAGGCTCCCCGCTGAGCAGAGAGCCCGATGTGGGGCTTGATCCCAGGACTCTGGGATCATGACCTGAGCCAAAGGTAGAGGCTTTAGCCCACTGAGCCACCCAGGCACCCCTGAACTGCTTTTATAATTATTCCACCCTTAAACTTTAGAGATAAGGAGGGGATTTTAATGCAATCTAAGTAACATCTAGTTGGACACTGACAGGGTCAAAGAAGAATGCATTCTCTCTGCTCAGGAGAGAAAAAAGTTAAGAAACTTTCTTTCAGAATATATTTCCTGTATTTTGCATCTATTAGATAGAATGATATCAATGTTAACAAAATATCTGTACTACTTATGTATAAAAATGAAATTTATTTTATATATTGTTGTTATAGCCAAAGTTACTAAAGTTTCCCATTTATCTTAATAATTTATTTGTTGATACTTTACTCTTATATTTAAACAATTGTATCATCTACCAATGACAGTCTCTCCTTTGTTTCCAATCCTCACAGTTTTTATTAGTCTTACAATACTAGCTGAGATGTCCTGAACAATATCAAAAAGAAATCATGACAACAGACATTTTTGCCTTCTGATTAAAGAGAATGTTAAAATGATTTAAGAATAATTATTCTAGGCTTTTGTTAGACATTCTTTATATAGGTAAAAAAAATGTCTGCTATTGTAGTCTGGCAAAACCTTTTATAGTGAGGGACTACTGAATTTTATCAAACATTTTGTTCATCTACTGAGATGATATGCTAATATAAATGATACTAAATGATTTTGTAATATCAAACTGCCATTACATTGTTGGGATAAAGCAAAACCAATGTAGATGCACTAATCTTTTGATATGCTCTAGATACAGGTGAATATGTTTAAATGTTTTTCTACATTCCTGGTGAGATTAGACTAAAACTTCCACCCTCTTTTATTTTTTCTAACCACTGTTTTCTAATCACTGTTAGGTGATAATAGGATCTAAGAATCATTTTTAGAATTTTACTCTTCTATAATTCAGAAATTTTTCATAAGACTGAAATTCCTTGTTCTTCAAAAATTTGATAAAATATGGATCTGGTGGTTTCTTTGGGTTAAAGATTTGAATATAAATTCAATTTATATAATGTTTATAGAACTATCTGGACATCTTTTTGACTTTTAGTCAGCTTTGTTAAACTGCATTTTCTTCAGAATTTCTCCAGTTATTCAGAGTTTTAATATTTGTTCTATATTGCTATTTATGATATTCCTCTCACTCTTTACTGCTGCTGTACCTGTAGTTTGACTCCTTTAAAGATCCTAATGTATTGCTTATTTTTGCCTTTTCCATCTTTTTCCAGATCAGTCTTATTAGAGATTTGTCTATTTTACCAGGTTCTATACAGAAATAACTTTTTTTTCCTTCCTGGGTCTACTTTTCATATTTTATTTTCTATTTTATTAATTCCTGATTTTAAGTTTTATACAACCTTACTTCTAATTGTTTTGTGCTCATTCCCTTACACTTTTCTAACTTCTTGATTCAAACTTTCTTTTTAAACATACAATTTAACATTTGAGAATTTAGGCCTCCTTCACCCCACAAATGATAACAGGCAATATTTAAGTTACTAATAAATTCTAATAATTTTTATGCTCTATTGCTAAATTTCTTGGCCTATCAATTATTTAGGTGTGTGTTGCTTAACAAATACTTTACTTTATTGTATGTAATCAAGTTCTAATACAAATGCATTTGACTGGAGAACTGGTGTGATCAGATCTGCACTTGAATTCTGTTGAAAATCACTTTATTATTGAGTTACTGGACAATTTGTTAAAGGTTTCAGTTATACAGTATAACAGTATGTGTTTTAATTGTGGGTTTGATTAAGGTGAACTTATTATTATGTTGTTCAGTAATTGTTGAGTGTTTGTCCTCTCAATAACTTACAAATGTTGTGGAAATCACCTCCTGTATGGTGAATTTCTTTTCCTTCCTATAGTCTTCCTATAGTAAAATTCTGCATATCTGCTTTTGAAGATATGTTACTAGGTACATACAATTTTAGAACTGCTACATCTTTCTGGAGAATTAAACCTTTCATTATTTTGTAGTGAAAATTACTTGTGTCTTTAAGAAATGACTTTTGTTTTTGGCATTTATTTTGTCTGATTAAAATAGCTACTTTGTGTTTAGATAGTACTTGCTTGCTACATATATTTTCATTCTCTTCTTTATATTTTTTCATGTTGTTGTATATTGAGTGTCTCTTATAAACAACTTATAAAATTAGAATAAAATGTGTTTTGTCACAATTAACATATACACATACAGACACAAAAATAAAAGCACCTGAATTTGATAGAAAACTTGAAAAACTTTGAAGATTAAAAATTATTAAAAGACAACAAGCCTAGGAATATATCTCCTAGAATACCTAAGACAATATTGGAGAATACAGTAGTCCCCCTTATTCTGAGGAAGATGAATTCCAAGACCCCTGTGGATGTCTGCAACTGCAGACAGTACCAAACCCTATATATATACTATGTTTTCCTATACATACATATCAATGATAAAGTTTAATTTATAAATTAGGTAGAGTAAGACATTAATAATAAGTAATAATATAATAGAACGATTATAACACTATATTATAATAAAAGTTATGTGATTGTGGCCTTGCTCAAAATATCTTATTGTAGTATAATGACCCTTCTTGTGATGATATGATATGATAAAATGCCTACATGATGAACTGAAGTGAGGTGAATGACATAGGCACTGTGACGTAGCGTTAGGTTACTACAGATCATTTGACAATATGTCAGGGTGAGGGTCATTTGCTTCTTTGGTTGATTGCCAGTAACTGAAACCACAGAAAGCAAGACTGCAGATGAGGGGGGAATAAGAGCAAGTGTTGGAAAATCCAGACTTTAAAGCATAGCATGAAGATAAAACAGTATCCCCACCAGAATAAACAACATAATTAACTGAAGAAAACAGAAAAATCCAAGAAAGTATATCCTAAAAATCTAAACAAGTATAAAAATTTGGTATATGATTTAAGTGAAATGTTAAGCCCTTTGAAAATGCTACTAAATAGAATTTTATGATATAAATTGTATAATTAGGATATTATAAACAATAGCTAGAATAAACTAATAGAAGCAATTGGTTGAATAATTGGGTAAGAAACACACAATTTGATCTGTAATTTTTCTCATGTTATATTCCCAAAGAGATTTTAGATTTATTAGAGTGCCAAAAGTAATAATTAAGAAAATAATGTAAGTAGAAGAAAATGTATTTTCTAAGCATAACAATGGACACGGACAATCAGAAAGGAAACTCGTGTATTATCAGGGTTGCTCTGAGAGATATACCCATAATATATTCATTTAACATACTGTGGCTCCTATCACAAGTATACAAGCATTAACACTGAACTATAGTTCTATGGTTATAGTTATAAAGAACTATAGTTCTATAGTTATAGTTATAAAGAACTATAACTCTTCCTTCCTGATTTGGGCAATTCCAAATAGCACAGAGAGAATGGGTGCGAATCAAGAAGCAATACACATATGAATAATATTGTCAAAGCTAACATAATAATAAGTTTTTTAATAAATCAATGGAAATATCAATGATTATCCATGGAAAACTGTATATTCCTTTATTTCCTATCTGTGTGTGAATTTGGATGAGTTACTAAATTTTATTTATTTAAATATTAATATTTATAAAGAAAAATATTTATAAAGAATCTACCAATTGTAAGATGCTGTCAGACACAAGATGTAATATAATAAGAGAGTTCCAACTTTTATGACACTTACATTAGAGTGAATCCTTAGGTTCCCAACCTGCATAATAACTCCTAGTACTAAAACAAGAGTTAAAATAGATAATATTTGGAATGCTCCTCAAGTTTTTAAGGAATAGTTCCTTGAATATAAGCTTAGATAGAAGAAAAGATTATTTCAGCAAAGAATGCCTGAAGCATTGCCAGCCCACACATTTCCCTTTTCCTCTTATGCTAGGAATGCACAAAGGGATACCGTTCAGACTCCACCAAAAAGATTTCTTATAGTCTTTGGTCTTCTGCCATAACGATGAAGAACTAGAGAGAAATAAGGCTATTTTATTCTCTCTACATATTACAATGTTTCAAAATTAATAGGAAAGTTAACCACATTTTAAGCTACCATTATTTTCCACCACTTCCCAACATGTGTCCTTCACTGCAAAGACCACCTTATATCTGACAAGCTGATCATACTCCCACAATGCCTTTGATCCTTGTTTCCTCATTGAGCTATACAGACCTCTTATTGAAGTATAGTTGACACACAATGTTACGTTAGTTTTAGGTGTACAACATAGTGAAGCCACAAGTCTATGTGTCATGCTATGCTCATCACAAGTGTAGCTACCAACTGTCACCATAGAGTATTACAATACCATTGACAATATTCTCTATCCTGTACTTTTCATCTCTGTTACCTATTCGTTCCATAGCTAGAAGCCTGTATCTCCCACTCCCCATCCCCAGATTTGTCAATCCCTCACTCTCTGCCCCCTCTGACAACCACCAGTTTGTTCTCTGTGTTTATGGGTCTATTTCTGCTTTTTTGTTGTTGTTGCTCTGTTTTTAAAATTTTGCCTATGAGTGAAATCATATGGTATTTTTCATTCTGACTTATTTCACTTAGTATAATATCCATTCATGTTATCACAAATGTCAAGATCTCATTGTTTTTATGGCTGAGGGATATTCCATTGTGTGTATGTGTGTGTGGGTATATATATACCACAACTTCATCCATTCATTTATCAATGAACACTTAGGTATACCTTGGCTACTGTAAATAATGCTGCAATAAACATAGGAGCACATTATCTTTTCAAAGTAGACTTTGTTTTCTATGGGTAAACACCTGGGAACGTACGTTGCTGGAAATATGGATGTTCCTCACAAAATTGAAAATATAAATACCATATAAGTTATAATGACTTTTTATACTCAAATGTAGTCAACATTTAAGCTCAGTAGAAAGTAACTCTATAATTAACTCTTTCTAAAAACAGGGCAGAACCACACTCTCTTGGATGTTTCTTCTGCCTACAAACTCCTTGCCTTTTATCTCTCTCAACTGTGTTGTTCAACTCCAATAAGAGTTTAATTAAGACAAGATATAGATCTATTAATCCTAACACCTTTTTTTAAAGATTTATTTATTTAAGTAATCTCTACACCCAACGTGTAGAGAACTTACAACCCCAAGATCAAGAGTCACAGGAGCTTCTCACTGAGCCAGCCAGGAATCCCTATCCTAACTCCTTTTCATTGGCTCTAACATCCATCATATAATTCTTTTTCACCTATTAAAAACCATGTACCATCATTATAATTGCCCTCTTATGTTTATTCTTGCCTTCACCATTCCTCTCTTCACAACAGTGCCTGACAAAAACACAATTCTGATTAATTCCCCAAATACTATTTATCAAGGTCCATGTAATTAAGCATGACTGGGAAAAAACACACAAATTGTTCTATAGTTTACATTAAATTCGTGACCAATAACCTCAAGTGGACTATTAATATCGCTCAGCAATCCTGATCCAATGGACCAGTTGTTTCAGTCTCGCACTCTTTAAGGGAAAATTCACACTTTTTTATTTTCTTCAAATCACCAGAATCTCTTGCCCATATTTACTTTTAGCCAATGATATTTTTTCTTTTCCCACTGAGTAAACAGAGACATCAAAAGACAATCTCCATAGCTTTCCATCCCTATTTTTCTACCTATTACTGTGGCCATATAAACTAGGTTTAAGGTTAGGATTAGGGTTATTCCATGGATTCTGCCTTTGCTTTTAGTACAGAAAAACTGCTCAGTTCCCTGTCCACAAGCAACCAACCCTCCATTTGTGTACTAGATTTCATCCTCTCCAAATATCTATTATTCCAGCAATTTGTCTCCCTTTCCCTACTTCATCAGTTGCTCATTCTCTACATGATTATTCCCATCAACAAACAAAAAGTATAACCTTGATCCTCCTCCAGCTACCATCTCATAGCTGTTCCCCATTTACCAAAACTTCAAACATTACTCATAATTATGTCAAACATTTCTCTCCTTATTCTTTCTCAATCTCAAATTCTCTCTCAAATTGCTTTTACCAATTCACTGAAATACTTATTTTTAGAATAACCAATGAGGGGTCATATGGGTGGCTCAGCTGGTTTAGCATCTGCCTTCAGCTCAAGTTTTGATCCCAGGGTCCTGGAATGAGCCCTGCATCAGGCTCCTTGCTTGGCAGGGAGTCTGCTTCTCCCTCTCCTTCTGCTCCTCCCCCTCCTTGTGCTCCCTCTCTCTTTCTCTCTCTCATGAATAAATAAAACATTAAAAAATTAATAAAATAAAATAACCAATGAGGGGTGCTTGGGTTGCTCCGTGGTTAAAGCCTCCCACTCTTGGTTTAGGCTAAGGTCATGATCTCATGCATCATGAGATCCCAGCCCCAGGTAGGGCTCTACGTTCAGTGGAGAGTCCACCTGAAAATTCTCTCCCTCTATCCCTCCACACACTCAAGCGTGCATGCATATTTCTCTCTGACTCTCCCTCTCCCTCTAAAATTAATAAACCTTTTAAAAATAATAATATAATAATCAATGAACTTAATATTGCTAAATCTAATGATCAGTCTTTATCTTATTTACTTAACAGCAACATTTGAAATAATCAATTACTCTATTATTCCCCCAATACTTTTTCCACTTGGGTAACATTCCCTTTTGGTTTTCATCCTACTTATTGGGTTCTTCTTCTCAGTGTCCATTGCTTGCAGATTCCCCAGTGTATCAATCTATGAGCCTCTTCCCCTTCTACACTCAAGCCCTTGATAGTGTCATGTAGTCCTATGTGATACAAGCTATTTTTAAGCTAACGGCTTTCAGGGTTACATTTCCAGCCTGAATCTCTTTGTACTCAAAACTTGTATGTACATATGTTTATTCAATATTCTTCCTTAAGTGGTCAGTAGGCATCTTAAACTGCATATGTTCGAAAATCAAATTTCTGATTTTTTCACCCATTACAAATCTGACCCTTGTAGCATTATTGCAATCACTTTCAAATTAAAATTTCACTTTTCTATTTAACCATATGAAAAGTTTTGAAGTTTATTCTTTATTTCTTTGCTTCTCTCCCAATTCACAGCCAACCAACAGCACAGCTACATAATCTAACTTTAAAATACATCCACAATCTACCGCTCTTCATGACTGCTACTACTACCCCTGATGCCCTGGCAACCATTTTATCTAGCCTGGTTATTATGGTAATTATTTTATGTGTCTCCCTACTTGCCTCCTCTCTTGCCCTCATTCTCAATGCAGCACCCAGGATGATTATTTTACAAATAAATCATTTCACTCCTCTCTTCAAATCCCTCCAATGATATCCCACCTCTGAGAGCAAGCCAATGTCTTTACACTCACCTACAAGGCCCCAGATGGTTTGCCTATCATTCTACCCCTCAGCTCATCTCTCAACTCATCTCTCCTTTGACTCTGACCCAAATTCAGTCCATTTCAGTTACTCAAACATCTCTATGACTTTGACTTTGACCATTCTTCCTGGAATGACCCTGCCTAAGTACCTAGAAGGGTTATTCCTTTAGCTTCTTCAAGGAATCACAGTGGCCTCCATGAGTACCTACATAAAATGTCAACTTTCCTCCCTGTCTCACATTCCCTAGCTCCCTTAATTTGCTTTAGTGTCCTTCATGACACTCACCAATATCTGCTTATTTAACGTTTATTTATTATACGTCTTCTCACTTCAACCTTCATTAAAACTATAGCTCCGTGAGAGTGAGAATTCATGGCTCTGTCCTCTATGTATGACACTTGGTAGGCACTCTATGAAAGATTATGGAATTCATGAATAAATGAATAAACATAGTATATGCCCAATTATTATCAAATGATGCAATTAATCCTGTTCTAAGATTTTATAATACTTAATGTCTGTATCATGTCAGTTAGCTGCTAGTTATAAAGTTTTTTGTCGATAGTTACTAGTTTAAACTCATGTGCAATGCAGAAACCATATTTTAAATTTCCTTTACATTTGCCACAGTACTTTAATTATTTCTCAATTACTGGCAGGTGCTCATAAAAAATGGCATATAGATTAAAATACTCATTGATAACATGGATCTAAACACTCCCAAAAATGTAACAAATTTGCTGATATTTCCCACTTCTTCTGCTATTTTTTTAAACAAAGTTAGCTAAGAAGTAATCACATTAGGAAATCTTGATTTCTCAGTTGTACTATGTTCTATGCAAAAAAAGAGTAAGTGAACTGAAAGGAGAAAAAAAGGCAGAAGAGGGGAAGCCAGAATTGGAATTCCTACTGCATGAGCAGATCTTTTGGGTTTACCCTGAGGTACTGTTGTTTAACTAAACATCATGTAGTAGATAGCAATATCTTGAGCTTCCTTCTAGTTAGAATATTTAATTCAACTGGGATGAGGTAATGTGGACTTCAAAGGGAATTAACATATCATATAGATTATACATAAGATTTGAGCATTTTAGAAATTCTGCCATTTGGTATATGACCAGAGAAAGATTACAAGCTTGAATATCCACAAACAATGTTACTATATAAACAGGCAAAAAGGATTCTAGGTTTATTTTATTTACTTCAATGTAAAAGGAAGCTTCACCCATTTTGTTGCCTTTTCTTGAATTTAATGTACCCCTTGACCATAAATGTTACTTTAGATCTGACCCAGTAGTTCATCACTGTAACTTACACCATCTTGAGAGAGATATAGAATACCTCTTCACAGGAACATTTTACTCAAACACACATATCAAGTCACCTTTCAACCTTCTCTTCTCCAGGCTAAACTATGTCAACTGCTCTGTCTTCCCTTCACACATTTTGATTTCTTACTGTCATAATTTCTGTAAGTCCTATTATTTCATTCTTTCTTAAATGCCTAAAAATTTAGGAACCAATAACTGGACACATCATTTCAGAGGCCTTAAATGGTACACTATATTATAGAGAAGCAGTAAGAGCCCTGGACTAAGAAATGAAAAGCCTGGATTCTAGTGCTATTTTAATTATTCATTAGAGTTGCCTTGATGAAAGGACTTACCACCCTGAGCCTTAATTTCTCCAAATTTTAAATACCAGAGAAATATCCCATTTTATCTAATGGGCTCTTTGCAATAGGAGAATGCATCATGAAATATAAATCATTTTGTAACTATATATTTCCTATCAACCAGTCTAAAAGGAAATTTTCACCATTAAAAAAAAAAAAGCTACAGGATTACTTTTTACACACTAATGTCATCGGAGAATACCCAATTTCTGTTTTTTAGGAGAGTTGAAAATATTAAATATGATCTTTTGAACCTATTTACCAGGACACATTTAATTTTTTAAAATGTATACTGTGCTATTCATGTCTTTATTAAATAAAGTAATAGGGAGCAGAGGAAGATATAAGAAAATAACTAGGTAACTGCTTGTCTTGGTTTAAACTCTTCCCCTTCAAAATATTACTATATTTCGATTGTGTAGAATTAAACATAAATGGATATGATTCTGTAGAGAGCAGGGGGTACTGGACAGAAAAAAAATACTCTCACATAATGGATGTTTGGAGCCTGATTTCCTTCCAGTATCCTACATATGTAATCACCAAATGTGATACAGAAATGCTTGGATTTCCCCTTCACAGTCTCCCCCAACACATATCAACACATCTCAACACACACAGACAACCCTCCTGAGTTTACACCTGGTTTCTGTTCAGTGTTATTCAATGAAGCATTTTCTCTTATGTTTCTTTTTTCTCCCTGAATGAAAGCATCTGAAATTTAAAAACCCATTTTCTAAAACATGTACAAAAATACGATACTAGAAACAAAGCCCCAAATTGATTTGTGAGGCCTTTGAAGTTTACTGACTTCTACGACACAGAAACTACAAAAGCAGTCTTCAGAGATCTCTAGTCAGTACATAAAATTAGTAGAATCTGGGATAGAACTGGCATGGACACAGTAACACCACACCTTTGCACAGGAAGATATGAATGCCTCCTAAGGGAGAAGCACCCCTTCAACTCTGCAAAATTCATCCTTTGGATAAATACTTTGGTATATATTTTTAAAGATGTACATTTCCAACTTCCTGCCCTAGCTTACTTTTAGTAAGACTTTTATTCATGGAATTTCTTACAGTCAATCAAATAAATTTCCTTTAATCTCGATGACTGGAAAAGTAAACTGAAAACAAAACAAAACAAAATTCTACTATGCTGTTGGTAGACAGTTATAGAAAATAATTCCTCAGTATACTGTTGATTGGTTGCAAACACAAGAACTCCCTTCAAACTACCTGAAGCAACAGAAGTGTACTGTGATAGATATTGAGTTATCTCTTATGACCACCACCTGAGGAGTGGTAAAAGTTCTTAGAAAAAAATAAGTCTTATCTGGGCAGATACCCGGAATTGGGTCCACTAAAAGAACTAGGTGAAGAAAAATAATAAAGCACCTATTTTACTCAAAAAGTGTCACCTCCATTCCTTTTCTCGGAACGTTCTTTTTCCTCTCCTTCAAGATCCACTTGCTTCTAAATTAACTGTCTCATGCTTCCTCAGCACTCTTTTTAAAAATCATTCTTTTTTTAGCACCTAATACTTCCCAACTTCAATTTTCACATTTCTAAACTGGAGCTAAAGATGCCTGCCTTCCAACGGTAAGAAAGAAAACCAAGATGAGACAATACATGGCGGGGGGGGGGGGGGGGGCTATCATCATGCTTAATGTGTAATTTATGCTCAATAAAGATCTTCATTTTTGTTTTTCAGTCATTAAATCATACTGATAAGTTAGTGACATAATGTGTTGCTTCTCCCAAAGATGTGTTGCTTCTCCCAAAGATGTACAGATGAGAAGAGAGTCTCTAGTAGTGGTTTCATATAGCTACCTCTTGGAGTAAATATGGTAAAAAACAATTATAAAAATATTCCAACAATGTATTATCAGAGGAAAGTATAAGCTGAATGGATAGCTACTGCATTCTATTACTTTCAACACATTTATGCTACTTTCAACAAAAATGCTCTTCTGAATATATAACTATAGATAGTATACAAGGTAACAATTCCAGTTTGATTATTTATAGTTATTTACTTATTTATGCTCAACATGTGTTTCTTCTGGGTAAAATCATAAAACTCAAAATTATGTATGACTCTTTTATTGAAGAATTTTCCCAATGGTTCTGGGCTACTGAGTCCCTGTATAACTTCTGTTTATTTTCCTGACAATTTGTCAATATACCACACCAAGTTATGGAAATTCTTCTACATTGCATCTGACATCTTTCAATGAGATGATGTAAAATCATGATCTTTAAGTCAACAGCACTCAAAAGGTAGCTAATTAGATTTTTAAATCTTTAGGGTATATAAGATTTAAAAGTCAGACATCAGGAATTATTAAAAGGAAAGAGATTGACAGTTCTGTCCACAGACTTTATTGATTACAATATGATATTTATAAAACCACAACATTAGAGAAAAAAAAGTACTATAAATATTTTGCTACGGAAAATCCAGGAGGGTTTATAAAGGATGCCAAAGAAATATTAAAGGCTTTCATGGAACTACAGCATCAGAATTCCAAAGATAAGAGTGTTCTGAAAATACACTACAAACACCATACTTACAAATAGATTACCCACTGGACCCATTCATTAACTGCTCCTTTAAAACATGGCAAAAAGGGGGCACCTGGGTGGCTCAGTGAGTTAAAGCCTCTGCCTTCAGCTCAGGTCATGATCCCAGGGTCCTGGGATAGAGCCCCGCATCCAGCTCTCTGCTCAGTGGGGAGCCTGTTTCCCTTCCTCTCTCTCTACCTACCTCTCTGCCTACTTGTGATCTCTGTCTGTCAAATAAATAAATAAAATCTTTTTAAAAAATTAATTAATTAAAAAATAAATAAATAAAACATGGCAAAAAGGACCAACATCTTAAGAAATTGCAGCAGGTAACTCACCACCAAATGATGAATGTTTCCTGAAAGGTGGGTGTAGGAGGGGAATATTGTAGTAGGCAAACAAAGAGAAGACATTTCTTGGAAGCGACTATGGTTTAAAACCGTCTACAAATAACAGAAAGTCTCCAAATATATTTCTAGTCTCTCTATAATTGGAACATTCTCAAAATCTGGAAGGGAAAAAGACCTAATATTTACTCAAGTTTATTATTACCTGCAATGATGAAAAGAAATGAATTTAGTTTTTTAAAGACCACTTTTTGAGACAATGCCTCATTTCCTCCTAGTTTAAACGCATTTCTCCTAAGAAGAAAATTTTATATTCTCAGCTGTGCAACTTACAAATATGGACTGAACTACACACACTTTCAACCTTCTGGGGGAGGACATAGCTAATGTTTCCTTTTTTTATCTATGTTAGAAATTAAAAGTATATTTAGCAATTTCCTTGAAATTTGGCTGGATGGCTTGATGAGACACAAAAAGCATTACCACTCTCAAATCTACATAGCTACTCTATACCCTAATGATTTCCTTGCAATTCTGTAATAAATAGGTCTGGAGAGTACTATTAATGATAGAATCAAAAGCCTGGTAAGAAGTTTCATTAAGCATGAAACTAACACCTGGAAAGAACTTTAGCTGATCCCCATTAGAAATGTGGAAATAATGAAATGATCTATTTTTACATTTGTTTATTAAGATTTGTTACAACTTAATGTTCAAAAACATCTTTCCTCCTTCACTACCAATTCTAATTCCTCTTTCCTAATTTCTCAATTTCTGTTGCATCTGAGATACCGGTCTTGTTCAGAAAGTAAGTCTCCTCTCTGTTGTTAAAAAGGACAACAACAAAAGACCACCAGGTGCAAAGCACATATCTCATTGAGGACTTGCATTTAATATATGCAAAGAACTCTTAAAACTCAACAAGGAGAAAACAAACAACCCAATTAAAAACTGAGGAAAAGATCTGAACAAACACCTCACTTTTAAAAAGATGTACAGATGACAAGTAAGCATATGAAAAGGTGCTCCAGATCACATACCAGTAGGGAACTGTGAATTAAAACAATATACCACACCACATCTACTAAAATGGCTAAATTCCAGAACTCTGACAATACTATGTGCTGACAGGATGAAGAGCAAGAGTAACTTGCATGCATCGCCTGTGGGGCCGCAAAATAAATAGCACAGCCATTTTGGAAGGCAGTTTGACAATTTATTTTGTTTATTTGTTTTTTAGCAAGCTAAACATACTTTACCACACTTTTCAGCAATCACATTCTACGGTATTTGACTTATCCAAGAAGCTTTGAGGGAGAGGAGTTAAGATGGTGGAGAAGTGGGGGGACCCGGGGCTTATCTCATCTCTAGAACACAGCTGTACCGAGCTCAGATCACTTGCAACACCCGGGAAATCCGTCCGAGGACTGGAAGTGGGATCTCCAGGGCTGGAGGGAGACGGCGTGGCCGGGACGTGCACTCCGAGAGAGAAGGGGGGCTCCAAGTGGCTCAGGGGTCTCCTGGGTTATGTTCAGAGGGATCGGTTCCCTTCCTGCAGTACAATTTGAAGACGGCGTATTTCCTCTCCAAGGACAAAAGCGCCAGCAAACGCCTTCCATCAGCTGGGGGCGAAGGAGCACGCAGAGGGAGGATACCCCGGTGGCTGCTTCTTGTGGTGCCACAGGTAGAATCTGTGCATCTAGCATACGTGGAACTGCTGCTTTTGTGCAACAAAGGGCGCTAGTCAGAGCGCGGTGAGACTCTAATCCTGAGGACCGAGCGTACTCAAGCGGCGCCGGCTCCTCTAAGATTAGGAGTTTTGAATCCCAGACATGCGCCAAAGATAAAATGCAGGAGAGCTGGGCTCTGGGTGCGCTGATGGCTCTCGCTTTTCTGGGAGGGCTTCCTGAGCGGCAGGGGTGTGAGACTCCATCCAAGCAGGAGAGTGTAGAGTGGTGCCATTTTACCCTCACTACCAACTCGGCTGGAGTTCAGAGAGCAACACAGCAGCCCCTTGGATGTGGGAGTCGCTTTCACTAAGCACCCTCCTCAGGTACTTGGCAAGTGGTTTTTTTTTTTTTTTTTTTTTTTTTTTTTTACTGGGGCAGGACTGACTCCAAGCCACTACAGCGGGCCTACTGCTAGAAGGGCAGCAGAGGCAGTACACCACATGCACCAAGGGTACTGATTGTACAGTGCCTCAGCGTCTCCTTCAGTGCTGGTGGAAATGGACCAGCCTGTATTTCTTTTCTTTTCTTTTTTCTCCCATTGGAATCAGGCTTACAGTTTTTTGTTTGTTTGCTTTTTTTATTGTCTTTTTAAATTGTCTTTAATTTTTAAATTCCTTTTTCTTTTTTCTTTTTTCTTTTTCTTTTTATTTTTTATTCCTTTTTGAGTTGTCTTTTTAAAAATTGTCTTTAAATTTAATTTAACTTTTTTTCCCCTTTTTCTCAGGCTTTTTTTCCCTTTTTTTCTAGGCTTTTTCCCAACAAACAAATCAAAGCACACCTAGATAAACACTCCCCACTGTACAAGAGGGAACTCTGCAGAGGACAGACCAGTGGGAAAGAGCACTCAAAACCCAACAGCAGAGTTCACACAGTATACACCAGAAACACTTCCCAAAGTGCCAGGCCCTGGACACTGAATGACTTCTTTTTAATATAGCATTACTCTGAGATGAAGGAAACATAACAAGCTTTCAAAACATCCAAAAGATAGAAACTTAGCCAAAATGACAAGATGGAGGAATTCTCCCCAAAAGAAAGGTCAGCAAGCTATAACAGCTAGGGACCTGCTCCAAGCAAATATAAGCAATATATCTGAACAAGAATTTAGATCAACAGTCATAAGACTACTAGCTGGACTTGAAAACAGCATAGAAGACAACAGAGAAAACTCTGCTGCAAAGATAAAAGATCTAGAAACTAGTCAGACTGAAATAAAAAATGCAATAAACTGAGATACAAAACAGACTGGATATAGTCACAATGGGGATTGAAGAAGCAGAGGAGAGAATTGGTGATAGAGAAGATAAAATTATGGGGGTGTCTAGGTGGCATAGTCAGTTAAATGTAGGTTTCTTGGTTTTGGATGAGGTGGTGATCTCAAAGTTGTGAATTCAAGTCTCGTGTCAGGCTCACCCTGCGTGCAGAGTCTGCTTTGGATTCACTCTTCCTCTCCTTCCCCTTCTGCTCCTCTCCCTGCTTACTCATGTTCTCTATCCTAAAATAAATAAAATCTTTTTTAAAAATTAGGGGAAAAAAGAAGATAAATTATGGAAAAGAAGAGGGAAAGAAAACTATTAGACCACAAATATAGATTTAGTGATTCCATAAAGCAAAATGATATCTGTATCATAGGAGTCCCAAAAGAAGAAGAGTTCAGGGGAAAGGTGCAGAAAGTTTATGTGAACAGATTATAGATGAGAATTTCTCTAATCAGGGAAAGGAAACAGGCATTCGAACACAAGAGGCACAAAGAACTCCCCTCAAAATCGATAAAAACAGGTGAACAACATGACATACCATAGTGAAACTTGCAAAATACAAACATAAAGAGAGAATTCTGAAAGGAACTAGGGGGAAAAGTCCTTAACCTACAAGAGTAGACACATAAGGCTAATAACAGAGACCCAAGAGGCCAGAAAGGGCTGGCATGATGTATTCAGAGGCTAAACAGGAAAAATATGCAGCCAAGAATACTTTATCCAGCAAGACTTTCATTTGGACTAGAGGAGAGATAAAGAGTTTCAAAGACAAATGAAAACTAAAGGAGTTCATGAACACTAAATCAGCTCTGCGGGAAATATTAAAGGGGACTCTGAGCAGGAAAGAGGGACCAAAAACAACAAAGACTAGAAAGGAACAGAGACAATTTATAGGAACAGCAACTTTACAGGTAATATAATGGCACTAAATTCATATCTGTCAATAATTACTCTGAATGTAAATGGACTAAATGCTCCAATCAAGAAATACAGGGTATTAGAATGGATGGAAAAACAAGACCCACCAACATGCTGCTTACAAGAGGCTCATTTTAGACCTAAAGTCACCACCAAATCGAATGTGAAGAGGTGGAAAACCATTTATCATGCTAACGGACATATTCTAGGATATTTACCCAAATAAGTTGAAAGTTTATGTCCACACAAAAACTTTCACAAGAATATTTACAGCAACTTTATTAATAGTTTTCAAAACTACTGTTTTTCAAAACAACAAAAATATCCTTTAGTAGGTGAATGGATATATAAACTGTGGGACATTCCAGACAATGGAATATTATTCACTGATACAAAGAAATAAGTTATTAAGACATGAAAAAAACATGATGACTCTACATGTATATTTTAAGTGAAAGAAATAAGTTGGAAAGGCTATATGGTGTATGAACAACTGCATGAACTTTCATAAAGGAAAACTAGAGACTAAAAAGATCAATTCTTTCTAGGGCATGAAGTAGAGAGGAAAAATAGGTGGCGTCTAGGTGATTTTTAGGGCAGTGAAACTATTCTGTATGATAATGAATGGTGCATACAAGACATTATGCATTTGGCAAAATCCAGAGAAGTGTGCAAAGAAAATAGTGAATCCTAGTGTAATTATGGACTTTAGTTAATAATAATGTCCATCTATATTGGTTCATCAATTACAATAAATATCCCACATCAGTGCAAGATGCTAGTAATGCGAAAACTGAGCAGAGGGAGTATATGGGAACTCTACACTTTCTGCCCAGTCTTTTTTATAAACTGAAAACTGCTCTAAAAGATAAAGTCTATTAATTTAAAAAGTTAAAAGACCACCAGGAAAATACTCACAGTAAAAAGTATTAAAATTATTGTGCTTTTTAGAGCAAGAAAAACAGGAAAGAGAAAACCAGAGGAACTCTGGGAGAGCTTCAAGTTACAAGGACTTAAAAGGGGTTTCTAATAGGATTTGATTTGAGCTTGATAATTTTAAAGAGGGTCTATGGAGGACTTGGGTCAGTACTGGCTTGAATGTTATCAGAGGCAGAAACAAAAAAATTTTTTTAAGATGTTATTTATTTTGATAGAGCCAGAGACCACAAGTGAGGGAGCAGCAGAAGAAGAGGGAGAAGCAGGCTCTCCACTGATCAGAGAGCCCAAGGTGGGACTTGATCCAAGACCCCAGGATCATGACCTGAGTTGAAGTAAGACACTTAATTGACTGAGCCACCAGGGAACCTGGTACTTTTTTTAAACGAACAATGGGTATCTTAATAATTTTTATTCCAAATAGCAGAGGATTATAGTTTACCTACAGATATCACTGGTAAAGAAATAGTAGTCATTTATATTAGTCAGAAAAGGGGTCATTTTTGTGGTTGTGAAAAGACGTTTCATTTGTCTTCCCAACCAGATTCTGTTTATAGTATCATTCAAAATACTTTCAGATGCAAGGAATATAAAATTTACATTAAGAGACTTAAATAGTAGGGAGATACTATCACTCAAAGCAAGATACATAATTATGAAACTTCTAGGTTTGGTAATGCTGAGGCTCAACAACATGATATAGGACCCAGATTCTCATCTTTTCATTCTGTAGTACTCAGTGTGTTGGTTTTTTCCCCCCCATTTCCTAATTTAGTTCTTAAGTTTTTATTTAAATTCCAGTTAAAATTCAGTGTATTAGTTTCAGGTGTATAATATAGTGATTGAACACTTCTATACATTACCTGGTGCTCATCTCAAGTACACTCCTTAATCCCCACACCTCCTTCACCCATCCCCCTACCTACCTCCCCCTGGGAACCATTGGTTCATGCTCAAAGTCAAGAGTCTGTTTCTTAATTTATTCTTCTCTGTTTCCCCCCCTTTGCTCGTTTGTTTTATTTCTTAAATTCCACATGAGTGAAATCATATGGTATTTGTCTTACTCTTATTTCATTTGACATAATATACTCAATTCCCTCCATGTCACTGCAAATGGTAAAATTTCATTCTTTTATATGGCTGAGTAATATCCCAGTGTGTGTGTGTGTGTGTGTGTGTGTGTGTGTGTGTGTGTGTGTACACAACATCTTCTTTATCCATTTATCAATCAGTGGATACTTGGCTGTTTCCATAATTTGGTTATTATTGTAATGCTGTTATAAAAGTTGGGGTGCATGTATCCCTTTGAATTGGTATTTTTTTTTTCCTTTGGGTAAACGCCTCATAGTGCAATTGCTGGCTTATAACATAGTTCTATTTTTAAATTCTTGATGAATCTCCATACTGGTTTCAAGGTGGCTGCACAGTTTACATTCCTACCAACAGTGCTAGAGGGTTCTCCTTTCTCCACAGCCTCACCAACACCTGTTATATCTTGTGTTGTTGATTTTAGCCATTCTGACAGGTATAAAATGATATGTCATTACAGCTTTGATTTGAATTTCCCTGATGATAAGGGATATTGAACAACTTTTCATGGTGTCTGTTAGCCATTTGCATGTCTTTGGAGAAAAGTCTATTCATGTCTTTGGCCCATTTCTTAATTGGATTATTCATTTTGGGGGTATTGAATTTTATAAATTCTTTATATATTTTGGATAACCCTTTGTCAGATGTTATTTACAAATATGTCCTCCCATTCCCTATGTTGACTTTTAGTTTTGTTGTTTCCTTCACTGTGCAGAAGCTTTTTATTTTGATGTCCCAATAGTTTGTTTTTGCTCTTGCTTCCTTTGCCTCCAGAGACATATCTAGAAAGATGTGGCTACAGCCAATGTCAAAGAAGTTATGTTTTGCATTCTCTAGGATTTTTATGGTTCTAAGTCTCACATTTAGGTCTTTAGTCCACTTTGAATTTATTATTGTGTGTGGTATAATAAAGTGATCCAGTTTCATTCTGCTGCATGTTGCTTTCCAGTTCTCCCAATACCATTTGTTGGAGATACATTCTTTTTCCCATTGAATATTATTTCTTGTTTTGTCAAAGACTGATGTGGGTTCACTTCTGGGTTTTCTAGTCTAATCTACTGATCTATATGTCTATTTTTGTGCCAGCCATTTGGTTATTAGAGCTGTGTAACATAACTTAAAGTCTGCAACTGTGATGCCTCCAACTTTGCTTTTCTTTTTTCTTTTTTCTTTTTTTTTTTTTTAAGGTTTCATTTATTTGACAAACAGAGATCACAAGTAGGCAGAGAGGCAGGCAGAGAAAGAGGAAGGGAAGCAAGCTCCCTGCTGAGCAGAGAGCCTGATGCGGGGCTCGATCCCAGGACCCTGGGATCATGACCTGAGCTGAAGGCAGAGGCCCATCCCACTGAGCCACCCAGGCACCCCTTTGCTTTTCTTTTTTAAGGTTGCTTTGGGTATTTGGAGTCTTTTGTGGTTCCATGCAAACTTTAGGATTATTTGTTGTGGCTCTGTGAAAAATGCTGTTGGTATTTTCATAGGGATTAAAATAAATGTGTAGATTGCTTTGGGTGGTATAGATATTTTAACAATATTTTTTCTTCCAATCCATGAACATGGAATATCTTTCCATTTCTTTGTGCCAGTTTAATTTATTTATCTTTAATTTCTTTTTTTTTAATTAATTTCTTTTCAGTGTAACAGAATTCATTATTTATGCACCACACCTAGTGCTCCATGCCATATGGGCCCTCCATAATACCCACCACCCGGTTTACCCCCAAGCTCCCACCCCCTGCCCCTTCAAAACCCTCAGATTGTTTTTCAGAGTCCATAGTCTCTCATGGTTCATCTCCCCTTCCAATTTCCCTCAACTCCCTTCTCCTCTCCATCTCCCAATGTCCTCCGTGTTATTCCTTATGCTCCACAAGTAAGTGAAACCATATAATTGACTTTCTCTGCTTGACTTACTTCACTCAGCATAATCTCCTCTAGTCCCATCCATATTGATACAAAAGTTGGGTATTCATCGTTTCTGATGGAGGTGTAATACTCCATTGTATATATGGACCACATTTTCCTTATCCATTCGTCTGTTGAAGGCCATCTTGGTTCTTTCCACAGTTTGGCGACCGTGGCCATTGCTGCTTTAAACATTGGGGTATACATGGCCCTTCTTTTCACTACATCTGTATCTTTGGGGTAAATACCCAGTAGTGCAATTGCAGGGTCATAGGGAAGCTCTATTTTTAATATCTTAAGAAATCTCCACACTGTTTTCCAAAGTGGTTGCACCAACTTGCATTCCCACCAACAGTGTAAGAGGGTTCTCCTTTCTCCACATCCCCTCCAACACACGTTGTTTCCTGTCTTGCTAATTTTGGCCATTCTAACTGGTGTAAGGTGGTATCTCAATGTGGTTTTAATTTGAATCTCCCTGATGGGTAGTGATGATGACCTTTTATTCATGTGTCTGATAGCCATTTATATGTCTTCATTGGAGAAGTGTCTGTTCATGTCTTCTGCCCATTTTTTGACATGATTATCTGTTTTGTGTGTGTTGAGTTTGAGAAGTTCTTTATAGATCCTGGATATCAGCCAAAAGCCTGATATCCAGGATCTATCTTTAATCAGTGTTTATAATTTTCAGAGTACAGGTCTTTCACCTCTTTGGTTAAGTTTATTCCTATGTATCTTATTGCTTTTGGTACAATTATAAATAGAATTGATTCCTTATTTCTCTTTCTGTTGCTTTATTACTAGTGTATAGAAATGCAATAGATTTCTGTACATTGATTTTTCACCCTGTGACTTTGCTGAATTTATCATTTCTAGAAGTTTTTTGGTGCATTCTTTCAGGTTTTCTAGGTTTTTGTGCCAGCTGCAGATAGTGAAAGTATTATGTCACTTGCAAATAATGAACCTTTTACTACTTTCTTGCCAATTTGGAAGTCTTTTATTTCCTTTTCTTCTCTGATTGCTGTGTCTAGGACTTGCAACACTATGTTAAGTAACAGTGGTGAGAGTGGACATCCCTGTTTTGTTCCTGTAGAGGAAAAACTTTCAGTTTTTCCCCATTGAGGATGATACTACCTGTGTGTTTTTCATATATGACCTTTATTATGTTGAAGTATATTCCCTTTAAACTTATTTTGTTGAGGATTTTTATCAACAATGATGCTGTACTTTGTGAAATGCTTTTTCTGTATCTATTGAAATAATGGTTTGTATCCTTTATTTTTTTAGTGTTGCATATGCATTCCTTGATTTGTGAATATTGAACCACCTTGCAGCCCTGGAACAAATCCCACTTGGATTGTGGTGAATGATTTTTTTTTAATGTCTTATTGGATTTGGTTGCTAATATTTTGTTAAGGATTTTTGCATCTCTGTTCATCAGAGATATTGGCTTCTAGTTCTCTTGGTATCAGGGTAATGCTGACCTAATAGAATGAATTTGGAAGTTTTCCTTCTTTTCTATTTTTTGGAATAGTTTGAAAAGAATAGGTATTAACTCTTCTTTAAATGTTTGGTAGAATTTGTCTGTGAAGCCATCTGGTCCTGGACTTCTCTGTATGTTGGGATTTTTTTGATTCCTGACTCAATTTCATTGCTGGTTATTGTTCAACTGGCCTGTTCAACTTTTCTATTTCTTCCTGTTTCAGTTTTGGTGATTTATATGTTTCTAGGAATTTATCCATTTCATCTAGGTTGTCCAGTGTGTTGGTACATAATTTTTCCTAATAGTCTCTTAAAATTATTTATGTTTTTGTGGTGGGCATTGGTTGTTATGTCTCCACTCTCATTTGTAGCTTTACTTATTTGGGTCCTTTCTCTTTTTGGTAAGTCTGGCTAGAGGTTTATCAAGTATATTGGTTTCTATCATTTGGCTTATCCCCTTGTGATCACAAGATGACTGTGTGCACCTTCAATATTATATCCCCACATGACACTCAGAGACTTTAAAACAAGACTGCACTTCTTCCTTTGTTACTTTTTAAGACAGAATAACTTTCCAGCAACTTCTTTTTCCCATATGCATTTTCCTCTGTTTGTAATATTGTTCTTTAATCTGATTTATCATTATATGTATCACTGCCTAAGTTCCCTATGTCTGGCTCTAAGTCCAGGAAATACTCTTTGAATTCAGACCAGGAGTCAACAAACATTTTCTGTAGATAGCCAAATGATAAATAGTTTAGTTTTGCAGGCCATGTGGACTCTCTATTGCATAACCATGTGTTTTGATCTTGTTCACAACTCTTTAAAATTGTAAAAAACTATCTTAGCTGGAGGGCTGTGCAAAAACTGGCTTTCAATAATAATGATGCCAAGCTATACAATATTTCATGTTTTAAATCATGAATACAGTTCAATTCAATAAATATTTATTGGGCACTTCTTTTCTGCCAGACATGGAAAATGCAACCATGTAAAGTGAGGCAGGTTCATATTCACACTATAGGATTTGAACAGAGAAAAAAAATTACAGAATCAGAGGAAATCACTGAATATAATGAATGCTTAGATTCCAGAGGATCACTTCTGAAAAGAATAGAACATCCAGGAGTCTTATTTTTAAAGCCCATATTCAGAAAAATGTATTTTACATTTCTCTATTGAATTGAAAGGAATTTCAATTACTATGTGGTCCTTGGTTATCTTCATGTACAAGACAAGGAATTGTGTGCTCCTATTACAAAGCATTTATCTTTATACTAGCATCTTCCTCTTTTCACTTTTCAGCTTCTGTGTGTCCCATGAATAAGTTTATATTTCTCTCTTTTGAGTGAGTTGGCAGAATTCCCACATCTGCACTGGGGACCAATTCCTTATGAATTCGGAAACTGGTGATTATACTGGGGCAGCTGGGATAGTATCTCTATGGTACATACTTCTTAGGAGGATATATGTCTCACACTCTTGAAAAATGTTTTCCCTTTGGAACATGCTTTTCAATTTGCAAAATGGAAAGAGTACATATAAACTAGTAAGAAGTTTATGAGTAAAAAGGAAGGATTAATGATGTACTAATTGATTTCGGACAACAAACAATTCCAAAATTTCAGTGGGTGGCTTCCATTAACTTTCACTTAGTTTCCCTCATGTAGCATGTACTCTGCAGGGAGGCTGTGGCTGCACTTGAACTGATCAGCTCTCCAAAACCATCCCATTCTGGAACCCATTCTGGAACCCATTCTGGGGACATTTTGTTTTCATGGCAGAGGCATGAGAAAAGGATAAAATGAATCAAGCAATCATATTTAAAGACTTTCTATTACTCTTTTTAGCCAAGAAGGATGTTAGAAAAAGAAGAATTTCCCAGACCATAGAGCCAAAATCCACGGAGAACAGTGAATAGGGTTGCAGAGCAGAAACCCAGTGAAAGATCATTGCTCCACTCCAGTGGAAGGGTCTTTCACAGTGTTTTCCCAAATTTCAGAACTGCTGGGACCGTGTGACTTCTCTGGGCTTCAGATTCTTCAGGGTGAAGAAGTTTCTCAGCCTTCTTCCTCAGGTGGAAATAAAAGTTGGAGGATCAAGGGTTTCTTAATACCTTGAAGAGTCACACTGTCTTTGTTCTAGGCTTGTCTTACTTTTGCCAATACAAATTTCTCAAAAACAGTATTATTTAAAAATCAGTTTTATTACCATCAGTGCCATAAGCAATCACTAGCCCCATAATGCCTTGTGAAAGTAGCTCTTTCTCCTGACTTAATTTCAGTTCTTTGAAACTATCAGATTTTTGTGGGATTATGCCCTTCTCTTTACCACATTTTGTCCAATGGAAAGAACATCTGAATCCACTCAGAAATCTTAATGTGGAATGCAGTACTGTCATGTTTAGTACTTACCCTGAGACTGCAGACAAAAGATTTCCTAATTTTATGTTCTGATGATTGGAATTGAGAAATTGCTCCTTTTTCCAATTTTGCAAGTTACAGAATTGCTGCGATCTCTATGTCCTTTCATCTCTACTTTCAGACAGTGCCAATTCTTTTCTGATCTCAGCCTTCCCAAATGCACCTAATAACAACCAGCTCATCCTAGTAATGGACTGCTTTGAAACCTTTTGCCCAAGGCCATGACCCTTTATTATATATCAACTGCCTTTCAAACGGTCTTAAACAAAAATGTTACAAAATATTTTGCCACCATACAACACTTTTACAGTTTCCAATAATCATTTCTCTTCCTCCTCGTGTCCAAAAAAATCTTTGTCACATATATTTGGCATTTTTGTTACAGGAGCCCACAAGATTTAATAGCAATTTCTCAATTGGACATTTTTGCTGCCGTAACAAATAACCCCATAGCTCAGTAGATTACCTCAGAAAGCATTTTATTTCTCTCCCATTACATGCAAACTGTGGTGTGGCTATGACTGCTGTGTCAGTGTTCAACAGTACTTGGCTCTGCTGTGACTCTTGTTTCTCATTCTTGGACTCAGTGTGGAGGTGCCATCTCTGGGACATGCTGTTTTTATGGCAGAGAGCAAAAGCAGGAACCTGTGATAAATTATGAAATCTCTTTTAAAGTGTGTGTCATATTTGCTCATATCCATCGATAAAAATAAAAAGATAGGGAAGTATCTCCCACCAGCGGGAGGCACCAGGTCACAGGGAATGTGTGGAGAGGAAAGGGAGGGAGGGAGTATACCAGTAATACAGTTTAAGACACATGCTGTGTAACAGGAGGCTCCTTCTGAGATTACATTTCATGAATGAGTTATTCCTTGGATCACAATAATAGCCCTTAAATAAGAAAGAAAGAATCATAGTTAAGTCCTTACCTTTTTCATTTAACTTTGGAATCCTTGGGGATAATGCGTTCAAATAACCAGCAAAGAGTCTGAAATAAGTTAGCTATCTCAATTCCTTCTTCCACTCCCCGAACCAACTTCCTCACCCGATTTTTCTATCCTATCTTCTTTAAAGGAGGTAGAAGCACTTTCATGATTAAATCAGAAATTTTGGACCTATGATAGGAAAGAGCATTTCTAAATGACTTCTACATAATTTTGGCAGCTGTTATATTTAAGCCAATCTGTTTATTGGCTCCTTGGAGTGTACCTAAAAACTTCCTATAATTTCTTACTTCTAAAACAAATATCTGGCTTACTGGTTCCTAAATAAGAATTATATCATAAAAAATATTTTAAAAAGCAAGCAGGAAATTAATTTTTACTGATATATAAAATTTTATCTCCAGTCTTTAAATCATTCCTTATATTTACCTTGTCCTAGAAATTCAAATGTTTCTCATTTATAGGATTTATCCAAGTTAAAGAACATTTTTTAAAAAAAAGATTTTATTTATTTGACAGACAGAGATCACAAGTAGTCAGAGAGGCAGGCAGGGATAGAGACGAGGACATGGGGCTTGATCCCAGGACCCCGGGATCATGACCTGAGCCAAAGGCAGAGGCTTTAACCCACTGAGCCACCCAGGCGCCCTGTTAAAGAACATTTTAAATAAACTGAAGCATATTATTCTTTATCTCAGTCATATATTTCCATGATAATTACATTATACTTAATCCTATTCTTCTTATATAATTATGCCATTTTTATTTTATTTTAAAAACCTAGAAAATATTTGCCATTTTTTGGAAGGAACCTGCTCAGGCTCAGTTATTGTTAGAATAAAGGCAGTGTTCTCTTTTGTAGCAGAATGAACTACTTTTCATTTGTCCTTGGAAAGCACATTTATACACTGAAGCATTTATAATGACTTGAAAAGATTTGATGCCAACTGCTGTAGTAAAGCAAACTCCACCAAAACTAAATTTTATACTACAAGAAGCTAATGGGTCTTTAATAAAACACATTTCCTGTTGAGATAAGTAGAGCTAAGTATTCTTATTCTACAGATGAGGGAAAGAAAGGTTGAGGAAGAGTATAAAGTAATTTTTCCAATGTCAAAGGAGTCAGAAGCAGATCTTGGAATGGGCCCCTACTAGGTTACAGTGAGGAAGAGAATTATAGAAATTACAAACCACTCCCTCATATTGCATCATTTCTATTGCAAGAATAGCCTTTGTCATAGGAACCTTTTTCAATGGGGAAAGCAATTTTAAGTAGCTGAGCATTAAAATTAATAAAGAACAATCACATTACCCACATCATTTCAATGCATATATTAAACATAAAAACTAGAAACTTTATATTATCACAGAACTTACAGGACTTCCCAAGCTCTTCTGTTCTCAACAGGGGTGGCCACATCATTCCTTCATTCACCAAGAAGTCATTCTTAGACCAGACTACATATGTATTAGTTATATACATATAGTATTAGCTATATATATGTGTGTGTGTGTGTATATATATATATTTTTAACATTTTTATTGTTATTTTTCTATCTTTTAATGTAATTTTGATATTGGGGATAAAGATAAAAGCAGAATGTAGTTTGCCACAAGGTAATAGTGGAAAATTATGAAGGATGAGGCCTCCAGGAATTACCTATTAAAGACAGAACTTTCATTCATAGGAACTTTTTTATTTTGTGAAAAATTCTGGGCACACATAATAAATAATGAATATGATTATCAGCAGGGTGATACAGGACACTGCACTTGCATTTTCCTGAGATATTTGAACTCCTTTTCTAGGAAAATTTTAGAATGTCCATTTCCATGTCTATTATGTATACCTTTGGCACCAGTAATCATAGTACCTTGACCCTCTGGCTAGACCATAAATTAAATGCACAAATCATGTTTGTTTCACCTCAATCTTGAGATGGCATGCATACTCACTTTCTGAAGAAATGCCATAAAATGTGCTTTTGTGACTATTTTAGTATTTCAGGATTCAAGCAACTACTTTAGCAGATCTCAGGAATGTCTTAAAATATGACCTTATTCTTACCTCTTGGGTATAAATTTATATGACTCACTTCCCTGTCAAAATCACTTAAAATCTTTGTAAATAATTTCTTTTGATTTTTATGAAATTTAAATAATGTATTTTACACTTAATATGAATTAAAATCTACAGTGTGTTCATGGAGGTCGAGAACAGAACTATAAAATAGTATTTATTTGTAATTAACATACTAGGACTTACATATTCATGAAATGCTGTTCTTCACAGTTGTCCTCTTGAACACTTTAAGTGAATTTCAATGATGTAACCTATTTCAAAATACCACAAATATCAGTATAAATATTCACCAGTGTTGGGCTTCCTTTGTAGTTTTACCTTAATTTTAATAAAAAATATTGCAATCCAATGTCATTCACATTTTGCCAGACTAACTTCTAATTGATGTTCAGCTATTTCCAAAAATTAAAATTACCTTGCACATTTCACTCTATTGCCATCTAAAATCAAAGTGTTCAAGGATTGACAGTGATTCCAAAATGGAAATTCAAAAAATATTCTGAGAACATAGCAATATAATTAGTATGAAAGTAAGAAATAAATAAATAAAGTTCCAAGACATCCTTGGCACATTAGTCACCATTCAAGTCCTGGTGCCTGTGCTTCTGCTCTAGGTAGGAAGATGACCCCTGACTCAAGTCATCAAACTCCATTCTGCTAGAGGACTCAAAACTACTTTCCCCAATACTCTGGAGAAACCCACATTCTCCTATTCTTTTCATGAAATGATCATTACAATGGAGGTAATCATTTTAATAATAATTACAATGCACATTTTTAATAAGCCAGATACTTTCTAAATGGAATATTTCCTTTAATTAACTTCATAATAATCTAATTTGATTCTCAAAACAATCCTAAAAACTAGATATTGTATGAGTTCCATATTAAATATAATGCCTTCAAAGATGAGATGGGACCTCACTCAAATGCTGTTTTAATTTGGCATTGGTCATCTGTTGAGTGAACCCAGACAATGAGTATTTACATTTATAACTCACTGTCAAAGAATAATCATCCCTTCATCCATCCTTCACCCCCACCTAGAAGCTACTCAGATAATTCCTGGAATTCCTTCAATGACTTAACCGTTTTTCAGTTTGGAAAATGCTTGGTTAAAGACTTTGCTTATCTCAAGATTTCATATTTTTTTAATAAAATATGGGGGGGGTTAAAGTTCTAAGAAGATAATAGTATGTATATTTTTCTGAATTAATTTGATCATGAAATCTGTTTCCCTCAGAATATTTTAGGCTTAGTATTCAAAAAGGAAAAGACTTTCCCATCTAATCTAAAGCCTAGTAAAGCCGGTGCCACCCAATACATGACATTACATCCAACAGAAAGATAAATCTAAACTTAATATTCAGAAAGTAATGCACATCTTTATGGAAATCTCCAAAATAGATAGCACAGGGATAATTGCATTGAATTTACATACAGCACAGCTTCTGTAAACCCTCCACACCCTATTTGTATACTCTGCCAAATCCTTACACTCTCTACTCAAAATCTATGGCTTTCTTGCTTTTAAAATGCTGTAGAAAAATTTCAAATCTGCACTGATTATATTTCCTTCTTCTTCTGTTTCTCCTTCCTGTCAGCTTCCAAGTTAATTCTTTCCATAAGTATCTCCCTCTCTGTACCAGAATACTTTTAACTGCAGGTAAACAAATACAGAGTCAAAGAAAAGTCACACAGATAATAAGAAACGTATCTTCCTCCACAAGAAAAATAGAGACAAGGTGAATTCGGGGCGGTTACTTAGCAGTTCAACATGAAGCCTTTAGTTTGGTTGGTCTGCCATTTTTGCTTCTTTTTCTGGCAGTAAGATGATTGCAACAACTCAAAATATCACATCCTAAAAAAAAATTTTTTTTTCCTTTAGTTTATTTATTTGACAGACAGAGATCACAACTAGGCAGAGAGGCAGAGAGCGGGAGAGAAGCAGGCTCCCTACTGAGCAGAGAGCCCTATGCTGGGCTCGATCCCAGGACCCTGAGATCATGACCTGAGCCTAAGGCAGAGGCTTTAACCCACTGAGCTACCCAGTGTCCCAAAATATCACATTCTAATCATAAGGCACCCAAATCAGGAAAAGAAAGACCCTTACTCATGGTCCTTTTCAAGAATGAAGAACATTTTCTCAGAATCACCAACCAATATTCTAATGTCTCATTACTTAGCATTTTGTCATGTGCCTGTGCCATAGATCAATCTCAGGCAAGAAGAACTATGATTAGCTGATCTAATCAAGACTCAAATCATGAGGTTGAAGAAGAGCCCGGGAAGTATCTGACAAAATGTTGATTTGTTTAGAACGAAGAGGCATAATTTTGAGTAGGAAACCAACAGTAGCTATTACCTGCCCTTTCTATTTATCTTCTTTCTCTTGCAGTATTTATACCATTATTCCCATTTGGCCCTACAAAAGACCCAGTAAGCAAACATAATCATCTATAAAAAGACAAGGAGAGATAAAATTAAAATAGCTATACTTTAAGTATTCTATGCCACATAGGTATACGATGCCATATGCATCATTGAAAATATTAATGTAAAAAGATTGGGTTGTTTCTGCCATTTTTTCTTTTATCAAAAATTGTTCATCTTATCATGGAAATGAATTGATGCTTTCATAATCATTTTTATTGACTTAATGACTGAATGGCAATTAATTTTGTGACTACCATAATTATTAACCATTTGTATATTTTTGTGTGTTCTTTGCCTATTTTCATTTATTTTTTCCTCAATGTTCTTATTTGTATTGCATTTCATTTTTAATATTTTTAAAATTTTTAATTGAACTATAATTGATATATAGTAAATTAGTTTCAGGTGGGCAACAGTGATTCAATAATTATATATATTATGAAATGTTTACCATGATAAATGTACTACATTGACTATATTCCCTATGTGTACTATTTGTTTTCTTATTGATGTAAGACTTCTAATGTACTATGAATATTAATTCTTATCATATATATTGCAACTATTTTCTCAGTTGACTTTTGATTTTTGTTATGTTTGTATTTTTTCAGATAGAAAGGATTGTAATTTTGAGGTAGTCAAATCCATCAAGTTTTTTGTGTAGACCCAGTCTTCTATGTTACTCTTAAAATGCACTCTACATCCTAGATTTATATACAGTTTCTTTGCCTATGCTTTTTACTCAAGGCATACTTTAAATGCTCTGCCCCTGGAGCTGGTTTGCCCAGGTTCAAATCTCGGTCAGCTACATTTTAGGTATGATACTTTGTGCAATCCAGTCATGTATTAAGTCAAAAAGAAGTTAATCACTTAAAACCCACAATAGTTGGCTATTCTTCT
This sequence comes from Lutra lutra, assembly GCF_902655055.1. NCBI lineage: Eukaryota > Metazoa > Chordata > Mammalia > Carnivora > Mustelidae > Lutra > Lutra lutra. The sequence goes on along the minus strand of NC_062280.1, from coordinate 52,307,438 downwards.
GGTATTCTTATTAAATATTTTATAGGTGAAGTTTCAATTATTTGGGATTTAATTTGGTACATAGTACAATTTAGTGAGTTAATTTTATATTTTTAATGGTTAACCAGTTGCCTGAAAAACCACTTAATTAAAATAATTCTTTTTCTGATTTGAAATTCGACCTTTATCATAACTACATTCTTTATCTGATGTATGTATTTCTGGGTTATTTTGTCACATTCCCTCATTTTGCCTGTATTTTTTATTTTTTTTTTTTTATTTTTTTTTTTTTTAAAGATTTTATTTATTTATTTGACAGAGAGAGAGAGAGAAAGAGATCACAAGTAGGCAGAGACGCAGGCAGAGAGAGAGGGGGAAGCAGGCTCACCGCTGAGCAGAGAGCCCGATGCGGGGCTTGATCCCAGGACCCTGAGATCATGACCCGAGCCGAAGGCAGAGGCCCAACCCACTGAGCCACCCAGGCGCCCAGTATTTTTTTATTTTAATACCATGCTTCTTGGTACCTAAAAATTCTTGAGTCTCAGTGTGAACTATAATCTCGTATAAATTTCCTTTTCCTCTTTTTCTCATTGGAAAGGTTTGTCCTGGCATCGTTTTTTAATTTTGATAATACAATTCATATTTTCTTGTTGGCATCTCTCTAGTTTATCTTCTTTTCACTTTAGTTTACTTTTCATATGTCTGAAACACTTTATTTAGCTACATTTATTATACACAGACTGGTACTGGGGTTTAGTTTTTGACCCAATTTATTTGCAAATACTAAAACATTTTCTTTTATGTCATGTTTTGTGCTTCTTATCTTTTATTTTCTTTCCCTTAATAACTAAAGCTTTTTTTTTTTTTCTCTGAGTGTATTTGCATCTGTATGTTTAGTATGATACTTTGGATGGTTTCCCATCTGGTTGCAGTTCAACTTGCCATTTTTTTTTAAAAGATTTTGTTTATTTTCTGACAGAGAGAGACACAGTGAGAGAGGAAAAACAAGCAGGGGGAGTGGGAGAGGGAGAAGCAGGCTTTCCCGTCAAGGAGGGAACCCGACATTGGGGCTCGATCCCAAGACCCTGGGACCATGACCTGAGCCGAAGGCAGAGGCTCAACCCACTGAGCCACCCAGGCACCCCTCAACTAGCCATTTTGCTAAGTTTATATAATATGCTTAAAATATTATTTATTTATTTACCAACTTTGGTAATACTAACAACTTTCACTACAGATAATGAGATATGAACATATTCTCTGGGACTTTCACCCCAGTCCCAGCAGTCAACAGCAGACAGCAGACCAGAAGTTTGGTTGTGTTCCCAAACTCACACAGAACAGCTTTCAAAGTGCAGGTAGTATGTCTGATTTTTAGTTAAATCAGAAGTGCTAGCACTTCTCCCTACTGAGGAAAAGTGACCTAAGACCCAGAAATCAGCATAATTAATATGGTTTAAAGAACATTTTATTTCATTTGTAACTACCTCTGGGATTCTCAGATATATATATATATATATATAACATATATGTATAAATATATTTATATGTATACATAAATTCTAAACCTTATGTGTTGTGCTTCTGACCATTTTCTCTCCTTCCCCATCTCTCTTTTATTTGTTTTTGGTTTTTTGTTGGCTATAAACCTAAGTTCTTGTGAAAAGAAAAATAGGGTGGCTCAGATGGTTGGGTGTCTGCCTTCAGCTCAGGTCATGATCTCCAGGTCCTGGGACTGAGCCCCATGTCAGGCTCCCAGCTCACCAGGAAGTCTGCTTCTCCCTCTCCCTCACCTCTCCCCCTGCTTGTGCTCTCTCTGTTTCTCTCTCTCTCAAATGAATGAATAAAATCTTTAAAAAAAAATACCTCTGGGATTCTCAGATTTATATATATAAATTAGAGAATTTATATATATAAATTCTTAACCTTATGTGTTGTGCTTCTGACCATTTTCTCTCCTTCCCTATCTCTCTTTTTTGTTTGTTTTCTTTTTTGGTTGGCAATAAACATAAGTTCTTGTGGAAAAAAAAAGTATATGTGTGTGTGTGTGTGTGTGTGTGTACTATAAAGTGTATATATGTGTGTATGTGTATATATATATGTTTTTATACATGTATATGTGTGTGTGATTACCTCTGGGAATCTCAGATTTTATATACATACATATGTATCATATATACGCCTACATATTATATATACCTTCATATTTTAAGCACTAAATTAACCATCTTTAAATCCCTTCATTCTTATCACACAATTATTGTTATAAAGCATAAAGCACTGTCATTGTGAAGGATACGCAGGTACCATTTTAGAATTTCAGAAGCAATTAAACCAAGGATGTGTGTAAATGTGTTTTTAAAAGGAAAATTAAGAAAATATTTTCCTTTAATCTTTTACCTGTTTTGAAATCACCACCTAATGTTCTTTCTTTCTCAATCTGCTTTCAATACAGCCTGCCACCATGGGTGGGATATAGGAGAGAAAAGCTGTGGGATATAAAAAATAACACTTGTCCTAAGAACTTTTATTAAGCCTTCAGAGAAATGAAACATCTTTAAATAGGTTACACACAGGATACAAGCTTAAATACAGTTTGTTAGAAGATACTTAAAATGTGATTCATCTGCTATTAATCTCTTAACCTTGTCTGCAGCATGTTGTCACCAAACAGGGAACAATCTAGAAGGCTTTCAGAATCTGACACTTCTGCTGTAAACATTTCAGATTAAAGTCCCTGATGCTTGTTGAAAAAAGTCCTCAATTCTCCCAGTGGCCGCCTCTCCGCTTCAAGAACAGAAAGTTGACGGTGGGCTACTGAAGGAAAATATTTTTAAAGGAGAAAAAAAAAAATGTTGGATACAAAGAAAAGAAAATTTTAGGGAATCTAGGTAAATATATGTGGCTAATCCTTTAAATAACAGATATGCTTTAAAGTACCAATTTTGTTGTTTGCTTTAGTGAAGTTCTTAGTACCTTACTTTTAAACATGAACATATATGAATATGAGTTGGAAAAAAAAAAATCTGTTTTCGCCTAATTAAAATTAGGTAATAGCATCATCCCCTTTCAGGTGAGTGTTCATGACTTTTTCTGGAAGACCTTTGTATGTACATTTGTTTCATATGCATGTTTTCTCACTCTGCAAAATCATTTTCTAAATTATAATGAAAATTTCTAAGAAAATTTCCAAGAAAATTTAGGGATATGTCTAAGAACGATGGAGACCATAGCTACAAAAGTTACAAATAACTATTTGACAGTTTTATTAAAGCAAATAGCACCACCTTTTCCTATTAAAAATACCTTATAGCTCAGTTTGTTAAATTAAAAGGAACAAAGAGAAAACAGAGCCTTGCATATTTCAAAGCAAATATATACTTTCATTCAACTTAGGCTCTGGGTCTAGCTTTGTACTTCCTAGGAAAATATGTGCTTTTAAAAATTTATGTAACATTTATCATATATTATTTCAGTTGAAATGAAAGATAATGATAATTTTATAAGTCTTCCTTTGGTGTGCTAAGAGTGACAATTATAAAAGGTACTTAATTGGATACTTTCTTGCCTTTAGTCATACTTGAACATTTGTAGTATATTTTTTCTTATTGTTGGCTTAAACCTCAGAGTAATTCACTTAATATGAATTTTCTCTGATAACATATATAGAAAACAAGACTCTGCATACCATGAAGGAAGTCTGCCTTACTGTCTGTCCGACATTATTTTTTATTCAGTTTTCTCTTTCCTCATAAGAAAAGTTGAGGAGTAAATATTTTTACAGTAAAACCTACAGTAGCTTTTACCAAAAGAGGCTGAAAATGAAAGAAATACTGAACATTTTTAGTCCGTAGTCATGAATACAACATAAAAAGAATAGGGTTATTATCACCTTAAGTCAAATCACTGTTTATTTTCTAAACACATTATATGTGTTTACAAACATATGGTGACATCTGGGTATCCATTCCAGAATAGATCTAATTCAATTAGAATTATTCCTGATGTGGGCTGTCTATATAAGGCTGCTCTAATTCATAAACTCCTCAAGATCCCAGCTTTTTCTTCTTGTTTCTAGGTCATGAGAGGCTGCCACTCCTAAGTTTACCCAATATTCCAAAATGGCTTCTTTTGCTCTAGTCATTTCATCTGTTTGGAATGAAAAGGGAAGGACATGACCCTTCCTAGAAGATACTTCCCAGTACTTAGAAATGTGTCTTATGTTGCATTGGCCAAAACTTTGGCCAAAACTTAACTGTATGATTATATCTGATGGCAAATAGCTAGAAAATGCTGTCTTATGTAAACAGCCATATATCGTTGTAAATATGTAGAATAAGGGAGAAGTCTAGAATAGTAAGACACTTTTGGTTGTCAACATATCCTGTTATTAAAGCTACTCAAGACATAATAACCTCATATGGCAACCAAGTTGTGTTGAATACAGACCCATCTTTTACTCATTAACATTTCAACCCATTCTTAAGTTCCTTGAATGGAGGGAGGTGTTAATGATACTAATACCAAGGCATCATGCCTTTTAAGGGTCAGTGTGTTTGGTTCTATTTTCAAAAGAAAACATTCCCCAAAATCCATTTTATAAACGCATTCTATTAACCAGGTCAGAATTTCAAATTTTGCACAACAATGAAGCCAACCATTTAAAAATTAATATTCTTCTAACAAAGAACCAGTAAGTCCATTATATTCAAAAAGGCAGTATGTGTCAAGTTCTATCATGGCACGACATATCAGCAGTATTTAGCACACTTGATTATTCGTTCCTTCTAGGAACACTGCTCACTTGTTTTCTGTAACTCCATACTCTCCTGGTCATTGTTTTTGCTCACTGGTCTCACATTCTTTCTTTCCTTTGCTGGTTTTACTTTGTCTCCCTGACCACAAGACACTGGAGTGGCCCAGAATGCAGTTCTTGGGTCTTTGCTTACCTTTATATAAATGTGTATACACACACACACACACACACACACACACTCATTCCCTTGGTGATACCATCTAGTTTCATGATTTTAAAAACAACTTGTTAGTGACTCCAAAATATTTATCTGTAGCCTGATACCATCTAGTTTCATGATTTTAAAAACAACTTGTTAGTGACTCCAAAATATTTATCTGCAGCCTAACTCTCCCCTAAATTCCAGAATTAAACATCCAATTGCCTTCTCAACAGCTCTATTGATATCAAATGAGCATCTCATACTTACATACCGAAATGCACACTTCTGGTTCTCCTCATCCCAGACTATTTCTCTGTGGTCTTTTCAGTTTGTAGGAATGGCAAGTCCAGCTTTGTCAGACCAAAAAACCTTAGGGTCATCCTTGACTCCTCTTTTTCCACTCCTATATCCAATCCAATAACAAATTAATTGGGTTCCTCACCCTAACCATCCAGAGACTGACCACTTCTCACTGGCTCCATCATAATCACCCTCTTCCAAGTTACTATCATCTCTAGCCCTGTTTATTGTAAAGTTAAGTGATTCTTGCTGATCTTTAAATGCCACGGCTTGCTCTTTTCCCTTCCCTATTTCTCTGCCATTGCCCCAAAGTCTATCTCCGTATGGCAGTCAGAGCAGTCTTACTGAAACAAATCAGATCATGTCAGTCCCATATTGGAGATGTCTTTTTTTTTTTTTTTTTCCTGAGAATGAGTCTCTACTATGATCTCCAATGCCTTATATAATCAGGTTGCCCATTATAACTTCTTTTCAATTCTTAGTACTCTTTGTTCCCTCATGCCAGCCACAACTGTTTACTTGCTACTCCTTATTCATATCAAGAATGGTCTTAAGTCAAGGACTTTTGTACTTATTATCTGTTTTTCAAAACTTCTCACCTCATATGGCCACATGGCTAACTCCCTCAATTCCTTCATGGCTTTCTCCAATGTCACCTTCTAAGTAGGGTATTATATGATCCCTTATTTAAAATTAACCCTTTACCCACCCAAAGATCTAAATCTCCCTTTCTTGACGTTTCTCCTAAGCTCTTTTCACCAACTTCTATTGACATATTTGGTTTATTTTTGGCCTCCCCTAACCAGAATTAAGTACCATGAGAGGAGGGATTTGGGGCTTCTGCTCACTACATCTTTAGCATCTACCATAGTGTTTATAATACAGAAGATGCACAATAATTATGTCACAAAGAAATTAATAACATGATGTATCTTTGCTTAAAAATCATAAAAAATGACTTGTCTGAATTTCTCATATCTACTGCTTGCTAAGCCAGATCAATAGTTAATGGAAATTTGCTGATCTATAAATCCTCATTTTGTTAGCTCTCTTCCTTCCCTTAATTTTGTTTTATTTATGTAATACCAAGATCAGCTGGATGAAGATCCGCATCAGACTAAACATTTGCTCTTTTGAGAATCTGCCAATGCACGCATTTTAATTGACCTGTTACATGTGGCTGAATGAATGAAGGCCTTCACTATGATTAAGTTCCTTTTGATTATATAGGAATAATGCAACTTTCTAGCACTCTTCCTTGCCTGGATATTTAAGATTATCTGGTGTATAGTTTCATTCCATTTATATTTCATCTTCTATCTGGTGGAGTCCTTTTTTGCATTTTTCCTTGAAGTGAGGTGCATCTTGTGTATGCCCATGTGAGATTAAAACATCATGGAAGGCCTAAATACACATAACATTTGCTTCTGTGCATTGAATCATTTTCTAGCATTACAACACATATAGGCCTATTGTACAGTATGCTTTCATTTCATCTATAACCAAACTGAACAGGAGTGACAATGTGGAAATGAAAAGAGTTCACTCCTGTTCAGCTTGAGAAATTGCATTTGACACAAAGTGAAAGGAAATACGTGGGAATGTTGAAACCAAAAAAAGAAAAGAAAAACAGTGAAATTTGTAACGGGAAGAAAAGTCATTCTTTGTTCTGCTCCTCAATTTAAAAATATATATCATGTTTTTCTAACAAAAGTGTCAGCATCATTTGCAAGTTATTTATTATTATAGTTTACTTAATAGAGTTTGCTATGTTGCATAGTCTCTGCACTAAAGACAATATTTTGCCATCATTACTACTATAAACTGCTTCAAGAACATGTAATATTAAAATATGACAGGAAAACTCATCAGTAGGCAAGGCACTTAAAATAGCTCTTGATTTAGAAATAAATTTCTAACCAATACTGCGCTATAAATTGGCAGAACAAAAAGCCTTACAAAAGAAGTAAATTTCAAGACAGTGTGTCTAAACATGGTGTAGTAAAGACTTATTTTTCTATTTAGCCTCTAACACCCCTTCTCTGGTTAACAATGCCTTGTATTACTTCCCCAGTACTATCATTTCTCCATCCACAATCTGTACCTAATGGCTAAATTTGACTCCTTCCCTGATTCTTATAAACTTAATGTTTGTAGTCCCAAAATTCACATGTTGAAGACCAAAACTCTATTATATGGTATTTGGAAGTAGATCCTTTAGGACATAAATAAGTTCTGATACGGCCATAAGGGTGGGTCTTCCATATGGGACTTTGTCCTTACAAGAGGAAGGAGAAAAAGATCTCTCTATCATGTAATAACACACACACAAAAATGTGGCTGCTACAGGCCAGGAAGAGAGCTCTCACTAGAATGCAACCATGCTAGTACCCTGAGTTCAGACTCTACACCTCCAGAACTCAGAGGAATCAATTTCTCTACTTTAAGTCACCAAGTCTACACAGATCTTCTGGTGTATTTATGAGTTAGGGCTAGCCAATCTCTATATAAGTCATCACTCTAGCCATACTAACTGAATCATGGGTGATTATGTGGCATAACTCAAACCATTAAAATTTAAATCTAGTATTTTTAGAATTCTCCCAGCCTTCCTCAGCTGGGATTCTGCACCTGAATCACAACACAGAAAATGGTTTCAATGACTACATTCTTGATTATTCCGAAGATAATATTCTGTTATTACCATCCACGATGTCCAGGAAAAAAGTCAGGTTTTTGTGTGTGTGTGTGTGATGCATCCATTGTCTTGAAACAGTGACAGTATTAAGGCACCAGGCTTTAAATCTCTCATATTTTAAATTCCAGTCAAGAACATCCCCCTCGCTGGGGAGTGTAAGATTGGAAGAAGGTAAAATGGTAGCTACTAGGCGCCCAGAGAGCTTGAAAAGGAAGCACACATGCAGCAGGAGCAGAGTCAGGAGCTGGAAAAAGAACAGTTGCTCGAACGTAGATCACGTCATATCTGCATCTTGCATCACACCTATGACCTTCAGTTACACAAACCAAACTGCCTTGTAGTTAGTTTAGACCCATTTGAGATGGACTTTCTGATGCTTGCAGCAGAGGTTCTGGCTGATACCTTTTAAGCATTCCAGTTGGGCTTTGGAAGAAAATGAAATTGTATTTTATATTTCAGTTACAAAGTGCTACTTTTAGATAGTGTGAAATAGAAAAATGCTCTACTCCACAGTCTATAGAAATAGACAAGAAATTGGGAAAGGGAAACACAGAGGCTGGGTGTTTACCGCATCCACGAAGCAAATGCATAAAACATCTCTACATTGCCTTCTCTTTTTGATTCACCAGAGAAAGAGAAGCCTATTTTTTAAAGACTGGGGAAGAATTCATCTAGTCCTCTCTGCCTAAAAGGATTGGGATGGTGGTGACGTGGAGGCAGGCGTGGGTGAGGAGGTCCAGTTGTGCTACCTCATCAAGATGTGGATGGATGATCCATGTAGCCACTTACATAATGCAAAGTTGACACAGCCTTGGTGCTTTAGCAACAGCTCAGAGAAGAGGGAAAAATGATCTATTCAAGAACCTGTTTACAACCGATTTTGTGAAATGAGAATAAAATCAGGAAATCTGTATAAATTACCCTTTCTTGGCTGTACCAGTTTAGGAACTAGAAAGAAAAGAGTCACAATCATGTAAATCCAACCCATCACAGCCCATCCTCCAGATATCTTCAAATCCTCCCCTAATTATATCTCCTGAGGCGTTTCACAATCTTGATCCTTACTTCTTCTCAAGATGGGATAATGAATATGGTGAAACTGTCATGGGGCCTCAGAGAGCAGTAGTTAAGAGGTCTGGCTTTAGGTTCAAATCCCAGCCCCACCATTAACTAAACGCGTACCCTTGGGTCAGGTAGGACAATGGAGAAAGTAGCACTTCCCCTATACAAAGTGACTCAATAAAATTTTAAATGTTAGAGGCTTCACACAGTGCCTGGCACATTTATAATGTCAATTGCTATTTGTTAAAATTGCTATTTGTTAAAACCATTACAGTTGTATTGACTCCTGCCTCAATGTTAAGTACTCAGAGCACAAACGACGAAACTTCCTAAGGGCCACTGAGAGTGCTACTAAGAAGCCATTATTTAGTAGCAAATGAGAACTACCCAGCTAAGTCCAGTCAGACATCAAATCATGAAAGATAAAAAATATGTTGTTTTAGACCACTAAGTTTCGAGGTGTTCTATTAGGTAGCAATGGATAACTGGGAACACTAAGCATTAGTCTTTTCATTGCTAGTGTAAACAGAATATTTTCCATTTTATCCCTTCCATGTTATTTCCTCACTTTTCTGTATCATGAGGCTATTTTTATATGTTATTTATTTACATATTAACATTTATTTTATACATTAAAATTTTAAGTATCCATTGTGTTGAATTGTCATATTATTCTTAACTGACTTAAAGTTACTTTTTAAAAAAAGTAAAGTTTTAAAAAAACTTTATTTTTAAAATAAAGTTACTTCTCATATATAAATTCATATCATCTGCAGAGTATTTTTATGCTACTTATTTTATTTGCATGTCTAGTTGTATTGGTCAGTACATCTAGAACAAGGTGAAAATACAGTGGCAAAACTGGGTTCATATTTTACTGCTGATTTAAATGAAAATACTTCTAGGCGTCTTATCTGGATTTAAATATAATCGCTGTAGAAAAATTTCCCTCTATTTTTACTTAGAGTTTTTAAATGGCTTTTTAAAATATCAGGAATAGCTCTTCAGGTTTATTAAATTTTTCGAAGCATCTTGCTTAGTCATTCTGGAATAATAATTCTTGATGAATTATTTTCTATAACATATAATTAGGTTTGTTTTATTACACAATCTGAGAGCCCTTTTTATTTTTATTTTTTTTTTAAAGATTATTTATTTATTTATTTGACAGAGAGAGATCACAAGTAGACAGAGAGGCAAGCAGAGAGAGAGAGGAGGAAGCAGGCTCCCCGCTGAGCAGAGAGCCCGATGCGGGACTCGATCCCAGGACCCTGAGATCATGACCTGAGCCGAAGGCAGCGGCTTAACCCACTGAGCCACCCAGGCGCCCGAGAGCCCTTTTTAATTGATTATTTCTATTTATGTATAATGTTATAAAAATGGTTGAATTTAATCATTTTGTGTTTTACATTCTTAATCATGTTTTTCCCTAATATTTGTTACATGGTCTATATTATATATCTCTCTCTTTTAAAGATTTTATTTATTTATTTGATGGAGAATGCAAGAGAGCACAAGCAGGAGGAGTGGCAGAAGGAGAGAAAGAAGCAGACTCCCCACTGAGCAGGGAGCCAGAGCAAGAGCAAGGGAGGGCAGGGCTCCATTCTCAGACTCTGGGGTCATGACCTGAGCTGAAGGCAGACACTTAACCCAGTGAGCCACCCAGACACCCCTATATTATCTCTTTTGAGTGTAATTTTTTCCTATCAAATTATATAAAATATTTACAGTCTGCTCTTAATTTTCTGATAAATACTATTAACTCTTCAAATTATATAATTAAACATTTCTTAATTTATTAATTCTAAAAAAAATCCTTAAACATGAAATTATAAAAATAGAAAATATGCATTTAAATTTTCTTGATTCTCTCATCCTCTCTTCATCCTCCAGTATGTTATATCAGCATTTGATATTTTGTCTAGACTTATGTCATTTATATTTCTTACAGATCTAAAATTTATTTATATTATTATTCAGTCTTAGAATTTTAGTATGCTTTCTTATAGCGCCATCATTCCAGAGACCTTGATTTCAATTTGCCTCTTGATTGGCTGAGTTTGTAATCAAGTAGTTTTATTTTTCAAGTATTCATGGGTGCTATAAACCTGAGGTTTTGAGTGCTTGAGAGTATATTTGTTCTTAGCTGGATGAGGATAAGAGAGGTAATTAGCAAAAGGGGTTATCAAGGATTCCCTATTCCTTCTAGCTTATGAAACTACTGTGTTTACATGAAAAGATGCTCAGTATCACTAATCATCAGGAAATGCCAGTCAAAACCACAGTGAGATATCACCTTGTACCTGTCAGAATGGCTATAATCAATAAGAAAAGAAATAACTATTGGTGAGGATGTAGAGAAAAGGGAGTCTTTGTTTACTGTTGGTAGGAAAGAAAACTGGTACAGCCACAGTGGAAAATGGTATGGAGGTTCTTCAAAAAACTGAAAGTAGAAACTACATGATCCAGTAATTCCACTACTGGGTATCTGCCCAAAGAAAATAAAAATATTAGAAAAAATAGTCAGGAGGAAAGTTTGAGGAAAAAATAATTTTTGATCAAATATTTTCACCTAGTGCACACAGTTGATATTTTCAATAGGAAATATGGATCTATAGTTCCGTAGAAAGATCAGATTTAGAAGGTAAAGGTATTAGAGTTGTTACCATATAAGGAGTAGTCAAATTTATTGGAAAAGGTAAGATTATCAAAGATAAACATATAAATAATTGATGAGTTTCTGTGTAATATGATCACTTAAAAAGGAAGTAGAAAAGAAAGAATTTAAGTGAGAAGATCAGAAAACAGTCACAGGTAGGAAGATATCCAGCAGAAATCAGTCATGGAAGTCAAGTAGAAGAAACTGTTTCCAATAGCAAGGTCTGATCACCCAGGGCGAATATTATACTTCTAAGATAAGTCTGATAGTAAGTTCTAGAATTTTTAATAAAAATTAAACCTTCACTACAACAGATTTAGTAGAGGCTATGGGCAAAAATCTGATTGTAATGGCTACTGTAATTGTAATTAATATCTAGTAAACTATGTAGGAGAGACCAAGGGAAAATGCAAGAGAATTGAACTATACAAACATCAGGGAAAATTTTTTCCACATTCAATTGACTTTTATTCAATTGACTTTTAAATTCCAAATAATTGGCAAAAAAAAGGTAAACTAAAGGTTTGGTTTGGCTGTATTGAATGTTAGTTACCCTGATTAATGTGAATTGCCTATTGTTGACAGATGATTGTCAAGTACAGAGTATCTATGATACATATTATCAATACAGGCCAGAGTATTTTGTGGAAAGTTATTTAGCTAAAACTAAACCCATCTCACGAAGCTTCAGTGTTCATGAACTTGTGGAATATTACTCTGTATGTGATTGTAAAGAGATGGAATGGCCACTACCTCCCAGGAGAGTTTTTATTGCACAAGAGAATGCATCAGTGAGTTATCAAATCCAGTGACAATATTTTATGTTACATTCTAGTGTAACATTTAGTGTGGAACATTGCACATTAAATTATGGATGCATAATTTTTCTAGGAATATTCAGTGTGAGGAAGAAAGGGTATAAGCCCTTTTGTGTCTTCCCCACCACCCTGCCACCAACTCCCCTACCCTCACATTCACTCCCTATTTCACTCCACCAAGTAGAAATTGTTTACAACGATGGCAAATAACCTTTTGTTGAGACAGGAAACATTTGGCAAAGAACCTAAACAGAAACAACAGGGCCATACAAATTTTTGAGAAGAGAAATGACACTGTTGAAACAATAGGCAGAAAGGATTAGCCAATCACATGATTATACAGTCCATCCCCCAGGTTCCTGAATGACTTTTAATCTAACTGCAACATTTATCTTTCTATTTTTTTACTTTCCAACTTCTATGAATTTTGTAGCTACAACTTAACAAGGTTCTTAAAGGCACTTCTGCTTATATTTTAACTATGCTCACCTCAAGTAGCTGAGGCAATTTTTGGTTGGTTGGTTCTATAATTTAAAAAGAAAATATAGGGGTGCCTGGGTGGCTCAGTTGTTTGGACGTCTGTCTGACTCTTGGTTTCAGCCTCAGGTCATGATCTCAGGATGGTGGGACTGAGCTCCACGTCTGGCTCCACACTCAACAGGGAGTCTGCTTGAGATTCCCTCTTCCTGTCCCACTGCTCTCCCCCCACCCCACTAATAAATAGATAAAATCTTTAAAAATAGGAATGTCATTTGGTTCAGCAATTCTATTTCCAGGTATACACTAATTTGAAAAGATATATGCCCTTGTGTTTTTATTGCAGTATAATATACAGTAACCTAAATATGGATATCGATATGTGATACGTGATGTTTTATATTGTTAATTGTTCCATGCTTGTTACATTAACATTGGGTCAAATGTGAAATGGCTATTTCAAATATGAAATTGCCATTTCATATGTCAAATATGGTCAGATCTCAGTAATTTCATGTGCTTCATGATTAAACAATAATAATTTTGTTCCCATGATTCTCATCACACACTTAACAGCATCCATCCCTTATTCTGCAGCTCACCTTCTACCTTCTTCATCACATAAAGCCTAGTACTTCTTGGGATCTCAGTGTAAGCGATGCTTCTTTTTAGAAGTGTTCCTTGACCTCTTAATCCATTCAGGCTGCTATAACAAAAATACCAAAAACAGGGTGGCTTATAAACAATGAACAATTTTTTCTCACAGTTCTGGAAGCTGGCAAGTCCAACTTCATGGCACTGACACATTCACCACCTGTGAGATCCTGCCTCCTCATTAACACCCACCTTCTCACTATGTCCTCACAAAGCAAAAGGGCAGGGGAGCTCTTTGGGGTCTCTTTTGTAAGGACACTAATCCCACATATAAGGGCTCCAACCTCATGACCTAATCACCTCCTAAAGGCCCCATCTCAAAATTATCACCCTACTGGGGATTCATTTTCAACATATGAATTTTGAGGGAACACAAATGTTCAGACCATACCAACCTCCATACTAAGTTAAATCTCTCTACCATAGACACTCATGCACATTTCCTTTATAACATGTGTCACAGCTCTAATGGTACAATTAATTATATTTGTGATTATTTGATCAATATCTGTTTTGCTCATCAGACTTTAAGTAACATGAACACAGAAACCATGTCTGTTTTTACCATGTTATCTCCAGTACTTAGTACTATGCCTGGCATACAGTATATGTCAAATAACTGTGAGGTAGAAGAAATGAATAATCTTAAAAATATATTTCTTTTCATATTCAGTAAAGGTACTCTGCACTTAAAATTTATAACCAATATAGTTACAATGTAGCATTTAAAGCTAAAAGCACCATATACTCTCAAATATCTTAGTACTTAGGAAATGGAAGTTTACTTTTCCAGTCCATTATTCTTTATTTCAAGAATATGTAGCACTAATCTGACTCACTTAAAGAACAGTGAGTGAATTATAGATCCTGTATCAGAGACAGCAATGCTACCGATATAATTTTTCAAGATACAACAATATGCTTATAAATTTTAAAGTAATTAAAATGGTAAAAAGTGACTGCTAAGAATATTTTAATAGAATTTTAGTTCTTAAAGTAAGATTTTGATTTCTTTAAATGGGATAAATATATTTCTTTTTGGCCAAAAACTTTAAACGGTTTTTGGTACCTAAAGTTACTGAATGTCTGTATAACCAGAGTTTTACTATTACTAAGTTATAATCAATTCAAATAGACTAATTTAAAAACATTCTGCTCAGGTACTCAAATAATTCAAGATCCAATAACATATTTAACAGCATAATTATTTACATGGATAAATAAAGTCCCTTAGAAATCACTATGTGCCAGACTAAGCAAGTCAGTATTTACTCCCGAGATGGTCATCAATATAGAACATTAATCAAGCCAAGTGAAAATTGAATGCAATTAATGGCTTAGGAACTACAAATATCCTTTTGACTAAAGTGAAAAATGGCTGATTTTGTATTGCATGATAAGCATACAGTGAAACTGGAAATATTTTGGCAAATATTTAGGAAACTTTGACTATTTTCCCAGCTCTTCTAGGGGTTCATTCTAAATAGACTACAGATACTAAAAGATACATGGGATATAAACTTCCTTCTTCTTACAGGAATTGGAGGCTTTGTCTTTTAAGTTACAGCTGAAAAGAAGACTAAATGTTCCTTCCAGAACACATTTTTAGAAACAATAAAATCTAAATATCTTCTATTTAGGAAGAGATTGGTGAAGACCAAAGGAATGAGAAGAGAAATAAAAGTAACCAGAATTATTTTATATTCCACTATTGCAAAAACAAACAAACAAACAAACAGGAGAGGCAGGGAATCAAAGTGATCCCTGAGGGCACAATGCAAGCCTTTTGCAGGCTTATAGTCTCTTTCAAACAGCAATGATGAAGTTTAGAATATAAGTGAGGTTTGGCGGGGGTGAGTTCCAGAGCCGATGATGAAGAAAGAATTCTTGAGATATCTTCGGTGCAAAATGGTGGCTTATTAAAGCACGGGGACAGGACCTGTGGACAGAAAGAGCTGCTGCCCCAGGGCTGTGAGGAGTGGTCCATTATATACTTGCAAGTTGGGAGGGGGTCAGGGATGGTGTAAGTCTCTAAGGAATTTTGGGAGCAAGGTTTCCAGGACTTCGAGGGGCTAGCTATTGTTGGGAAAAGGTCATTTATTACTGTCTAATAAAACCTTAGACATGAAACCCTTCAGATATATATCGGTTGGCCATATGCTTCAGGATGATTGCCAGCATGTATCTTGGAGGGTTTAGAGATAATGGAAGTTTCCAAAGGAATTTTTATATGTTAAAGTAGACCCACACGACCTGGTTGGGGTTGGAGGACGGTCAGGCAGGATTGCCTTTTGCCCTCAGCAAAGTATTAAGGTGGAGGCCGTTGAGTCCCTAGAGGAATGTCACTCTGCCTGTTTCAAGGACTTGTCAGTGGGCTCGAGATAGTAAGGAAATTTACTAACTTTTCTTCTGCCTCTGTTTCCCACATCAGCAAGGCATCAACACATCTTTGTTAAATGAACAAGTGAATAAATGAATTAATGGCTATGTACCTTTTTTTTTTCTTACACACCAAACTCCTCTCTTATCCAAAGAAGAACCAGAATCTGACATCTAATTATTGCAGATAGAGTGAATAGAATATGAATGATTATTATGGGATGAAAGAGCCAAACACATACACACACACACGCACACACACACACACGCACAGGATAACAGAAATTTTTAGGTACTAATACTTATTTTTGAAAAGAAGTATTAACTTTTATTTTCCTTTTGGAGATACCTATTTTATATAAACTTGTAGAGAGAATATGAAAAAAGGTAAAGTAAGAATGAGCAGTTCAGTGTTTGCCAATAAAAGAACCATGGCAGAAAGAAAAATAAATGAAAGAGATAAGAAAAAAATCAGAGATACTGATGATGAGGAGCACCTGGGTGGCTCAGTTAGTTAAGCAGCTGCCTTCAGCTCAGGTCATGATCTCAGGGTCTTGGGATTGAACCCTGGATGAGGCACCCCACTTAGCAGGGAGTCTGGTTCTCCCTCTACCCCTCTCCTCATGTGTGCATGTGCTCTCTCTCTCTCTTTCAAATTAATAAATAAAGTCTTTAAAAAAAAAGATACTGATGGTGAACACATTATAGTAGCAGAGTGCCTTAAATTTCTTGGTATATTTATTCATTGATTAAATGGCTGACTCAAAACAAACAAAGAACAACAACAACAACACACACACACACACACATACACACACTAAAGAAAAATCAAGTGCCACTCAAGGTGCTTGGGTGACTCAGTCGGTTAAGCATTCTACTCCTGATTTTAGCTCAGGTCCTGATCTCATAGGTCATAGGACTGGGCCCCCCTGTCAGGCCCTGAGCTCAGTGGGGAGTCTGCTTGAAGATTCTCTCCCTCTGCCCCTCCCCCAATCTGTGTCTCACTCAAATAAATGAATAAATCAATAAATCTTTAAAAAAAGTTAGTGCCACTCTAGAGAAGAATCCTTTTCCAAAATTTTTAGTAATATAATAAACATTTATTGGGCAAATCAACATCCTGTACAATGTCCAAATACTAAATGAAGATACAAAGCATGAGGACATCTCATGTAATAAACATAAGATATGAAGACAAAGACATACGATCAATTATCTTTAACACAAGAAGTCAAATACTGTAATAAAGAATACATAAGGTACTTTAAGAGAGGAGGATCTGGATTAGATAAATGGAGGCAAAAGAGGAAACCTAGAGGTTTCCTTTGGAATTAGCTTTGGAGGATGAATAGGAATTTTACACCTGAACATCAATATCTAATGCTTCAAGAAAAAAAATGATAACTAAAGTAATTCCTTTATTTTTTTTAAGATTTTTTAATTTATTTATTTGACAGACAGAGATCATAAGTAGGCAGAGAGGCAGGCAGAGAGAGGAAGGGAAGCAGGCTCCCTGCTGAGCAGAGAGCCTGATGTGGGGCTTGATCCCAGGACCCTGGGATCACGACCCAAACCGAAGGCAGAGGCTTTAACACACTGAGCCAACCCAGGTGCCCCTAAAGTAATTCCTTTATAAACAACTATATACCTAAGCAGGGATGAGTAGAGTATATCCTACTGCTGTAACTTCTATTACTACTACAATGTACTACTACATTTTACTGTTAGTCTTTCTATGTATAGTAATTCTGTGCCCATAGTTGTTCCTTTTTAACCATTTGTCACAAAAAGTGTATACATTGGGTTTAATTTTAAAAGGATTTTTCCTGAAAAATTATATTTCCATTTTTATTTCTCTTATAGATGCAAAATTGTTTTCTCTGATTTTCATAAATTTTCAGAGTTCTAGTACCAGATGTTGTCATAGGACGTTCCTGAACTTACCTCCAACCATGGACACACCAAATCTACACATGAAACAATTCCCCCTGAAAGAAATCCAGAAACTAGCTAAGAGATTTATACATATTGGATGAACAATATGCACATGGAAAAGGACAAAAGAGGCTGAAACACTCATCATCAAACCCATCCATACTGCACAGAAACATGCCACCAGGAGGAAATTCCCAACTCTTCAGCTTTTCCCTGAGAAAGTAAGGGTTTGGACACAACATCTGGTGCCCCAACTTTTAACAAACAAAGTAACAGTTCTTGATGAGTTCTCAAGACTTCCTCAGTCTATCCCCCAAGACACAGCACAGAGAGAACAGATAGAAACATCCATCTCCCAGTATTTCCCTGAAAGAGGCCTATATGCAAACTTCAAAAGCTGCTGCCTGAAGGTCAGGCTTCTAATTTAACACATGTAAAGGCTATGATACCCCCCAAAGAAACTGGGGAGCCCAGGGGGTGCCATCTCCATGTTCTCTCTCTGGCCCACAACAGGACACCAGTTTCTCCCTAGAGGGAGCTTGCACGCACATCTGGTACCCCAGTTTTTGCAACAGCCACCAGGAGACATACCGTTGATTGCCTGGCTCTGATAACCAGCAAGACTTGCATTTATAGGTCCCACATAACTGTAGCAAATGAATGAGTTCTTTTTTTTTTTTTAAAGATTTTATTTATTTATTTACTTGACAGAGAGAGAGAGAGGGTGAGAAAGAGATCACAAGTAGGCAGAGAGGTAGGCAGACAGAGAGGGAGAAGCAGGCTCCCGGCTGAGCAGAAAGCCAGATGTGGGGCTCGATCCCAGTACCCTGGGATCATGACCTGAGCCAAAGGCAGAGGCTTAACCCACTGAGCCACCCAGGTGCCCCACAAATTAATGAGTTTTTAACCAGCTATCTCCCCAGGTTCAATACGTAGGGAGCAGACAGGAAGACCCATCTTCCAGGCTTTCCCTGAAACAGTCCTATTTGCATACTTTAGAAGTTGCTATCTGAGGGTCCAGCTTCCAGTCATCCTGCACCTAGGTGCTCACTGAGATATTGCCCACTGGGATACTGATAGGTCTTCGCACACCCCCAATTACTGAAAGCCACTAAAAACAAAGGTAGCTTGGACAATCCCAAAAGTTTGAGAAATCACTAAGAGCTTAAACTGGGCTAAAAGTTTCATGTCATACACAAAACCACTCTGTCAAGACAGGGAGAGGTGACTATTTTATCTAATGTGCAGAAACCATCACAGAGAATCAAATAATATGAAGAAATAGAGGAATATGTTCTAAACAAAAGAATAAGATAAAACTCTAGAAATTAACCTTAATTAAATGGAAATAAGTAATTTACTTGAAAAAGAGTTACAAATAATGATCATAAAAGATGCTCACTGAAGTCAGGAAAACAATGCATGTGAAAAAATGAGTATTTCAACAGGTAGAAAATATAAGGATGTACCAAACAAAACAACAGAGCTGAAGAAAATAATAACTGATTTGAAAAATTCAATAAAGGAGTTCAATAATTGACTAGATCAAGTAGATAAAAGGATTAGTGAAAGCAAACAGGGCAGTGGAATTTATCCAGAGGAGCAAAAAGAAAAAAAAAAAAAGGTGAGAAGATAGCTTACAAAATATATAGTACAACATCCAGTGGACCAGTATTTATGTCATTGGGGTCATGGTAGAAAACAAAGGGGCAGACAGCTTATCCAAAGAAATAACAACTGAAAACTTCCCTAACCTAGGGGGGGAAACAGACATCCATATTGAGGAATCCAAGAATTCCAAACAAAAAGAATCCAAAAGGAACCACACCAAATCACACTATGACTGTTAAGAGTTAAAGACAAGGAGAGAATCTTAAAAGCAGCAAGAGAAAAGCAAATTGTTACATACAAAAACAACCAACCAAAAAAGATAATCAGCACATTTTTAAGCATAAATTTTGCAGGCCAGAAGGGAATGTCACAACACATTCAAAGAATAAGAAAAAAAAAAAAAAAAGAAATCTAGCAAACAAGAAGACTCTACCCAGCAAAACTGTCCTACATCTTTGAAAGAGAAGAGGAATAAAAAAGTCGTCAGGAGAAGTAAATGCTGAAGGAGTTTATCACCACTGGACTAGCCTTACAAGAAATACAAAAGGGACTTCTTTAAGCTGAAACAAAAGGAGAGTAAGTAGTAGTGATTCTCGATCTCAAATAAATAAATAAAATCTTTTCAAACATTACAAAAAAAACTCAAAATCAATTTTATTTTTTTTTATTTATTTTTTTAAAGATTTTATTTACTTATTTGACAGAGATCACAAGTAGGCAGAGAGGCAGGCAGAGAAGAGAGAGAGGAGGAAGCAGGCTCCCTGCTGAGCAGAGAGCCCGATGTGGGGTTTGATCCCAGGACCCTGGGATCATGACCTGAGCCGAAGGCAGAGGCTTTAACCCACTGAGCCACCCAGGTACCCCATGAAAATCAATTTTAAAAAGGCAACCAAATGAAAAGATGCACAAAACCTTGAGCAGTTTTAAAAAGAGTATATCCACTATTCAATAAACAAATAAAAAGTTGTGCAGCTTTTCTGTAATCAGAGAAATGAAGGTTAAAACCCAAGGAAACATCAGTACACAGACTCCAGAGTGGCTAAAATGAGAAAAACCAGAAATAAACGTTGATAAAGATATAGAAAAACTCAAACCCTCAAGTAGTACTAAGTTGGCAGCCTCCACTAAAATCGAACATAAGCATAACCTATGGACTAGAATTCCCCTCCACCCAACAAGAATAACATATTTATTTTCCAAAAGACATACACTAAAATGTTTGAGTGGTACTATTCAAAATAGCCCTAAGTCAGAAGTTACCCAAATGTTCATCAGGATAAATGAATCAAGGCATATTCACCAAATGAAATACAATAATGAGAATTAAATGAACTATAGACCCCTTTCAATATTATAGATGAATTCCAAAGTATGTTGATAGAAAAATTTAGACTCCAGGAATATCCTTATTAATAGGAATATTTATTCTATTAATATACAATATAATAAATATATAATAAAGAATGAGTATTTTCTTTATGATTACTAACAACATATTCATTCTTAATATTCATTCTTGATTATATTATATATTATTGTATTAGAATATGAAATTGTGAGATTTGTCTCACAACTGCAACAACAACAACAAAAAAACTCATCCATAATCTAATCCATGATACTACAAGTTAGATAGATTAGTGTTCACTTTGGAGGAATGGTGTACTGTCTAGGGGCTAATATTGTTTGGTATTATTCCTCTGCTCCCATTTAAGCTCTGGTTACGTGGGTATGCTCAGCTTTTTGGAAATTTATTGAGCTGTATATTTGTGATATGTACACTTTCAGGCACATAGATCACAATGCAATTAGTAGAATAATGTCCTCTTAAAAGTGAGTATTATTTTTAAAATTGTACTTTTATTCAACAAAACATAAAAATTCACTGTTGTGGAAGAGATATATGAATTTTTTTTTAAAACCATCCTTTCTTGTATTGTTGAGGAATCTAGTACACTCAATGATCATGTATCCAAGTAACAGTTTCAGATTCTGTTGTTAATAGAAACCTCGACAAAATACTTAAATTTTAATATACAGAATAATAGACTCAAAGAAATAATGACAGTTTGGCCACATGATATAAATTAACCTATGCTTAACATTTGAAGTTTAAAGTTAAACAAACTTTCTCTCTTTGAGGCTAAATCCAAAATTAGAGTTTCAGCCTCGGTCTATCATTTGAGAGTTTCCTTCCATGGAGTTAGAAATGAAAATAGCATAAATAACAGATATCACCTGGTTAAAATAAGAGGAAACAATTTAATGGAAGCATTAAGGAAGCTAAAGCATTTCTCTATCCTGCATTCCTCAGATGCCCAAACCAAATGCTAATTAAGCTCCATGACCTTTCATGCTCAGCCCTGTCACAGATCCTGGAATCAAATACCCAGGATTTTTAAAAAATCTTATCCAGTAATTCAGTAATTTGATAACGTTAAGTCCTATCATTCTTGGTATTTCCCTAGGCTAGCATTGTTTTTATAACTAGCTTTCTTATATATAACCTATTTTTATAACCACCTCTGGTCTCTTTGTTAAGCAATTTTGCCTGGCAAACCAGTTCCCGTTACTTGGTTTCTGTTTTGAGTGATGGGTACAGGAATATCCTGATGGTGTCTTGCCTCACACCTAAGCACTTTCTGAACAGAAATCTCCCTGTGCTGCTTCTCATCTTTCTCATGGCCTGCAGTCCATGAGATTCTCATTGGATTTTCTTGGTGCTGATAGCCAGCATTTCTGTCCCTGGATAGTGACTGCTTTTCTGAAGTCATGTTCTGCCTGTAAGCCAATACATTGACCTGCCACTCACTTCTCACCAGACCACCACGTCCCTGCCTGGACTACTACCAAGGCCAGTTTTCAGGCTTCTTTTTTCACCCAACTCACTTCACCTGGGAGGGCACCCCAAGGAGCTACAGTCTGACAGACATAATACATCTGCCTCTCTGGAATCTCACAATTCTGATTTCTGAGGTGCAGTCCAGACCCCGTGGTTTCTTCTCACTTCTGAGTCCCAAGCAGTTCGATCTGGTTCCTCTGGCTGAGAAGGCAACAGAAATTAAGAGCAAAATGAAATTATTTTTGACTCAGGCTCAGCATGTAATAAGACAAGAAATGGCCTAGGATTCCCCATTCCTGACAATGTTTACCAAATTCTGTTCCATTTGGGCATGCATTAGGACCCTGAGATGGAACTAAAAGATAAGAAAAACTGAGAAAAGCAAAAGAAGAGGCAAGAAACAGAAGAGTATGAGATAAAATGAAGAACTTATTAGTGCAGTTGTATACTACTGTTTCTCATCCACTGTTACTATTAAGTCTTCTTTGTAGACTGCATTACCACTATAACCACTTTCTCCACTATTTGCTTATTCTGACCTTGCTCTATTTAATCAGTTAATGTGTATCCAATCATCTTTTCTTTATTCTTTTTTAAAACTATAATGAACAAAATCTGGCCATCCTAGACCTTGACTTACCTTTACTCTAACCACATGTGTTCAAAAATATCACTAATCTTTTCAGTTTTCTCATTGAAAAATGGCTTGTTTGGATTAAATCATATTTTGGGGAGTAAAATTCCTCTTATTTGCTCAAGTCGTAAGGTTTATAAGAATAAAGAGGATGTGTCCTTGACTTAGTTGGAATGAAGTGAAGAACAGAGGGCTGACAGCTCGGACCATGGTGAATACTCAAGATTCCAGAGTTAAACAAACTATTTTGGAACCTCACTCCCCCATTTATGCATGATGTGGCATTGGATAATTACCTAAATTCAAGTAGACTCAGTCTCCTTGTCATAAAATGTGGATAATAATAGAGTTAGCTCCATAGTGTTTTAATGACTCAATACGTGAACCAAAAAAGGCACTCAGTAAATATTTACCAATGTAGAAGCACTGCAAAATAATGGAAAGAAGAGAGAGAGAAATGCATGCTCTTATCCACACACACACACACACACACACACACACACACACACAAGCCTTGTTGAAAACTAATCTGGAAGGAAATGACATTACACACAAGATTTGCCAACAACTAAGAAAAAAAATCCACCTAGAAATTAGTGTTAATTTAGAAAGTTTTTTTTTTTATCATTTTCTAATGTATTTGGAGAAAAGCTGCTGGATTTGAGATATTCCAGCACTTACCGAGATCATATAGTCAAAGCATTTACCTCAATGTGTCCCTTCTTCCTCTATCCTTTCCCTTCACCTCACCCTTCATTTTTTGTATTTGTAATGTCCTATGTATTTGGTGTCTACAGATGTACAACAACTTACCAAAAACTTAGCACTTTAAAACAACACACATCTATTATCGCACAGTTTCTACAGGTCAGAAATCAAGGCATAACAGCTCAGATGTGTCCTCTGCTCAGGTTTTTTCACAGGTTCTCATCTGAGGGCTCAACTAGGTAAAAATCTGCATTCACGCAGCAGGTTGTCAACAGAATGCAATTCCCTGTGGCTGGTGGAAGACACCCACGTGCTAAAGGCTGCCCAGAGCTTTCTGCCATGTGGTCTTCTCCATAGGCAGGATGTTTGCTTCTTCAAGGTCAACAGAAGAATCTCTGACTCCATTCTGCTACTACAAGGTCACATACAACATTAACATAATCATAGGAGCAACATTCCATCACCCTTGCGATATAACCTACTCAAGGGAGGTGATGAGGATGTAACACAGTCAATTCAGGGTGTGTGTGTACCACACTCTGACAATGATAATTTGGTAATAATTCTTTTTCAAAGATCACTCCTCAAATTTACCCATACTGCTGACCTTGAGTCTTAGAACAGATTCTGTTAAGAATTTTTTTAAACTCAGAAACTATATTTTAACTCCAAAAAAGAAATTAATGTTAATATGTTGACCCCATTTAAACTTTATATCCACAGGGTCATTTAAATATTTACATCTACTGTTATGACATGTTTGATTGACATGCACTTTATAAAAGTCATGCTGTCAAAAAACAGCATGGTTCTCATGAGAATATTACTTTTTCTGTTTAAATTTATCGCCCCAAATTTGTTTTTCTTTATAATGACAATGAAAATATATGTCTACTTCTCCACCTCTTTTAAAACCAAAGTGAATACTATTTTGCACTGTGTTAGTATTCACAGCAAATTATGAAAGCGGAGAGTATAGAGAATTGAGAGTGTAGATCATATGAAATAAAGAGGTTTATAAGTGTACTTTTCAAGTCTTCCCCAATCTTTTCATAAAGCCAAATAACCAGGATAGTGAAAGAAAAAACAAACAAACAAACATGGACATCTGGAAAAAAATCTAGTGACAAAATATCTCTATCAATTTCCTAGAATATAGGTTGGCGGTGTCAAACCACCACTGGCAGCATGATCTATACAGAAAAAAAAAAAAAAGAAGTGTAGAGAAGAGAAAGGGTAGTTCTAGTGGTACTAAGAGCTCAGAAACAATGAGTAACTTCCACCAAAAACTCACATGCAAAAGGAGAATATTTGGAATCCTCAGCCAAGCAGATCTAAGAATAGTCTATGAAAGCTAAGTAAGAATATACTGTCTCACATTTGAGGGTGAGTTCCAAAATAAGGAACTAGTTAAGAGCACTAGTCAATTCCATCCATGAAGGATTTTGGAATTATTGATGAAGGATGGAGACCCAAAAGGATTAAAATAATAGTAACAATGATAATGATAATAATAATAATAAAGTTCTGTGAATAGAAGGAAAATTGAGTAAGGCAAAAACTCTAGGAATAAAAGGGAAAGAAATGTCAGATTCTAGGTAATAGATGGAGGGAAGTCCTAAGGAGGCACTGCTTAGAATTGTGGATGTGGTTCCACAAGGAAGTCATATTTTTAATACTTTATAGTTACAATAGAAGATAGCAATCAAGATGTGAAGTAACCCTGACCCATTCCTCATCACAAAAACATTACCTTAAAAAAACAAGAAAACCACATTAAATGAAAAAAAGAAGAAAATGAACTTAACACAAATAGAAAAACATGAAAGTCCACTAAAAAGCCTGACCACAAATCAGAAGTACACAGGAGAACATCATTAAACAGAGGAAAAATGCAAATGTAAGTTAAGAAAATTCTAAAGTGCTTCATGAAAAATATTAATCAAAAATAGAAAATTCTTAAAAATAAGTTTACAAAACAAGGAGATTTTGTAAATAGAGCTTATAAAACTATGTACCAATTTAGAAATAAGGAAAAAAAAGTACTGTTTTTCAGGACAGTAAAGCTCAAATAGAATAAACTTGAATGAAGAAATGTCCATGAAAGGTAAAGTCAGAAAAACAAGGATAAAAAGGAATAAAAATGACAACCAAAAATAATGTGCATTATGGAAGGATGATTAGGTAGATGTAGAAAACAAGAAAGAAGGTAAAGCATAGAAATAATAGGTGATCCTAAGGAGAAAAACATATGATCATCACAAATAATATTATAATTCATATAATCCTGGAAAAGAAAAGGCTTCAGTATACATATTTGCAAGTGTGCTCATGCAGTTGGGAAAATTACTGAAGAAAGGTCAAACTCCAACAACTGCCAGTAAAACTATTGGGTTTAAAGAAAGAATTCTTAAGCATCTAAGTAAAAAGACCAAATCAGGTATAAGAGAAAGATAACTGAATTGGAAACAAACGTCAACAGAAATACTTCATAACATAAGATAATAGAGATATAAATACTTAACAAAGAAGTATGAGTTTAGGGTTTTTAAATTAGGCCAAACTGATTTTTCAATCATACCATTATAAATTTGCAAGAGCACAAAGAACACTGATTCCAAGATCTATTTTTGAGAATTTAACAGAGAAGCCCACTGTGAATTCAGAGGAAGTTTCAGCATTTTAACTATAAAACAATGACTAAAATAAATGTAATTGTAAAGCTAACACCAATCAATGGTATAACATGACCAAATAGAGTATAAATATGTTCTCTGACACAAGAAATACTTTACAGCTAATAAATAGTAAGAAAGGCAGAGTGTGTGGAATAAATACATTCACTACCTCATAGGTTTTCAATTGGTGCAAGAGGCTATCATATCCATTAAATTCTAGGAGAAAGGGAGAGAACAATAGAGGACTTGCTAATTGCATCATTGTTATAAAAGTGGTAAATAGCATCAGTAAAACAATGAACTAAATGTATATATTAAGATAACCATTAGAAAAAACACAAACATACAGTAAATAGGCATAATATCTCCAACTTAATTACAAGTGGTTCAGAAAAAAATATATACATGTGCCCTAGACACATGCATACATGTGTTTGTGCACACATGTGCACACACACACACACACACACATAGATGGAGAGGCAGATTGATAAAGGGAAAAGTAAAAGATAGTGAATATTGGTAAAAGGAAAACAGCAGTTTCTTATAAAATTACTTAAAATATTATTTTGTATGTTTGACTCAAAATTTGGAAATCTTGGGTGCCTGAGTGGTTCAGTTGGTTAAGCATCTAGACCACGATCTTGGGGTCCCAGGATCGAGCCCTAGATGGGGCTCCCTGCTCAGTGGGAAGTTTACTTCTCCCTCTTCCTCTGCCTCTCCCCATTCTCCAGTGCTCATGCTCTTATCCTCTAATAAAGAAAGAAAGAAAGAAAATATTTTTAAAAATTGGAAATCTTTTAATATGATATACATTAATAGATTTAAGAAGAAAAACAATTCATTATTAATTAATGGACATTTCCTTAATATAATAAAATGTGTACTACTTCAATTCAAAAATCAACAATTGATGGAAATACTCTAGAGACATTACCACGGAAGTCTAGAACAAGTGTAACTTCAATTGTATTTCCTAGTAAACTGGAGGCATTATTTAATTCAACTGGTTTTACATAGATGATAGATAGATGATGATAGGTAGGTAGGTAGATGATAGATAAGAAGAAGGAAGTGGCATAAAAATGTGGAAGATTTTCTTCATATGCAGAACTATAATACAACAATACAAACTCCAGAAGAATCAATGAGGATGTACTACAAACAATAAGAGTTTAGTGAAGTAGCAGGATATAAAATTAACATCCCCAAATGAATAGCCTTAGCATTTACAAGCAATAGCAATAACCCTTTTACAGATACAATGGAAAGGAAGGCTTTCTTTACAATGAAATAATAAGTAATAATAATAATAATATATTTAGGTATAAACTTTTAAAAGTGCAATAAAAGACATAAGGAAAAATATAGATACTCATGAAAGATGTGAAAGATACATGACCAAACAGAAATATATACCTTATTCTTGAATATGAAAAGTCCACTTCATAAAGGTGTTAATTTAAGTTAATTTTGAAATGTAATCAATCCCAATAAAAATACTATGATGTTTTTCTTGGAACAAGACAAGCTGATTAGAAAGTTCATTAAAGAATAAACAAGTCTCAGATGATGAGCTATTTTTTGCAAAGGGAGAAAGGACAGGTCAAGATGGTGGAGGAGTAGAAGGCTGAGATGACATCAGGTAGTGGGAGATGAGCTAGATAGCTTATCAAACCATTCTGAACACCTACAAATCTAACAGGAGATCAAAGAGAAGAAGAGCAGCAATTCTAGAAACAGAAAATCAACCACTTTCTGAAAGGTAGGACCTGCGGAGAAGTGAATCCAAACCAATGGGAAGATAGACTGTGGGGGGAGGGGCCAGCTCCTGGCAAGTGGCAGAGCAATGGAGCGCAAAATAAGAACTTTTAAAAGTCTGCTCCACTGTGGTACATTGCTCCAGAGGCTAAGTAGGGCTGGACCCCTCGCAGGGACAGTGTGGTCTCAGGTCCTGCGCAGTCACCGAAGGATCAGGGGTATCAGAATATCACAGAGCTCACATGTATTAGAGCAGGGAAGCTGGCTACAGAGACAGATCCAAGGAGTGAGCTTTCAGCTCAGGGTTACCTTAAACTGTGATCCATGGCACAGTCAGACCACTGCTCATTGAGCAGGGACCCCACAAGTGGCAGATCTGAGGAGACCTCCCTGGAAGAGCAGCAGTGATCTGTTCGGTTTGGAGACTCAATGGCGGGGTTGTGTGCCAGAGACAGAGATGCTCCGTCACAGTCCGGGTGAGCTCAAAGCACAGCCGGAGGCCAGGGAGACGGGAGTGATTGAGCACTATTCTCCGAGGGCGAACTGAGGAGTGGGGCCCGAGCTCTTGGCTCCTCTGGGCCAGAGATTGGGAGGCCGCCACTTTCATTCCAGTCCTCCAGAGCTCTACAGTAAGCGTTCAGGGAACAAAAGCTCCCAGAGAACTGGAGCAGATTACTTAACCCAGCCCCTGGCAAGGGCAGTGCAATTCCGCCTCGGGCAAAGACACTTGAGAATTACTACAACAGGCTCATCCCCCAGAAGATCAGCAAGAAATCCCATTCAGACCAAGCTCACTTATCAAGAAGAACAGCAGAATTCCAGAGGAGGAGAAAGCAAAGCATGGAATTCATGGCTTTCTCTCCATGATTCTTTAGTTTTGGAAAGTTAATTAATTTTTTTAAATTTTTAAAAAAATTTTTAATTTTTTTTTTTACATCTTTAAAATTTTTTTTAAATTAAAAAATCTTTTTGAAACTTCATTATATTATATATGTAATATAATATTATATATATTATTATAGTCCTAGTTTATCCCTCATTGTATCTAACTTTATTTTTTGTATACACTTAGGGTTTTTTCTTCTAAAAAATTTTGGGATACAACTTCTTCTAATAGATCAAAATATACCCTAAATCTAACACATGGCTTTGTTCTAGTCTCCAGCCTGAGCAAATTCTCTCCACTTTCTTTTTCTTTCTTTTCCCAACCAACTTATCTTATCAACTCCTTTTTTTAGAATTTTTAAAAAATTTTCATTTTTACAGTCATATTCCATCCCTTCATCATGTTTACCCTTATTTTGTGTGTATATATATATTTTTTTCTTTCTTTTAAATTTTGGGAGGTAGTTTCTTCTAAGAGACCAAAGTACTCCCACAATTAAGTGGGTGGCTCTGTTCTAGTCACCAGTCTAATATCTATATTTTCATTTTTAAAAAAATTTTTTGAACTTCTTTTTACCCCTTTTTCCCTCGATAATTTGGGGTCTCTTTTAATTTGGTTAACTCACATTTTTCTGGGGTCTTTGCCACCCATTTGGTATTTTATTCTCTCTTTCATATATTCTTATCTGGATAAAATGACAAGACAGAAAAACTCACCACAAAAAAAAAAGAGCAAGAGGCAGTACTGATGGCTAGGGACCTAATCAATATGGACAATAGTAATATGTCAGATCTAGAGTTCAGAATGACGATTCTCAAGGTGTTAGCTGGGCTCAAAGAAGGCATGGAAGATATTGGAGAAACCATGTCTGGAGAAATAAAAGCCCTTTCTGGAGAAATAAAAGAACTAAAATCTAACCAAGCTGAAATCAAAAAAGCTACTAATGAGGTGCAATAAAAAATGGAGGCTCTTACTGCTAGGATAAATGAGGCAGAACAAAGAATTCGTGATATAGAAGACCAAATAACAGGGAATAAAGAAGCTGAGCAAAAGAGATACAAACAACTACTGGACCATGAGGGGAGAATTTGAGAGATAAGTGATACCATAAAATGAAACAATATTAGAATAATTGGGATTCCAGAAGAAGAAGGAGAAAGAGAGAGAGAGAAAGAGAAGGTATATTGGAGCAAATTATTGTAGAGAATTCCCCTAATATGGCAAAGGGAACAAGCATCAAAATCCAGGAGGTGCAGAGAACACACCTCAAAGTCAATAAGAATAGGTCCACACCCCATCATCTAATAGTAAAACTTACAAGTCTTAGTGACAAAGAGAAAATCCTGAAAGCAGCCTGGGAAAAGAAGTCTATAACATACAATGGTAAAAATATAGATTGGCAGCAGACTTATCCACAGAGACTTGGCAGACCAGAAAGAACTGGCATGATATATTCAGAGCCATAACAAGAAAAACATGCAGCCAAGAATACTATATCCAGCTAGGCTATCACTGAAAATAGAAGAGAGAGAAAAAGCTTCCAGGACCAACAAAAACTAAAAGAATTTGTAAACACCAAACCAGCTCCACAGGAAATATTGAAAGGAGTCCTCTAAGCAAAGAGAGAGCCTAAAAGTAGTAGATCAGAAAGGAACAGAGATAATATACAGTAATAGCCACCTTACAGACAATACAATGGCACTAAATTCATATCTCAATAGTTACCCTGAATGAAAATGGGCTCAATGCCCCAATCAAAAGACACAGGGTATCAGAATGGATAAAAAAACAAAACCCATCAATATGCTGTCTACAAGAAACTCATGTTAGACCCAAAGACACCTCCAGATTTAAAGTGAGGGCGTAGAAAACAATTTACCATGCTAATGGATATCAAAAGAAAGCTGGGGTGGCAATCTTTATATCAGATAAATTAGATTTTAAGCCAAAGATTATAATAAGAGATGAGGAAGGATACTATATCATACTCAAAGGGTCTGTCCAACAAGAAGATCTAACAATTTTAAATATCTATGCCCCTAACATGGGAGCAGCCAACTATATAAATCAATTAATAACACAATGAAAGAAACACATTGACAATAATACAATAATAGCAGGGGACTTTAACACCCTCCTCACTGACATGGACAGATCATCCAAGCAAAAGATCAATGAGGAAATAAAGCCCTTAAATGACACACTGGACCAGATGAACATCACAGATATTTCAGAACATTTCATCCCAAAGCAAAAGAATACACTTCTTCTCTAGTGCATATGGAACATTCTCCAGAATAGATCACATGCTGGGTCACAAAACAGGCCTCAACTGTTACCAAAAGATTGGGATCATTGCCTGCATATTTTTAGACCAAAATGCTCTGAAGCTAGAACTCAATCTCAAGAGGAAATTTGGAAAGAATCCAAATACGTGGAGGCTAAAGAACATCCTTCTAAAGAATGAATGATATTAAAGAATTGAAAAATTTCATGGAGACAAATGACAATGAAAACACAACTGTTCAAAATCTGTGGGACACAGCAAAGGCAGTCCTGAGAGGAAAATATATAGCAATACAAGCCTTTCTTAAGAAACAAGAAAGGTCTCAAATACACAACCTAACCCTATACATAAAGGAGCTGGAGAAAAGAACAACAAAGAAAGTCTAAACCCTGCAGGAGAAGAGAAATAATAAAGATCAGAGCAGAAATCAATGAAATAGGAACCAAAAATACAGTAGAACAAACCAATGAAACTAGGAGATGGTTCTTTGAAAGAATTAATAAGATTGATAACCCCCTGGCCAGACTTATCCAAAAGAAAAGAGAAAGGACCCAAATTAAGAAAATCGTGAATGAAAGAGGAGAGATCACAACCAACACCAAAGAAATACAAACAATTAAAGAACATATTATAAGCAATTCTACACCAGCAAATTTGACAATCTGGAAGAAATGGATGCATTCCTAGAGACATATAAACTACCACAACTGAACCAGGAAGAAATAGACCTGAACAGACCCATAACCAGTAAGGAGATTGAAACAGTCATCAAAAATCTCCCAATAAACATGAGCCCAGGGCCAGACGGCTTCCCAGGGGAATTCTACCAAACATTTCAAGAATTAATTCCTATTCTCCTGAAACTGTTTCAAAAAATAGAAATGGAAGGAAAACTTTCAAACTCATTTTATGAGGCCAGCATTACCTTGATCCCAAAACCAGACAATGATCCCATCAAAAAAGAGAATTACAGACCAATATCCTTGATGAATACCAGTGCAACAATTCTCACCAAAATACTAGCCAATAGGATCCAAAAGTACATTAAAAGGATTATTCACCACAACCAAGTGGG
Organism: Lutra lutra; assembly: GCF_902655055.1. Classification (NCBI taxonomy): domain Eukaryota; kingdom Metazoa; phylum Chordata; class Mammalia; order Carnivora; family Mustelidae; genus Lutra; species Lutra lutra. The sequence goes on along the minus strand of NC_062280.1, from coordinate 52,275,037 downwards.
AATTATTCCAGGGCTGCAAGGTTGGTTCAACATCCACAAATCAATTAATGTGATACAATACACTAATAAAAGAAAGAACAAGAACCACATGATACTCTCAATAAATGCTGAAAAAGCATTCAACAAAGTACAGCATCCTTTCTTGACCAAAACTCTTCAAAGTATAGGGATAGAGGGTATATACCTCAATATCATCAAAGCCATCTATGAAAAACCCACAGCAAATATTTATTCTCAATGGAGAAAAACTGAGAGCTTTTCTGCTAAGGTCAGGAGCACAGCAGGGATGTCCATTATCACCACTGCTATTCAATATAGTACTAGAAGTCCTAGCCTCAGCAATAAGACAACAAAAAGAAATTCAAGACATCGAAATCAGCAAAGAAGTCAAACTAACGCTCTTTGCAGATGATATGATACTTTTTGTGGAAAACCAAAAGATTCCACTCCAAATCTGCTAGAATTTGTATAGGAATTCAGTAAAGTGTCAGGATATAAAATCAATGCACAGAAATCAGTTGCATTTCTCTACACCAACAACAAGACAGAAGAGAGAGAAATTAAGGAGTCAATCCCATTTACAATCGCACCCAAAACCATAAGATACCTAGGAATAAACCTAACTAAAGAGGCCAAGAATCTGTACTCAGAAAACTAAAAAGTACTCATGAAAGAAATTGAGGAAGACACAAAGAAATGGAAAAATGTTCCATGCTCCTGGATTGGAAGAACAAATATTGTGAAAATGTCTATGCTACCTAAAGCCATCTACACATTTAATGCAATCCCTATCAAAATGACATCCATTTTTTTCAAAGAAATGGAATAAATAATCCTAAAATTTATATGGAACCAGAAAAGACCTCAAATAGCCAGAGGAATGTTGAAAAGGAAAGCCAAAGTTGGTGGCATCACAATTCCAGACTTCAAGCTCTATTACAAAGCTGTCATCATCAAGACAGTATGATACCAGCACAAAAACAGACACATAGATCAATGAAACAGAATAGAAAGCCCAGATATAGACACTCAACTCTATAGTCAACTCATCTTTGACAATACAGGAAAGAATGTCCAATGGAAAAAAGACAGCCCCTTCAAAAAATGGTGTTGGGAAAATTGGACAGCCATATGCAGAAAAATGAAACTGGACCATTTCCTTATACCACACACAAAAATAGACTCAAAATGGATGAAGGACCTCAATGTGAGAAAGGAATCCATCAAAATTCTTGAGGAGAACACAGACAACAACCTCTTTGACCTCAGCCACAGCAACTTCTTCCTAGGAACATCACCAAAAGCAAGGGAAGCAAGGGCAAAAATGAACTATTGGGACTTCATCAAGATCAAAAGCTTCTGCACAGCAAAGAAAACAGTTAACAAAACCAAAAAGACAGCTGAAAGAATGGGAGAAGATATTTGCAAACGTCATATCTGATAAAGGGCTAGTATCCAAAATCTATAAAGAACTTATCAAACTCAACATCCAAAGACAAAGTATCCAATCAAGAAATGGGCAGAGGATATGAACAGACTTTTCTGCAAAGAAGACATCCAGATGACCAACAGACACATGAAAGAGTGTTCCACATCACTCAGCATCAGGGAAATACAAATAAAAACCACAATGAGATACCACCTCACACCAGTCAGAATGGCTAAAATTAACAAGTCAGGAAATGACAGATGCTGGCGAGAATGCAGAGAAAGGGGAACCCTCCTACACTGTTTGTGGAAAGGCAAACTAGTGCCACCACTCTGGAAAACAGCATGGAGGTTCCTCAAAAAGTTGAAAATAGAACTACCCTATAGCCTGCAATCACACTACTGGGTATTTACCCTAAAGATACAAACGTAGTTATCTGAAGGGGCACGTGCACCCGAATGTTTATAGCAGCAATGTCCACAATAGCCAAACTATGGAAAGAACCTAGATGTCCATCAACAGATGAATGGATAGAGAAGAGGTGGTATATATATACAATGGAATACTATGCAACCATCAAAAGAAATCTTGCCATTTGCAATGACGTGGATGGAACTAGAGGGTATTATGCTGAGTGAAATAAGTCAATCAGAGAAAGACAATAATCATATGATCTCCCTGATATGAGGAAACTGAGAGGTAACATGGGGTGTTTGGGGGTGGGAAAAGATAAATGAAACAAGATGAGATCGGGAGGGAGACAAACCATAAGAGTCTCTTAATCTCACAAAACAAACCGAGGGTTGCTGGGGGGAGGGGGGAAGGGAGAAGGTGGTTGGATTACGGACATTAGGGAAGGTTTTGTGCTATGTTGAGTACTGTGAAGGGTAAACCTGGCAATTCACAGACCTGTACCCCTGGGGCTAATAATACATTGTATGTTAATTAAAAAAAAATAAGTGAAAAGGTTAAAAAAAGAAAGAAAGAAACAAACGAACAAACAAACAAGCACAACCAGCAAAGTAAAGGTTGAAATAGTATTTGGTAGGGATAATTATCATACTTAATATTAAAACACTTTAAGGTCTCCATAACTGAAACAGTATGGTGATATTTCACTAATAAACTGAAAAACTAATGAGAATAGAACATCCAAAACATCAAGTATGCCTAGAATTTAGTAATGATAAATGTGTCATCTAAAGTCAAGGAGAGACAAATTTTTAGTAAATGGTATTAGAACAACTGGATAAGTATATGGAATTAAAATTTTATCCATTCTTCCCACTGCGTATGAGGATAAATTCCAAATGAATCCGAAATCTCTTAATAAAGAAATGAAATTATAAAAGTATTAGAAAACATTGGTGAATTTGTTTTGTAACGTGGGAGAGAAAAACTCTCTCCTTTCTATATATCCATCTACCCACCCATGCATCCATGTAAAGGACTTAGATATAAGAAAAAAATCAAAGTATATACTTTTAACTGTATACTTGAATAGTAACATCTATATATACTGGAAACCTTCCCTTTAGAGTACGTATCTATTTTCTAGCTTTGTCTATTGGAAAGTCCAAAGGCAATGCCAGCCCACTACTGGAGAATATGTACAGGACCCAGATTGTGGTCTCTATTATTTTCCACTAAAAAGAACTAATACTCTTTGGAGAAATGGCTGATACCAGATCTGGGGTGAAAAGTATACAAGATAACCCTAGGGCACCATGTGTAAAGATTATAGGCACTAACTTGATAGGACTCCCACTGTCCTAAATTACATGAGATTGAGCATTAAAAAGTTTAAACATTGCAACAGATGAAACACTTGATATAGTAAAGTCTGTAAGAAATAATGTTTTTAAAACTGATTGATACTATAAAATTTGCCAGAAAACAACTTATGACTTTGAAAATTGATCTTTTTAAGGAAAAAAAAAAAAGGCATCCTTTTTTCCTATTGAAAAAGTTAGCCAAAAAGAGTCTGTTCCTTAGAGATAGTTCCAGCTAATCAACATAGATAAAGTGGTTAAATTAGAAAATCACCATTTTGCAAATGTTAATTAAATAATGAATACAGATAATAATCAATGGATTCTAAAATTACTGAGTAAAAAGTTGATGGGAATTTTTAATGGAGGAATTAGGCTGTTAATGCTTAAATGTAAGCATTAGTAAAAAGTGAAATGAACTGATATTTTTGTTCTTCTTAATGTGATGCACCAGGAAGTACAGAACACAACTTATGAGGATGTCTTGTCAAATAATTGAATCTGAATCTAATTACCTCTCTATATATTATTACAATTTTACAGGAAATAAGGGGATGGAGAGATAGGGTAAATGACACCACAGGGAAACCCTCAGACAAAGTGTATTGAATTGAATTTCTCCATCTCAACTGTGGCATGGAGAACACAAGGATGAGAGACAATGTTAGAGCATAAAGATCATTTAAGAGACGGGTTAAGCCTGAATGGCTTAGTCAGTACAGCACGCAATTCTTAATCTTGGGGTTGTAAGTTTGAGCCCCACACTGGGTGAAGACATTACTTAAAAATAAAATCTTTAAGAAAAAAATGCATAAGAGACATAAAAATCAAAAGCAATGTGGTATCCTGCTGGGCTGATACTCTAACTATAAAAAAGACATCTCTAAGACAATTAGGAAAATTTCAAAATAAATTGGATATTAAATAGAATTAGGGTATGATTGTTAATTTTGTTAGCTGTAATAATGGTGATTATATTACAAAAATAAATGTCTTTATTCATTAGAGATGCATGCTCATGTATTTCTGGGTGAAAAAAAAATAACATAATACTTGGGATTTGCCTTAATATATTCCTGGAAACAAAGTAATACATGTAAGGTTTTCAGAATTGCCAATATTCATTTTTATCACCACAAAAATATAATGAGACCTCTCTATGCCAAAATATCCAACCTCCCAGGCACGCTACCATATCTTATTGGTGTCGCTGGCCATTCTTCCTAAGTTTTCAGATACTGGTGCTTATAAAATGTCTGCGGTTTCAGAACACTGCATTTGTCTGTTGGGAAAGAAGCAAAGACAAAACTGGTGATCACCTGACCCTCAGGAGTTCAGGATTTTTCAGTGGAGCTATAACACATACTTTAAAGAACATGCAGGCAGTGTATTTTAACAGAAGGTACCCACGTGCAGGAATCCTGGAGAGTCATTTTTCCATTTTGGGAGGGTCATTACCCGAGGTCAGTTCATGGCTCCCGCAGCTGTCTCAAGATTATGGTTAAAAACAGTAGCGCTAGATGCGCACTTAAAATGTCAACCTACAAGGGACCTTGGGAAGGAAAAGACAGCAGAGCTCAATTTGCTACTTAAAGCACAAACCACTGTTAGAAACCACAGTGAGGAGGTCAGCAGCGGATGTTTATGATGCCATCTCTAAAATATGTGGGCTGCCGCTGGAGGAGCCATTACAAATGACAGAACGACTCTTCATGAGTTGCTGCTGGCTCTGTTCTCATCGAACCCCCGTTAGGCCTATCTGCAAATTCTGCCCACTAAGGATATATAGAGTTGCCTCAGGTTCAAGCAGAGCAGTGGAAAATAACGGCATCCCCAAACAGGAAATGTACCAGGGACTCAGATGCTTGTTAGGTGTTTCTACTGAAAGTCTTTTCTACGTACCGGTTGCACTGAGGATTGAGTTATACTTCTATTTATTTAAACATCTGTTCACTTAAACAGATTTATTACACATGTAAACTCTAAGCAAAAGCAGGAAAAGCTCGGCTCCGGTAGAGCTTCTAGGCAAATGAGGGAACTCGCTTTTATCAAATAATCACATTGATGAGCATGACAAACACAAAATCACAGACTGTGATAAGGAAAAAAAAAAATAAGTTTCTTTATGAGTATATATCAATGAGATTCTTTTCTAGGCTAGGGATTCAAGAAAGGTTTTCCTAGGGAATGACACTTATCTGAGGCTTGATGGAAGAAAAGCTGTGCCCTGGGCAAAGTTGGTATGGCAGGAACTTTTCCAGGCAGAGGGACTGAACGAGTCAACATGCAGCTCCAGGAGGCCAGATGGGCCGCCACACAAGAAGGAAGAGGAGAATGAAGCTAGATGAGAATGAGGTAAGCCTAACTTAAAAACTCTGTAGCCATGTTAAGGAGTTTGGATTTTATTTTAAGAGCAATTGGAAGCTGCCGAAAAATATTAGGCAAAGAGTAACGAGATCATCTCTCTATTTTAAGAAGATCACACTAATTTTAGTGCGGAGAATGCATTGTAGAGAAATTGAATAGAAAGAAAGATTGCAGGGATGCCTGGGTGGCTCAGTGGGTTAAAGCCTCTGCCTTCAGCTCAAGTCATGATCCCGGGGACCTGCTCCTTGCTCGGCAGGGAGCCTGCTTCTCTCTCTGCCTCTGCCTGCCATTCTGCCTGCTTGTGATCTCTCTCTCTGTCCCTCTCTCTCTCTCTCTGACAAATAAATAAATAAATAAATAAATAAAATCTTAAAAAAAAAAAAAAGAAAGAAAGATTGCAAATGGGTATTGCAAATGTCCAAGCAAGAAATTATAGTAAATAAAATGGAGTTGGTGGCAGTAGAGATGAAGAGAGAGCCCGAGACATGTTGAAAAGGTCTGATAGGTCTTTGGAAGGGATTAAAGAGGAAAAGGGAGCATGAGGAAGGTGGCAAGCAATGTATAGCAGAGGAATTTGTCCAAGAAACCTCCATCTTATTTGTGCATCTTATTTGTATCTTATTTGTGCAACTGGATGGGTGAAGGCCACATTTGTGGAGATGGGAAACATTCAAAGAAAACTAGGTTTGGAGATGGTTGGTCTGAGATATGTTGACTGCAGGATACTTTATTGGAGATGCCAAATGGACAAAGCAGGCAAAACCATGCAGCTCAAAGAAAGGTCTAGAGATATGAGAGTCATTAGCCAGATGGTAAATGAAGCCAGAGGCAAAAATGAGGTCTCCTAAAGTACCCTCAATGAGCTGAATCAGGCCAACAGGGAAGGTTGATTGTTTGATTTTTACCAGCCAAATGCTTTAAATTTTTCTGAACTTAAGAATATTTAGGGGGGGGGGGAGAAGAATACTTAGATATTACATGTATTTTCCATTTTAACAATTTTCTGTTTTTCCTACCAGGCCTCTTAATATATTTGCAATACCTGCAGGCTTTAAAGGCATTTTAGTTGTAGCAATATGGCTGGAGAAAGAGCGGATATAGGATAGTCTTGAGCAATTTCATTAGAAATAGGATAGTCTTGAGCAATTTCATTACATATTGAACATTTGGGTAGAGACCCATGAAGCCTGCAAAAGAGACTGGAAAATAGCTGAAGTGCTAAGGGTTAGGACGGAAATCTTTTTAAAAAGGTATTATGTCTTTATGAAAAAATTTATAAAATTATGAAAATAACATTATTTGCTAAAGATGTATTTTACATTATCTGAACCATGATCATTATACCCTATAGTATATTCATTTTAAATTTCCTATGATTTTTTTTTCTGATGTGTAAAGGATATAAAGTTTATCATCTAATGGGGAAGCACACATTTAAATGATGTATAAATTTCTTTAAACTTACACTGCATCTTACTGTCATTTTTTTTCTAATTATAATAGCTTTTTAAATATAATAGAAATTGTTTTATTAGGCTATCATATGTAATTCTTCATTCCTACATGGTCCAATTCTGAAAACCTGGGAAGTCATTATATAATTTCAAGCATCACCATCTATGAAAAGAGAATAAGGAATGAGAAATATTGAAAATGTGTGGAAGCACCTAACTGAAAAAAGTTATTTCACTGTAACTGCAGAAATACTAGCATGACAAAGAATCATCATTCCTTTGCAGCCTTTATAATAAAAATTTATAGTGACATTTGTCTTTTCACAATAAATTTGTTTTCCCAGCTTTAGGCAAAGGCATTATGCTGTATTTAATGCACTGAATTAATGAATATTCAAATAAGTTATATGCTAATAATAATTTTCTTACAATCTTATCCAATTGTCATCTTTCTTTTTTTAATACTGTAATTGGTTGAACTTTAAATTGAAAGAAAATTAAATCTGTTAAGACCAATCATTGAGAAGCACCGTAACAAAGCAACTAGGAGTGTGCACAGTTAAGATCCAGATTCCCTGGGTTCAGATGTCAAACACTGCTGCTTTCCAACTCTTTCACTCTTAATATTTTATGTCTCAGTTTCTCCATATGGAAAAGGGGGTAATAACACTAACTACCTCATGGGGCTGTCATGAGGATCGAATTAATTGCTACAAGTGCTTAGAATAATTCCTAGCATTTAACAAACAGTGTTTGTAATTACTTTTGTTGTTATTACATAAAATTGAAGCTTCTGCTTCCCATTAAAAAATTATAATCAAAGGATACCAAAATATATTTGGGATATGCTACAGACTGAATGTTTATGTCCGCTCGAACTTCCTATGTTGAAAACCTAAACTCCAAAGAGATGGTACTTTGACTTGGGGCCTCGGAAGATGATTAGGTCACCAGAGTGGAGCCCTCATAAGTGGCATTGATGCTTTGAGTAAAGGGGAGGAAGAGAACAGCCTCTCCCCGTCCACCAAGGGAGAACACAGCAAAAATGTATAAGAAAGTAGGTCTTCACCAGACAATGAATCTCTCTGAGCTCTGATCTTGGACTTCCTGGCCTCCAGATCTGTGAAAAATAAATGTCTGTTGTTTATAAGCTACCTGTAGTCTGTGATATTTTGTTCTAATAGCCCAAAAAGATCAAGACAGGAGAATAATACAATCCATTCCAACCATATACACTATAGAAACACACAATCAAGTGAATTTTTTGAAAGATACCACAGAATTTAATCATATTTTTCACTCACTCAACCAAATATTAGTGAGTATCTACTATGTGTTAGGTGATATATTATTCCTGGGGATACATGTCAGTCTCTACCTGCCCTAACACAGTTTACATTCTAATAAAGAGACAGGCATTAAATAAACAGTCTCTGTCATTCACACGCACATACAGAGGAGCGTCTTTTTCTCTCACATTCACACACAAACAATAATTTTACATTTTGAAAAAGGATCATAAAATGAAAGAATAGGATATCATATGGCAGGAAGACTTGATTAAAGCTAAGAATTAACATAGTGAAAATGTCACTTCAATCCTCCAGTAAGGTACAAGAAATACAGCCAGTATGCTTAGCTGATATGGGGTGTGTGCATGTGTGTGTGTGTGTGTGTGCGCGCGCATGTGTCTACCCACACATGCACCTGTGCTCATGCACACAGCATCCCAGGCTTCTGGTTTTGGTAAAAGCCCTTTCTTAGATGTTAGTAATATTTGATTCAACATAGAGACTGACTTGTAACGTTAAGAACTGGTTTAAACTCCAGATGCATTTCTGTGAAATATGCTTTGGAAAAATCCATCCAGAAAGTTCTCAGTTAAGGAGAGAGGAAACTGCATGACAGAGCATATAGAAATAGCATCTGTCACCACTGGGCATTCTCGCCTGTGTGGTACCAGTTACCACATCTGAGGAGAACTGACCAAAATTTGTTTCCTTTTAACTTGAGTGTATCACAAAACTTTGATTTTTGAGGTTGTTTGACTTGTCCTAATTCCTCGACAAGTTCTACTTTCACTTTCATACCTTCCAGGAATATTCTTCTCATGTTTCTTAATAATTTTTAATATCCTGAAAACAGTCCAGCTGTTCACTGATATGATCTTGTCCAATGAGTTTTACATCTAATTTTATGCACATGATCACAATCTAAACTTTGTTATTACCAATAAACATAACCTCTGTATCTTAGTTTCCAGCATTATTTCCTTCTTTTCCTAACTTTCTTTTTAACCCAATCCAATAATTATTAAACTAGGGTTTGCCTGCTTCCTAGAAAATCATTTTATAACATTGCTTTCTCTTCTACCTCCAACATCTCATTCTCATCATCCTCATTCTCACTGATGATATTGATTCCAAATTCATGGAGTAAAAATAAATGAATCCGAAGACCTTCCTCCATGACCACGGCTCAGCTATCAGCATCTATATTCATAAACCCTGACTACTCCCTGGAGATTAAGGAGGAACTGGTCATGCTTCACTCTCTCTGTCAGCTTTATTACCTCTGTGCATTCAGTCCTGCCTCTTCTCTCCTACTCAAGAACACCACTCTCACAACTGTCCTTTCTTTCTTCTACAATTTGTTCCTGTCTACTGGATCCTTCCCAGTAGATAACATACTACTGGAGGATCTACTGGATCAACATATAAATGTGTTGAAATGTCTCTCATTTAAAAAATATTTTTGACCCCCATTTCCCTTATTGCCCTGTTTCTCTTCTATCTGTTGTAGTCAACTTCCCCAAAATTCTGTTACTCTCTTAAAGCCTTCTGCTCTCATTCTTTTTTGAATTCATCTGAACAGCCATTTGCCCTACAACTCCACTGAAACCTCCCTTCAGTGTCCATAAATAACATCCATGTTGTTAAATTTAGTGTTAAATTTTTAATCTTTTTGTTTACCTTTTTTTCTAGCTTCATCAAGATATAACTGACATATCATACTGTGTAAGTCCATATTGTACATCTACAGTATACAATTATGTCCTGACCTATAGATTTGTATGTCCAGCTACCAACCAAAGATCTATACTCTGACACTGAATGGACATCACAAACTTAATGTGTCCCAAATATAATAATAATAATATCCTTCTCACAAACTTCCTTATCTCAGTAATGAAAACTTTGTTTTTTCAGTTGCTCACCATGTCAAAAAAAAAAATGTGTCTTTGCTTGCTTTCTCATATCTGATATTCATCAGTGAACACTGTCAGCACAAACTTCAAAATCTATTCAGAATTTTACTCCTCACTACCACCATGGCTACAATTTTGGTCCAAGCCCTAATCACATCTCATCTGTATTACAATAGTCTTCTACCCTGTCTCCTTCACTTAGACTTTGTCTCCCCTTAAGGCTTCCCTATGTCTCTTTACACTCTATTCACAATTTTATAGCCAGTGTCAATATTTTTATACCACTCATATCTCATGACTTCTCTGCTCAAAATCTCTGTTGGCTTCTGGGGCAAACATGAAGATGCACCACCAGATGTCCTTTCAATGAGGAAACTGCTACCCAAATGTAGAGTGCAGTCAGCTGATGGCTGCTGTTATCCCATTGGAATCTGCTCAGGTGCTAAAATCATCTTACCTGCATCCAGTGACTAAGCAAAGCAGGTGTGGAAAGGCCCCATCATTTTGACCTGGTGTGGGACAACTCTGATGAGCCATATCTGCTTCAGACCACTGAGTTGTTCAAGGTTTTGTTGACCCTCATCACAATTTGACTTCTCCAATTAAAATTACAATATCCCAGCCAATAGCCCTCTCTAGACCCTCTCAGCTTAATTCTTCTTCATAGTATTTATTGCTATCTGCCACATTTTAAAATCTACAGACTTAACTTTTATCCCCACCCCAAATGGAATATATTCTCCATGAGGGCAGGATCTTTTTGTTCACTGCAGTATCCCCGGTGCCTAGAAAATTGCCAAGACCTGGTAGTCACACAAAAAAAAAATTGTTAAATGGTCTAATTAGATAATTGACTCATTTATATACCATCACTGTTCAATATATGCAATGACAATGGTGTCATTCAAGATAAAGAATTATATAAATTGTGTAAAGATAAGCATTACCAACTATAGAAGTATTTGGAAACTGGCTTGGGTGTAGATAAGGTTCATTACATGTATTAGGAACTCAAGAAGTACCTGTTATTAGTGATGATAATAGTGACGGGCATTATAGTGATGTTTGCTGAATGCCCAAAAGACCAATGAACAGTGCTCTGCACATTGTAACAACTTAATAAAAAATTAGGAGATTAGTCATCAAGACATTTTATACATTGTCAATATGCAAATATGCACAGAAATAACCCAGAAAGTAAAATGATAAATCACTTTGCTACTAGTTAGCTGGCATCCTCTATTGACAGGGTCTTAAATGGTATTCTCAGAAACGAAACAGGAAAGGAATGACATTTTGGTCAAGATTCTTTTGGCACAAGACCAGATGTCCATTTGGACCTATCCCATGAAATCTCTTAAATATTGCCATGATATCTCAGAGGTCAAGCCTTTATTAATTCAGGAGAAGACAAAACTAAAAAGTCTTGAAAAAAAAAAAAAAAGGTTGGAGAGAGAAAATAGGATACAAAGAAAACTCGGGTTAGACGCCACCAGCTGTGTCAGTTCTTCTTATTTTAAGGTGGTCATCAGCAAGGACCTGTTACGAAACTATTTCACCACAGAGAACTTGCTATGTAACTATCAACTCCAGAACTTAGTGATTTAAAACAATCACGTCTTTGTTCCAGATTCCATGGGTAGACAATTTGGACTGGGCTCAGCAGGCCAAGTCCATCTATGCTGAGCCCATTCTAGAGTTTGGGCCTGCAGCTGAGACAGCTGGGATGGTGAGGATAGCTGAGAATGTTCTCCTCATGGCTTCTCTCACTCTTTGCCACATGCCTACAGTGTTGCAAGAAAGCAAGAGTGGAAGTTGCAGTTGTCCTTGCGGCCCAGGCCTGGAGCTCTTACACTTAATTTCTGCCATATTCTACTGGGCAAAACAAGCCAAAAGAACATCCTGGTTTTAAGGACTGGTGAGATGGGCTCCACCTCACGAGTTGAGGAATCACAAAGAATTTGTACCTATTTTCAATCTCCCACTGACATATAATGAAACTGAGCCCTCAGAACCACAATTAAAGAATATGGGTAAAGTCTTCAAGTATTTTGTTTATAGGTCTCCAGCTGCTAAAGCATCTGGCATTTGATATATATATCAATAAAAATGTAAAAAATAAAAGTATAATTCATGTACCATAAAATTCACCATTTTAAGGTGTGCAATTCAGTGATTACTAGTATATTCACAAAGTTGTGCAATCATTCACTGCTATCTAATTTTTATCACCCCAAAGAGAAACCCCATACCCATTAACAGTCACTCCACATTCTCTCCTTCCCACAGCCCTTGGCAACCACTAATCTATTTTCCATCTCTATGGATATGCCTTTTCTAGATATTTTACATAAATTAAATCATGTAACATGTGGACTTTTGTGTCTGGCTTTCCCCAATGCTTTCAAAGTTCACCATATTGTAGGATGTATCAGTGTTTTATTCCTTTCTATGGCTGAATATAATATTCTACTGTATGAATACACCACATTTTATTTATCCATTCATTGATTGGTGGACATTTGGGTTGTTTCTACTTTGAGGCTCTTATGAATATGCTGTTATAGGATATCTATGTATAAATTTTTAAAAAATATTTTATTTATTTATTTGACAGAGATCACAAGCAGACAGAGGCAGGCAGAGAGAGGAGGAAGCAGGCTCCCTGCTGAGCAGAGAGCCCGATTCGGGGCTCAATCCCAGGACCCTGGGATCATGACCTGAGCCGAAGGCAGAGGCTTTAACCCACTGAGCCACCCAGGCGCCCCTCTATGTATAAATTTTTACAAATTAAAAAATATGTAATTCTCTTGGGTGTATCTCAGAAGTGGGATTGTTGGATATTGATGTAATTTATATGCAGTATTTTTCATTGTATGGCTGCTTGATTGAGGCACACCAATGTGTTTTATGCATTCTTAAAGATAAAGAGGTAGAAATGAAAGTCAACTTTGATATCCGTTTCTGGTAAGGTAGACCAAATGGAAAGGCTTGGGGTTCTCTCCCCAGCAAGTTCAAATTCATTACTATTGTCCAAGATAATCAGGGTAGGAACAATTCTCCAGAGGCAGTAGCCAGAGAAAATGACCCCTAACCCACCACCCCTGTTTGCATATTTTACAATAAACGAGGTATTTTCCTTTCTGTCTTTAGTGTTATTAATATGCCTCATGAGTTGAAGTCATTGATAAGCCCTATTATTTGGAGGCACACCCTTTGCTTCTCATTGACCTCATACCCACGTCAAATCAAGGTGTTTTATACACCTCACTGCAGAAGTATCCACAGAGCACTAGCCACAGCACAGGTATCACCTAGGAGCTTCTTAGAAATGCAGGGTACGCGGCCCATTCTAGATCTACTTAATTAAGAAAGTGCATTTGAACGAGACTCCGCACGCACATTAAGGTTTGCAAGGCAGTGCTATAGAACCATCTTAATCCACCGAGCTCCTAGAACTTAAAGCGGGAGGATCCGTCTTCTAACCAAAGTCTTCCTGTGAGAATGCAGACATTAAGTTATATTACCCACAACAAGGAGAATGATTCCCCCTGCCAACTACGCTTTGGGCAGGACAGGACACCAAGTGCTTTCCAAGCATTTTCTCATTCTATTCTTATGCAAATCGACCACTTTTGTCCTGTTTTACAGATAGCACACACAGGGCTCAGAGAGCTCAAGCTCCTTACCAATGGCCACAGCTTCTAAACCAACCAGGAGTCAAATTCCAGTTTTTCTGATTCTACAGCTCAAGCTCCTCCCCACTGTTCCCTTGCACTCAGCAATTTCTGCAAATAATAGCCCCACAATCTAACTCATTTAAAAAAAAAAAAATCTACTCTGTATAAACTTCCTTAACGATTTACATATGTTCTTCTCTATCCATGAGAGCAAAAGCTCCAGGACATGAAAGCAGGAATTTTGGACCTTGTCTTTGCTCTGTCTCCAGTATCTGGAATAGTACCTACTAGATGTTAAGCCTCACTAAGTTTGTTAAAGGACCAAACTAATTTATGCACCAAAACCCTACCCATGGCTTACGGAAATGAGTGAAATGTCATCTTTAGTCATTTCTTTCAATTTCTCAGCCTTGGACTTGACTTGTAATAGGAATGCTAATGGCTGGTTCGTTGTGGCACTGACACATTTATCTTCAATGAAAACAGAAATAATATGGTGTTCTACATCAGCACTAACTCCTCACGATGTCATCTTATCACAGGGCATTTTGACACAGTACAACCTTGAAGGAGCTGTATTTGCAGCTAAAAATGCATCTTGTCAGTCGTTGTTTTATTAGGAAACATCAAGGTGGAGATGTCAGTCTGGGCCGGGCACCCTGGTGCATTTTGCAAAAACTGAAAATGCGCAAAGTCACAGTGATGAGATAGGCATTGGGAGAAGTTTCGATGTGTTCCCCGAGGGACTAATAGTGCAGGAAATTCCTGAAACCAAACATTCTACTTCATCCATCTTGCACATGATTATCTTACAGTGGGACCACTTGTTATTCACGTCCATCCCATTAGGCAACCCAATTACATGCCAAGCTAGCTTTATAAATAGAACCCTGAGTAGGTGGGCCATAGCTGAAGGAAAACAAGAGAATAAATTCATTTATATAATATCATCTTTTAGAGTAGAAACTGTCTTTTCCATTTATATGAACAGAAACTGTCAGAATTCGTCAGAGAGAGGTAGGAAAGGGTACAATTATTCAAAAATGCTGAGGAAAACACAGAAGACCTCCAGCATTTCTTTTATAGAATAAGAGGATATAAATCCCTATCAGACATGCTGAAAATTGCATTGTGGTTATTGAGGCAATATCCACCCTGATTTATTGACAAAGCTATTCTGCATCTCATGCTAATACCCATCTTGATCCGTACACAAGTCTTATTGGCATTAATGAGAATATCTTATTTGACTGTGGATGGCAAATGGCTAAACTAGGTAATGAGATGAGGGTACATGTAATCTTATTTGACACCTGACAAGAAGGGCGCACACCTGCACAGCCAAAGGGTAGCTGTTCTAATTAATCCTTTCATGAAATTTTACAAACTTGCCTCCAAAACTTCAAAAGCAAGATATTCTTATTGAACTAAAGACACTAACCCCCAGAACCAGCTACATAATTTGTAGGACCTAGTGCAAAATGAAAATGCAAGGTTTCCTGTTCCAAATCATGGGGGAAGGAGGGGGAGAGGGGAAGAAATGCCATTAAAGGCATTAAAATATAAAGCTTTTCTCCTTTCTTCTGCAGTCTCTCTTCTAATTTGTCATGATGATGCTATATTTACTACTTAATTTCATTCTAAGAATGTTAAGATTTTAAATTACTAGCATGAATTTTGCCATTTATCTTTATATGATGAAATGCCAGTTTTAAATGCAATTAACAGAGCATTTAACTTCTATTATGAACCACTGAGATTAAGACTAATTCTGTGGCTTATCCCTTGAGAGTGCACAGAGAGGACCAGGAGAGATGACCTCAAGCTAGATTCAGAAAGAGAGTGGTCCCCAAGGTCAGCTTGTATATTCACGGGACAAGTGCAGACGCACAGAGCTGCCAGGGACTTGGCTCACATCCCAGAGCTAACAGGTGCTGATACCTGACCACAGCAGAGTTCCGCCTCCAGCCAGCCAAGGAAGCTGAACCAGGCATATCTTCTCCTCAAGGGCTACCGCTCCAACCCACTGTATCCAAGGCCCTTGCAGGCTCAGCGTGGAGTGCCTGCATCCCCAGGCAGGGGTAGGTGACAGGCTGCTAGGGAGCTGCCAGGCCTGGGTTGGGATGGATGCCGCCAGACTGCCTCTCCCCAGATGCAGGAGCATGGCCCCAAATCTTGCCATTCCTACACCCAGGCCCTCTCTGGAAGGCAGGGTGGCAGTAGTGACTGGTGGGGATGAAGGAAAGGCCAGGTAGGGTCCAGGATTTCAGGAGGTACAGAAATGGGCAACCTAGAACCCATCCCTGGGGCCTTCTGCATTGCACTGGTCCCATGCTCATGAGATCGTGTTGTTTGCTAATACATCACTTACCATAGAGGCAGCGAGGGCTGGGACTTCTGGTTGCCCTCCAATATCCATTCTCCCCTTCTTCTGTAGTAATGGAACCCTCAACTTTTAGCTGGGCACAAGGATACCTGAGAAGAGCAGGCATTTTCCAGTCTGCCTTGCAGTTAACTATGCAGAATGACTAAGTCATGGCTAATGATGTATAAAAGGAACCAACATCTGTGCCCGTCTTTTGCCTGTCTTTCCTTCTGCTATATAGAACACAGATAGCATATCTGGAGCTCCAGATGTCATCATGAAACCTCAAGAACAAAGACCGTATCAGGGATGAGTGAGCAGGGAGCTCAAAGGAATTGAGTTCCTCTGGATTTCTTGGCACAGAGCCACCTCACCAGCTGTGGACTGCTTCCTACCAATCTTACAGGACAGAGATACATGCATCTAACTTGTTCAAAGCCTTCCTTTTCCGAGTCTCCTTCTCAAAGCCAAATTGTAATCCTAAACACAGCGTATAAAGTATGATTGGAGTTTTATGCTATGGCACTTAGACCACTGTTCCTTGTTGGGACAATAACTTATTCAACCCTCAGTCTTCTTTTCTGTCTCTGCCTTACTAATGTTTGCCCTTTAAACTATTGGAGAAGGATATTCCTCAATGTTTACATTTTGCTATAGCTTTATTTTACTTTCTGTAACTCAAAATGATTGTAAATTATCTTATTAAGATTCCTGGTAAGAGGTAACAATTGCTTACCCCTTAAGAATGACTACAAACTGGGCGCCTGGGTGGCTCAGTGGGTTAAGCCACTGCCTTCGGCTCAGGTCATGATCTCAGGGTCCTGGGATCAAGTCCCGCATCGGGTTCTCTGCTCGGCAGAGATCCTGCTTCCCTCTCTCTCTCTCTCTGCCTGCCTCTCCATCTACTTGTGATCTCTGTCAAATAAATAAATAAAATCTTTAAAAAAAAAAAAAAAAAAGAATGACCACATACTTCAGTTTGGCCCAGTCTCTACCATAACAAAGAGACTGAACTCTCAGCTATAAACACTTCATTTTTATATCCTAGCAAACATTGTTCAGAAAAGTTTTCCAAATAAATCCTAAATAATGAGGAGCCTTACTTGAATCCTGAATTACTATCTCCACTGGACAATAATTTTTGTTAATTTTTCTCATTCAGGTTATTTTTTTAGTTGAGTTTTTAAGAAATAAATTAAAGAGTTTCCACTCTGTGGATACTAGAAGGAAATAGTACTACCAAATTGACATGATTTCAAACACCCAAGTGATTAAAGTTGATGTCCTGACTTAAGTGAAACCAACAAAGATTTCCTACAATATTTGCATTATGCCCAACCTGTTAAGAATGATTGTAAATGTTGTACATGCCCACAGACATACAAATTGTTAGCAAGGGAAAGAGATCAAAAGCAACGGAAGAGAGACATGGCCACTAGCTAGAATTATTTTTCCCTAAGTATTGAGGATTTAGGAGAATCTTTAATAATAATCCACAGAGTTTTTAATTAACTCATGCACCAACCTTAATATTCAGTGTCTATTTCTTAGATCTTACTACAACAAAGCTAACTTTAGATTTATGACCCGGAAGTCATACATTTCTGTATTTATTTTTTCCATCTTTGTCTATTGTGCTTCTGATCGATCACCAGGCAGAGGAAGATAAAATGGGATATTTATGTGGAGCACACTAAAGGACCCTGCTGTGAGCTATTAGCTTAGCAGATGACGTGTGCTCCCAGTTGGAAGCTGAAGCGATGGGAAAGCTGTTGCAACCCTTTATAAGAAGCATAAAAAGCACCTGTTTGCCTGCTTCATTAAACTTCCCCTAATGAACGCCTCCGGGGAGCAGAACTGGGGAACTTCTTTCCTTTCCTGCTATAAATAGAGAAAGGTATTTAAAAGTTCTCATTTAAATGTGAGCACTGTTATCTGTAACAGTTTGCGAAAATGTAATACCCTGCAGGAATATAAATGAGCTAGTACTTGCATGTGTTCCGGATGATGATAGACACCGGGAAGATGGTTCTGTGTCCCTTACTGAAAATTTTGGTCTCCTAGAGAATCAAAGTCACAGACATTTTAAGCTTTCTGTACCTAACTCCTGGCTCAACCACCACACGGAGGAAAGTCAGCTCAGCCGCTACGTCTTCTGAGAAACATGAAACATCCCACCTCCCTAACACATAAACATGCGCTTTGAGACGCCGTGCATACGTTTTTTGTTAAAAATGCTTATCCGGGGGCGCCTGGGTGGCTCAGTGGGTTAAGCCGCTGCCTTCGGCTCAGGTCATGATCTCAGGGTCCTGGGATCGAGCCCCGCATCGGGCTCTCTGCTCAGCGGGGAGCCTGCTTCCTCCTCTCTCTCTGCCTGCCTCTCTGCCTGCTTATGATCTCTCTGTCAAATAAATAAATTTAAAAAAAATGCTTATCCGTCTGTGATGTTATCATTTACTTTTTGCCTCTCTCAGGCAGGACACGGTCTTATTTCACACTGAACCTCCAGGACCCTGCGTGCCCTCCGTCATAAGGTGTGGATCAGCACAGTAAGCGCCAGAACCCTGGGCTTCTTTAGCTTCCCAGGGACTGTTATTAACCCTCCTGGCCACCCCAGGTCACTCTCCTTTTCCTCTGTTTAATTCTTCTTCTTCCTCTTCCTCTTCCTCTTCCTCCTCCTCCTCCTCCTCCCATTCCCCTTCTCCTTTCTTCTTCTTCTTCTTCTTCTTCTTCTTCTTCTTCTTCTTCTTCTTCTTCTTCTTCTTCTTCTTCTCCTTCTTCTTCTTCTTCTCCTTCTTCTTCTCCTTCTTCTCCTTCTTCTCCTTCTTCTCCTTCTTCCTTCTTCTTCTTCTTCCTTCTTCTTCTTCTTCTCCTTCTTCTCCTTCTTCCTTCTTCTTTCTTCTTCTTCTTCTTCTTCTTCTTCTTCTTCTTCTCCTTCTCCTTCTTCTTCTTCTTTCTTCTCCTTCTTCTTCTTCTTCTCCTTCTCCTTCTTCTTCTTCTTTCTTCTCCTTCTTCTTCTTCTTCTTTTTTTTCAAAGATTTCTTTAGTTATTGCGGGGGGGGGGGGGGTGCAGGCATGCACGTGAGCAAAGGGAGGGGCAGCAGGAGAGGGAGAGACGCAGACTCCCAGATGAGCGGAGAGCCAGATGCAGAGCCCAGCCCGGGGCTTCATGGAGGCTCCATCCCGCAACTGAGATCAGGACCTGAGTTGAAATTGAGAGTCAGAGACTTAACCGACTGAGCCACCCAGACGCCCTTCCTCTGTTATTTCATCACTGTATTCTTAAATGTGGGTACTGCCAAGCATCTACCTTCACGCCCCCAATCATTTTACTCGACAATTGTTCCTCCTGTAGAAGAGGGTATCCTCATCTTTAGAACTATTTTAAAGCAGGGACTTTAGAACTGCAGTTTACAAAACAGTCAATGTTACGTAGAAAGAAAGTACTACTGTGGATATTTTTTCATCTCCACCGTTTAAGGTTTCTATTTATAATTGTATAAGCATGTAAGTCATTATAAACATTGATAAAGTCAGTTGCAAGTTCAGAATTTTATTAGATTTTTATGTTTACTGAGAAGGGGTAAAATGTAAAATAAAAAATTACCTGTTTCCTTCCAGGCAGTGGGGTGAAAGTCACAATCTCCCTTGCCAGATCTGTGCCTCCTGATGCATTCCCCAACTTCGTAAATAGCACCACGGTCCACCAGCCACTCAAGATGGAAGATGTGCCCCACCTCCACAATCACCCACTTACCAAAGAATCTACTCTACAAACAGACCTTGATGCTTTTATCTTATGAACAGATCCCTTCTGCTCATTCAGAAAGCCACAGCCTTAGCGTAGGCTCCTGCCTGGTAGTTGGGAAAGCATTAAATAGGCTTATCTCCGCCGGTGTTCCGGGGAATGTCCAATCAGCTACTGTTTGAAAAACCCTTTAATGATTTCCCAAAGTTTAAGACCAAGTTCGTGTCCATTTCATGTCCCGCCCATCCCTGCAGCCTCATATCTCTCTCTCATATACCCGGAGAGAACTACCTATGGTTCCTTGAACACAGCAGGCAACACATACCTTTAGACATTCACAGTGACTGGTTTCTTATTGAATTGTCCTTTTCCCTATTTTGCCTACTAAGTCCTACTTGTCCTTTGAAAAGCAGCACAATATTCACTGCCAACGTTGTATGTCAATTATAGATCAATAAAACTGGCAGAAAAAGGTTGTGTAGTCATTACCCAGTCAGATATAGTTAGCTTTCAACCAAATGCACATAACTGAATGCAAAATACTGTCAAATCCTTGATCATACTGTTCCATAAGTGTATCTGTATTCATGCTATTATACGTAATGCCTTTTATAATTAATTTTATTTTATATACATTGATAATTGTGTCTTATATCCCTAATTTTATGATTATATACATCTTTGGCCTAAAAACCTTTATCATGCTATTTAAAAATTTGACTTACATGTCTGTGTGTTGTCCCAAAATGTAAGTACCTGAGAATAGAACCATCACTTATTTGATAAGGTGAAGTTCTATACTATTAGATGCTCTGTGTCTATTAACGGAATAAATAAATGAATGAGTGGCAAACTAGAGTGGAAAGTATGATCACAGTCAAAAACAGAAGTAACAAGTATCTGTTTTGTTCAGTTTTAAAAATTGATATAATTTGTGCCCTTGAACTTTATAAATGAGGCAAGGTGCTTGAATTTCTTACTATAACTTCTCCATTTGGAAGTTAATCTCAAGTATTTATCACCCACTTTGCAAAGTGCCCCTATGTATATTAATCAGCCTGCATTAGAAAGCTTGAGCTCCTTCATAAGAAGCACTGTGCACAGAGTCACCTGCAGCATAAACCAAATCTAACGTGGAAGCAGCCTTCCCCGTGGCAGCTTTAGGTTTATTTCCTAAATGTCACTGTACTCCTTTGAAAGAAAATAAGCATATCTAAAACTATGAAACAGGATTATAACCGAATCTCTTGAACAACAAAAGAACATTTTTGAAGCTGTAATGGAAGTCATAAAGATCCCTTAATAAAACATACAGTTTAAAAGCAATTTCTATTCAATCATCTCACTGAGTTCATATTTATGAACAAAATAACTTATTTGTGATTTTCATATCTCATGGTCTCTTCTGTCCAACTACTTTTGTCTGTGACCAGGGGATTATTCAGATTGGATGATTCTATTCCAATAATTCCCTATCCGGAAAATAACATGTCAATAAATGTGTTCTTAAACTACTTTAGAAATTATCAAAATAGAAGAGAAATGGTCTTGAACAGGAGTCTTTAATAAGAGAAATGAGGGGCACCTGGGTGACTCGGTGGGTTGAGCCTCTGACTTTGGCTCGGGTCGTGATCTCAGGGTCCTGGGATGGAGCCCCACATCAGGCTCTCTGCTCGGCGGGGAGCCTGCTTCCTCCTCTCTCTCTCTCTGCCTGCCTCTCTGCTTACTTGTGATCTCTGTCTGTCGAATAAATAAATAAATAAATAAATATTAAAAAAACTAAAAATAAAAAATAAGAGAAATGAAAAACAGCAAGGTAGCAATACCAGGAAAATGGGAGGTACCTCTGTGCCAATGCTTCAGCATTTACATTTATTTCTCCAACACTGAGATGAAACGCATACCTGAAACCACTAGTGAGTTCTCCTCTCAACAAAAAAAAAAAAAAAGAAAGAAAGAAAGAAAGAAGAAAAGAAATGTAGCATCCTTGAGAACAGACCAAGCTCAGATTCCTTAAGATTATATTTTTGAATACATCTTTATTTTTTTTAAGATTTTATTTATTTATTTGACAGAGAGAGAGATCACAAGTAGGCAGAGAGGCAGGCAGAGGGAGAGGGGGAAGCAGGCTCCCTGCTGAGAGCCCCATGGGGGCTCCTGGGGGACCCTGGGATCATGACCTGAGCCAAAGGCAGAGGCTTAACCCACTGAGCCACTCAGGTGCCCCTGAATACATCTTTAGATTCTCAAAGACGCTGAAAATCTATAGTTTTGAGGGCCTGACCTAAACTTGAGAAAATGTCTCTGTTCTTTTTTTTTTTTTTAAGATTTTATTTATTTACTTGAGAGAGTGTGAGAGAAAGCATGAGAGGGGGGGGAAGGTCAGAGGGAGACGCAGAGTCCCCACGGAGCTGGGGACCCCATCCCCAATGTGGGACGGGGTCCCCAGACTCCAGGATCATAACCTGAGCTGAAGGACAGTCGCTAAACCCACTGAGCCACCCAGGTGCCCAATATCTCTGATCTTTAATCACCAGAAAATTCTGGAGAATTATAAACTTCAAATGACTCTGCTGGGGTAGATAAATATATCTGCTAATCCTCTTAACAAATCAGCATTTCAACCAGCCTGAATTGCTTAGTGTCCAACTTATTTTTATGACCTCAGAGAAAAAAAAAAAGCAACAATTAGCATTCCTTTAGGTGACTTACTGCCTGAAATAAAAGTCATTATCCCTATCAAGGTAACTAAAACATATAATAGCTCAAATATGTGTTATATGTCATTTTTAAATGAGTGAATATTTTTTCTTCTAGCAAGACAGGTGGGTGTATAGCTCATGTTAACACGATCATGTTTAATCGTTTAATTTAGCATCTGCTGCTTTTGTGGCCAACCCTGTAGGGAAAGAGATTAAAGATGGGACACATCTGTGGATAGCAATAGCCGATAAAGGCAGTCATGCTCTAAAAAGCAAAGATCTTTAGGCCACATTATGTGATGCTGGAACGCTAGCCATAATTTGTGATAGATCCAGAACACTTTAATTACTCTAGATCCATCTAAGAAATAATACTAATCTTGAAGTGCTAAAGCAAACCTACAGCAATCAAAGGTAATAGAGTCTAACAGTGCCTTGTCATTCCTTTTTCTGAATTCCTTAACTTTAGCTTCAGACAGTGGTTTTCTATTTGTAATACAAGATAGGAGAAAAAACAGGATTTAGAATTTTTGTCATATGAAATGTTTCCCACTGAAGACTATTGCGGTACGTTTTATAGCAAGAATGACAAATCAAACCGTTCTATTGTCAGTTCAATCAACTGAGGAAGAAATTTTATGTAAATAAACCCTACACACACAGATAAGATACACGCAAAAAGCCCAGGAGGGGGCAACAAACTCACAAAACAGCAATAAAACAATGCTTCTGGCCAGCAGGTGGCGCTGCAATCCATCATTGTTAGCCATTTGGCGACTTTTGGACTACTTGAACTATCCGTTTAGTTACCTCTAATTTCCTATCTGAGATTTTCCTATCTTTTGGAGCAATTGTTTTCAATCAGCAAAGAACTCAAAGGAAATTGTTAGACCCACAGGACTTATTGACTAACTCTGCTAACAATATCAACAGTCAATATTTCATAATAAACATATTATCAACCGTGTGGGTTATTTTAAAAGGCCGTTTTACTTTGGAAAATATCTGTTTTAGAATTCATAAAAAGAATCTTATTTAAATGTGAAAATGTGTGAAATAGCCACACTTTCTTGTAAAGTTAGGCTAAACCGGTCTCTAAGGGTCTTAGGAACCCTGGACCCAACAGGCTCATTCTTTACCTCCTGAGTATATGTCTTAGGAACATTTATAGACATAAGCAATTCATTATGTATAGAGGACATAATTAACAGAAACTGAAGAAATGTTATTTATTGCAAGGATGAAAATCCCCTAACATATGAGTCTTATATAACCTTATATATCCTAGGCAGAAATCACTACCAATTACAGAACTGTATTTCACTGAGCCAATATAAGCCTCTTTTTTCAATGAGCTCTCACTTCAGATGATACCAGTTTGCCATCTCTAGGAATAAGAAAAATAAGGCTCAGAGTGATATCACCAAATGGCCACATAGGAGACCCCAGCCTCCATTTTCCTACAAATATCAAAATTTAGATAGCTATCACAAAACAAAAACAGAGGGATGCCTGGGTGGCTCAGTCGGTTAAGCAGCCAACTCTTGATTTCAGCTAAGGTCATGATCTCAGGATCCTGAGATGGAGCCCCACCTGGGTCTGCACTTAGGAGGGAGTCTGCTTAAGATTCTCTCTACCTCTGCCCCTTCCAACCCCCACCCAGCTCACTTGCTCTCAAAAAAAAAAAAAAAAAAAAAAAGTTTTGCAAGTGCTCTAGAATCCACTTAAGAAACTTGAGCACCACAGTAAAACAAAACAAAACAAACAAACAAACATAAAAAAACCACACACACACACCAAGAATAGCCACACAAGAACAGAGTTAAGACAGAGTAATTTTGCCTATATCATCCCGGCTCCCAGGCTGGCATTGCTTGGGACCATCAGTGAACTTCTCAGCTAGAAAGAGTTCCCCTTGATGGGAAAGAAAGAGCAAGAGTAACCAGCTTGCCTAGCCTTTTGGGGCACCACACAAAGGTACTGCTTCAATTTCATTTGACCCAGACTGGCAAAGCTGAGGCATACAGAGACAACCAGGAAGAAGAAAGAAAGACAGGGGATACCAGCAGTAGCCATGCAGCAAAAGCGATCATGGTTCACCATGACCTGCTCTGTGGGCAAATCCAACGGCCAACTGGGCTCATGGATCCCTTGCAAATTTCATCAGCTTTCACCCCACAGGCATTCGCACTCACTAACACCAGCCTCCTGAGTCCCCACTACCTCCCCAGACCCCCCTCACTAAAGCCTAGGAACTGAAACTACAGCCAGCGCAGACCACTGTAGCTCTGGCAGAGTAAGACACCAGCCTAGACACCCTGGCTGACTCACACCATCATGCACATGCTTAGGGCCACCCCCTCTAGCTATGCGCTTGGATGCCACTTGCTGGACATCCAAAACTGGCCTACACGACAGTGGGCATGTCTGGAAGAGGCTGTACAGCCACAGGAGATCATGCCAACAGCCAGGGCCTGTGAAGCTGCCTATGGGTACAGTTCAGTCCCTGTCTGGGTTAGCGGCCTCTGCCATTGGGCTCACCTGCCTCTAGTTCTGCTAGCAGTACACATGCTCACGCCCAGCCCCAGCCTCCACTGCCCTGCATTCTCGGTGAGATGCAGCAAACCACAGGAGTGCACGCCAATAGGCAGGGCCCCAGCAGCTGCTAGTGAGTCTGTAACTGACTTTGCTACCTGCCTCCACCACCATACAAGTGTCCACAATGGGCCCCACTATACAGGCACCTGCAGCTGGGTGTGTGCACCCCACCAGCTCTAGCTGCCAGTCTCAGGAGAAAAGACGTAAAGAGGGTAGAAAGAATATCTAAAGAAATAATGGCTAACAGCTTCCTAAACCTAGGGAAAGATTTGGAGTTCCAAGAATCCAATAGGTCGCCCAAGATTTCAACACAAAAGGATGTTCTCTAAGACCCATTATTATAAGACTGACTAAAATCAAAGATGAGGAGAGAACATCAAATGCAGCAAGAGAAAAATAATCTCTCTCATACAAGGGAACTCCCCTAAGGTTACAAGCAGATTTCTCAGCACAGAACTTGGCAGGCCTGGAGACAACGGGATAATGGAGTCAAATTGCTGAAAGAAAGAAACCGGCAGCCAAGAATACTTCACCCAGCAAAGCTGTCCTTCACAAATGAAGACAACGTAATGACTTTCCCAAACAAAAGCTGAGGGATTTTATCACCACTACTCCTGCCTTACAGGAAACACTGAAATGCGTTCTGCAAGCTGAAACGAAGGGGCACGAATCAGTAACATGTAAACACATGAGAATATAAAACTCGGTGGTAAAGGTCATAGAGTCAGATTCAGAATACTTTAATACTGTCATGGGATGGTGTCCTGGCCACTGAAATCTACTTGAAAGGTTAAAGGATGGAAATATTAAAAATAGCTAAAACTACAATAATTTTATTCATGAATACCCTACAGAAAAGATGTAAACTGTGATCATAAAACATATAAGCAGAGGGTGGAAGGGTAGAGATTCGCATGCTATTAAAGTTAAATTGTTAGTGTAAAAGAGACTGTTATGTCTATAATATATACCAATAAAATAAATAGACTGGATTGAGGTTTTAAGAAAAACAAACATAAAAATATATTATGTGTTTATAAAAAATAAAAAAAAAGAAACAGAAAAAAAATTAAATGAAAAAAAAACTAATATAACATTGTATGTTAACTATACTGGAATTAAATTTTAAAAATAAAATAGAATATTCAAATATAAAAAAAAAAGAAAAACAAACATAAACCAAAAAACGGTCCCCAACTCTAGGCAGCCTACAAGAGACTCACTTCAGCTTTAAGGACACATATAGGCTCAAAGTGAAAGGATGGGGAAAGACATTTCATGCAAGTAGAAAACAAAATATATCAGAAAAATAAGACTTTCAGACAAAAATAATAAGGGACAAAGTCATTACATAATGATAAATTGGTCAGTTCATCAAGGATATATATATCCAGTATCAGAGCACCTAAACATATTAAGCAATTACTAACAGATATGAAAGGAGAAATGAATGATATAATAACAGCAGAGGCCTTCAATACCCCCATTTTTTTTTAAGATTTTATTTATTTATTTGACAGACAGAGATCACAAGTAGGCAGAGAAGCAGGCAGAGAGAGGGGGGAAGAAGGCTCCCCACCCAGCAGAGAGCCCGATGCAGGGACCCCAGGACCACAACCCAGGCCAAAGGCAGAGGCTTAACCCACTGAGTCACCCAGGTGCCCCATCAATACCCCCACGTTTAAGAATGATTAGATCCCACAGCTAGAACATCAAGAAGGAAACGTTGGAACCCAACCACACTGTAGGTCAAAAGGACCTAACCGACGTACACAGAACATTCCATCCAACAGAAGGAGAATATACTTTCTTCCCAAGTGGACACAGAACATTCTCCAGGATCGATCGTATGTGAGGCCACAAAACAGACCTTGGCACATTTAAGACGAAAATCATAGCAAATATCTTTATCAGCCATAATGGGAGGAAACCAGAAATCATAATGGAGGAAAGTTGGAAAATTCACAAATATGTATTAAACAACATATTCCTCAACAACTAACAGATCAAAGAAGAAATCAAAAGAGAAATTTTAAAACTATCTTGAATCAAGAGAAAATGGAAGCACAATATGCCAAAATTTATGGGATGCAGCAAAAACTGTTTGAAAAGGGGGAGTTCCTAAGGATAAATATCTACATTAAGAAACATAGTTGGGTTCAAGATGGCAGTGGGTGAGAAGATCCTAAACTTACTCCCTCCCATAGATACAATAAATTCACAATTAGATACAGAATAATTTCCTTGGGGGAAAAAAAAAAAGACCAGAAAACTGGGAAAACAGGGAAGGAGTCAAGATGGCGGAGAAGTAGCAGGCTGAAACTACTTCGGGTAGCGGGAGATCAGCTAAATAGCTTATCTAAAGATTGCAAACACCTACAAATCCAATGGGAAATTGAAGAGAAGAAGAACAGCAATTCTAGAAACAGAAAATCAACCACTATCTGAAAGGTAGGACTGGCGGAGAAGTGAATCCAAAGCGACGGGAAGATAGACCGCGGGGGGAGGGGCCGGCTCCCGGCGAGCGGCGGAGCAACGGAGCAAAATCAGGACTTTTAAAAGTCTGTTCCGCTGAGGGACATCGCTCCAGAGGCTTAACTGGGGTGAAGCCCAGGCGGGGTCAGCGTGGGCTCAGGTCCTGCAGGGTCGCAGAAGGATCGGGGGTGTCTCAGTGTCGCAGAGCTTACCGGTATTAGAACGGGGAAGCCGGCTGCAGAGACAGAGCCGAGGAGTGACTCTCAGCTCGGGGTTGCCTTGAACCAGTCACAGGCTTGGTCAGCTCAGAGCGCGGCCGGAGGCCAGGGTGACGGGAGTCATTGGGCGCTGTTCTCTGAGGGCGCACTGAGGAGTGGGGCCCCGGGCTATCGGCTCCTCCGGGCCGGAGACCGGGAGGCCGCCATCTTTATTCCCATCCTCTGGACTCTACGGAAAGCGCTCAGGGAGCAAAAGCTCCCAAAACCAAACCCGAGCGGATTACTCAGCCCGGCCCCGGGTAAGGGTGGTGCAACTCCGCCTGAGGCAAAGACGCTTGAGAATCACTACAACAGGCCCCTCCCCCAGAAGATCAATGGGAAACCCAGCCAGGACAAAGTTCACCTACTGAGGAGTGCAGTTTCAATACCAAGGAGAGCGGCAGAATTCCAGAGGAGAAGAAAGCAAAGCACGGAACTCATGGCTTTCTCCCCATGATTTTTTAGCCTTGCAGTTAATTTAATTTTTTTTTCTATTTCAATTTTTTTTTATTTTCTTTTTCTCTTCTTCTGCTAATTTTTTTTTAACTTTTACCGTTTTCTTTTTAAACGTTTTTTAAATAGTTTATCTAATATATATATATTTTTTCCTCTTTTTATATTATTTCTTTATCGGCTTTCTTTTTTTAAATAGTTTCTTTTTTTTTTTTCTTTTTGAACCCCTTTTTATCCCCTTTCTCCCCCCTCACGATTTGGGATCTCTTCTGATTTGGCTAAAGCATATTTTCCTGGGGTTGTTGCCACCCTTTTAGTATTTTACTTGCTCCTTCATAAACTCTTATCTGGACAAAATGACAAGGCAGAAAAATTCACAACAAAAAAAAAAGAACAAGAGGCAGTACCAAAGGCTAGGGACCTAATCAATACAGACATTGGTAATATGTCAGATATAGAGTTCAGAATGACGATTCTCAAGGTTCTAGCCGGGCTTGAAAAAGGCATGGAAGATATTAAAGCAACCCTCTCGGGAGATATAAAAGCCCTTTCTGGAGAAATAAAAGAACTAAAATCTACCCAAGTTGAAATCAAAAAAGCTATTAATGAGGTGCAATCAAAAATGGAGGCTCTCACTGCTAGGATAAATGAGGCAGAAGAAAGAATTAGCGATATAGAAGACCAAATGACAGAGAATAAAGAAGCTGAGCAAAAGAGGGACAAACAGCTACTGGACCACGAGGGAGAATTCGAGAGATAAGTGACACCATAAGACGAAACAACATTAGAATAATTGGGATTCCAGAAGAAGAGGAAACAGAGAGGGGAGCAGAAGGTATATTGGAGAGAATTATTGGAGAGAATTTCCCCAATATGGCAAACGGAACAAGCATCAAAATTCAGGAGGTTCAGAGAACCCCCCTCAAAATCAATAAGAATAGGTCCACACCCCGTCACCTAATAGTAAAATTTACAAGTCTTAGTGACAAAGAAAAGATCCTGAAAGCAGCCCGGGAAAAGAAGTCTGTAACGTACAATGGTAAAAATATTAGATTGGCAGCAGACTTATCCACAGAGACCTGGCAGGCCAGAAAGAGCTGGCATGATATATTCAGAGTACTAAATGAGAAAAACATGCAGCCAAGAATACTATATCCAGCTAGGCTATCATTGAAAATAGAAGGAGTGATTAAGCTTCCAGGACAAACAAAAACTGAAAGAATTTGCAAATACCAAACCAGCTCTACAGGAAATATTGAAAGGGGTCCTCTAAGCAAAGAGAGACCCTAAAAGTAGTAGATCAGAAAGAAACAGAGACAATATACAGTAACAGTCACCTTACAGGCAATACAATGGCACTAAATTCATATCTCTCAATACTTACCCTGAATGTGAATGGGCTAAATGCCCCAATCAAAAGACACAGGGTATCAGAATGGATAAAAAAACAAAACCCATCTATATGTTGCCTACAAGAAACTCATCTTAAACCCGAAGACACCTCCAGGTTTAAAGTGAGGGGGTGGAAAAGAATTTACCATGCTAATGGACATCAGAAGAAAGCAGGAGTGGCAATCCTTATAGCAGATCAATTAGATTTTAAGCCAAAGACTATAATAAGAGATGAGGAAGGACACTATATCATACTCAAAGGAACTGTCCAACAAGAAGATCTAACAATTTTAAATATCTATGCCCCTAACGTGGGAGCAGCCAACTATATAAACCAATTAATAACAAAATCAAAGAAACACATCGACAAGAATACCATAATAGTAGGGGATTTTAACACTCCCCTCACTGAAATGGACAGATCATCCAAGCAAAAGATCAACAAGGAAATCAAGGCCTTAAATGACACACTGGACCAGATGGACATCACAGATATATTCAGAACATTTCATCCCAAAGCAACAGAATACACATTCTTCTCTAGTGCACATGGAACATTCTCCAGAATAGATCACATTCTTGGTCCTAAATCAAGTCTCAACCGGTATCAAAAGATTGGGATCATTCCCTGCATATTTTCAGACCACAATGCTCTAAAGCTAGAACTCAATCACAAGAGCAAATTTGGAAAGAACCCAAATACATGGAGACTAAACAGCATCCTTCTAAAGAATGAATGGGTCAACCAGGAAATTAAAGAAGAATTGAAAAAATTCATGGAAACAAATGATAATGAAAACACAACGGTTCAGAATCTGTGGGACACAACAAAGGCAGTCCTGAGAGGAAAATATATAGCGGTATAAGCCTTTCTCAAGAAACAAGAAAGGTCTCAGGTACACAACCTAACCCTACACCTAAAGGAGCTGGAGAAAGAACAAGAAAGAAACCCTAAACCCAGCAGGAGAAGATAAATCATAAAGATTAGAGCAGAAATCAATGAAATAGAAATCAAAAAAACAATAGAACAAATCAACGAAACTAGGAGCTGGTTCTTTGAAAGAATTAATAAGATTGATAAACCCCTGGCCAGACTTATCAAAAAGAAAAGAGAAAGGACCCAAATAAATAAAATCATGAATGAAAGAGGAGAGATCACAACCAACACCAAAGAAATACAGACAATTATAAGAACATACTATGAGCAACTCTACGCCAACAAATTTGACAATCTGGAAGAAATGGATGCATTCCTAGAGACATATAAACTACCACAACTGAACCAGGAAGAAATAGAAAGCCTCAACAGACCCATAACCAGTAAGGAGATTGAAACAGTCATCAAAAATCTCCA
The DNA here is from genome assembly GCF_902655055.1 of Lutra lutra. Lineage (NCBI taxonomy): Eukaryota > Metazoa > Chordata > Mammalia > Carnivora > Mustelidae > Lutra > Lutra lutra. The sequence goes on along the minus strand of NC_062280.1, from coordinate 52,243,783 downwards.
AACAAACAAAAGCCCAGGGCCAGACGGCTTCCCGGGGGAATTCTACCAAACATTTAAAGAAGAACTAATTCCTATTCTCCTGAAACTGTTCCAAAAAATAGCAATAGAAGGAAAACTTCCAAACTCATTTTATGAGGCCAGCATCACCTTGATCCCAAAACCAGACAAGGATCCCAACAAAAAAGAGAACTACTGACCAATATCCTTGATGAACACAGATGCAAAAATTCTCGCCAAAATACTAGCCAATAGGATTCAACAGTACATTAAAAGGATTATTCACCACGACCAAGTGGGATTTATTCCAGGGCTGCAAAGTTGGTTCAACATCCGCAAATCAATCAATGTGATACAACACATTAATAAAAGAAAGAACAAGAACCATATGATACTCTCCATAGATGCCGAAAAAGCATTTGACAAAGTACAGCATCCCTTCCTGATCAAAACTCTTCAAAGTGTAGGGATAGACGGCACATACCTCAATATTATCAAAGCCATCTATGAAAAACCCACCGCAAATATCATTCTCAATGGAGAAAAACTGAAAGCTTTTCCGCTAAGGTCAGGAACACGGCAGGGATGTCCGTTATCACCACTGCTATTCAAAATAGTACTAGAAGTCCTAGCCTCAGCAATCAGACAACAAAAGGAAATTAAAGGCATCCAAATCGGCAAAGAAGAAGTCAAACTATCACTCTTCGCAGATGATATGATACTATATGTGGAAAACCCAAAAGACTCCACTCCAAAACTGCTAGAACTTGTACAGGAATTCAGTCAAGTGTCAGGATATAAAATCAATGCACAGAAATCAGTTGCATTTCTCTACACCAACAACAAGACAGAAGAAAGAGAAATTAAGGAGTCCATCCCATTTACAATTGCACCCAAAACTATAAGATACCTAGGAATAAACCTAACCAAAGAGACTAAGAATCTATACTCAGAAAACTATAAAGTACTCATGAAAGAAATTGAGGAAGACACAAAGAAATGGAAAAATGTTCCATGCTCCTGGATTGGAAGAATAAATATTGTGAAAATGTCTATGCTACCTAAAGCAATCTACACATTTAATGCAATTCCTATCAAAGTACCATCCATTTTTTTCAAAGAAATGGAACAAATAATCCTAAAATTTATATGGAACCAGAAAAGACCTCAAATAGCCAAAGGAATATTGAAAAAGAAAGCCAAAGTTGGTGGCATCACAATTCCGGACTTCAAGCTCTATTACAAAGCTGTCATCATCAAGACAGCATGGTACTGGCACAAAAACAGACACATAGATCAATGGAACAGAATAGAGAGCCCAGAAATGGACCCTCAACTCTATGGTCAACTCATCTTCGACAAAGCAGGAAAGAATGTCCAATGGAAAAAAGACAGCCTCTTCAATAAATGGTGTTGGGAAAATTGGACAGCCACATGCAGAAAAATGAAATTGGATCATTTCCTTACACCACACACGAAAATAGACTCAAAATGGATGAAGGATCTCAATGTGAGAAAGGAATCCATCAAAATCCTTGAGGAGAACACAGGCAGCAACCTCTTCGACGTCAGCCGCAGCAACATCTTCCTAGGAACATCACCAAAGGCAAGGGAAGCAAGGGCAAAAATGAACTTTTGGGATTTTATCAAGATCAAAACTTTTGCACAGCAAAGGAAACAGTTAACAAAACCAAAAGACAACTGACAGAATGGGAGAAGATATTTGCAAATGACATATCAGATAAAGGGCTAGTGTCCAAAATCTATAAAGAACTTAGCAAACTCAACACCCAAACAACAAATAATCCAATCAAGAAATGGGCAGAGGACATGAACAGACATTTCTGCAAAGAAGACATCCAGATGGCCAACAGACACATGAAAAAGTGCTCCATATCACTCGGCATCAGGGAAATACAAATCAAAACCACCATGAGATATCACCTCACACCAGTCAGAATGACTAAAATTAACAAGTCAGGAAATGACAGATGCTGGCGAGGATGCGGAGAAAGGGGAACCCTCCTACACTGTTGGTGGGAATGCAAGCTGGTGCAACCACTCTGGAAAACAGCATGGAGGTTCCTCAAAATGTTGAAAATAGAACTACCCTATGACCCTGCAATTGCACTGCTGGGTATTTACCCTAAAGATACAAAGGTAGTGATCCGAAGGGGCACGTGCACCCGAATGTTTATAGCAGCAATGTCTACAATAGCCAAACTATGGAAAGAACCTAGATGTCCATCTACAGACGAATGGATAAAGAAGATGTGGTATATATACACAATGGAATACTATGCAGCCATCAAAAGAAATGAAATCTTGCCATTTGCGACGACGTGGATGGAACTAGAGGGTATCATGCTTAGCGAAATAAGTCAATCGGAGAAAGACAACTATCATATGATCTCCCTGATATGAGGAAGTGGAGATGCAACATGGGGGGTTAAGGGGGTTGGAGAAGAATAAATGAAACAAGGTGGGATTGGGAGGGAGACAAACCATAAGTGACTCTTAATCTCACAAAACAAACTGAGGGTTGATGGGGGGAGGGGGTGAGAGGGGGGTGGGGTTATGGATATTGGGGAGGGTATGTGCTATGGTGAGTGCTGTGAAGTGTGTAAACCTGGCGATTCGCAGACCTGTACCCCTGGGGATAAAAATATATGTTTATAAAGCTGTAAAAAAAAAAGTAAAAGAAAAAAGAAAGGATGAATACTCAAGTTTTGTAGCAACATGGACGGGACTGGAAGAGATTATGCTGAGTGAAATAAGTCAAGCAGAGAGAGTCAATTACCATATGGTTTCACTTATTTGTGGAGCATAACAAATAGCATGGAGGACAAGGGGAGATGGAGAGGAGAAGGGAGTTGAGGGAAATTGGAAGGGGAGGTGAACCATGAGAGACTATGGACTCTGAAAAACGATCTGAGAATTTTGAAGGGGTGGGGGGTGGGAGGTTGGGGGCACCAGGTGGTGGGTATTATAGAGGGCACAGCTTGCATGGAGCACCGGGTGTGGTGCAAAAATAATGAATACTGTTATGCTGAAAAAATAAAAAATTAATAAAAAAAAAACTGGGAAAACAGAGCCTCTACCCAAAAGGACAGCTTTGAGGTAGGAAAGGCAGAGATACCATCTTCCCAGAAGTTCCCCACCTGAGGTGCAGCAATCCACAATCAGGAGGATCTCAAAAATTCAGAATTTTTCCCTAAGGAGTAAAAGGGTTTTGCTCTGTATCAGGCACCCCAACCCTTAGATCCTGCATGAGAGAGTTGAGCCCTGTAAATAGCAGGCTTTGAAACCTGACAGGAATTACATTCAGGAAAACTATATAACTATAGGGAAAAGAGAACCTGCTCTAAAGGACTCATGTGCAGATTCACTTAACCTGGGACCCAGCAAAAACAAACAAACAAACAAACAAAAATAAAACGAAAAAAATTTTGAAAAGTGCCTAACCATATGGAAAGGAGACCCAATTAAGTACCTGTCAGAGAGGCAGGAAACCATTAGGACTTGCCCTAGGGATGGAGTTATGGGCAGGTGCCATATTTATGACTTTCTACCTTGCTAAGGTTCATGCCTGCAGTACAGTTTGGAACTATCTCATCTACTTGCTAGAACTGGTGGGTGCTCCCAGCTGAGAACTCCATGAATCCCACACTACAACTGCGTTCCTACACCCCATCCTCTTGCCACAAGGCACTCACAGGGGCAGATCAGAGCACCAGCACCACTTGCTCCCACTCCCCAGCCACTGCCCCCTTGGGGGAGCAAGCTTCCTTGTGATTGCACAGGGTCCTGCGTAGAATGCAGGATATTCAACCATGAGAAAGAAGGAAATTCTAACATTTGCAACAACGTGGATGGACTTTGAGGGTATTATGCTAAGTGAAACAAATCAGACACAGAAAGACAAATAAGCTAGGATCTCCCTTACATATGAAATCTAAAAGAGCCAAACTGCTAGGGGGAAACAAACAAAAAGACAAGAATGGTGGTTACCAGGAGCGGGGGGAATGGGGGAAATGGAGAGCTATTGGTCGAAGGATACAAATTTCCAGTTAAAGGAAGAACAAGTTCTGGAGATCTAATATGCAGCATAGGGTTTATAGCTAATATTGTTATATTATGTACAGTTTATATAGCCATAGTTTAAGTTAAAATATTGTATTTTGTATGTTGTTTAAATAGTAGATCTTAATTGCTCTCACCACAAAAAGGAAATGTACTATGGTGAGGTGTTCTCTAGCACTAAGGGAGTAATCATTTTGCAATGCATAAGTGCATCAAAGCCATACATGTGCCCCTTCAATGTATACAATGTTGTACATCCATTATACCTCAATAAAGCTGTGGGCGGGGGGCACAAAATGAGGCCCACACGTCTTAATGTTGTTTTAGAAACCATTAAATGCTTACAGAGCTAAAACTAGAATAACAATTTTATAATTTAAAATAATAATCTTTCCCCAACACTAGGAACTCATATAAACTTTAATTTTATAGTTTCAGTTAACTAGAACACAAAGAAGTAAAAACTCGTCAGGGGTTATAAAGCAAGTAAGTAGCAGATCCAATTCAAATCCATGAATTGTGACACTCCATTTTCTCTCTCTCTCTCTCTCTATATATATATATTTAAGAATTTTATTTATTTTTTTGACAGACAGAGATCACAAGTAGGCAGAGAGGCAGGCAAAGAGAGAGGAGGAAGCAGGATCCCCACTGAGCAGAGAGCCCGATGTGGGGCTCGATCCGAGGACCCTGGGATCATGACCTGAGCCGAAGGCAGAGGCTTTAACCCATTGAGCCACCCAGGTGCCCCTCTCAATATATTTTTATTTCAATTTCAGAAATAGGACTTTTTCTGTTTGGTCACTCAGTCTCGTGCTCAACAACTATTATGTCTTCTATATACATTTCAGGAACCATGCCAGGCATTAAGTGTAGTTTGATGAGGGAAATAAATGTAGTCCTTCCCATCAAGGAGCATACACTTAGTGCAGACACTAAGATTCTAATTATGATAAGGGCCACAAGGAAAGAACTATGATAAAAAATATATATATTATAATATATTTGTTAACTATGATATATATATATATATATATATATATATATACATACACACACACATATATATATATATTATATATTAAGGTCCACAAGGAAAAAACTATGATAAAAAAATAAATACTGAGATAGGTTAGTGAGAGAACATGTTCAAATTAAGGAGGAACAAAGGAACGAAGCTGGAAAAGATGAAAAGAACTACTCATATATTAAGAGTACAAGGTCTATGTGTTGGGCAGAGATCTGGAAATAGAAGCAGTACATTCCAGAAAGAGCACCCATGTGTGACTTCCCTAAGGCACCATCCTGGTTTCTCATGACTGTAATGAATGTATTCATTTCTGTCAAGAATAATTTGTTTTAATGGGGTGTCCTCAGTGCATCAAATCAAGGGTTTCATGACATTCATATATCTTATTACCAGTGATGGTTACTGTGATCACTTCATTAAGTTGCTGTGTGCTGGGTTACTTTAGTGTAAATTTAATATTTTCTTTCTGTAGTTGGTGAGTATCTTGAGGATTACACACATCCTGTTTCTCTTCTACCTTTGCTCACTGATTTGCCTCCATTGGTGGATCTTGCCTATAATAGTTGTCACTGAAGTATTTGTCTAATGGTTCTTCTCTATTTCCTTTTTCCTTTTACGTGTATGGATTGAAATTCTACTGTGAGATAGAGCTGTCTCTTACCTTCCACTTATTTATTCTTTATTTATATGGGTAAGGATTCATGAGTTTGTTTTTAGGGTTAAAATTCATAAAATTATCATTCGTTATCGTGCTGGTCAAATTGTTCCAACTTTGGCCATTACTCCCTTCAGTTTTGTCCCCTGTGTTGTTTCAACAAAACTCTTTTTTGTTTTTAAGTTGCTGAACATTTCTTTGTTTTCTGGAACTACAAAGGGTTCCAGGCTCATACTATATTTTTTCCTTCCCCTAGCCCTGAAACCAACCAATTCTCCTAAAAGCTCTGGTTTTCTTTTATTGAGTAAGTAATTCTTAACTCAAGAGTGCATATGAGATTCACCTGTGGGCTTTTGAAACCACTCAAGACCTATTGAATCTGAATTTCTGAAGATGCTGCCCAGATACCTGAATTTTTAAAAAGCCATACACATAAGCATATACATTTTTAGGCATATACATTTTCATGGTTGAGAGTCAGTGTTCTAAAAAGCAAGGAGAGCGTCTGCTATTTTTATGACGTGATAAAGAATGAAGTAAAAAATGTCCAGATTTACCCATCCACTACAAATAGCCCTCTGGCAAAGACTCCTGTAATAATAAACCCAGCATAACTCCTTTTTTACATTCTCCCAGTCTCTTATCCAGATCAACTACTAGTCTCTTCTGGTCTAGAATCAAAGCCTTGGCAGAGAAAGACGCTAAGAACCTAAGATAAAAGAACAGTTGCTAACTTAAAAAATAAAGAACTGAGAAGGGGGTGAAAGGTAAGGTAAAACTAAACCCCATAGGAGAGAAAGCTGTTAATTGTGAGAAGAAAACAAAAGAGCTCCCACTGAGTACTGAGTATGAAAGAAAATTTGGAAAGCGCAAGGAGAATCTTGAAGTGTTTGGTGGGTCCTGAATTTGATCCTTTGTTATGTTCTTCCATAGATCTGAGTAAAGAATAAAATTCATGCTGGGGCACCTGGGTGACACAGTCAGATGGGTCTCGGATTCTTGGTTTCAGCTCAGGGCATGATCTTGGGGTCCTGATATCGAGTCCTACGTGGGGGCTCCAAGCTCATTGCAGAGCCTGCTTGAGAATCTTTCTCCCCCTCCCTCTGCCCTTCCTGGTCATGTGCTATCTAGAAATAAATAAATAAATCTTCTAAAAAAGAATAAAATTCATGTTTGTTTAGGTTATTAACCATTTCTCAAACATAAAAGAAACTCAACGCTTGCACCCTTACTATAGTTTTCTAGTATGTTCCCTTTCTCTGTCTCTCAAATGGTTATTTCACATCTCCTTTCACTTCAAATATCCTATATACACCCATCCTCTAAGCGATGCCCTCTCTTCATATCTCACTAAGAAAATAGAAACAATAAAATGAGGAATCCCTTCTCTGCCCAGCGCCTTACTTGCAAGCTACCAAAGTTGTATTCACACTTCTCTTTCTATCCTGTTACTATGAATAAAATGTCTCTATTCCCATTAAAGGCCAACACTCATCCTTCTCCATCCCCCAACCTGCTGCAAACTCCCCAGCTCCTAAATGACTAGGTCTCTGCCTTTAGACCCTTTGCCTCCTTAATCCATTTAGCCAAATTAATCATCCAGTAAAATAAATGATTTTTTCATTCTATCAGGATTTACTGAGGATTTATCATACATCAGGCACTGAAAATCTGTTTTCCAAAAAAATAAGCAAACAGATACATTTAACAGTTCCAGTCTAAATAAAGACACAGTTGCACTACCATTCTATAATATAATATTGGCACATATCCAGCCAGAAGTAGCATAGAGGAATGAGAATTTTGCCCTCAACCACTCCATTTCAAGTCATATCATTTCCTTGGACTAAAATAAAACAGGGTCATCATTAGTCTTTCTCTATGGTCACCCCAACCCCACAGTTCTGCAATCAGTAGCCAGAGTGATTCCTCAAAAAAAAAAAAAAAAAAAAAAAAAGAATTTAATCATGTAATTGCTGTCACACATGGCCTGTTGACAGAATATAGGCAAGACTCCTTAACTAACCTACCAGGGGTCACAGTGGGTTGGCACTTGCCAACCCATCTAGCCTCTTGCTTCCCACCAAAATGAGCCCTTTTAATTTCTCAGACACTCCTTTTCTCTCTCACCTCAGAATCTCTGAATGTAAATTACTATCCTCTTCGCAGAAAATTTCTTCTTCATCCATTTGTCCAGCTAACTCCTCATCAGCATGTAAGTTAATTCAAGCTGCAAGTTTCCCTCAATTCCCCTAGATAAAGTACACGGAGCACCCGCATTAGGTGGCCCCATAGGATCATGTACTTTGTCATAACACCTATCATGTTTTATGACTTCCATTCATTACCAACCTGGCTTTTTCACCAAATGAGGTTCTAAGAAGGCATAGATTATCTTGCTTACTGTTGTTATCTTAGTGTATATCCCAGTGTTTGATACATAGCTGTTGCTCAGCAAAAGTTTGTTCACTCAGTGAACAATCAGAACAGTTCATTGCTTGCTCATAGTGAAAAGATGGGTAAATATTTCTAGGAGTTTCATAGATACAGGAAGACTTGATAGCAAAAGGACTAGCAAGTGCAAAGCTCAGAAGCTTGAAGTAGCAGCACAAGTTCAGGGGACCGCCAGGGACTCCCTGCTGTGGGAGCAGAGTGGGCGAGGTCAGAAAAGTGGGGACGTCTGGCTGGGAAGAAAATGGACCAGAATAAGATGGTGTCTATGATATATGAAGCAAGCATACCTTATAGGAAGTTACTGAAGCGTTTAAAGCCCTTTAATTATGCTATTAAGGAAAAGATAGAAAACCAGCTTGGGCTACAGTATTCCTTCCCCAATATTCAACCTGTAAATGGACCAAAAGATGGGAAGGATGATGGATCTTAGGGTGATATTTACCATCTAACCATAACACTTAGAAACTCTCAAATCTTCAGGGGGTTGGGGGAAGGGAAAAGAATTCCATCTGTGCGTTCTTCTCTTCCCACATTCTCCTGGCCTGGTTACTGACCAGGATTTGGGGACAGGAAGGCAGCATTCTGCTAGAGGTAGCAGGATCCTGGCAGGCATCCAATAGCATGGTTTCAGTAACCGATAGCATAAAGAAACAGGCATCTGCGTGATCCTCATCCTGAGTCCTTTACAAATCTCTGGGCAATAGCAACATGAGTGGTGGGCCCTGGAGGAGAAATCCTAGTAAGTTCTCTGGGAATGAGGGGTGAAAGATGAGAAGGGATGGTCTGAACTAGCCTCTAACTGTAGAAATGCTCATGCATGAACTTCATCCCCAAACTCCCAACTCTCCTGGAGGAGCAGAAGCCAGGGCCCAGGCTTTCAGCCCACCCTCAAAGTTGGCATGTTATTAGCAAGAAGTGGCTGATAGGTATGGCCAGCTACTGCAAAAGTCAGAACATTAAGAACTGGAACAGAAGTAGCAGAGCTGTGTAACAGAGAAGGGAGATCAAAATCACCATTCACTTTCAGAGATGGGGAAGATGCAAATAAGATAAAAGAGGAACATGAAGTCTGAAAACAGCCAATTGGTGATGGTGGGCTTGAAAAATAGCTTCACTGCAATAAGGAACAAAGTGGATGTGTTTAAAAAAAAAAAAAAAAGATTTAATAGACCTAAAAAATGATTTCATAAACTGGAAGATTAGGGCCAGGAAGTCTTCAAGAAAGAATCAACAAAAGATAAAAGGGAGGAAATAATGGAGAGCAGATAGATGAGAATTTAATAAAAATGTCAACCTAAGAATTCCAGAGTGAGAACAAAGAACATACAGGAGTATTTGGAGAAATAATGAAAATGAATTCACCAGAATTAGAGAAAAATAAGATATCTCAAATTAGAAGTAATGCCATGTTATAAGTATCCCTTAGAAAACAGTACCTGGGGGTGCCTGGGTGGCTCAGTGGGTTAAGCCTCTGCCTTTGGCTCAGGTCATGATCTCAGGGTCCTGGGATCGAGCCCCACATTGGGCTCTCTGCTCGGTGGGGAGCCTGCTTCCTCCTCTCTCTCTCTCTGCCTGCCTCTCTGCCTACCTGTGATCTCTGTCTGTCAAATAAATAAATAAATAAAATCTTAAAAAGAAAACAGAACCTGAAGCAAAGCTTCCAGGCTAAAGATTTTTTGGAAACTGCGAGAGTAAGTGAAAAAAGGGAAGTGAAACAAAGAAAGAGAGAAGCAAATACTAGGTGGTATGTTTCCAGGTTCACCACTGCTGTACAAAGTAAATCACAGCTGGGTGCTCAGTTACATGCATCCTATCCCAGAGACCCAGGGTCTCAGGGAATAGGATTTATCTGCCACCTCTTCCCATCTTCTGTCCTTCATTAGTCAAAGTTGTCCTCCTAGGATGTTAACTTCCCTAAAACTCTGATTTGTTTATGTACCTCTCCCACCTTCCAACTGGCTGCCTCTCCAACAGCTAGAAGCCACCCCCCACACTTCTGGGCTTCCTCTGAGCAAGACAGTAATGGGAAAACTCAGAGCTTCCCTGCGTCTGGTCAGGCCTACCCTGAGCATTGAAGTCAAAGCAGTTGGCATCTTCAAGGCTATGCTGAAGCTGTGGCCTTAATCAGGGGACTGTGAGACAGCCATCAGCTTTAGTGGAGTCCAGACTCTCTAATAAGCAAGTGGCCAAAGACCAGGGACAGGAAAGACTAAGCAAATGTGGGGAAGTCCACTAATTTGATTAACTGCAAATGCAAAACCGAATAAAAGACATCCTCTCCATGACCCACCCCAGACCCTCGTCAAATAAAACATACCCTTTTTCAAAACAACCAAAGGAATTGAAAGCTTATGTCCACATAAAAACCTTCATGTGGAATATATAGCAGCTTTATGCGTAATACTCGCCCGACGTTGGGATCAAGCAAAATGGATAAACTTGTCCATCCAGACAATGTAATATTACTTAGTACTAAAAAGAGAAGATCTACCAAGCCATGAAAAGATATGCAGGAAACTTAAATGCATATTACTAAGTGAAAGAAGCCACTCTGAAAAGGCAAAGCTATGGAGACAGTAAAAGGTTCAGTGGTTGCCAGAAACTAGGAGAGGAGGAGTGATGAACAGTGAAAGCACAAAGGATTTTTAGGGCAGCAAGACGACTCTGTAGGATACAATAATGGTGAGTACATGTCATTGTACATTTGTTCAAACCCTCAAAAGGTACAACACCAAAAGTAATCCATAATGTAAGCTCTGGACTTTGGATGATAATGATGTGTCAGTGAAGGTCATGAGTTAAAACCAATGTATCACTCTGCTGGAGGATGATAATAGTGGGGGTAGGGGGTGTATGGGAATTCTGTCCCTTCCAGTACATGCTGCTGTGAACCTACGGTTTCTCTAAGATCTATTGAAACACACGCAAGTACACATGCATGCGCGACACACACACACACACAAACACACACACATCTGAAAGCTTCCCAAGATGAAGAAGATCACTTATAAAGGAACGTGACCAAATTTATTGATACCAACACTGGATACAAGAGGCTAATGGAGTATTTTCTTCATAGCTTTGAAGGAAAAAAACTTTGAACTTAGATAGTCATGCAGAGTTAAAATTTCCCTTAAAAGTTAATGAAGATGGGACGCCTGGGTTGCTCAGTTGGTTAAGCAGCTGCCTTTGGCTCAGGTCATGATCCCAGCGTCCTGGGATCGAGTCCCGCATTGGGCTCCTTGCTCAGCAGGGAGCCTGCTTCTCCCTCTTCCTCTGCTGCCCCTATGCTTGCCTGTGCGCTCACACGCTCTCTCTCGCTTTCTCTCTCTCTGACAAATAAATAAATAAATAAAATCTTAAAAAAAAAAAAAAGTTAAGTGAAAATATTCTCTGGAGCCTAAGTTTTTGGGTAATTTACAAAGTGAGTTGTCTTTGAAAACAAAACATATAGAGACTGTACTCTAGCAATAAGAAAAGATTGTCCAGGAGGAAGAAACAGATATAGATAGTAAAAGAGTAACTGAATAAAGTGTTTTGTTGCCTAAGTCAATCATGACCAATGAAAATATAAATAAATCCAAAACTCAGGCACGACAAAGGAAGAGGGTAGGAAATAAGGGGGGGTGGGAGGAAATAGGGGGAAATATTAGATCCATTCATGGCCTTGATTGTGGTGATGGTGCCATGGGTGTATACTCATCACCAAACTCACTGAATTGTATACATTAACTATGTAGAGCCCTTCATGAGATATGTCAATCATACCTCAATAAAGTGGTTTTCAGAAAAAGAAGAGGGTAGGAGCAAGTGACCTGAGGGAAGTGAAATTGGCTCAGATTATCTTCTTATTCACTAGATACAGATATCAATGAGCTTAGACACTAACAAAGAAAAACAAGCAAAGTTTTGGTCTGCGTAATGTAGGGATGACCACAGACAATACATTGGAAAGTGTAGCTTCCAAAGAAGCAGAAGAATTTGATTTGTTCAAGGGAATGAGGAAGGAAAAAAAAATAGAAAAGAAAAAAAAAGAGAGAATTATGGAAAATAAAATTCCCTGAATAGGAGGACAAAATTAAGTTCTAGGAGGGAAGCAATTTCAATAAATATCAATCTGTAATAGTAAATAAGATTCAGAAACTCTCAAATTGGAAGAAGAAAAGGACCAGGAAGACGTTGTCTTTGAGAAATATATTTAACCCCAAAGGATACAGCTAGACTAAAAACAAAACAAATGGAAATGTACTTATCCAATTATGTAGCGCTATCATTATGAATTCAATGGAGATTCATTTTATCCTATGGATTACAATTCAGTCCTCCGACTGGGACTCTGGCATCCCACGGATGATTCTTTTCTTTGAGATTTTCTCAGATCGTAGAAAATTTTTTAAATCAGCAAATAACATATGTTGAAAATTATTAATTAATATTACAGAGGCCTGCTGCTACGGAAACCTAATATATTTCATATGGAGACCAAATGTTCAAACAACACTGGAGTAAACTCAGCTGGGCAGAAAACAGTTTCACTCCTTCTTTACCAGGCATCTGTTTTTCTTTCCCCAAAGGCAGATTAAAAATGAGTAATGTCGTCATCACCGTAATAATCTTTTTGCTCCTCACAGGCAAGTTAAAAATGAGTAATTATCATCATCATCATCATCACTAACATCTGACCGCGTGTTCTTAATACATGCCAGGTGTTGTCCTAAATCTTTCACCAGGTAGTGACTCATTTCCTCGGCACGTAACCCTATGGGACAGATGCTGTTAATTCTCCCAATTTTATAGATGAGGAAGTCAAAACACTAAGGCATTAATAGCACAGAGTTAGTAAGTAGAGGAGTTGTGACTGGAATATAAACAATCAGGCTCCAGAGCTTCTGGTCCTTACCGTTCTACATACTGCTGCTGTCGATAAATTTACAAATACTGCTTTCATTCGCGTCTGCTGTAAAAACTGCATACCCCTCTCAAGCAGGGCGGTTTTTTTCTTCCACAGATTTTATTCACTATGCCTAAACGTTGTGTAGGGGTTCTTTACACCACTACATTGCTCCTTCCAAACTAAAGAACCCTTTTCTTCCCTAAAAACCCAGTTTTGACGCTCGAACCATCAGTCTTCACCATGTGCTGCTTTGCTTTGTAAGGCAGTCAACTACAGGTTGTAGGGTCCTCCTCCTTTCCTTAAGGAGTGAGACCTGGATCATGGGCATTCTCTCCCACACTCCTGCTATGGGTTTAAGTGGTTTCAGGATCTTTAGAGATAAGCCTGACGATCCCGTGGACTCCTCCAACAACCCTGTTGCTGCCATATCTCAGCCCCTCTCAACCCTCTCATACAGTAGATCATACACCTCCTTTTGTTCCCATGAATGAATGCTACTTTATTTACTAGTTTTAAATTTAAAATTTGAAAAAAAACCTATTATAACAAGCAATTGATTTTGCATCTCCTTCCTAATTTCATAGTGAAGAAAGAACGCAGCCTTTCTCTCCAGCACACTAATTTTATTACCCAGACTTCAATTACTCCTCAACCCCAGTGGGACCTGATTTTATCCGACCACCTACTCCTGCCCCTCCATCTCCTTCCTGTCTTAGCTTCTCTGTTACCCATGTGACACTACATAGTTCAAAATTATAAATACTTGCTTGTATTCACTCAGAAAATTCATGCTCCTACTCCATTTTGTTGTATGGTTTTGGTAAGAACCCAACCCTGATAAAAATCAACGCTCTTAATCACTTCATTTACGCTACACTTCTACTCACACAGACGACCAGTGGCTAGTGAAAACATACAACCGTGATAACTGGCTTGATTTCATGACCACTGATCTCATGTGGTCCTGGTCCATTCATTTTCCCTCTCTCCTAGAATGATGATACTCTCTTGCCTCAGATATCTAACACATTCTCCCTTTTGGCTATTTCATTGAGACAAAAGAAATACCAAAAGTTCCTTGTCTACACTCAAGGACATTCTTTTAGAAATTTCTCCTTTTGTCCTGCCTCACAGATTTCTTCCTTTCGGCCAAATCATTCCCATGAGCATGCAAACATATCAAAAGAGAAGGGAGGGAGGGGAGGAAGGGAGAGAAGAAGAAATGGAGGGGGGGGCAGGTATGGGGAAGAGAGAGGGAGGGAAAGAGGGAAAGCTTTTATCTTTACCTCTCCAGTGAGTCTGCTCTGGCCCTCCTCATTGCTACAAACCACAGTGGTCAAGTGTCCCCCCTCCCCAGTATTTGACTGGTCAGCCTCTCCAGCTTGAAACATATTCTTCAGTTGAAATCTGTAACACAGATCTCTGATCTGCCTCTTGTCTCGCTAACTACACTGTTTCCCTTTCCTTTGCTGAAACACTCCACTCCCTCCAGCTTCTAGACCAGTGATTTTCAATTTGGGATGCACGTAAGAATCACCTGTTGCCACTTACAACAACGTGGATGAACTTAGAGGGTATTATGCTAAGTGAAATAAGTCAGGGAAAGACCGTATGATAGACCTTATCAAATACCGTTGATTTCACTTAGAAGTGGGCTCTAAAAATACATAAATAAATAAAACAAGCCAAGCAGAAACAGACCCATAAATACAGAGAACAAACTGTTTGTTGCCAGAGGGAGACCTTTGTTGAAGGTCTGGGCAAAATTGGCGAAGGGGAGGGGTAGGTACAGGCTTCCAGTTACAGAAAATGCAGCCTGGAGAACACAGCCAAGGGTATTGTAGTACCACTGTGTGGGGATGGATAGGAGCTACACTTGTGCTGAGCACAGCATAATGCATAAACTTGTTCAATCACTACGTTGTACATCTGAGACTAATGTAACACTGTATGTCAATGATATTCCAATGATACTCCAAAAAGAAAAAAAAAAGAAAGAATCATCCAGTGAACTTTTAAAATGCATTAATGCCCAGGTCTCAACTAGACTAATTAAATCAGAATCTCTGGGGGCAAGGTGAGAGGTTTAGGCAATTTTGTTAAATGTCCAGGGGTGATTCCAATGTGCAGCCCGGGGAGAAGTACCTCAGTAAACACAGGAGTGCCTCAGAGCTTGTCTCTGACCTTGAACCTTTTCCATCTGCACTTCCCTAGGTGATCCCATCCAATCTCAGCTTCAGATCCTTCAACACCTGGTTTCTTCTAAATGTTATCTTCAGCCCACACCTTTCTCCTAAACCCTGGAATTCCATTTGTAACTCCGTGTTGTCGCCTGCTTTGGGATGTCTAATCTCCTTTTCCCAAGTTCACATGTCCTTCTGCTTGCATCCCCATCTCAGGAAGTAACGAGTCTATCTCTACGGCTACATGGACCCCCACAGAGTAAATGTTGTTATCTTGGAGTCATCATTATGACTCTCTTTCCTTTATGCGTCGTCTCCAAATCGTCAGCCATCTCTGCTTCAAAATCAATCCAGAATCTGATTGCTTATCTCACCACTTTCAATATTAAGCTCCGACTTGAGCTCTTACCTTTTTTCTCTGCATTATTACTATGGTTCATATCTGGTCTTCTCGCTGCTACTCTTCACCAGGACAGCAGAGTGATCCTTTCACAGCGTTATTTAGATTATGTTACCCCACTGCTAAGAACTGCCCAATGGCACCAGTGCCCTGAACTTTCTTCATGATATGACTCCCTGCTCCTTCCATTCTCTCTCTTACTGTTTCCACTCTAGCAAATCAGGTATTGTACTGTTCTGAGGCGTGCCAGATACACTCTTGCTTTTGTACTTGGCATTCCATCTGCCTGGAACATTCTTCCAAGTAACTCCCCTGACTCATGTTGTCTCATCACCATGGTCCTTCCTTGGCCAACTGATGTAAAATAACACCTCCCTACCTATACTCAGTATTACCCTTCTTTGCTTTATATGTGTTTGTTTTTTATCTCCCCGAACCAAACACAAGCTCCTTGAGGACAGGATCTTTAAGCACGGATTGGTTCTTGGCATGTTAAAGATACTCAGTAATCACTTGCTGAATATTGGAGTCAAGCTGGGGAGCTAAGGCTTCTGGCCATAATTTCTGTGGTGCTATTGTAAATAATGGAACATCAAAGGACAAGATAAGGCTTTTGGAAACAATATATACCTCGGAAATCTTTCCCCTTGCCCCTTTCATTAGAATTATCCCTTCGATTTGGGTGGGAAAGTAAAATTGGGACAAGACTAAAAATATTGCAATACTGTGGCTTAAAATAAATCATTGTGAGATCTGCATTCTCTGAGTCACCCTGAGGCTGGAACATTTTCTGCTTGCATTGAAATACTCTGTCTCTTTTCTAAATTCTCCGAGACCCTAAGGGGCCACGGCTCCAGAGAGATAAATCCTAGTATGGGCACCAAAACATTCATCAGGTAAGTAAAATCAAACAACATAGTGCAAGGAGAAAATGACATCAAAATGTATTTTGAGTGTAAAAAAATAAGTCTCATTAAAGGCCAAACTCAGTTCTGTACCTGAACCAAATATTTTAAATTACACGCAGAACCCCACCCCTCCTCCCCCATTCCCCCATTGCTGACATGAAACTGGACTTCTTGAAAAACTTTATAATCCACAGAGCCAAAAAAGAAAGGCCAATTCTGAGACTCTCTTAGGGGCTAAAGCTTTGCACGTTATAACTAGAGAGAGGAAGACAATAATAGCAATAGAGAGCTTGGGGGGCTCAGTCTGCTAAGCATCTACCTTTGGTTCGCTCAGGTCATGATCCCAGGGTCCTGGGATCCAGTTCCTCCTTGGGCTCTCTGCTCAGGGGGGAGTGTCCTTCTCCCTCTCCTTCTGCTGCTCTCTCTCTGTCAAATAAATAAATAAAATCTTAAAAAAAAATAGTAGTAATTAGTTACTCATAGTTAGCCCATCCCTTGGCTAAACTAAGATCTCTCTCTTTCTCTCACACACACATACATACACATACACAGAGTTAAATGTTGCATGCTGCTGAAATTTGATACCTCTTATTTACATGTTAACAACTAAATGATCTTCTATAACAATACTTTTGACAAGCTCCATCTACTCAATTTACTTGCAAAATATCTGTAAATAGTTTATCCAGGCTTTTCTGTACTGCCTGTGCATTAATCTAATTATTCACAACAGTTGCAAGCTCTTAAATATAAGCAAAGGTTATTACTCCTTTATTTTACAATTTTAGGACAAAAATCCTTAAAGATTAAACAAAGGAGAAAAATTCTTTCGAGAGTCACAGAGATGTATGAACACAGCATGCTGTCTCTACACACACTAGATGTCACTGCGTGACCTGAAATATGGGCTATAATTTCATCCATTTCTTTACAATCCTTATAAGCAAGATAGCAAAGGTACAAAATAATCTCGAGGTATGTTTCCCAAAAGGTAGGCACCTTTGCTTGTATTTGGTCAACTGTATCCATAAAAACAAATTCTTGACACATTAAACTAGAAAATACTGTAGGTTTTCTTTCCATCATCAACTCCCCCCCTCCCCAAATTCTAATATCAAACAGAAATGTTTGCATTTGATGAGTAAATAATGGTCTCTCTGTTAAATGATACTGGGAGAGATTGGAAGAAAATAAAAATGAGGGAATGAATTTAACGTGTTTCAAATTCAGCATAGTTACAAAATATTCTCTATGTGTCAAACATAAGCAGGCACCAGGAGGTCTAAACATGAAGTTATAAACAAAAATTGTGGGAACATAAAGAGACTCATGAAGGATTCAGGCAATGAACATCAGCCCCAAAAGAAATAGAGCAAATCTTCATTTGAAAAACTCATATATGAATATACACATTTGCAGCTGTTTATTTCTTGTTCTTCCTTAGCCTAGAGTGACATTTATCTATTGTATTTAATGATGTAAATATTTAGAGATGTAAATAGGTGTTCAGCAGAAAAGAATTCCATGGTCAAGCAAGTTTGAGAAATATTTGGCTATTTAAAAAAATCAACAGGCTGGGGGCACCTGGGTGGCTCAGTGGGTTAAAGCCTCTGCTTTCAGCTCAGGTCATGATCCCAGGGTCCTTGGGCTCGAGCCCCGCATTGGGCTCTCTGCTCAGCCGGGAACCTGCTTCCTCCTCTCTCTGACTACTTGTAATCTCTGTCTGTCAAATAAATAAATAAATCTTAAAAAAAAAAAAATCAACAGGCTTGTTTTCAATGCAGAATTCCTCAGCTTCTAATATTTGAATGTGGATTATAAGTTTCTAAAAGGGAAATGGAGTACCTATCATGTCTTATTTAACTAGTGATACCATCTTAGGGAATACCAGCATCTCACTGAACAGAGTTCCACTGCAAAGCAGTAGAAGACATGGCAAGGGATGAGAGAAATGTGAAGATTTAAGATTTATGGCTTTTAATATCATATAGATTCCAGGGGGAAAAAAAAGTGATCTTATTTTTACTTAATTACTGGAAATGGACAGATCTGAAAAAACTCTAAAGAGCTAAGATCTTTTTTTTTAAAGTTTGTTTTTCCTTCTTGCAATTAATTTCAATTTAAGAAAAAAACAAACGTTTTATGCAGTATAGTTCAAAACTCATATCAATTATTTAGCTGAAACAAACCAAAAGAAACCTGGAAGAAATTTCATATGCAGTGTAAATTTTAAGCTATGCTCCCAGATTTCCTGATGGTTAAATATTGATTCCCCTCTACCCCTAAGGGGTCTGTCAAAAAGGCTCAGAGAAGCATTCTCCTAGGAGAAACCATAGTTTATGTGAGCTTGGTGAGCTAAAGAAAATAGGATGGTGCTATGTCTTGCAATAGAGGCTGTTAGTGAAGCTTGAGGTGAGTCAAACTCTAAAATACTGTCTGAACATCGGTGGTTGATCAGTGCTAGGCATCTTCCATTTGCCCCATAAGGTTCCACTCCAAGCCCTTCTTCACTTTGCTTTCTTCTGCTGCAGACTGATTTATATGGACAACAGGAACAGGGCTGCCAGAACCTCTGGTTTCCCGTCAGTTGAGTCAATGGGAGCTTTACCTGGCAAAAGACCAAGAGAGGAAGAAAAGTGAGGTCAGGATATTTATTTTCCTGGCTCCCTCCCTCCAACGTTAACTTGACACTAACTTTTCCCTCAGTGGAAGTCCATTGCTCCTCTCAAATCAGCCTTTGGTGAGTTTTAACAAATGTATATACACAGAAACACACCATAGCTGACAGAAACAAAAGATTCTGGATGTCCCCTTTGCATTCCATCAGTCCCTCCTGGCCTCAGGAAATCATTGTTCTGGTTTTTGTTGTTGTTGTTTTGGTTTGGTTTGGTTTTTTTTTTTTTTTTTTTTTTTTTTGGTATTATTCATTCTCTAGAATTGTGTATAAATAAAATTAATTATTATGTACTCTTTGGGTTTTTTTTCACTTAGCATTTTGAGATTTACCCAATTTGTTGTTAGCAACAACAGGTTTCATGGTGTTTTTTGTTTTGTTTTCTGAAAAGTGTTCTGTTGTAGGCATAGGAAAAATTATTTATGCATTCATATCTTGGTGGAAATTAGGATTGTTTTTAGGTTTGGGCTACAATGACTTAAGCAACTTAGTATTCTTGGATTAGTCTCTTTTTGTGAATAAGCGTTTCACTGGCTTGGGTAAATGCCAAGGATCAGAAGAGATTAGTCCTATCGTAGGAGAGTGTCCAACATTTTCACAAAGTGCCAAACTATTTCTAAAGTAGTTGCAACATGGTACAGTCCTACAGGTGGTGCACGTCCAGAGTTCTAGTTGTCCTCTTCTTCATCAAGACTATTTTCCATCTTTTAAATTTTAGCCATTCCAATGAAGGAAAAGAAAGAAAATGAAGGCCAAATAATCAGGAAAAGAAGTAAAATTGTATCTGTTTTGTGACATGACTGATTAGGCTGTCTAGTGATATCTTATTGTGATTTTAATTTGAATCGTCCCAACTGAGATCTTAAGAATCTTCTTCCATTGAATTTGTTGGTCATTTGTCTATTTTTCTTGAGGAGTGTCTATTAAAACTTTTCTCTATTTTTATTAGCTTTCTTCTAGACTTCTTATAATCACTTGTAAGAGTATTTACATATTTTAGATATGTGTATTTTCTCCCATTATGTTACATTTTTGTTTTGTTCAAGGTGTTTTTCAGAGAGTAAAAATTTTAAATTTGGATAAAGTCCAATGTAACATTTTTCTCTCACTTGTGGCTTATGTTTTTAGTGTGTTTCCAAAGAATTCTTTGCTTACATCAAGGTGACAAAGATTTCTCTCCTATAACTTCTCTTGTAAATGTTGTGATTTTATTTTTTACATTTAGATCAATAGACTATTTCTTGTTAGTTTTTTTGTATATTACAAAGTAAGGTTCAATATTTGCCTTTCCTCATATAATTTATAAATTGGATAAAATTTATCCAGCTCCCCAGCAACAACTTCTTGAAAACTTTTCTTTTTCTACCATGTTCATCTGGAGCATTTGTTGAAAATCAATTCATATGGATCTATTTCTAGACTCTATTTTGTTCTGTTGTTCTTTATGTCTACCCTTCTGCCAATACCATACATAAGATCATGTATGTCCACTAAATTTGTTCTCTTTTTAAATTATTTTGAATATTCTTGGTTGTTTAGAATCATCAGTTTGTATTTTACAAGTGTCTGGGAAATTCTTGTTGGAATTGTATTGAATATATATTTATAAATTTAGAGAAAGTGCCATTTTAATAATACTGAGAATTCAAATGCACGAATGTGGTATATCTGTTCATTTATTAGGCCTTTTAAAATTCTCTCAATGATGTTCAGTGCTTTTAAGTAAAGAGATCTTGTTCATCTTTGTTAAAATTATCCTTAAGTATTGTTTGTTGCTAGTACACAAAAGTTTGTTTTTTGTATATTAACCCTTGATCCTCTGATCTTATAAAATTCACTTATTGTTTCTAGTACTTGTTTTTAAAATTCTCTGCTCTTATAAAACTAAACAATTCATCTGCTAAAAGAAATAGTTTTACTTCTTTCTTTGTGAACTTTATAACTTTTATTATTTTTCTTGCTTTACTACAATAGCTAAAATTGCTATTACAATATTGCAGTACAATATTGAATAGAAGTCATGAGAGTACATGCAGGTCTTGTTTCCAGTTATAGGGAACAATGTTCACAAGAGGGTTGACTATAAGCTTTTTGTAAATGTCGTGTATCAATTTGAGAAAGTACCCTTTTATGTCTAGTTTCTGAGAGTTTTTATTAGAAACTGGCAATTCCACACATATTTTATTAAGTACTTTTAATGCAACTCTCAAAATAAGATGTTGGTCTCTCTTATTCTATTATCCTGGTGAACTACAATGACATTTTAAAATTTTAAAACCAAGCTTTCATTCCTGGGATAATAACTCTACTTGACCCAATATATTTTCCATTGTGTATATTCTTGACTTGGATTTACTAATATTTTATTAATGATTTTTTCATCTATGTTTATAAGGAATATTAGTCTGTAATCATTTAATTTTTGTAATGTCTTGTCAGGTTTCAGCATTGGATTATGTTGGCCTTATAAAATGAGTTGGGAAATGTTCCCTCTTTATTTCCTTCTATTTGCTGAAAGATTTTGTATAAGATAGGTTTTAGTTCCTCTTTAAATTGTGATGGAATTCACCAGTGAAATCATCTGACATTTTCTGGGTGGGAAGTTCTTTTGATTTAAAAAATTGACTTCTAGGGATGCCAGAGTGGCTCGGTGGGTTCAACTCTTGATTTTGGCTCAGGTCACGATCTCGGGGTGCTGAGATGGAGCCCAGAGTGGGGCTCTGCATTGGACATGGAGCTGCTCAAGATTCTCTCTGTCCCTCTCCCTCTTCCTCTCCCCACCCAACGCACTCTCTCTATCTCAAAAAATAACAATAATAAATTCACTTTTGGTAGATATAGACCTAGGAAGATTTTCTGTTTCATATTGTGTCCATTTTTGACAAGTTGTATTTGTCAAAGATTTTGTACATTTCATTTAAGTTGTAAAAATTTTGGAATAAGGGGCACCTGGGTGGTTCAGTCAGTTAAGCATCTACCTTTGGCTCAGGTCATGATCTCAGGGTCCTGAGGTTGAGCCCCATGTCAGGCTCCCGGCTCAGTAGGGAGCCTTCTTCTCCCTCTCCTTCTGTTGCTCCTCCTGCTTGTGCTCTTTCGCTTGCATGCACTATCTCTAAAACAAACAAACAAATAAAATCTTAAAAAAAATTTTGGAATAAAACCTGTTAACAATATTTTATTATTTTTCTTTTAATATTTGTAGGATTTTTTCACTTATTTTTTTAAGATTTTATTTATTTATTTTACACACAGAGAGAGCACAAGCAGGGGGAGTGGCAGGCAGAGGGAGAGAGAGAGAAGTAGACTCCCCGCCAAGCAGGGAGCCCAATGTGGGGCTCCATCCCAGCACCCTGGGATCATGAACTGAGCTGAAGGCAGCCGTTTAATGGGCTGAGCCACCCAGGCGCCCCAGATTTTTTTCATTTCTAACATTGCTAAATTTCTCCCCCATCTCTTACCAAAACAGTGATTATTTTTGCTTGGGATTTGTCAATTTTGTTGATATCTTCAAAGAACCAGATTTCTGTGTTAAATTTTCCTTCTGCTTTCTATTTCATTGATTTCTGCTCTTAGAGTTATTCTCTCCTGACTTCTACTTATTTGGGGCTTATTTTGCTCTTATTCTTCTAACTTCTGATAGAACTGTAGGTCATTTGTTTTGGACCCATCTTTTCTAATAGCATCTTAATATATATATATTTGTATTTGTATTTATTTGACAGACAGAGATCACAAGCAGGCAGAGAGGCAGGCAGAGAGAGGGGAGGGGAAGCAGGCTCCCTGACAAGCAGAGAGCCCCATGCGGGGCTCGATCCCAGGACCCTGGGATCATGACCTGAGCTGAAGGCAGAGGCTTTAACCCACTGAGCCACCCAGACGCCCCTCTAATAGCATTAAAGTGTCCCCCCTCGACAGTACTTTTGCTGTATCCCACATATTTTGATACATTGTTTTCTCATTATCATTTAGTTTGAAAATTTCATTTTCTTAGTGTTTTTCCATTTACAAATGATTATTTAAAAGCTGCTTGTTCAAGTTCCAAGTATTTGGGGTTTCTCTGGATATTTCATTATAACTGAATTATCCTATGACCAGAAAATATGTTCTATAATATTTGAATAGTTTTATATTTAATGAAACCAGTTTCAGAGCCCAGCATATGGTCTATCTTAATGAATGTATCACATGCACTAAAAAAGTGTATTCTATACTTATTATGGGTAGTATTCTATAAATATCAATTGGGGCAATATGGTTGCAGCTTAATTTTTGAGTATCCTAGCTCTGCTACTTCCTCCACTTTGGCACAAACGTTGTTTCCTTTGTTTCTTTGTTGTTCTGCTCATTTCATTTTCTATTCCCTCTTGGGAAAAGAGATTTAGTTGATGCATCTAAGAGCCTATGGTCTCTGGCTCTCCTGC
The DNA here is from genome assembly GCF_902655055.1 of Lutra lutra. Taxonomy (NCBI): domain Eukaryota; kingdom Metazoa; phylum Chordata; class Mammalia; order Carnivora; family Mustelidae; genus Lutra; species Lutra lutra. The sequence goes on along the minus strand of NC_062280.1, from coordinate 52,220,084 downwards.
CAGCTCCTTTAGTTTTTTCTGTGGACCACTTGTACTCACCCATTATTGGATTGTGCAAACCAATTCATAAAGTCTTATCTTCTCCAATTGCTACACTGAACTTGTGGAAGAGTACCTGTTAGGTGATTTGGTATTCTCATGACCTTCAGATGCCCTGTTGCTTTCCTCTGCTACTTCCTGCACAGATGCTAATGCTACCTTGGTCTTATAGCTGTCAGTGGTTTGTCCTAGAATTTAGGGTTAATGGGGATATTTTGTCACCTTTTTTTGTTGTAGATGCTGCCTTTGGGTTAGATGTTCATATTTTAATTGCTCTCTGTTTTAATGGGGGAATTTGATAAGATACATAAACTATTTAACCACCAGCATCACCCTCCCAGAATCCTTTGAACTCTTAAAATTTTACTTATGTTTCCTCCTTTATGTGTAGTTTACCATTTTAGTCACTTTTTACAATTAGTTTTTAAACTGGAATTAGAATTTTATTTTTCTCCGAACAACCCATTTTCCTAGCTCCATATATTATAACATTCATATTTGGAATTGAAATTTTCAATTTATATAGAAGTAAGCATAGTATGATCTGGATCTGTTTCTGAGTTTTCTAAAATGCCTGTCTGGCTTTTTCTTTCATGAGTACTGTATAGTATTAAGATACTAGTGGATTGAGTTAACAGATATTTTCTTTGTAATTTTGCATTTTTTCATAAGTGAGATTAGTCTGTGGTTTATTGTTGGTATTGTCCTTCTAAGGCTGGAGTGTCGGGGTGAGAACATATTTTCAAAATACAAAATGTTTAAGGAGGAGCTCAACCTTTATCTATGATCTCGCACAATTTATAGAACATGAGATCATTTGCTACTTCAAAGTCTGACTTAGCTCATAAGTAACATGATAGGGGACCAATATCTTTCTTGAGTAAAATTTTAAATTATTTTTCTAATATAGTACCTGATTTCTAACCTGCTGGGTTTTTTGTTCTTAAGTGAATTTTGATAATTTATGTTTCCCTAACAAATCAGCTACCCTTTAAAATGTATCTGCAGGGGCGCCTGGGTGGCTCAGTGGGTTAAGGCCTCTGCCTTCAGCTCAGGTCATGATCCCAGGTCCTGGGATCGAGCCCCGCATCGGGCTCTCTGCTCAGCAGGGAGCCTGCTTCCTCCCCTCTCTCTCTCTGCCTGCCTCTCTGCCTACTTGTGATCTCTCTCTCTCTCTGTCAAATAAATAAAATCTTAAAAAAAAATAAAATAAAATGTATCTGCATAGGTTTGTATGTGATATTCTCTTATATTTTGAAAACTCTAGATCATAGTTTTCTATGGATGTTATAATAACTTTTAACACAATTAGCAGCTTAAAACAACACAGATTTATTAACTTACAGTTTTGAACTACAAAATAGGCCTCAGTGGGCTAAAATCATGGTTTTGGCAAGATTGTTTTCTTTTCTAGAAGCTCTAAGGAAGAATGCATTTTCTTGCCTTTTTAGCTTCTAGTGGCCATGCACATTCCTTGGCACATGGCCCTCTTACCCTGTCTTCAAAGCCAGCAACAATGATTAGGGTTCTTCTCTGATTGTATCGCTGTGAACTCTTCTGCCTCCCTCTTCCCCACTTACAGCTGTTGCGATTACATTTCCTACCCAGATAATCCTCCCCTCCTAAATTCGACTGGTTAGCAAATTTAGTGTTGCCTGTAACCTGCCCCTTTGCCATGAAACGGAATATAGCCACAGGTTCCAAGGATCAGGACACAAATATATTTTGAGGGAAATTATTCTGTTTTCCCCACTGCTTATAAAATTATTCTTTTAAATTAACTTCTATAATAATTACATTGCATTGCAGTAAAAAAAACTCTTTTAGTGTTACTGTAGTCAAATGCTATTTATTCAGTTTTTGTTACTTTTATTATGGGAAATCAATTTATATTTTAGTCTAGATATTGACTTATTTATGGAATGGAATTTATTTTAATATATGACATAGAATAGGAATCTTAATGGATTTCATTTAATCCAAACAATTTTCCCAGCACTATTTAGTCTATAACTCATCCTTCTTCCTATTGATTTGTAATAGTTCTTCTGCCTTCTCAAGTTCTTAAGCATGCCAGAGTATTTTCTAGGTCATGTGTTCTATTTTGAATGAAAATTGGCCTCTATCTTACACCATACACAAAAATCATCTCAAAATAGATTAAGGACTTAAATGTAAGGCCTTGAAATGCTAAATTTTTAGAAGAAAACAGGCAGTACGCTCCCTGACATTGGTTGGAGCAATGATTTTTTGCATTTGATACCAAAAGCAAAGGCAACAAAGCCAAAAACAATGGGACCACAATAGATTAAAAAGCTTCTGCACAACGAAAGAAATAATAAATGAAAAGACAACTTTGGAATGGGAGAGATAATCACAACTTATGTGATTAAGGTTTAATATCTAAAATATACAAGGAACTCATATAACTCAATAGCAAATAAATAACCCATTAAGAAATGGGCAAAGGACCTGAATAGACAATACAAATGGCAGAAGCATGTGAAAATGTACTCAACATCACTAATCACCAGGGAAATGCAAATCACAACCACAGTGAGATGTCATCTCATACCTGATAGAATGGTTATTATCCAAGTCAGGGGCACCTGGGTCACACAGTCGTTTAAGCATCTGACTCTTGGTTTTGGCTCAGGTCATGGTCTCAGGGTCCTTGAGACTGAGCCCTGTCTAAGATTCTCTCTCTCTCTTCCTTTACCCCTCCTGCTGTGCCTGCACACACACTCCCTCTTTCTAAAAATAAAGAAATAAGTCTTTAAAAAAATGTCCAAAGAAAAAATGTGTTGAAAGGATATGGAGACAAGGGAACCCTTGTACACTGTTAGTAGGAATATAAATTGGTATAGCCATTATGGAAAACAGTGTGGAGGTTCCTCAAAAAATTAAAAATAGAACTACCATATGATCCAGCAATCTTACTTCAGGATATATATAAATCCAAAGGAAATAAAGTCACTATCTGAAAAAGATATCTGCATTCTTTAAAAAAAAAAAAAGATTCATTTATTTATTTTAGAGACAGAGAGCATGAGCAGGGGGAGGGGCAGAGGGAGAGAGAGAGAAAGAGAAGCAGACTCCCCACTGAGAGGGGAGCTTGACATGGGGATCAATTTCGCAACCCATATCATGACCCAAGCTGAAATCAAGAGTCGGATGCTTAACCTACTGAACCGCCCAGGTCCTCCAAAGATATCTGAATTCTTATGTTGATTGTGGCATTAGGCACATCATGACAGACACCATTAGTGAGTAGGACATGGAGCTGGTTAGTGACTATCGATGTCAAAGTAGGTACCCAGCAGCCTTAAAAAAAAACAAAAAACAAAAAACAAAACAAAGCATCACAAAAACTCCACTTGAAGTAGAATATTTGCTGTGAGATAAGGAGTGCCTAAAAGACCACCCTAGCAAGAAGGACTCAGAGTCACTGCTCAGTTATGCTGGAATGTGACATGGTAAATGCAGGGACACACAGCAAGAGGAAGCGTGGTCATCCCAGAGGAAGCACTGAAGTTCGCTGGGCGGAAATGCCTTCTCTGGTCATTTCAGTCAGGTTCACTGTGGGGACAATGTCCTCTTTCACAAAACTGTCCAGCACGACTGAAGAAACAGGAACCAGAATGTGGACGTTTATGTTCTGGATACTGTCTCCAGTGAATTACAAAATGAAGTTCTGGAAATGAGGAGCACCCTGAGTCATGGGGCCACCAGGCATCTTTGATGAGCTTTATTTCCTAGCTAAGGCACAGGACTTTATACTCTTTAAGGAGGTTTCATTTAATTTAATTATCTTTATGCAGAGATTCTCTCCAAAATACAAATCTGGCTTTTTGTTGCTTCAAACTCTTCCATTTCTCCTCACAGCTTTCAAGTGGAAATCGAATTCCGTAAGATAATAAGAACAACCTTTCATGGTCTGGCCTCTACAAACCCCTTCATTGTTCTCTATCTTGTGGTAATCAGTACTCCAAAAATACAGAACTACTTGCAGATGAAGAAAGTAAAACACACCTCACACCTTGCTCCATTCAACGCGCTTCCCCTGGTTCAGTCCTTCTATGGACCCTTCAGACTCAGTTCAGTATCATGTCCTCACCATCACTCTCCCAATGCCCCAGTCTGGATTAGTTGTTCTTCCCGTATCTCCCGTGGAATTCATCATGGCCTTCAAAGGTCATCTCCTTGTCAGTCTGCCTTCCCAGTAACTGGAGAACAGAGACTGCCTCTCTTGGTTCTTGTCTTACTCCTTTCAGGTTGCTGTAACAAAAATACCATAGACTGTGTGGCTTAGACAACATTTATTTCTCATGGTTCTGAAGGCTGGGAAGTCCAAGATCAAGTTGCCAATACATTCCGTGCCTGGTGACAGTCTGTGCCCAGTTCGTAGATGGCTGTATTCTTGATATAATCTCACAGAACGGAAGGGGCAAGAGAGCTCTTTGGGATCTCTTTTATAAGGGTATTAATTTCATTCACGAGAATGGACTTCTCATGACTTAATCACTGATGGTCCCACGTCCTAATACCATCACTTGAGGGGTTAGGATTTCGCACATGGATTTTGGGGGGACACAAAAATTCAGTTAACAGAAGCTCTATACCACCAAATGGTGTAATGTACACTAAATTGATCCATAAACGTTTCCTGAAAAAATTTGCTAATTACTTGTCCTAAAAATCTTGGAGGGCAAGGAGAAATGGTTGATGGATAATGAAATTGAGCAGTAATGTTAGTAGATGATGTGCCCAATTTTTTAATCACATTGACTTTTGAAAACTCTTTAAAGATAGATTTATCTCTTTAAAGATATCTCTCTATATATCTATCTTTAGATATCTACCTATCTATCTTTAAATCTATCTCTTTAAAGACAGATTTATCAACCACAGAATCACAGATACGCACATAGTAAATGTTGTACTATTTGTTGCCACTAGTATCAGTGTATAAATACAAAAACGCTACCCCTTCTGCATCTTATCAGAAAACAGGTGACCTTAATCGTTTCCCTACATAGTGCTATGAATTTGCCAAAGACACATATCTTCATGAGTTCAAACAGACAACTTTAAATTCAGCATGCTATGGGCAAGACTTCTTTTCCTCCTTCGCTTCCAGGATAATTTCTCCTTCATATTTTTAAATATAAATATTTGAGGGCATCAGCACACTTGTCCTATGGAAACAGAAGATATACTCCTGCCTCAGATTCACTGAGCTGAAGCTGAGAAATTGGAGAAATTGCATCTCTCATGTGCCCTTGCAGCCACCTGCTTCTCCCCATTTTGAGGCTGGTGCAAGTTCTGTTTCTTTAATGTGGGAAGGAATGCCCCGGCGGCACTAAAAGCTTGATGCAGGTCGGCGCCTTTTTCACTTTATGATCTAAATCATGCAGACTTTAAAGGGTGGGCAGAGAATCAGGATGAAATAATGACCAACACTTCATGGAGGCAAAAATCATCTATGTTGCACATCTAAAAATAGGATGGTCTAGGTCTATGATATATCATACTGGAAACTTCTCAGCACGTTCAGTGACCAGGGCTTTTTAATCAAACTTGAGGTTGAGTTATTACATGCTCTTCTTGGACCTTTATTTCAACAGCAGTGAAAGGGTATTAACAGAGGATAACATAGTGGCTCTACTCCCTGTATTCTTCTGTGTGCCTGTGCGTTGAAAGAGAGCTCTGACTCAGAGAGGTCAGCTGTGTAACACAAGGACAATCTTCCCTCTCCTCCCACAGAAAAAAGTGGACAGTCACCAGATGGCATCAGGACAGGAATCCAGGGAGTATATTTAAATAAAAGAGGAAGAGGCAGGCCCTTGGTTTAGTTTTTATTGTTTATTGCTGGCTGCTTTTCTTCTGAACTACCTTTAACAAAATCAATGCAAAAATCAAAGGATAAATTCGACAGATGCAGTCTTTATACTTTATACTTAGAAGTCTAAGGTCTGAATATTTCATTAAAAATGGCAGTTTACATATTTTCCATTGTAAAGAAATCAATACCTAAAATCCTCTATTTAGGTTCTTAAACTTTAAAAATTTGTCAGTATTATTATTTACCTGTTAATGAACTCTTTAAGGTGGGGGCAAACTTATACCAAAATACTTTCCTGATAGACCATTGTGTTAAACGTAAAACAATGCAAATATTTTTAAATGCTTTAAAAATAAAAAAGAATAACATAGAAATAAAAAAGAATAACATAGAAATAAAATTCTGAATGAGGGTAAACTTCCTAAGTTTAGAAGCAAAGAAAAAAAAATGTCCCCTTTTAGTCCACAGCTTCCTGAACACACTAGCTTTGCTAATGGGAACGATATCCCAGATAATTTTTTCTGTAATAGAGTCAGAGGCCAAAATGCAAAATATTTCAAGGTCCTTTTCCTTCTGCAGTGAATTCTAGAAGACACTCTTCTTTCTGTCTTTCAGACAACTAATTCATTCTTTAAAAAAAAAAAAAACTTTGTTGAGGTATAGTTGCTATCACAAAAAACTGGCATATTTAGTGTATACAGTTTGATGAGTTTGGACATATAAAAAACACCCATGATACCATCACCACAATCACAGTAAGAGACACCTCCCAGGGTTTTCTTGTATCCCTTCGTTTTGTATTTTTTTTGGTTTGTGGTTTGTGGTAAGAACACTTAACATGAAAACTACCTACTTAGCAAATTCTGAAGTGCACATTACCATATCACTAACTGTAGGCACTGTGTTGTACGGTGGATATCTCAGACTTACTCATCTAGCCTAAGTGAAACTTTATACCCATTGAACAACTCGGTTTCCCCATGCCTTGACCCCGGGCAACTACTATGGTATTTATAACTTCTGTAAGTTCGACTCTTCTAGATACCTCGTATACATATAGTGCTTGTCCTCCCGTGATTGGCTTATTTCACTTAGTCAAGGTGGGTTTCATGTGTTAATAGGGTTGGCCTAACTTTGTATTTTGTACGAGTTTATTTTATCTCATTTTACTTCCTTCTCTATGCTGAGGTTTTATGGCTGACCAGGAAAATGAGAATTTAGATGTGTTCACCAGTGTGAATGTACCATCAGCCTTCACCATCCGCTGCTCACCCATTCTTTTGTGAGATCAATCAGGCAATTTACAAATGTGAAAGGTCTCCGGGGGTGAATTGTTTCTAAATGTCTTCTGGTACATGGATGTATAATCTATATAATCTGAGACTCAGAATAGCTTCCCTATAGCTGGCACATATTGAGGAGGAGAGAGCAATCCTGGCTGATATTGGATATAAAATGTAAATGTTGTATTTTATTTGGAGAACTGTTAATTTTATGATGGCATATCTAGACTGTTTATAAGATGAAAAACTTACACAAGAGTTTATAATGATTTCACATCCCAGTGTGATGCCTTGGCAAATGTTATAGGAGCCTTCTACAAGATTAAAGCAGAACAAGGTTGAAATGTGCATTCCCCAATGAACCACCTGCCAAAAGCAGCTGTTTTAGAGACCTGTCCCTAAGAAGGGGGTTATGGTAAAGAACTTTCTCTGATATGATAAGTATGAGCTTTCCCCTTTTAAAAAATTAAATAAAGTGGGGCACCTGGGTGGCTCAGTGGGTTAAAGCCTCTGCCTTGGGCTCCAGTCGTGGTCCCAGGGTCCTGGGATCGAGCACCACATCGGGCTCTCTGCTAGGCGGAGAGTCTGCTTCTTCCTCTCTCCCTGCCTGCCTCTCTGCCTACTTGTGATCTCTGTCAAATAAATAAATAAAATCTTTAAAAAAAATAAAAAATTTAAAAATTAAATAAAGCAATGAAAGAAATCACAGGTAAAAATGTTGATGCCTGAAAATTCCATATACCCAAGAAGATTATAACCCAACTTAAAAGGCCAATCAACTGGAAAGATATTTACAAATATTTCATATATGGGGTTAATATATTTGATAAAGAAGGCTTACTATAAGTCAATAAGTCAGTACAAATGATAAAATGTCAAATGAGAAATACACAAAGGACCTGAGTCTGAACCTAAAGACTAGAGGGTAAGATATGCAGTTTTACAACACATATGTGAAAATATTATCCCCCACAATGAGACCATACAATTTCAAAGTACCATTTTCTTCCTTATTAAACTTGCAATGATTATTTTTAAAATCACGCTGCTCAAGAAAAGCATTTCCTGGGGTACTTGCTAAAAATATAAATTCATAGAACCCATTCAAGACCCACCAGAGCAGAGTCCCAGTGGTTGGAACCAGGAAACAAGTTACAGAAATTCTTTTTTTTTTTTTAAGTTTTTTTTTTTTTACTTATTTATTGGACAGAGAGAGAGATCACAAGGAGATCACAAGTAGACAGAGTGGCAGGCCGGGAGAGAGGGGAAAGCAAGCTCCCTGCTGAGCAGAGAGCCCGATGTGGGGCTCGATGCCAGGACCTGGGATCATGACCTGAGCCGAAGGCAGAGGCTTAACCCACTGAGCCACCTAGGTGCCCCATGTTACAGAAACTCTGATTCAGCTGGCTTGCAGCAGGACCTGGGAGTCAGAAATTTCCCATCCCCACCCTATGTGATCTTAAGGCAAACTTGAAAATATTACTCCAAGCAGTGGTTTTCAACCATGGCTGGACTACTGAATCATCTGGGAGAATTTAAGAAATATAGATACTTGGGTCCTAACCTAAGAGATTATGATTTAACCCTTATGGTTTCTATTTGGATATTAAAAAAATTTTTTAATTCTCTAGGTAATTCTAAAAGGTGGCTAAAGTTGAGGAGGCCTACTCTAGAAGACATGATAAATTGGTATTCATATGCTTTTCAAATGGGAGTGAAGATTGGTACAACCCTTTTTACAATTTGGCTGTGTGTTATTTTTTTAAAAAATAATAACATGTTCAGTAAAATTACAATTTTGTAAATTTCCAATTCTTGTTATCTAAATAGAGAAGACATTTGTGAACAAAAATGTTCTTCATATGCAATGATTCAATAACTATTTGAGAATAATGTAACTGCCCAGTTACAGGGTAGTGGTTTAATAAATAATGGTATGAAGTGCTATACACTCATTAAAAATGTGCAAATGACAAGTTTTTAATGTCATGGAAAAATACAGAGTTAAGGGAAAAGAGTAAGGTATAAATTATAATTTGTGCATGGTCAAGAGTAAGGTTAAATAAGCATAGTAAAAAGACAGAAAGAACATGTTCTAAATTACTAAGGGTCACTATCTTTGAGCTATGGGGAGATGAATGACTTTTAGGGGTTACAGTCTAACTTTTCAGAATTTTAGAAATTTATATAATATTTCTATGAGCTATAATTTAAACTATTTAGAATTTTTATTCTGGTAAAATATACATCATATAAAATTAATCATTTTAACAATTTTCAAGTATACATCTCAGCCTTAGTAAGTCTGTCCCCACTGTTGTACAACCAACAGCACCATCCATCCCCAGAACTTCTTCCCCAACTGAAATTTTGTACTCCTTAAACAATAACTCCCCATTACTTCCTCCCTCAGTTGCTGGTAGCCACTGTTCTACTTTCTGTCTCTATAAAGTTGACTATTCTAGGTATCTAATATAAATGGAACCATACAATATTTGTCTTTTGTGCCTGGCTTATTTCATCTGGCATAATTTTTTCAAAATTCATCTGTGTTGTAGCTCGTACCAGAATTTCATTGTTTTTTTGCATGTACATATCACTTTTTTGTTTTTAATCCCTTCATCCATTCATGGACATCTGGGTTGTTTCTACCTTTTGACTACTGAGAATAATACTGCTATGAACATTCGTATACAAATACTTGTTCAAGTCCCTGCCTTCAGTTTTGGGGGCATATACCTAGAAATGAAATTGCTAAATCACACGGCAATTCTGTGTTTAAGTTTTTGAGGAAATGCCATACTGTTTTCCATGGAGGTTGCACAATTTTACATTCCCACCAGCAATTTACAAGAGTTTTAATTCCTCCACATCCTTACAATTTCTTTACTTAACAAGGCCAATCACTTCATATGGAAATCTTTCTAAAATCTATCACTCATTTCCAGCCTTCAAAAGGGAAATATTAGGGGCGCCTGGGTGGCTCAGTGGGTTAAGCCGCTGCCTTCGGCTCAGGTCATGATCTCAGGGTCCTGGGATCGAGTCCCACATCGGGCTCTCTGCTCAGCAAGAAGCCTGCTTCCCTCTCTCTCTCTCTCTGCCTGCCTCTCCGTCTACTTGTGATCTCTCTCTGTCAAATAAATAAATAAAAATCTTTAAAAAAAAAAAAGGGAAATATTAAACAAACTTTGAAGTTTTTCTTTTTTCTTTTTTTTTTAAAGATTTTATTTATTTATTTGTCAGAGTGAGCACAGGCAGAAAGAGTGGCAGGCGGAGGCAGATGGAGAAGCAGGCTCCCACTGAGCAAGGAGCCCGATGTGGGACTCGATCTCAGGACGCTGGGATCATGACCTGAGCCGAAGGCAGCAGCTTAACCAACTGAGCCACCCAGGAGTCCCAAACTTTGAAGTTTTTCTTAGAGTGACTTATATACATTGATGCCTCCTCAGAAGCTATTACAATATATCTTTGAGATCTTGCACTGAGCTAGACGCTATCCTCAGTTATTTCCACAGATGAGAAACAATTCTTTCAGAATCCTGAAAAGTATCATCTCCATTTCACAGAAAAATAAATGTGGTACACAGAGGTAAAGACACTTCTCCAAGATCACATGGCTAGTTAGTGAAGATGGCAGGATTCAAAGTCCTTGCCTTTAGACATTTAGTGAGACTCCTAGCCACTGAGAATGTTTGTCTCTATATTAAATGTCCCCAAACTAATACTGTAGACTCTTAGAAAATTTGTTGGTGTTGTTCAATGTTTTATTTTGCTTTTCTTTCTGGTGTTACTCCTTGTGTCATCAGAGTACCTACCTCTAGTCATTTTCTCTTCTCTATCCATGTGCTGATACTGACATCCTGTTATTAAGAAAAACAGAAAAAGAAAGAGTTAAGGGGCACTTGGGTGGTTTAATCAGTTAAGCATCTGCCTCTGGCTCAGTTCATGATCCCGGGATCCTGGGGTAGAGTCCTGCATGGAGCCTTGTATAGCAACCCCTGTCCCCCACCACTCAGCTGGGAACCAGCTTCTCCCTCCTCATTCCCCCTGCTTGTGCTCTCTCTGTCAAATAAATAAATAAAATCCTTTAAGAACAGAAGAAAGGAAGGAAGGAAGGGTGGGTTAAAACTGTGTGAAAAGCAAAGTGCACAGGTTTGAGAGAGAATTTGGAGAGTCATCCTAAGGGTAAAAAGATATGATTCTAGGTATTTGGCTCTCATGATATCTATTCTTGTGGTTTGAGGACATATTTTGCTTATATCTGGCTTGCTTCTTGTGTTCGAGGTGCCGAGTCTACTGTTATGAATGAACATGAGTGCCTGCTCTTACTCCTCATATAATGTAATTTATTTTGTATAAAACCTTGTCCCCAAATAGCAAATATCTTTTCTATGTCTGATATGCTCTTCTGAAAAATGTCTGCTTATTATTTTCATAATACACGCAGATAGAAAACAAAAAGGAAAAGGCTTTTTTTTTAAAGACTTTATTTATTTAATTGATAGGCAGAGATCACAAGTAGGCAGAGAAGCAGGCAGAGAGAGAGGAGGAAGAAGGCTCCCTGCTGAGTAGAGAGCCTGATTTGGGGCTCGATCCCAGGACCCTGGGATCATGACCTGAGCCAAAGGCAGAGGCTTTAACCCACTGAGCCACCCAGGCAGGCACCTAGGAAAAGGCTTTTGACATTGAAAATGTCTGGTCCTACATTGAGACAATTCAGTCTATAGATCTAGTGACTACTGATGATAGCTGCCCATCAATATAAGTCTAGAATATTTTTGTAGAACTTACTATATGCCATAGGTATGTTTTCTAGAGAGAATAAACACGTTTCTTTCCGTGTATAACATGTATATTGTGAAGTGCTGAACATTTAACTTTTTGAAAATCAAACCTTTTTCCAGTGAAGTAGAAGAGGGCACTAGTTAAATAAATATAACAGTGAGTCTTTCTATGTACCAAAACTTTTTATTTGAAGTGAATATTTTATATCACCATCTATTTTTCTAGAAATTAAGTTTTTCTATTTCCACACTTTTTGAAAGATTTTTCTCCCCACATTTGTAAGATTTTCCTAGGAAACAGGTGAATAACAGGAGTAAAGCTGAGAGAAAAATATTCACTCAAAACACAAAATGGAAAGATAAATAAGTTTCTGCAGAAAAACTGTATCTAGCAGCCTAGCTGGATTCTCTTAGATTCCCTAATAATTTTATATATATGTGTATATATATATATATATATATATATATATATATATTTCCAGTAGGTTGTAGGTAATTTTCATCTAAATACTGCAAATAATTTTATTCAACAAAATCAGAGTGTGCAGGGTAGTAGGGAGATGAAGGAAACAGAACCACATTCCCAAAGATGAACTAACTGGTGGGAACAACTATTTTCCTCTTACTCACAATTTTGCACCTGGTTAGTAGATAATGCCCAAAGAAAAGAAAGTTATTTCTTGTAAGAATGTGATCCCCAAATCTAAAGGTTTGATGATATCACACCCCCACCGAACTGTGAGATTTGATCATTTTTACACTGGTTTCTAACTAAAACGGTAATACCGTTAATATCAATAAACACACTCAAATCCTCATAATGTTTCAATTGATATTTTAAGGCATTTTTTATAACTCCTACCATGTTGGACCTCACAAATATGCTGTATGATTCTATTTGGTTTTGTCACGTAAAGAAGGAACTATCTATCTCTACCCATTTCACTCAACTTCTACTAAACATACAACCCTATGCAAGTTAACATCCCTGGAAGTTGACCTCTGTTCTCTACCTTTTGCTCTTCTAAATTTCTACTACTTGCCTTTACAATTCATTATAGTATGGCTTTATAATGTCTTAAATTCTTCTGTAATTTTTTCACATATACATTGTTTTATTGTTAAGTATCACTCATTTTGACTAAGATAGACTGACTGTATAGTGAGATCTAAATAGGTTTTTTCCCAATCACCTAATAATACATTCTTCCAAAGAAGAAATTGTTGGGAGTAGAGCATTTCTCAAGGCTAATGAAATCATGAGAAACTAGAGCCATAAACCAGGTGAATTATAGATTATCTATATATCTATAGATATATTTCTATCTATTATAGATAGATAGAAATATAGATTTTCAGCTATGAAACTACACCTGAAATAAAAATAGCTATTTAGAAGGATCTAGGCTTACTGAAGCTCATATATAATCAACATCCAAAAACTGAAAACTCTTAACTGAAGGATAGTTCATTCTATGTTACGGTGGTCATGAAGTAGTAAGAAAAAATAAGGAAATCTCTCAATATGGAATAAATGATGTTTGGGGAGAGAAACAAGAGCGTTTAACAAGCAAAAAGAATGGAATTGAGAAAAGAAAGGAAAATGTCAAGACAGCTATTATGCTTTAACAGAAATGTAAATGTATTCTACCAAAAGTTTGGACTGAGCGTCAGGTTACTGGTTTCCGCCTTTTACAGTTGAAAGAAGAAAGGAAGTGAGTAAGGGAGAGGGGAAGGAGGAAGGTGAGCGGAAAAAAGAAATAGAAAAGGGAAATACAAAACAAAACACAACAACAGAAGAATTCTTCTGGAGCTTAAGAAACAATCTGACAAGTTTATAACATTTTCCTGAAGACTGTAGCAAAATCATAATGGCCTGAAGTCTCAGTCAGGCCCCTGAAACATCTGTAGCTTTGTTCGAAATGACTACGATACGATACATCAATTTATGGATAGTGGGGAGAGCTTGCCGCAGTTGGCCGGTGTTCTAGGTGATGGACATTGATGAGCCATAAAATGACTGATATACAGCCAACCGAGAAAAACACTGGAAGCACCTCCAAAAACTCATCTGCAACCAAGATTATAAGAGTGCCCACTCTGTCCCTCCTCCCACCCTTACGGGAGAGGCGATCTTGCCTCTGGCAACCATTCCCACACAAAGGCCTCAGAAGAGCATATCTTTCCCCTTACTACCTCCTCCCTTCCTTCGCCTCAAAAATCACTCTAAAACCTGCCTTATTCTATCTTCCAATGGCTTCCTTCCTCCTTTTCCTCTTTCCTTCCTCCCTCCTATTTCTACTTCCTTCTTTCCCTCCTTCCCCGCTTTCTTTCTTTCTAAAATCCATACTTAAACAAACAAACTAACTCCCAGATCATCCCTACTCCACCAGAAATCCGTCGCAGGGAAGACGGAATCAGACACATGTGGCGGGCCCGTGCATTCGCCCAGCACCATCTGGCACCTGCGATTCATCGCCACTTTCATCCGCCCAGAGGTGAGAGGGGCGGGAGGCAAGAGACACGCAGAGCTGGTGTGACCCAGTTCTTTGGAAACTTTCAGCTGATCGCAACCTCTCCTCCATCTGAAACTCTTTAATCATCCATCTAGCCAGAAAGGTACAGAAAGGTACAGACTTCTGCCTAGTATTTGGAGGTGAAAAAGAGGCGAAAAAAGAAAGGCAGGAGGAAGGAAGAGGTTCGCCCCTTTGCTTCCCCCACCTCCAAACCGCCGCGGGCGCGGAGCGGTGGCGCGGCCGGAAGGGGCCGCTGTTCGCTCAGAGCAGCCGCCCGGCCGCCGCCGCCGCCGCGCCTCCCCTCCCACGGCCCCGCTGGCCCAGCCTCGCCAAGTTCCAACAGCCCCCAGTCGAGCGAGCGCCGAGAACCAGCCCCGCCCTGGCAGGAGCAGACGGCGCAGACCAGCCAGGCTGCGGCGCGCGTCGGAAAGGCTCCTGGGGAAGTCCCACGACCCGGGGACTTGGGAAAGGAGAGAGCGAGCAGCCCCCGCGCGCGCCAAGTCTCCAAGTGAGCGCTCAGCTCCGGATCCGCGTCGGCCGCCTTCCCACCCCTCGGACCCGCGCCTCCCCGGGCGCCCGCCGGCTCCCGCGATGAACCCGGCGCTGGACAACCAGACCGATGTGGCAGGCCTGCTCCTGGCCAACAGCAGCGAGGCGCTGGAGCGCGCCGTGCGCTGCTGCACCCAGGCGTCGGTGGTGACCGACGACGGCTTCGCCGAGGGCGGCCCGGACGAGCGCAGCCTGTACATCATGCGCGTGGTGCAGATCGCGGTCATGTGCGTGCTCTCCCTGACCGTGGTCTTCGGCATCTTCTTCCTCGGCTGCAACCTCCTCATCAAGTCCGAGGGCATGATCAACTTCCTGGTGAAAGACCGGAGACCGTCTAAAGAGGTGGAAGCGGTGGTCGTGGGGCCCTACTGACCGGCCCTCCCGCCGCCGCGGCAGCCGCCCCAACGCCAACCTACTTAGCCTGCCGGGCCGCGCCCCCTCATCATCCGAGACCGGGCGAAGCAAACCTGTCGGAGTCAATCATTTCTCTCGACTTTTGCCTTTCGGGATGAAGCGACCCGTTTCTCGCTCGCCCTCTGAAAGTCCCCATTCCTGGCAGTAGGAGGAGAGGGCCCCGACTGGACTCAGCAGCAAGTGGCAAGAAGAGGGCAATTAGGGCGCAGAACTTTGGAAGCTGCCGCCGGCGTGGATGCGGGGAGACCGATCCGGCGACGGCCCTTCTCCACCCGCAGGTGGGCCACGCTCTCGGGGCAGGTGGAGCGGGCGGGCAGGGGAGAGACCCAGCGGCACCAATTGCCTGGTGGCCCGAAAAGTGACCGGTGTACACGCCACGCAACAGAACTAAGGCGGACACAGAAATCAGTGTCCGGATTCGCGCCCATTATCTCCCGCTCCTCCCAGCCCTGGCGCGAGAGACTATAAATACCTTTGATTGATTGTAACTGTGCTGTTTTAAGGGATTTTGTGTTTGTTTGCTTGAATACACATATTTGATAAGTCCTTTGCTGCCCTAGTGGCCTATTTGCCTGCCTGGGGTTAGAGTTTTGTTATCCTGGGAGAAGGGGTGGGGGGAGGGGAAAGCCTGCGAATGCTGAACGGGTGATTTGTTTCTTTTATTGCATTTCCAACTAGGGGGTGTTAGGGCGGGGGGTGGGGGGGAGGAGGCTGACGCCCTAATTAGCCCCGGGGCAAAGACTTGGAATAGAACTTGTAGCTCACGACTGCACGGTTTACGCCACAAAAGTGCTCTTGACGTTCATGACACCGGTTTGACTTTTTTTTTTTTTTCTTATTTAACATTTCCTTAATAAATGCAACATTTAAGTGTTTTGCTCCTGGCTTCCTGGTGGTCATTCTGAGCTCCGGGCAGAAGGGAACGCGTGGTCCTGAAGAGTTGGGTTACCGGCGGGGGGGGGGGGAATTCATTTTGGAGAGCTGCAGTTCAACTCGTGGATCTCATAGATTAGTGAGGGTGCGGGTGAGAAGGAGAGGCCTAGGGACTGGTGAGACGAGGCCAGGCCTCAGGCACAGGAGCCATGCTGGAGGCGGCATCCTTTGTTTTCTCTAACAGTTAATATTTTATATTTCATTTAGGCTCAGCTCTCTGAGCCAGGCGGGACAACAGGAGGCCCCCCGCGGGAAGATGACACTTCCGTGCTGGGCTCCAGCGGGAACACAGGGTTACACCGCTAATGAGAGGAAGAGATGGCTTGGCCAGCCTTCAGGGAGGGCATCTTTCCCCTGACCAACTTCAGCAAGAAGGCGTCAGGGTGCTGCTCCAAAATAGATAAATAATTAATGAATAATGTGAGAAAAAGTAGCTGCTAAAGTACGTAAGGATGCTAGTTCTCCCTGGGAGAATTAAAAACACTGTTGCTAAAACATGACATGCGTTATCTTTGCCGTATTACATTTTCCAGAGCAATGGTGAAATTAAAAGCAAGATTTGGCCTGCTTTTTAATCTGGAGTTACCAGTCGCAGGCCAGGCAAAAAGGCTCAGAGGAGTTAGCCAAGGTCCTGAATGCCGGGGGTGAGTATGTTAAACCCACTCAGGGAAGCCTGGGCTGGGGTAGAGCTACAGCTCCTGCTAAGAGCATTTGGGACTTTAGAAGTTGAACACTGATAGCAAGAAGAGCCTAGAAAACCGTGACTGTGAAAATAACCCAAAGGATACAACAACTGCAGGCTTCAACTTGATAAGAAGTGTAGAGCAGTTCATACTGACACTTGGGGTGGGATCCTAAATATTTTCAAAAATATAAAGGATCCTCTACCATGCCATAGCAACGGAAGGCTTCACAATAGCAGACAGAAGACTGAGAACAATTAATTAACAATAAGATGTCCCATGTACTCAGGAAGAAACACAACTGGTGCAAACATGGTCGTTTGACTCAAAGATTGGGATCAAAAGGTTTGAGTGTCTTTTGACATCCTCTCTACTGTTAAGTGTCTATTTAACTCTCAGTGTAAATCTCATCAGGAATTATGACTTCATATGGTTTTTTGAATGCTGATAGGTTTCAGGACTGAAAAAAAAAAAGGATTTTGAAGTTTTGCCTGTTGTTCCTGTCTTCTCAGCTGGTAAGGGTTTGCTTATTTGTTTTTTGTTTTCTCTATCTGGGGAGGGACGCAGAGTCCTCATGCACTCAAGGGTGAATCACAGAAGACAGTTTACTTTGGCTAATGGAGAGGACTGGAAATGGAGACTTTTTATTTTGTAGACAGCGTCTGTGGCACCAAGTGAAGCTGCTGCCTCCATGTTTCAAAGAGAGAAACAAGACAGAACAACCAGTTCACCCTGGGACAAACCAGTTAAAATTAAACTCCGTTTTTTGTTTGTTTGTTTGTTTGTTTGTTTGTTTTTTTGGTGGCTGCAACCACAGCTGAAGGTTCCTTCTTCCTGCAGATTTATTAGGCCATCAGTGAATTCAGTGTTCTGGTGGAAATTGATTTGGGATCAAAAACCAATCAGCTAGAGTTTGTAGGAATCTTGCTATGTGCTCTGCGGTATAAGGTGCATGTTTACAGTGAGTTTCAGACACAGAACTGTTTCAGACCTGCAGGTCCATTTTCACTTGTTTGTATACAACAGACGTTTCCACTGAAAGCCAAAGTCCTAAAAATTGAAAGAGGGGGCCTGCCCAAGCAACTCTGAGTTGCCTGGGCTGTCTCCTTTATCATGATGCTCTCCTCCATGCTTGTTTGTCTTAATACTTCTTTACACCTCTTTATTCCTCCATGTAGCTCAAAAGAAAATTTAGCTTCTTCTTGCCTCAACTATCCAAATTTATTCTCTTATTCCCAGAAATGGTGATTGTCAGACAAACCAGAACCTGCAAAATTTAGTCTTCAGGTAAAACAAGATATGTGAGCAGAGCTCTGTTATCCATGATCTATGCATTATAGGGAAAGGCACACAGTCTGAAAATATCATAGCCCTGGGGACCATTTCCTGCCAACAACTCTTCTCTACAGCCCTTAGATCCATTTGTTACTTAGAGAGATGCCAAGTGGTTCTGGTTTTTATAGATGAGGTGATGTGTACAAGAAGCTTTTTACACTCCCTATTCCCTGATGGCCACACGGCAACCACTTTCTCGTGCCCCACGCCACTCCCTGTCTCGTACTGCCTTTGGCGCTTTCTCTGATTCCAACAAATACATTAAATGAAACTTCTTAATCCTGTCCAGAGTGTATGGAGCATCTATCCTTTCCCACAGTCATGCTGTAAAGGAACGTGAGCTTTAAAAGTCACTCTCTGTGTCCGACCTAAGAAAACAATTTCAGCCTTAAGAGACTGGGATTTGGGAGGGAGAGATGCAAACAGGCAGATTATCTCATCCCACACTGAAGTCCACTGTTTGGTCAGTAATGAGTGGGAAGCCCCGAGAGAGAGAGAGATGGCTTTCTGTAAAAGCTTGCTGGCTCTGACCTAGTCCATGGGGAGGTATTTGATGCTCCTGAAACCCTTCAGGAAATACAGCAGAAGCCGGGAGAGGTTTGTGTGAGACTCAGTAAGCGGATGAGTCAGGCCATGACCCCTCTCAGGCTGTGCAGCTAGCCACTGAGGCCTCTGAGCTGAATGGAGTGGCCTCCGCATGAGGGTCTGAGCCAATAGTGAATGAATACATGTTATTTTTCTTAAGGCTCTGATACAGACCTTCTCACTGTCTCTGAAACTCTATTAAGAACTTGGATGCTGAACACCTTGAGGGTGCTTGAGGGAAGACAAAATATAAAGGTCATGCCACTGTGTTAGGTCTAAGATCAGACTTGCTCCTGGGGGACAGTCCCTGTGCCTGATTATTGATTTCCAAGCCACCCTGACCTCTCCTTGGGTCCAGAATCAGTCCTGTGACTGTCTGCTTACGCTAATTGGCAGGTGGGGGAAGGGAAAGGCATACAGGACTATGACGGAAGAAAGCTTTGTTCTCGTCTCTGGGTAGCTGAGTGGCCTCATCCCTGAAATGAAAAAGATGGACTCTAAAAGGACATTCTACAATTCTATTCAATTAACCTGTGTAACATTTCCTTGTCTATTTTTTTTGTTTTAAACATATATATTTTTTAGGTTTTTATTTATTTATTTGAGAGAGAGAATATGAGAAGAGGGAGGGTCAGAGGGTGAAGCAACTTCCTGCCAAGCAGGGAGCCCAATGCGGGACTCCATCCCGGGACTCCAGGATCATGACCTGAGCCGAAGGCTGTTGCTTAACCAACTGACCCACCTAGGCGCCCCATATCCTTGTCTCTTAAGATGTTTCATACATCTCTTCATGAGGTGACCTTAGAAATACATTTTATCTTTCCAATCTTGGTCCTTTGGGTAGAAACGTTTATCCCCAAGAGCCAAGTGCTCCTTGACTCAGGATATGCTATTTACAATAACCAAAGCAAAATTTCAGACACCCAGCTAGTCCCGGGTAGACAACAGTTTCTAAACTGACAAATCACACATCATCTAACGGTGCCTACCTATTCCAGATGTCTATATTCTCACTGGATGGCACAATGAAAGCAAAGCCCTTCACTCAATGAAGGAGCAAATAATTGGCAAGTGATTCATCTAGATCACGCGCAGTCAAGCTAATATGTGCTGTTGTTTACAGAAACTTCTCGGGTGTTTGAAGACACATCAACAGCCAATTTTTCCCCCGCAAAGCATTTTCCCCTTTGAGCTTCTACAACACCACACAGCAGCTGTTCCTCGCGCAGTTAGAGCCTGCGTTAGCCTAGGCTTATTGTAATTGTCATTTGGGGAGTTGCAGTGCCAGGAAAGGATTCCAGGGTTCAGTTTGTTCTCTAAGACTCAAACCTGCTTTGAAAGCCTATTGAAGCAGCAAGTCTAAAGCAATCCCCCAAACAGGAATCAGCAAATCTTTTATCCACCTGCCAAATCCCATTTAGGTGTGTGCACAATAGCTCAGGTGGGACGTGTTTTAAAGTCAGCTCCAACAATAGTAATTGTTTCTTAATCTCTGAATTTAAATGCTCAATGGTTAATTGCTTCCATCACCAATCTCACTATCTTCCTTTCCCAATCTTTTTGTATTGTTTTGCATGCTTGAAATGTTTGAAAGTCTAGGATTAATTTGATAGCATGAGCTCAGATTTTAAAAGTCTTAGAAAATATAGTTTAGGAAAAGTGAAGTATGTCATGTTATCCGCAAGTCACAGATCATTTGTGGTGATCATAACAGAATAGTCTAAATTTACTACTTATATTTGGGAGATTCTAAATATTTCAGAGGGGGATTCTACGAGGACTGTTGTAAAAATAACTAGGTGCATTTTTAAATACTCCTCAGTAAGCTTGCAAACGGTGGTTTGCTTCTAACCTAAATACTATAACTCAGTGAGAATAAGCAAAGTGTATATTCATTTGTCTATTTATTATTTTTTGAAAGGATGTTGGGTAGCTTCCTTCCCTAAATATATGTAAGAGTTTGTTGCTGAACATTTTTGAGTGGGTAAATGCAGGCACAAAGTGATCAATACATAAAAGGTCAAGCCATCTGGGATAATGCTGGAACAAAACTCTGCCCTGTCCCCATTTCAAAGCTGGTTTCCATTAGGTAGAATATTTTCTGAACTTGGAAGTCAAACAGATAGTGTTTGTCAAGCCCTCTTGCATACATGGTACATTACAAGCGATTACCAAGAAAATGATATGATTCCTATTCATTTGAGCCATAAAACACAGGCACCGATAAACACACATTAGGGAAGGCATATGATCTACCCCAAAAGAGTCAAATAATAAAGAAATTGCTCCTATTTACTATTTCCGGAATTCATGGTGATATAAATATACACACATAATTATGCTATAGTCTACATGTTGGCACAGTTTATTACAAGGAGCAAATGTTAGTTTTTCTCGTCAAATTTTTTTCATATTTGCTTTCCACCCTCGCCATCTCCTCTCTCATTGTGTGTGCCTTCCCTCATCCACATCTAAAGATACACTGCCCTGAAAGAGTCATTGATTTTTATCAGACCGAGACTCCAAATGTCTGATTACTTTGGGAAAAGAATTCCTCTGGGATCTAGAGTGTCTCTTTTGCTTTATTTATTTTCCAATAAATTGAGCAGGATCATGTAGTCCCTATTCTAAATAGTATTAAGGCAGGTACACATGCACAGACTCACATACTGTGTTTCCCATATTATATACTGATGAAACATATCCATCCTACTGCGGGCTGTCCATAAGCATCACATATTCCCCAGTTGTTTTATACTATTTGTTTGCAATAAAATAACACATAGAAAAAGTTGCAAGAGTTCCAAAATGTTCAGTGAATAAGATTTATGGGAGGTGCCTGGAGTCTTACAATACATCTAGATCTTGACATATATGTTTCAATCTTCACCCAAGAACTGGAAAGAAAGAAAAAAAAAAAGCGAAAACCCCAAGGGACAGAAAAGTCAAAGATTATATATTGCACAAGCTTAAAAATCTTTAAACACTAAGTTAAGAGAAATGAGAAGGGACCCTAAATTTGAAGATCAGTGAAAACAAAAATAACCCATTAAGTCTCTAGAAATTTACAGGCAGATTATAAACTCTCAGAATGGAGACTAGGAAGTCATACATGAAGAAAAGGATCAAAGACTACTGGGTGTAAGTGCTAAGTAATGTGAGAAGAATGGGGAAAATTGTTAATTCCTTCTCCAATTCTCTCTCTGCAGAGTCTTGCACTAAATCCAAGCATCCTGTTAGCTAGCTCAATTTTCTTATATCCAAAGGTCAAAGAGGACTTGCTAGATCTTCTTATCTTTACCATCAATAAATATTTATTATTTAGTATCCGGTATAGGCCTGATTCTGCACTAGCTACCATTTGAGATGTTGGAAGTCGAGTGCAAAAGATCGTGGAATTTAAAGGGACCTTCAGTGATCCCAGCCTGTCTTCAGCTTGACTTGTGTCCACGTGTCTTTGGAGGTTTAGCCACATACGAGCTCTGCCTGCTTGTGACTTTTCCCCTTATGGATGAAGTACTCTCTGTTCTCTCTAATTAATGTGGAGGCCTGAACTCCTCAAACAACTTAATTTGACTTTTCCCCATGCCTTCAGGTAGCATACACAAGGCTCACGGTACATTATATATTCAAGCTCCAGATAAGCATGAATATGGATGGCCTAAAGAAAGTGCTCCAACTGAATTTCTTGTGGCTACCTATATTTTTCTACAAATTCAGCTTGGGAATACATGTTTTATTCATTTCCCCCACCATGAATTTTCAAGGACTGAATAATTAACAAAAAGGATCAAGTGTGAATTTCCCTCCCTCACATTCATTCCACAGATGAGCTTTCTAAGAAAATAATGTATCCTTGTTTTGAGTAACAAAAATACCTTCTAAATTCACAAAACATCCACCCTATAATGGGATATATTAATTGAGACTCTTTGAGTTGCTGTCAACATAAACCCAACTCAAGCTAACTTTAAGCAGGATGCTGAATTTACTAACGTGTAACTCACAAGACCAAGGATACAGCTACTTCAGCTGCATGAGAAGCTGATGTATGATGCCATCTACATTCTTCCATCATCTCCATCTTTCAGTAAAGCTCCTTACACGTGGTGAGAAAAGGGGGAACAAAAAAGGATCCCCCGTCTAGACCCACACTCACATCTTACCAGCTTAACGACTGTAGCAGAAAGAAACCGTCTTTGTGGGTGAACTCTGGCCCAGTTTGGGCCACACGTGTTTATCCCTGAACGAATCTCAGTGACTGGGTTGGATGCAGGAAGAAGGGCATCCTTGGTCACCGCCATCCTTCAGCGAGAAGGGGAGAACAAAGAGAAGTGGAGTCAGTTCTGTTCAACCACAAGCCAGAGAGTCCTCACAGAAGAGATTCTATCTGTTATCAGAAAAAGCAATAGGCTGCTAGTTGTCCTAAACTGATTCTCACCCAATTCAAAGGAACCAACACAGCCAGCCAGTGGTGGAGCCAACTAATTAGGTCCATATCTCCAAAAACGATTTATTCTATCAACTGTCTTTCAGCAAGGCTCCGAAGCCTTTTCACATTTCTTTCTTGTCTCTCTCCCTATGTTGATGTAGCACCACATGCCCCGGATAATAGCCTGGATTTCTGGGGCACCGAGCGATATGAATTTCGACCAGTCATCTGACATCTCCATTTGTTTATGAAAATACAATCATTTGCCCTTCCTAGACCTGGTTAGGCATAAAAATGTCCTTGAGATGGTAAATTTTATGATAAGAAAATCTTTAATATGATCAATTATTAAACAAAATGAAGCAGATTTATTTGCTGCAGGACTTCTCTTCTAAGCTTTCTGACTCTCCATGGGATAGATAAAATATTTAGCATTTCCAAGCTGATCTGAAAAATGCACTTTGATGAACTCTCTCTCATGACCCATCTTCCTTGGACAGACTGCTGCTCTGTAAGTACATGGGAGATTTTATATATATATATATACACACATACATATATGTGTGTATATATATATATATTTACTTTTCTTTGAATCCTTCTTTATTATGTTTCCAAATAGTCCCTTATCTGAATTCATCCTAACCCAGAGGGTTGGCTTAGCTTCCTTATCTGCATAGACACTGAACCATCATCATTCATTTCTTTGGGTTTCCAGCGGCTTCGCCTAATTCACCCTTCTGACTTGGGGAAATTACCCAGCAGACTAGCTGCTCTGTAAGCGTCCTCACCCCACTATGAGACCTGTACTAGTGGGGCCTCCTCATTCATATTCACAAGTGGGGAGGGGAGCTGATGGTGTGTTTGAGAAAGGAAATCGGTCAGCCATAAAGACTGGTGTTTAGCAGATGGTTTCTCACACAGCTCATCACAATAGGTAAGCTCTCTCATCTTCAGGCTTCCAACTGTGAAAGCCTGAACGAGAATGGGGAGCACAATGTTCTCAGTAGAGGGTCCCTGCATTAGCCACCTTCATAATGGCCTCTAAGGCACAGTTATACAAATATAAGACCACTTCCCTTTTTTCTTTCTTTTCTTTTTTTTGGTTTTGTTTTGTTTTGTTTGTCATGGGTCCTCTTTTTCTTAGCTCCGTGGCCCTCCTATACTTTGATTATGTCTTTTCCAGGAAATGATAACTTAAAAAAAATGCTAACAATTTTCAATAGTTAATAATCTAAACCATTGTGCTCTAGACATTTAATTTATTTTATGGTTAATTCTTGACTGACGGCTTTATACCCAACAATCTGATTACCCAGTTTTTGCTCAGTAATAGTTTTTCTATGGCACTTCTGGTTGATTTATAATTTTCCTGCATTGGTAGTTGCTATGGTGTGGTAATATTACACCCTAACATGCACCATTGTGGCACACTTCATTACATGGTGGTCTGCAAAATCTAGTTCTCACTATGACATACTAAATTGGGTACTACCCTGGTCTATTTGAGAATTGTGTACTACCCTGATCTATTTGGATTTTATTAAAATAAAATCTAAGTTTTTTTTAATGTTTTCTCAATGAATAATATATTTTAAAATGTTCTTTTATTAAAATTTTCTAACATTTAGAATATTTATAAGTAGCAAGTTTTAGATGCCAAAGCAATTAACCATGGCAAATACAAGATATATCACTTTATTTATTTATTATGATTTTATTTATTTATTTTACAGAGAGAAAGAGAGAAAGCACAGGCAGGGGGAGTAGCAGGCAGAGGGAGAAGAAGCAGCAGGTTCCCCGCTGAACAAGGGAGCCCAATGTGTGACTAGATCCCAGGACCCTGGGACCATGACCTGAACCAAATGCAGATGCCCAACTGACTGAGCCACCCAGGCACCCTAAGATATATCACTTTAATATAGTAATATATAAAGAACCAAATAGTAATATTGAAAATTTAAAAATTTACAATTGAAATGTATTCTCCATTTTCAAGGAGAATTTACCAAAGATTCCTTCAGTTTTGGGATAAACACCTACTTCAAAATTAAGGTAAACCCATATCTACCTTTTGTATGAGATCATACACCTCAAATATTATATTACAGAGATTAAATTATACTGAATTCTATGCATTGTTAAATGTATTTTTATTCCCCACAACATACTTCCATTCTACAAAGCAAAGAATTCACTGACTATTCAAAGGATTCAAAGGATGAAACTTCACTCTTTGATATGGAGTTTCATTTCATGCTTAATGTGCTTTATAAAGAAAAAAAGAAAATATTAACAGTGTTCCATGATTCAATGATTTTTGAGATAAAAATATTTTCAATTTATAATTCTGTGGATTCAGAAAGAATGCTTAGACACTGAAGAAGTGCTATAAGAAAAGTTTTATGACCACCAAGGGTGTTGTCTTCTTAGAGTGTGGGTTACCTGTTATGTATCAGTCACTTAAGAAAGGTTGAATGAAGTTACAAATTTTTAATATCCCCATGTTTCAGTGAAATGATATGCCAGAATATTAGGTCATTCTCTAAGCCCATCTGACTTTCTTCTATCCTATGTTTTCAATTAACAAATGGAAAGTTATTATTTTAAGATAAATTTTGCTTCCACACCAGTTCCCAAGCACTTAATCAGAATATAATATAGTCCTATTTTTTATATTCTCCTCTTACTATTGTCTTCTAGTTGGATTATATTATTGATGTGGCCAATTTTCAAATTCTGTTCGTAGAAACTTGGTAGGCATCAACAAATTCTTGTTGATTACTCTCATCATCATCCATTCATATGAATGATTGATAACTGATAGTATTAATCACAGCTGATACTTTATACACATTACTTAGAATTTCTTACAACCCGAGAAGTTACAATTATCCTACTCCCACAAATGAGAAAATGGAGGGACTAAGGGTTAGTAACTTATCCAAGGTCACATCGCTAACATGTTCTTGTGCTAAGATATGAACCCAGATCTGAGACATCACAAACCAAGAACATTTCCACTATGTCATCCCGCTAATTCTTCTGGTGTCAGAATGACAGTAGGGAAAGTTTCAACTTTTTCACACACAGTGCTGTGTCATTAAAAACTTGGATCCACCCCTACAGCTTTGAGTAATGATTTCACATAGAGGAGATGCAAAGCAATTTATCATTTTTGTAGATTTAGACTTTGCTAGTAGCAGATGGTTCTAGGAGGTGGGAATGTGGGTTTTCGGAGGCAATTCAAAATGAGCCTCAACTTGTCTAATTACATAGCCCTCTTACTTGAAAATGAATAGAGATTTTAAAAAATTATTTTCTCCTTGAATTCTATAATTGTAAAGGCCTCTAGTTTTCACTTATGTTGCTTAAACATTTTTTTTTTTTTGGTTGAAACTCTGCTTATAATAGAGTTTTGACTAAAATATTTTATTCTAAAACACTGGGGCTTATTTGCATGATGCCAACAAATGTCTTTTCAAGTTAAAAGACATTTTTGTAGACTGGATTTGCTTATAAAATGATAATAATTTACTTTGTGGAGATCTTACTACGTATTTGTCCCCCTTCAAGGCACTTTCCATGTATTGGATCACACAGTCTTTACTACTACTACTGTAGTTTTTACTCTCATTTATGAGGAAATTGAAGAGCAGAGGGAGGATATATTGACTGACTAAATCTGGATTCCAAAGGATTCTGAGACACTTGAGTAATGATCTGATTTTAACAAGATAAAGTTTAACCTGGGAAAATACAAGATCCTATACTTGGGTCTAAAGCAGCTGTGCAAGTATCCAATGGGGAATATGTGGTATATCAACAGACCATAAATACCAAAAATGTAAACTTTTGCTCAAGAAGAAAGCTCTAGATTAGTCAGTGGAATATGGAGTTGCCAAGAAAGCATGAACCTCGCCTGCGTCAATGGAAGCTAAGACTCTTGCAGGGGTAAGCCAGAGGCCAGCTCTCTTCTGTTTCTTGATTATTGCCATCTTAGAGTGGTTGTGGTCCTAATACCATATTTTTTAAAGTTGTAAACAAATCAATGTATTCAAAGAAAGCAACTATACTGGCAAGGGTTCCAAAACCATGTTAAATGAAAAACGGTCTAAGGAGTAGCATTGAGGAAAGGGGGAAAAAATCTGGTTTAATAGGATAGCCATGCTCCAATGTCTGAGGAACTGCCATAAACAGGGGGGATTACACTTATCTCGTATACACCCAAGTAGGAGAAGCGGCAATGCTGAGTATTCAACTCTTAACCAGCGAGATTTAAGAGCGGGGGCCATACAAATATAAAGTGAATTGCCTTTGGAGAGAATAAACTTCCCGTTTCTGGGATGCCACGGAGGAGGCTCAGGAATTAGACAGACTAAATCGTGGAGGTGCCTCCTTGTCCTGTGCTTTCATTATTCTTGACTCTTCCCTTTTGTATAGGAGACCGCAGGCACCTGGCAGGTGGCTCTGCTGTCTGGCCGGAACAAGCAGCAGCTCGCCCGGGGACTTTGGAGTTGCAGGGTTTTGGCAGAAGCAGCAAGACTGGGGTACAAATCAGAAGGCTGAGTCCTCCTCTCTCACTCACATGCCTGCTTTTTCTTACAAGTTCTCCATTGTACTGAAATCATCTTCTATTACATCATGGCCATAAATATGGTAAATTTCTGATCTCATTTCTTTTTTTTTTTTAAGATTTTATTTATTTATTTGACAGAGAGAGATCACAAGTAGGCAGAGGCAGGCAGAAAGAGAGGGGGAAGCAAGCTCCCCGCTGAGCAGAGAGCCCCATGTGGGGCTCGATCCCAGAACCCTGAGATCATGACCTGAGCTGAAGGCAGAGGCTTAACCCACTGAGCCACCCAGGCGTCCCTCTGATCTCATTTCTAAAGGGACCACTCCTAATAGTTTGTCCAAAAGTTACACTCAAAATGACTTTGAAATTATTCTACTGAGGCAGGTGCAGACATAGCCTCTCCGCTTTCTCCAAGTTCAAAGGCTAGTTCTTCCATTAAGCTCCCTGCCTCTAAAGGAAAATTAAACTAGCTTGGGGGCACCTATTTATCTAAAACAAAAGGATCCCTGAGGTACAGACTCACAGATTTAACAGGATTTTGTTTCCTTACTATATGGCTAAAAGGCATTAATGGATAAATCATTCTTTCTAATGCAGCATGAGATGTGTTCTCTGCCACACTAAATAATCAGATATAAGAAACACTCACTGTTCCTGGGAAAGAAAACTTAATATCTTCAAGTCTCAAAGGCTGGAGAACACACACAGAATCCAAGCCCGTGATTAGAGCACTGTGTTTCAGAATCTGCATAGCACTGGAAAGAACACAGTCCCTGCTCTGAAGGATAGGAAGTTTTTGCCAGTGTGCTGTCAGAATTTCAAAGTATCTTTCCACAATACTATAGTTTAGTTCCTAAGAAAAAAAAAATTTAATTAGTTTCCCAACAACAGTAATGTTTTAGGCTAGACTTCTCTCCAGATGGCAGAGGCATTCTTAGTACACACAGACACTGGAGACATGAAGACCACCTTTCTGAAAGCAGATTTGAAAAAGATGAGGAAGTAAGTTTCACTGAGCAGGAGACCACTCATTCGTCCTGAATAAAAATCAGTCCTATTGGAACTGTATCATTGTGCTGCTTGTCTCTGATCCCTGGCAGAAGAGCCCTCGATATGGGTTTTACAGTAGGTAAAGATCTACTTTTGGGAAAGTTTACAATACTCCCCACACATCACCTGCTTTTTAAAAAGTCATTTATTTTGGGGTGCCTGGCTGGCTCAGTGGGTTAAAGCCTCTGCCTTCAGCTCAGGTCATGATCCCAGGGTCCTGGGATAGAGCCCTGCATCTATCTCTGCTCAGCAGGGAGCCTGCTTCCCTTCCCCTCTCTCTGCCTGCCTCTCTGCCTGCTTGTGATCTCCATCAAATAGATAAATAAAATCTTTAAAAAAAATCATTTATTTCAATAAGGTAAATGTTATACACTTAACATTGGTAAGATGTCTTCTTAATGGTTTTATGTTTTATAATAAAAGGAGAAAATCTGTGAAATCCTAAGACAGGAGTTGTCTATGTTTCTAGGTCACACTACTCTTAAACAAAAATTATTATCTTATTATCAAAAATGTCTTAACCTAATTCCATAGGATCATGTGACCTCACAGTCCTGCATTCCAAAGTCACTGTAATTGCCATTGTCATCTTAGGATCTTGCTTGAATATTCCTTGCTATAATATAATTTCATGTCCTGTCCTCAGAGTGGCCTTTGTTTTGAAATTCTGCCAAGAACACCATCATCTGGGTGTTAAGAGTTTGATTAAACATAGCCCCAAAGAATGTCTTTCAAAGGATACATTTTACCTGGTTTTCATTTATGAGACACAAAGTAGCATATGCTTTGAAATGAGAATAAATCGCCCTTAAATTTAGACTTAAAAATAACAAATTACATGGTCTTAAAATCTGAGCAGGGAGAGGAATACTTCCTAGAAGGAATCTTGTGGTTTATGTGGGGCACCTGGTACATGTTAGTTGGTAGGGGAAGATCCCCAAAGTCTAACTAACCTAGCTCACGATTTTCTCAGCTCTGCAAAATTTTTGGAACTTCACCAAAGGCTCATTTCTGCCCAGTTTCTGAGAGTTTAATAGTAGAGAGTTTAACAGTAGCTTCCACGGGGCCAGCTGATTGGATCTGACTAATCCTACAATATCTAGCATGCTCAACACCTTGACAATCTTTTGTCCAGAGAACCACAACTTTTTCTCTGAAGCCCACTTGTCTAGTCTACATGGTTGGCTTCTGTCTGTATGTGTTGGCATCTGATCCTGTTACCCTGCCAAAACTTTCCTCTCCCAGGGAACTGGAACTTTGTTTGAATATACTCCTAGTTATTGCTGGGACCATCTAGAATTGTGATGCCACCCACCTCATCACATCACACAGAGCACAGTGCTGCTCTGAAACTACTATCATGTCTCAACAATGACAGCACATGTTTTGGGGGTACTCAAGAGAGTCAGGCTCAAGCTCAAGTTAACCATACTCCTAACCTATTTGGATCCATGCTGGATCCCTTCATGTCGGAGTTACATTGCAATGGAGTTGGCTTCTCAACTCTGGTCACTTGTTTTCTCTTCCTTTCCCATTCCCCTGATCTGCTATGAAAACCCTGGAATGCTTTCATCTCAGGCTTTGTATGTTATGGTATACTAATTAATATGATTTTTTTTAAGTATAGCTAAAAGGCTGAGAACTACATCTCTTCAAGTTGACTGTACATTTCTGCTACTTCCTCTACCTGCATATCCAGTGAGATTGTAGGCAACTAACAAAGTATTCAGAGAGGCTATGTGTTCAGCCACAGAGTCCAGGAAGATGATTCAAGATGCTATTTTGGTCCTGAATTTGAGAAGCACTGAATATGGCCGCTCCTTTGATACGCACTTGAATTTTGGGTGGGTGCTGACCCACCCAAAATTCAAGTGCGTATCAAAGGAGCGGCCATATTCAGTTTTTTGGGGGGTGTGTGTGTCAGTTTTTATTAAGCTCTTAAAAACATTACCAAGATAACATTACATTGTTCTTCACTATGTAATGCTCTCACGATACCTGAGGGCAAGGTTAAATTACTTTTTAAATTATTCATTATTCTGTACCCACTGATTCACTCATCTTCCTTATTATGTAGATTAAATCAAGAGTTGATCTTATGTGGAAGGAATTCCTGGAAGTAAAGAAGATGAGGCTATCAGTTGTATTTGTAGAGAAACTTGTTTCCTCATGATATTTAAGAGCAAAAACAATCTTCTATGTAGAAATATTTTATTAAATTTTATGTGAGTCAGGAGAGTGAATCATAAGACTTCTGCAAAACCTTTCTAGTATCCCATGAAAAGATACAGCTACTATTTACATGCCAGTGATTTGGAATTATGGTTTCATGTGACAACATTCTGGCTTAGACTATCTATGAGCCAAGACCATAGGGAATGATCCATCACTTTCATATTTACAGATAAATATGCCAACCTCCATTTTTTTTTTTTTTTATTGCAAGACAAGTCTTTTGAACAGTGACAAATATTAAATCCCTTTGGGAGGGGAGGCTCAGTAGTGTGGCTCAGTAAGTCAATTTGGATTCTATTTTCTTTGATTCTAGGAAATTGGGAAGGTGAGTGTGAAATTACTTCAATTCCTGACACCAGTTGCATAGATTTATTTCAGTGATTGATTAAAAGATCACATGGTTTTGCTAAGCACTGCAACCCTGCATCAATCTTCAGGAGAGCTGAAACTGCCATTGATTCTGCCCTGCTGTCTTAGGAAGGAAATTCTGAAAGACTGCAGCCAGCCCTTAATAGGCATCAGCCAAGTTAATAGTTGCTTCAATTACTGAGCAATGGTGGGGCATGAAAAGAAGCAGGTCCAACACATTTCACAGTGTTCTTTAAACAAAAAGCCTTCATCTACTTTATTTGGTCAATCAATTTAAATTTAGATGCAGAAAATATGAATGATTACTGCAGCCAAAAATTAAGGGGATGTTTACTTTGGAAACATTCAACCTTGAACAAGTACTGCGACTTTTCTTTTATTTACCCTATTTGATGGATGGGACTGTGTGTTAATTATTATTTTCCTTGTTATTTTTAATTACAGAAGAAGTGTGCACCATTGTAAAACATTCACCATAACATAGAGGTTTATAATGAAAAAAGTGAACATCTCCACCTGCCCCCTAAAAATTCTCAGGGCGGGTGGTCTAACAATAAGTGTTTGGGATTTAAAGAATGTGAGAGAAGACAAAGACAAATACCATATGATTTCACTTATATGTGGAATTTAAGAAACAAAACAAACAAACAAGGGTAAGAGAGAGAGAGAGAGAGAGAGAAGACAAGAAACAGACTTTTAACCATAGAGGACAAACTGATGATCACCAGATGGGAGGGAGGTGGGGAGATGGGGGAAGTAGGTGATGGAGATTAAGGAGTACACTTATGATGAGCACTGGGTGTTGTATGAAATTATTGAATCATTTTTGGTACACCTGAAATTAATACAACACTGTATTTTAACTGTACTGGAATTTATAAACAAACAAACAATAAATAAGAGAGAAGACAGGGATTCAGGTAATGGCTGGTATGAATTTCCCTCTACAAACTCAAGCATTCAGAAAGCAGAATTTTCTTTTCGTGCATCTACTTGGTGTGTAGAAGGAGCTCCCATGCTACTGAATCAGTTCTTCCCCTTGATGAAACCCCACCTCCTTCCTCAGAGCTGGCCTTATGGTTATGAGCTTACACAGTGCCAAGGCATCTTGTTTTCATCCTTATCCTCCCATTTTGGCATCTACTGAGATGACTCTTATCTAGTAGGATCCTGGGTGGTAGATTCATTGAGGTCCCTCTCTGCAGAGGCTCGGAAGTCAGATGACTTCTGATATCAAGTTCATGCTGTCCTTAGACTAATAAGAACCACTGGAACATCCCCTGGGTGTACATGATTCCTGCCATGGTTCCTCCACCACTGGGTAAGTCCTGACTTTGTGAAGCTGACACAGACCCATCTCCCCAGACATATGGCACAGTCACCTCTCTGCAGAGGGACCCTGTCCTCCTTTCAGTTCCTCAAATCCTCCAGCTGTCACCACCCTATCCCGGTCTTAGTCTGGCTTTGCTCCAAGATGCCCGAAGAATGGGAATCGAGAGTCTCTTCCTCACAAACCCCCTTCTATCATCATCTCATTGCTTACCCCCCAAATGTTCTCCTCCTTTCCCTTTGATGAGAAATGTGGAAGGTGGCACCCTCTGACTTTACCATGTCTTCCTCCAAATCTCTTCTCCAGTCCTGCTCCTTTCCATTTTTTCCCACATAGTAATTTTGTGAAATTCAAAATTGACTACTTCTTTTTCCCTCTTCTTTTTGCTATATCATCCCTTTTGAGAGGCAGGAAGGAAAAGAGAGCAGCTGATTAGACAGAAGGGTGAGGGCATATAGGAAAATATGGTGACGGGTAAACAACTGATAAATGAAAATGCTAATAGAAGTGACAAATTAAATATTAAATATTTCAGAATATTTTAGAAAGTATAGACAGTATACTCTGACACATAAACAGTGGATTTTCTGTTTCTTTTAATTTTTTGTAAAACATAAAATCATGTTAAGTACCTGGAGACAATTCTGCACTTATTCTGTTTCCCCTAAGTAGTATGTTATGGGTATCCTTGAAGGGCAATTCATAGAAATCAGTCTGAAATTTAAAAGCAACTGCCTAAAATGATGTACCCATGGCGGAGATCAAGCCAGAACATAACAGGGCTCTTTGTGCTCATTATTTACGGTCCATTAATTCATTCTACAGTGGTCATCACCCATGTTGTACTGTCGTTTATCTTTGTGTTCAATCGTCCTACTGTCACCTTTGGATGTACCTTAACTTATGAACTATATAGACACTTAAGTTGTTTCTAATCTCTTGTGATTTAAGCAACATTGCAGCGAGCATCTTTGTATGTATTTCCACATATATCTTCACAGTATTTCTACTGCATAGATATGTAAAAGTGGAATAATTGAGCTGGAATGTATGAACATTTAAAATCTTCCGAAGTTTTTACCAGTCATACACCTACCAAAAGTATGGGAATGTCCTTTCATCCATACCCTTGCTAGCACTGAATGCTATCTATTTTCAAAATTTCCACATAAAGGATATTAGCTCAATATTCTTTTAATTTTTATTCCTTGTATTTCTCATATGACAAAGCTTGTGTTTTTAGGACACTTTTACACTTTTTTTCAAATTTACCTCTCTATCCTATCTGTTTAATTTTGTTATTGATTTATAGATGCTTGTGTTAGTGATATTAAATTTTGGTATTTTATATGTATGGGGAATATTTTCTCCTGGCCTATCACTTACTTATATGTTTTGGCCCATATACAAATTTCATATTTCTAGAAGGTCATACCCATTTATCTTTTCCTTTTTAACTATTGCATTTCCTGCATTAGAAAGCCTTCCATATTATTTATTTTTTAAAAGGATTTACATATTTATTTTAGAGAGAGAGAGAGAGCAGAGGGAGGGACAGAGGGAGATGGAGAGAGATAGAATGTCAAGCAGTCTTCACTGAGCCCAGAGCCTGACCTGGGGCTCAATCTCATGACCCTGAGATCATGACCTGAGCTGAAATCAGGAGTCAGACACTTCACCCACTGAGCCACCCAGGTGCCCCAAAGGCCTTCCACTTAAAAATTATTTTAATATTTGGTTCTTACATTTAGATCTCTAATTTTCATAGAATTTCTTTGGACATGATGTAAAGTAGAATCCTAACATGGTTTCCTTTTATCCCAATAGCTTTTCAAATCACATGCTGTTTTCACAATGGATTTGAAATAAGAGTTAGAATTTATTTTTCCAATAGAATCTATTGGTCTATTTAAGAAAAAAAACAAAATGTTTAAATTACTATAACTACTTCTTATACTCTGATATGTGTTAGGGCAAGTCAGAATTCATTTCTTTTTTCCAAATATTCTTGGCAATTCCAGAGTATTTTCTCTTAGAGCCTTTTTTTTACAATAATACTGAAGTCATATAACAAATTTTAGAAGTGTCTACATTTTTTTCAGTGCTTGAGAGCAGCATAAATAATAATTACCTGCTCCTTGAAGGCAGAGACAAAATTAACCATAAAACTATTGGCGTCAAGTGCCTTTGGAGATGGAGGATAGCTTTACTTTATTTACTCCTATGTCCTTTTTATCTTATATATTTAAGTGTATTTATCCTAATTTTAAAATTGTTGTATAATAAATTTTCTCTGTAATATCATGTTTTTGCAACTATTTTATGCAACAATATTATATTTTATGCAATAATATATTAAATATGCTTATATATTCCATATAGTTTTGTGATTTCATCTATAACTTAAGATTTGAGAAATTGATTTATGCATTTTCTAAGTGATTAGATAACTTCTCACTATGCTGTCTAGTTATTTTATTTCCACACAATGCAGCTTTAATATCTAGTTTTAGGAAGTTATTGGAATTTCTGTTGACGCTAGCATTTGAAAAACTTCTATAAAAATCAAATTTAAATAGCAAATTTGCAAATTCATTAGCAAATAATGAGAGGTCTCTACTTATTAGGTTCAATGTTGTATGTGAGTGTGTCTACGTGCATTACCAGCCCTAGGATTTTTAGTTTAAAGCCTCCTAGAATTATTGTTATTTCAATTTCTACTTGTATTTCTGTCAGTTTGTACTATATTACGTTGATCTTATATTTTTTGGTATATGTGAGTTTACAGCTACAAGAGGTACTTGGTGGACTGGCTCTTAATCATTATAAACTATTTCTTTTTATTCACAAATTATTTTTTCCTTCAGTTCCATTCCATACAACTTTCATATTTCCATCCTTAATTTGTCTGTTGGCATTTGTCTGTTACATTTTTTTCCATTTTTTTCCTTTCAACATATCTTCGTGTTTTGCCATACTCTTTTTCTAAACTTCCAAAGTCAGGTCTGTATAAAATTCCAAAAAGAAAGTGATGTTAATCTAGCTATGTTGCCTCTCTCATACTTTTTCCACAAATTTCCTGATGAGTTTTATAAAATCTCACATCAATTAGTATTTATTTAATACCTACTCCAAACTAGCAGTATTTTATTTGTGGCACAAGATGCAGCATGAGATGGAGAGAGGCAGTGGAGTGGGTAAATCAGCTCAAATGGACAGTATGACACTTGATCTGAAGGGGCATGTCTCCTATGGAAGCAGAAAGAATAAGTAAATGCCAGTAATACGGAACTTCTCATTTGTGTGATATTCAAAGAAGGAAGAGAATGCTTATTAGAATAGTCGGAGAAACTTGGTGGATCTTTTTAGCACATGAAAGGAAGACCATTTTAGTTTTTTTATTAGGGAATTGCATAAATAAAAAACACTCATTCAACTATCCATTCAATTCAACAAACAACTACTTCTTCCAGGAATTGAAAAGGGTGTTAGGAATACAATAGTGTACAAAAATGGCTTCATAAAATGAAGCTACAAGTCTATCAGGACATTTTATCACCTAAGTAGGTATAAAATTACTTTCTATAACCAAGAAATGAAATGTTGGATCACTGACAGCGGGAAAATTGGGTTAAGGAAGTCTAGGAAAGACTTTCCAAAGTAAGAATATTAAACTGAGGTCAAACAAAAGAGTAGGTTATAACTATACAAGAGGGTGGGAAGGAGTTTATTAGACAGAAGGAACAGTGTGTGCAAAGGTCCTGTGGCAGGAGAAATTTGGCTTGTTTTGCCTCTCTGAAACTAGAACGAAAGCAGAGAGAGATTGCCTAATGTCAGTTATGTCACATGACATGAGACGCATTGTGAGGTCCACCAGAGCTGGTTGAAGTACACCTTTTAGGTCAGATTAAGGATTTTTGTTCCTTGTCTTTAAAGTGATAGGAAACTGCTGGCCTTGGGAGCCCGGAGCTGCTGCTATGTCTTATAGGGCCAGCGTGAACACTCTGTATGCCTGGTGGAGCCCGTCAAGCTGGAGGCTTGCACAGAGAGGATCAAGGTCTTGCAGGCAGCTGCAGAGCTTCGACATTACCGCACACAGAGTGCCTGCAAGGATGCCCTGCTGGTAGGTGTTCCAGCTGGAAGCAAACCCTCCCAGGAGCCCAGATCCTATGCTTTATTCTAAAGGTTGCAAGGGAGAAGTTCCCAAAAATGTTACCAAATACACCTCTTTCATAAACCAGTTACTAATGGTTCTATACTTGGGATACTATGTTTCTTTTATTTACTGGGTGTTTACATTCAGGAAAGGAAAATATTTTTGTTTCTTAAAAAATTGAATATTTGGGGCGCCTGGGTGGCTCAGTGGGTTAAGCCACTGCCTTCAGCTCAGGTCATGATCTCAGGGTCCTGGGATCGAGGCCCACGTCGGGCTCTCTGCTCAGCAGGGAGCCTGCTTCCCTCTCTCTCTCTCTCTGCCTGCCTCTCCGTCTACTTGTGATCTCTCTCTGTCAAATAAATAAATAAAATCTTTAAAAAAAAAAAATTGAATATTTGTAATTTGTTGTGTCTGAGATTTTTATACCATAACACAACTTGTTCCTTTCTCATGAATTTACATCATCTAAATGAAGACAAGCAAGTACAAAAATGGAGGAAGAATAGGCTTTATTAATCAAATGATGTCTCAATTCTTCTAAATGAGATGATTTTTTATTTCTAACACTAAACATGGGAGCTGTTTCTTAGCAAACGTGTTTGGAAAGATCCATGTTGTGTTGTGTATTAGACTGTCCCATCCTATGTATGAAGCCGACTTGGCCTTAGTCTTTTTAAGATCCTCTATAGTTGCGGTTGTACTTAAAAAACAAACGAACAAACAAAAACCATTACCACCACCACCAGAACAAAAAAAACCACCTTCCCCCAACTCCCCCTCAAAAAAACCCTACATTATTTCATGTCTTTAAAAGAAATGTTTAAATGTGATCTTCAGAGCATCAAAAACGATTAAAAACAAAACAATGTGAAAAAAATTAACTAATGGGAAACCACTACGGAAATATTTAAATAGAGTAAGGATTTGGGCAGCTGAGTGGCTCAGTCAGTTAAGTGTCTGCCTTTGGCTGGGGTCATGATCCCAGGGTCCTGGGATGGAGTCCTGTCTTGGGCTCCCTGCTCAATGGGGAGCCTGCTTGTCCCTCTGCCACTCCCCCCACTCGTTCTCTCAGTCTCTCTCTCTCGTGCACACGCACTTTCTTTTTTCTTTTTTATTTTTTTAAAGATTTTACAGAAATCACAAGTAGACAGAGATGCAGGCAGAGAAAGAGAGGGAGAAGAAGGCTCCTCGCTGAGCAGAGAGCCCCATCCAGGGCTTGATCCCAGGACCCTGAGTGAACTGAGCCAAAGGCAGAGGCTTAACCCACTGAGCCCCCCAGGCGGCCCCCCCTCTCTAATAAGTAATTAAAATCTTTAAAAAAATAAAGTAGAGGGGCACCTGGGTGGCTCAGTCTGTTAAGCAGCTGCCTTTCACTCAGGTCACCATCCCAGGGTCCTGGGTTGTGTCAGCAGGAACTCTCTACTCCTCGGGGAGTCTGCTTCTCTCTCCTCCTGTAGCTCCCTCTGCTTGTATGCTTTCTCTCTCTCTCTGTCAATAAATAAATAAAATCTTTAAAAAAAAATAGAGTAAGGGGCTGCCTGGGTGGCTCAGTGGGTTAAGCCTCTGCCTTCGGCTCAGGTCATGATCTCAGGGTCCTGGGATCGAGTCCCACATCGGGCTCTCTGCTGGGCGGGGAGCCTGCTTCCCCCTCTCTCTCTCTCTCTCTCTCTCTACTTGTGATCTCTCTCTGTCAAATAAATAAAATAAAATAAAATAGAGTAAGGATTTCAGTTGGTCATGTGGGGGATTGACTTGATCAATATTTACATTTGAGGAGGCCTCTCTAGCTGGAGGGAGTCTCCCTGACTCTCCCTTTGTGAAGAATGGATTGGAGGCATTGGGGGAAGTCATGGGCGAGGAGGCCACTGCAGGAGTGCAAGGGAGAATTGATAGGTTTGTTTAGAGTTGTAGCCACCAAAATGGAAAGAACTGTCTGTCGTTGGACAATATTTAGGAGGCGGAATCAAAAAGGCTTTAAGATGAACTACATATGGAATGAGGAAAGCAATGGATGTGTCAAGGAATGTTTCCAGGGTTTCTGCCTCTTTAGCAGGGTGTGGAACTGGGGGAAGTCATAAGGTTTCTCCTGGATGTGATCACAGTCATTGAGAACGGAGGGTACGTGCAAGTGATGACAATGAGACCCATGTGGCAAGCAGCTGAAAATGAGTAGTGGAAGAGGTGCAATAAAAAATGAAATGTACATAAGTTAGGAGGGGGCAGAAAATGAGTAACTAGCATTCAGACAGTGACATTTGGAGTCATGCACCACTAGTTTTTGTACGACCACCTGGTGACTTTAAAAAATAAATAATTACTTCCCAGAGTTTGGGGTTTCTCATTTTAATAGGGTAAAATTGTATCCACTCACAGGATTCTTCTGAGAGTTAAATGGGATAATGTGGTAAAGTGTCTAGTTCAATAAGCACTTAATAACTTTTTATTTTTTAAGAGTAGGGAGAGAGAAGGCCCCACTTTCAGTTTGAACTGCAACTTTATACACTGCTCATCCCAGTCTCTATTTCAGATATTTGGGAATAAAAAGAAGGGAATGAGATGATTTGTCTCCAGAGGTTTTTATTAGTTATGTCTGTTATCTAAGTACAAGTCCAACAGGGAAGCAGGTATTTTCCTTGGATACTCTATAGTAACATAAATTTTGAGACTGAGATTAAAAAATTATTGACCTGCTTTATGAAAGTTGTCCAAATTGTCTCCACACAAAACACAGGTGAATTTCCATTCAGTCTGACAACACGGGATCTGCTCTCAGCTCTCTGATTCACAGTTCCTACTACTTCCTATTTGATACCTTAGACCTTGTCTTTTGTGTTCACTTATGTTAGCTTCCTGGACCCTGCATTCATCCAAGTGCATGGTCCAGACATTTCTTTCACTAACACCAGTCACCAAGATGTCTGGAGTGAGACCACCTGGGTTCAAATCCTGACTCTGATGTTTATTACCTGACCATGGAGAGTTAACCTAACCTCCCTAAACTTCTTTTTAAAAATTATTTATAATATAGGAATATTAATATTTCATTTAAAAGTTGTCATGCAGATTAAAGACATAACATATATAAAGCCCATAGCACAATATGTAACAACAGATTACTGTTCCTGGCAACATACTGAGGGAGTGGGTAGATACATTTCTTAGGTGTTCCTCTGAAGGGTTTAGTACATACAAATAAATGTCTTCACTGGTCCCACTATTCTCAGAAAGCTACTCCAAGTAACTATCACTCATTCCCTTATGATTCTCTTAATCAGGGTTTATCAATACTCCGCTACATATTTTCATCACCAATCTTAAGCATTTCTAACTCATGTTTTCTGTTTTTCTTCCAGAGGATTACTCAAATCTAGGCTCTGAAAAAGCCTATATAGGGCCACCTTTAGGACTCCAGAAAAGAGATGAGCACTTTAATGCAATTTTAGTATTTCCAAGAAGATATTAGGCACCCTCCTATCTTACTCATTTCATTTGAAGTGTTTTATTCCTAGACTCATGTTCCTTGAGCTAAAACTTCCTCCTTTGTTTGTCAATCCTTGTAAGTTATCATAATATGAATAATTTCATTGGAATTTTAAAAATTGTTTGAGGAAGAACTACACGTGAGATGAAAATTCAGGCATCGCATAAAACAAAAGAGAAAATTTTTTCTTCATCCAACCCTTCATTCCTTTCCCTAATACAACCCCATTGTCAGCTTTAGGTTATATGCTTACAAAAAGAAAAAAAAAGTAGGTTTACTTGAATATACGTGTAGATATTTTTATTTTATTTTATTTTATTTTATTTTAGAGAGAGAGTGAGTGAGGACACACGCACAACCAAACGGGTGGGAAAAGGAGGAGAAGGAGAAAGAATCCCAAGCAGGCTCCACACCCAGTGCAGAGCCCAAATCAGGAACCAATCTAATGACCCTGAGATCATAATTTGAGCTGAAACCAAGAGCTGTAGGCTCAGCCAACTGAACCACTCAAGTGCCCCTACATCTGTGTGTACTTTTAGTTACAAATGGAATCGTACTAAGCATGGTTTTCTATAAAAATTTACATGTAAATATAAACATATCAATATTTGAGTGGCTGCAGAGTATTCTATTGCATGAGCTATCCATACATGAATTATGTAACAAATCCTCTATTGCTGGACATTACAAATAATGTTACAGTGTGTACACATCTACACACATTCCTGTATCTTGGCATACCTTTCTTTTAAGACATGAAGAAGAAGAAGACATGAAGACCTGAGCTGCATCAATGACAGCTGAGATGGCAAAATGGAGGGATAGAAAATGGAACATACAGGGAAATAAGAAAGTCTGGGGCAATTCCCAGATTTCTTTTTTGGACAAATGGTTATGTAGGATGACATTCATTGAACTAAGGAATACCACAGAGTGGAAAGTGGGGGAAATGATGGCTTCAGTATTTCACAGGTTAAGTTTCAGTTGTCCATGGAGCACTTAACTCAAGCCTGCGAGTAAGTAATTAGATATAATTTCCCGAGAGTCCAGAAACAAGTCTTGGCTGCCAAGTTGGTCCTGCAGCAGACTGTGAAAAAGGACAGTGTCAGAAATTAGCTGAACAAGGAATTAAAGTAGGATTTTTGGATGAGTTAGAAAGAAAGAATACAGTTCTATTATGGCTTGAATGACAACACTTACAAGATAAAAGGAGACTACTTCCATTTTGAATTGACTCACTGCTGTGTGAGAGTCATGTATTTCACTTATTAAGACTAAATTCATATCTGTGGATACTACTATTCTTTTATTTGTAAATCATGGAAAGTACATACCTTTAATTCGTCAATCTGGCCAGAAAACCACATATCAATTAGGGGAAAAAGAACATATTCTTGTACCATATATTTTGTTTGTTTGGTCCGCACCAGTTGGAGGAGAACTCTCTGGGCAGGTGAAAAGAGCAGCAAGGGTTGATGTTGCAAACTCGAAGTCACAAGATTCTCATGAAAATGTGTCAACCAGAGATGGAGCCAGTGTCTATTTTAGAAGCTTCGCAAGAGATGCTGGCCTTTTGGGAAGTTGTCTCTCAGGTGCTTTCCAACTCTAAGTCTGATTATGACTGATATGAAGAAGAATTCAAGTTCTTGTTTAGTCGGGATTCAAGAGCCTATTCCAAAACCAGCCCTGAGGGAAAGGAATCCCCCACTTAGTCCCAGGAATCCCTCATCCAGCTGGCTTCATGGGCTTGTCAATCAAAAGCAAGTCACTTGAGTCCGTTACCTACCCAGTCACCTGGGGCCAGAACTCTAATTGGAATGAGAAGACAAAGCAGCAGCCATTCCAACATTGCCTGGGGACATTCTTTCCCATTTCTTGCGCAGCAGACTTAACAGTTTAGAAAATGAAATTTTCTCCCCATCTCAGTTTTTTAGCTCAGAACAAAAACATACAGTACACTTGAGTTGCTGTAAAATGCTGGTTGTGATAGAGCACATCCAAACCCATGATTTAGATCTGACATTTAACTCTCACCTCTTTCTATACGACTTAACAGTTGGGCCAATTTCTCTTACTAAAAAGGGACAGAAGGCGTTGGATACAACCTCATAGTCTCCCATCCAGCATCATGCATTTGAGGATAGAAGCAATTATTATTTAATAATGATGAGTGATGAATGCACAATGAAGCTTGAGAAGAAAAGGGTTCTTTAAATGCATAAATTCTAACAGATACTTGAACTACATTGGTCTTTGTGACAATAGATAATGTCACATATGGGTTGGGAGAGGTTACTGAGGCCAAGCTATTGCTAATTCCAGGATAAGGTGAGAAAAGAATCTTATTTGTTTAGATGAGAATGTGGAAGGGGAATGAAGGAACACTGAATTTGCTAATGAATGCTGATAATTTTACATCAAAATACACTTTCTCAGGTTATAAATTAGATTATTTTTACATTTTCAATTAAATTATTGGCACAGTAGTATTTAATTGCACAACACTTGTTTTAGTTGAATGAGGCCGAAAGTATATAGCAACTGAGAAAAAACTACATCATATCTCTTAGAGGTGTTTGACAAATATTGAAGTAGGATATTGAATGGTGCGCAATAAACACTTCATACTTATGGTCCAAATCTATATAAAATCTTCTCTGTGGGATACTTGTCGGGTCTTAATTAAAATCTTATTATCACATTTCCTGCAGCCCTTACTTGAAATATGCTACAGAAAACTCAAGGTCCTGAGGAAAGAAGTCAGAGTGAAGCACATACTCAGACAA
The DNA here is from genome assembly GCF_902655055.1 of Lutra lutra. Lineage (NCBI taxonomy): Eukaryota > Metazoa > Chordata > Mammalia > Carnivora > Mustelidae > Lutra > Lutra lutra. Next base: position 52,176,703 of record NC_062280.1, on the reverse strand, counting down.
GTTTCCAGTGGATGTCCATCAAAGCTTCTCCTAGTCAATTGTGATCGGCTAGCATTACACAAGAGAGACATTTCAATGGCCTATGTGCTACTATATTACAAGGTCATCTTCACTTTAATAGAAAATGCTTTGGAACACTGAACTGATAGGAGTTCATCAAAATATGATAGACATCTGCAATCAAATTCCATCCAGGGAATTTTCTGGGTACAATTTTAAGGGTGGACAAAGAAATTTTAAAGCCTAGGGATACAGGACTCAATTATCTGGGAATCAGAACTCATCACCTAACACGTCATCTGAAGGACCATCGAAGATCTTAGAGAAGCAATCACAGTGACAAAATCAGTGTCTGAGTTCATGATTTCTTGGAGGCTTTTAGTAGTCAGTTTTAGCATGGATCACTTTGTTTCCATCATTCTTTTTTTTTTTTATTCAAACTGACAGATATTTATAACAAAATAATAAGTAAGAAGGAGGGAAAACATGAAAGAAAATAAAAAGTGAATGCTGTAACGTATAATAGGCTAGAGGAAGCTTTTAACCTACTGTTTTTGCTCTTCTAATGTATATGAGTCATGAGGGGAAAAAAAAAAAGGGGTATAGGCTTTAGTAGAAAGCCAGAAACAGATTTCACGTTGCCAGCTTGTCAAGTCAGAGATGATTGCAAGGACTTTCGAACAATTATTAACTAAAAGACTAACTCTAACGCCTGAAAGAGTAAGCCTTATTAAATTAAGCAAAATGCCCCTATAGTAGCCAAAATTTATCCAAGAAAGTTGAATCCCCTCTAGGTCTCTAATCCAGAAAGATTTAGTGTTAAAAACTATTTCATAGATGATGTCATTGTTGAGGAACAAACAGGAGAGTAAGGCAATGGAAAGAAACCATTACTACCTCAAGGGCAGGAGGAACAAAGGCAGGTATTGCTGTCTGTTGGGAGCCAGAGCCATGGCAGAAATGTCTTGGTCAGAATTGGTACCTCACAGTAAGAGAACCAGAGTTACAGAGAAGCAGTCACTGCTAGAGACAACACAGGAGGCAGAAAGAAAAGGGCAGAAACAGCAGACTTCTCTCCTCTTTCTCCTGCCCTCTAATTTTGGCCAGTGTCTGTCTGTGTAAGTCCACTTGGGTTGCCGTAACAAATTACCATAGACTGGGTGGCTTACAAAGCAGAAATTTGTTTTCTCACATTTCTGGAGGCCAGAAGTCCAAGATTAATGTTTCTGATGAAACAGCTCCTCCTGGCTTGTAGATGACTGCCTTCTTGCTCTGTCCTTACACGGCCTTTCCTCCAGGCATGAAGAGTAAGAGAAAGAAAGGGAAAGAAGGAGAAAGGGAGAAGAGAGAAAGAGCTCTCCAGTGGCCCCTGCTAGCAAGACACTAATCCTATCAGATTAGGACCCCACCCTTATAACCTCATTTAACCTTGTTTGATTCCTTGGAGGCTCTGTCTCCAAATACAGCTACAGTGGGGGGTCAGGGCTTCAATTATGAATTTTGAGGAGACACAAACACACAGTATGTAATACTGCCTTCGACTGGATCTACTGAGATGCCTATGGGCATGGGATCCTGGGGAATGTCCTGACATACAGAAAAGGTGGGGAAGGTGGAACAGATCTGAGGGTGTTAGTTAACCTGTATAATATCCCTGAGTATTATTTTAATCTGATTTTTGGTTGAACTTAGAGAAAAACAAATAATAGAATTGAGCAGACTTAAATGTAACTTGGTGAAATATGTATTCCTTAATTACTATAATGGCAGATCACTATATGCCAAAGGGATTGAATAGTCATGATCAAATTCTTGGCTACAGAAAATGGCTAATTTATCACCAAAAAACCCTCCCCCTAAACCTGAAGTTTTATGATTACTGAAGCATTATAGAAATTTTATTTCTAGACAACAAAAATTTATCTGTCTGATGGAAAAAAAAACTGTTATAGGAATAAAATGAAAATAAGATTATAACCTAATAAACTGGAAAACTCATAAAAATAGGTTGGCTTTGGGGCACCTGGGTGGCTCAGTAGGTTAAAGCCTCTGCCTTCAGATCAGGTCATGATCCCAGGGTCCTGGGATGGAGCCTCAGATCGGGCTCTCTGCTTAGTGGGGAATCTGCTTCTTTCCTCCTCTCTCTCTCTCTGCCTGCCTCTCTGTCTACTTGTGATCTCTGTCTGTGAAATAAATAAATAAAATCTTTAAAAAAAATAGGTTGGCTTCAAGATTTTCTTATTAATCCCTCATCCCACCCATTCTCATGGTTGCACATGCTTTTGACAAATAAAACCAAAACTTCCCACTTAAATAGAATCAAAAGACAAAGAAAGCCTACCATCACTGCTTGCGAAAGGGGTGTCTCTCATCTCAATCAGTATCCTAAGTCTGAGAAGTCACACACAATCCAGACATGAATGTACAAACATCATTTCCAGTAATGTACTGGCTTTGCAAACCTTCATAGGAAAAACAACAATCATTCTGTAGATCAATCAAGACACTTTCAGGTTCAACTCAACAGATACTGTTTCAAGTAACAAAGGAGGAAAATAAATGGTTAATCAAAATCAACAGTAATCAATCCATATAAAGAATACAATGGTTCTTTAAGTGGGGTTTCCTAGAATATATGCCTTCCCATTTAACTTTGATCTCAATGAATAACCTAAGACTTGGCAATATATATTCAAAGCCTTTAAAAGTTCATGTATTTTGATCCATTGATTTCATTTCTGGGCATTGAAGGAAATAAAAAGTCTAGAAAAGATTTATACATAAAGGTAACATGAAGTCATTATTTATAATATTGCAATATTATAAATTAGAAATAATCTAACATTTTTCACAGTGTGAGAATGCTTAAAGAAACCATGGTAGAGATATAATGGACTGCTATATAACCAATAAAAACTATGATTGTAAAGAGAATTTATAACATGAAACAAATAATATAGGATAATATCAGAGCAACGTTATATGAAAAACCAGGGTGCAAACGCAGCAAATGTTAATAGTGGTTTTCTTGGTTGTCTTTGAGTTTTAGGATTATGAATGCCATCTTCCCCCTTTCTACTTTTCTCTGTAATGCATATTTTCCACATTGACCATTTGATACTTAGCGGGGAAAGACTATATGAAAATAATCATTGTTAGAATCTGACACCTTTCATCTTATCTGGTATCTCTCCAGTCTTCTTGACTTGGCATAGCCATTCTGGAGGCCAAAGCTACAAGAGATACCCATCTGGTCAGCTGCTCCCTGCCTCTCAGTGCTGTCCTACCCTCCTCGACTAAATTCACAATTACTTTTTGAGAATCTGTTATCTGCTGAGCATTATGTTAATGCAACAGGAAATCCAAAGAAGTATGCCATCTCTGATATAAGCTCACAATTTGGGGACATATGTCGTACACTTGGAATAAAAATTGAGGTTCAAAATAGTATTTAATCTATACTTTGAGCCAGAGATTCAAGCTACTATTAACAGAAGAAAAGTTATCCTATGAAAAACAAAGTTACAATTTGTCTCTTTCACTAATTCGGAAAAATTTTTTGAGTTGTTTAAAAAGGCATAAAAATCACTATCCGATAAGGCCATTATTTGTGTTTTTTTTTTTCAAATGTATTTTCGGATTTGCCATATTAAAACTCTTCTTCCAGGAGAGCCAGAAGTTGTTAAAGCATGTGAAAAATTGTTTTAATTCATTTAAATTTAGAAAATTAAAGAACAACTCTTCTAGTAAACTCTGGCATGCTTCTCTAGGTATTCATGAACTTGCTTTTACTGAGTACATTCTTCACTCTACAATTAAAAAACATATGTATTATTAAAATCTGAAGATTTTACTTAGAAATTATGCAGAGTAGTAACTCTTCAAAAGTAATTAAGAATTTATATAAAAAAGCAAACAAAAGAAAGAGTAGATTATCCTATAAGAAAAATTATACAAGGATAAGATAAAGGCTGCTAAAACCTAATTTGGTATTGGAAATTAATGATTAGAGGGATTACACATAATTTTCCACTAAATTATGCTTGACATGAAAAAAAGGGGAAACAGAGGGGCGCCTGGGTGGCTCAGTGGGTTAAGCCGCTGCCTTCGGCTCAGGTCATGATCTCAGGGTCCTGGGATCGAGTCCCGCATCGGGCTCTCTGCTCAGCAGGGAGCCTGCTTCCCTCTCTCTCTCTCTGCCTGCCTCTCTGTCTACTTGTGATCTCTCTCTCTGTCAAATAAATAAAGAAAATCTTTAAAAAAAAAAAAAAAAAAGGGAAACAGAGACACTTTAAATCATCCCATTGCCACTTCACATAAACTATGAAAGAATGTAGTAGATGAGAACCTCGTAAGACCACAACTTATTACATTATAAATGAGAGTAGCAAGTTTGAATCATGTTTCAAATTCTCTTCTTAAGCCAATGAAGTGACTTTTTTTTTTTTCCATTTCCTCTCCTCTTGGAATGAACAGTGAATCTTTTCATTCATCCTTAAGCAAAATTGCACTATTTTCATTTCAGTATTTTCTTACAGTTGATACCTGACCTCCCAGCTTGCATTACCAAAAGCGGAGTCTTCTAGTGGTACAGAAGAGAGTCTCCAAAGGCTCACTGTGTGTGTGATGTACGTTTAGCCTCAAGAAAAAAAAAAAAAAAGATCTTGCTAGAAAATAGATAATTATACCAAGTGGGATTTTATGAAACTGATAAATACATTCTATTTGATGGTCATTTAACATTTTTCAGAAGAAAAAATTAATCTGGGTAAGGCCATCCTTTGTCTTATTTTAAATCTTAACATGTTATGATTCATTCTTGGATAAAAATAAGACAATTAAAATAAATATAGCATTGATTGCACTGCCTTATTCACCTCCTCCCCAGATAAAACAAGACAATAAAAAGGCTTTCGGAGAGAAACTGTGGGTCCAGAGAAAAAAGTGACAGCAAGATCAGGTGGATGATGACAAGCAGCAGGGGAGGGTGAGGTAGCTCTGCCGAGCAACAGTTGAAACTGGAAACCCAGCGTGCATTCATCTAATCCACCCACCAACTTGTAGGGTCATTGGCCTTGAAGAAATGAATTTATTTCCTGGTCAAATACTTTCTGAATAGGTGTTCACAGTTTAATCAATTTTCAGGCCCTTGCTCGGGTCCGGATTAATTTGTGTGGCTCAAAAGTTAATTAAACCCTTTCTTCCAACAAAACAGATTCGTTCCAAACCATTTGATGTTAGCTTATGACCATTTCTCAAAAATGCGCCTGAAAAAAAGCCCACTAGTGGTACTAGAAACTGAGAACCCTGGAGAACCCTGGCACTGTCGTTCACATAGGCTTCAGAGGCTGTCCTGCGGCTGCCAGAGGAGAGTGAAAAACAAATTTTCACAACACACAAGTGTACTATTGACCTGGGTTAGAATGCACTTTAGCAGTCTCAGAAGGAAAGTTATTGATTTTATGGAAATTGAAAATTCACAAATAAAAATTCCTCTGTGATGTTTTTTCCTTCCATTTCCAGTTACCTTAATGTTTCCCAAACCAGAAGGCTGAAAAAGAAACAAAAGAAATAATTAATTATTGAAACATTTATACAAGAAGAAGAAGTAGCTTGAAGTCTGAGTATTCCTAGAGCTTTAAAATGTTATTGCAGATTTTTATAGCTTCCTAGCAGCTATTCCAGCTGCAGTGCTTGAGAGGGAAATAAATGAAGTATGCAAGTGTCATTCAATATAATGGGACTGTCTTCTGGTTGTAAATCCAACAGTCTTCAGTGATCGTTGAGAAAGCAGCAGTGTTATGCATGTAACTCGTTACTTCTTCATAGCCATTGCATGTGGAATATACTAGATACTTAAAAGAAATGGGTGAGGGTGCCTGGGTGGCTCAGTTAGTTAAGCCACCTGCCTTTGGCTCAGGTCATGTTCTTAGAGTCCTGGGATACAGCCCCGCATGGGGCTCCTTGCTCAGCAGGAAGCCTGCTTCTCCCTCTCCCTCTGCCTGCCACTCCCCGCTGCTTGTGTGCTCTCTCTCTGTCAAATAAGTAAATAAAATATTAAAAAAAAAAAACAAGAAAAAGAAAAGAAAAGAAATGGGTGACCCCTTTAGAATATCTCCTTTAAGAAACAATGGTTAAAGCAAATCTTCCCCATGACTTTGACAGAAGTGGAAAGCTGGAGAAAAACTTCTAGTCCCATGCTACTCATCTATTTTTCTTTTCAAAGATTTTATTTATTTACTTGACAGAGAGTGACACTATGAGAGAGAGAGCACATAAGCAGGGGCTGATGCAGGGCTGAGCAGGGAGCCTGATGTGGGGCTCGATCCCAGAAACCTGGGATCATGACCTGAGCGGAAGCCAAAGGCTTAACAACTGAGCCACCCAGGACCCCCTACTTATCTATTCAGTAGCACTTTCACCTACAGCAAACAATGAGGGAATCGAATTTCCTTACAGGGAAGGGAAGATGACTGACATATACTGTGTCTTCTTTAATGGGATAAACATGGTGTTAAGAAACAAGGGGCAAAACAGCTGCCATCTTCTTTACCTTTGTGTGTGATCATAATTTGAATCAGACAGAAAGTCTGATCTCTGTCCCTGCCCTCATATAAACAGCTACCACTTACAAGCTCAGTGTGAGGACCATCATTTATTAGTTGAAAGCCTAAACACATGGCATACCTCATGGTTATCTCTGCCATGTTAAGCCTCAAAGCCAAAATAACAGTGAGCTCAGCAGAGATAATCTGGAGCAATGCTTGAGGCCCCAGAAATGAAAGGAAGGATGAAAGTAGATTATTAATTTAAACTAGGTAACCCTAGGATTGATAATAACATCTATAAAGACTGTCCTAGTAAAATAGAGTATGCCTAATTATATCAAGACATCTAAATTATTGTTCCTCTTTATAATCCTAAGTGGTTTAACTTCTATATAAAAATGTAATAGTAACTGATTAGAATTTAGATTTAAGTAAGTATATCTCATTCATAAAAATTTAAGTGGTTGAGTAAATCAGGGGGTTTTGTATCAAGATAATATAGCTATCTTCATGTGACTTCTTTATACCCAAAGTCTAAGCAGCTTATTGGTATATTCAAATGTTTGAAGCAAGGGTCATATGAGGTCAAAGGCTACGTAGAGACTCCAGTGATCTGTGACTCCCTTGGAATAATAAACTAGATTAGGTGTCTGTCTTTCTGTCTACCCATCTACCTATCTACCTGTTTATCTATCATCTGCATTTTAGGGGACACATGCCCCTAGTCTTCATGAGACTCTCAAGAGAATACAATTATCCCAGAACTTTATAAATCACAAATATAAAAGGTCAATCATTACAGTATTAAATGCTATTTATTTCCATGTCTAATTATAATGTAACAACAGCAGATATTATAAAGACTATCACTAAGATGTTATTCCTTAAAGTAAGCTATAACTTGTCTATATATAATATCACATCATCTGCAAAGAGGGACAGTTTTACTTTTTCTTTCCCAGGAAGTTTGGATGAAGTTTTACTTTTTTATTTTTTTGCCTAATTGCTCTGGCTAGGACTTCTGATACTATGTTGAATAAAGTTGGCAAGAGTTGTTATTCTTGTTTTGTTCCTGACCTTAAGAGGAAAGGCCTTCAGATTCTCACTTAGTGAGATATTAGCTGTGGGTTTGTCCGTATGTTCTTTACTGTTTTGGTACTTTCCCCCTTTGTCAAAAGATTTTGTCATCAGGGTGCCTGGGTGGCTCAGTGGGTTAATGCCTCTGCCTTTGGCTCAGGTCATGATCTCAGGGTCCTGGGATTGAGATCCATGTTGGGCTCCCTGCTCAGCAGGGAGCCTGCTTCCTCCTCTCTCTCTGCCTTCCTCTCTCCCCACTTGTGATCTCTGTCTGTCAAATAAATAACTAAATAAAATTAATTAATTAATTAATTAAAAAAAGAGTTTTTGTCATCAATGAATATCGATTTTGTTAAATGCTTTTCATGCATCTATTGAAATGATAATATGATTTTTTTATTCTCCAGTTTGTTAATATGGTATATCATCTTGACTGATTTGTAGATGTTAAACCATCCTTGTATCTGCAGAATAAATTGATCACACTATATGGTGCTTTTAATGTATTATTTAATTTGGCTGGCTAATATTTTATGGAGGATTTTTGCATCTATAGTCATCAAGGACATAGGTAGGCCCTCTTTAGAGCATATTAACAGTGAGATAGAGGATAGCAGCTTCAAAGAGCGACCTCAGTAAGTAGACAATAAATATTAATTATTACAATTAGGAGTAATAACAGTCTGTCCCTTATTAGTAGGATATCCAGCAAGTCATTCTGTCTCTTGTCAACAATAAATGGACTTAAGCAAGTGATATTCTAACTTTATAGCATATATACGAATGCCCCTCACCCCCACCCCCAAATACTATAAGATAAGGAGGGTAAACAGAAGAAAGAAAGAGAAGTAAAAATTGGTAGAAGCCAAGGAACAAATCCAGGAATGGCCTAATTTTAGTTATTTTATTTGGAAAGCAGATGAACATAAGATTAGTTAAGACTGAAAATCACAGGATTATAAGTAAATTTGAATAATAAAAGGAATATTACTTAGGAAGTGACCTGGAAGTCCATTAGACATTCATTTGAAGGTGAATTTATAACTGTCACAAAAATCAGTAAACCTGTATCTGTCATTATAGTGATACATAGAATCCCTTTTATATGTGAGGGGTGTGCAAAGAACATCATAAAACTCACTGTTAACTCCCCTTTTCAAGACAGTGTACTCACTGTCAACCTACTACTTACTTTAAAAACAAAACAAAATTTAGAATAAAAGAGCTATGACTTTTAACAAGCTTTCACTATAATATTTAAAAATCATTTTACCCTGCAGAAAAACACAGATTAAAATTGACTATTAATTTTGAAAATTATGTCTCCAGTTGTTTCTTAGAAGGCATGTATGCTAGGATTAAAAGCATGCAAAAATTTTCTCAAATCTCAATAACCTGTTTTAATGTCTCTGTATATAATCACACATTTAATGGGTCAATCCAAAACATCTCACTCAAGATTGAAACAAGATATCTTATATGTGAAAAACTAATGATTCACGTAATTCCAAGGACTGCAGTTTCCACCAGTATAAATGTACACAAAGCAATTTCCTGTAAGTTTTCTTGTATGTAGACATATCTTACATCCATTAGTGTCTTGCTCTCCTGGAGAGGATAAAATTTACATTTGTTGTGATGACTTAAAAAGTAACAGTAAGTGCTTGTTACAGTTTTTTTTTTTTTCCTTATATTTGAAATCTGGGTAAAACATTTTGACAAAAATAGACAGTTGTACAGCAAAATGAAGTAATATATGTCAAAAAATTTGAAAGAAGGCAAATGTATTTTATAACCATGAGATGTCATTATTTTAGCAATAATACAGGATAGAGAAGTTTTAAACTTCAAAGTTACTTAAAAGTTTATTAAATATTTTATGATACGGAAAGATTGCTGAGTTTCAAAAAAATAGGCAGCACATAAAATGAAGTAATTCTATGAAAAAGAAGGCAAAAAATTCTAGTTTTTTTTTTTTTTTAGATAAGTACCAACAGTAGGTTAATAAAGAAAACTGATATTTTTTCTTCTGTTTTCATGTTTGAAGTCTGAGATTAATTTTGGTCTGGGATTTCAACTAATGCTGCTCTTTACTTTTTTGTAAGGTAGTTGATATTGTAGAATAGCATTGCCAAGGCGATAAAAGTATGATCTACTAAGATAAACTTCACCATGCTCTCTCTTAAAGTTAGTTTTCTGAATATTTGACATGATATTTTACATATGCCAATTATTTTTGTCAAATTAACTCCAAACCTGTAAGACATAAAAATTCTATAGTTAATTTTATGTCTTTGTAATAGACAAAAATCATGTTAAAACTCTCCAATTTCCTAAGAGTCTATGATAAGTCACAGGACTTGTATTTTTTATACCTGTATGATACCCCAACTAGTAAGGTAAAAAGGTCAGGACATTTAAGACAAATAGATATGCTCTAATTTCCTAAAATAAACTTTATGCCAATAAATCTTGCACATTTCATATGTTTCCACAAAGAAAATATGTAGTAATAATTTAACCTTTTGTCAGACTAAAATCCTTGCTATATAAAACGAAAAGCAGGGCGCCTGGGTGGCTCAGTGGGTTAAGCCGCTGCCTTCGGCTCAGGTCATGATCTCAGGGTCCTGGGATCGAGTCCCACTCGGGCTCTCTGCTCGGCGGGGAGCCTGCTTCCCTCTTTCTCTCTCTCTCTCTCTCTCTGCCTGCCTCTCTGCCTAATTGTGATCTCTCTCTGTCAAATAAATAAAATAAAATCTTTAAAAAAAAAAAAAAAAACGAAAAGCAGGGAGATCAAAGATGGTGGCGAATAGAAGGACCCTAGGCTCATCTCATCCTATGAACACAACTAGATAAATATCAAATCATCCTAACTACCCCAGAAATTGGCCTGACAGAACAACCTTTGCAACTAGAGGGAGAGAAGAGGCTACATCAAAGAAGGCAGAAAGTGCAGAGACATGGTTTAAGGGAGAAATGGATCACAGGTGCTGTGGAGGGGAGGGAGCCATGGTCACAGAAAAGAGTAAGAAAAAGGAGCACACAGGGAATGCATAGGAACATTTTCCCAAAACCATTCATTTGGAGAACAAGAGCAGCTGAATTTTGTGAGTTCTTACAACCAGCCGGGCAGAAAAACTAGAGTTTTAAAGGTCAGCAGGCTTGGCTGGGATAGAACCCAAAATGCACTGCCCTGCTCCTGGAAAAAGGCAGACAACTAGGGGGCAGATGGTGTGGAGATTATTTATTCCTCTCCAGGGAGCAGACAGCATCCCTGGGAGGCAAGGTTCACAGAAAGGACTCTCCCAGAACAGGGGTGGTGACTGGCACCATTTCCCTCCACTGCCCCTCGGCACAAACAAAGCCACCAGTGAGAGGCAGTACAACTGGCTGCTAGATTTGCTTATACCAACCCCTGGTATACCCCGCCGCCCTACCCCTGTGATCTGTGATTTGGCAGGACTGCCCTTCTCAGTCAAGCTTGCCTCAATCCCAGCATAGCAGGACCCTACCCCGAAGACTAGCACAAACCTCAGGCCACACCAACTCTGAAACCTAAAGTTTTAAAGATCAGCAGGTTTTGGCCGACATAGAGCCAGGAGGGCATTCTGTTGTCCTGAAGAGAAGGCAAGCAATAACCCTTAGAAACAGCAATCTGGGGGCACCTGGGTGCCTCAGTTGGTTAAGCCTCTGCCTTAGGCTCCCAGGGTCCTGGAATCCAGCCCCACATCGGGCTCTCTGCTCAGCGGGAAGCCTGCTTCCCCCTCTCTCTCTGCCTGCCTCTCTGCCTACTTGTGCTCTCTCTCTGTCAAATAAAAACAAAACAAAACAAAACAAAATCTTAAAAAAAAAAAAGAAAGAAAGAAAAAGAAACAGCAATCTGAAAAATGCCTGGGGCACATAGGAGGGAAATTATTTGCTATTCTAGGAGCACTTCCCTGAAAGGCAGCCTTCAGGGAGACAACTCTGAGAACAAAGGAGTTGGTTGGCACCATTTCCCTCCTCCATCCCTCAGCATAAACACAAGCCACCTGAAGGAAGCAGCTCAGCACTAACGTCTGCTGCCTAACTTGCTTACACTAAGCTCCACCCCCTTGTGCTCTGGCAGCACTGCCCTTCCCAATCCCAGTATGTCCTAGTCCCAGTATGGTGGGATCCTTCCCCAGAAGCACAAACCCCTGCCCACAACTGTGTCTCTCTACTAGAGTTCTGCGGGGCCTCAGTTCTGGTGGAGTTCATGTCAGGTCTCATTTCACAAGCACACCTAGTTGAAACTTGCCCCGTGCCTGATGGAGAATTTAAAGCAACAGTCATAAGGGCTTGAGAAAAGAAGACATCAGGGAGACCCTTAACACAGAGATAAAAAAGTTAAAAAAGAATTTTAGGGGGCACCTGGGTGGCTCAGTGGGTGAAGCCACTGCCTTCTGCTCAGGTCGTGTTCTCAGGGTCCTTGGATCGAGCCCCGCATAGGGCTCTCTGCTCAGCATGGAGCCTGCTTCCCCCTCTCTCTCTCTCTGCCTGCCTCTCTGCCTGCTTGTGATCTCTGTCTGTCAAATAAATAAATAAAATCTTAAAAAAAAAAAAAGAATTTTAGGAATTATTTGGATTTTTTTGAAGTTATCTGATTTGTTAGTATATAATTATAGTAATCTGTTATCATACTATGTATTTCTGTTGTTATCTGTTGTATTGTTTTTTCCTCCATTTCTCATTTTGGTTTTTAACTCTTGTCTTCTTCTTGTTATTAGTGTAGTTAAAGCAATTCCAATTTTGTTTCTTTCTTTATTTATTTATTTATTTTTAAAACTGGCCATTACTTTCAATGCTAGGTTATTATTTATTCTGGTCTCCACTTTATTTATTTCTGATTTTTCTTTGTTATTCCCTTCCTCTACTAAATATTAGCTAAGTTTCTTCTTTTTCTAATTCCTTGTGATGTAGTGTTGTTTGTTTGAACTCTTTTTCTTAATACAAGCATTTATAGCACAAAATTTCACTCTAACATCTGCTTTTTCTGTATCCCATAGGTTTTAGAATATTATCTTTTCTTTTTCTCTTGTTTTGAGACATATTTTGATTTGCTGTTTGATTTCCTATCTGGCCCATTGTTTGTGGAGTAGTATGTTGTTCAATATTTACAGTCAAATGTTTAATATCTACCAAAAAATAAAATAAAATGAATGAATTTAAAAAATAAAAACCACTTTTCCATTTATTCTTTCAATTTGTGATGAGTGGACCTCCAGGAGGTATGGATGATTTTTTTTTCAACATCATTATTCTGTTGATCATATGTAATAACGTATGTAGATACTCTTTGTGCAATGGGACAGGGGTTATTAAAATTTAAAAAGAAATATATGTAAATCACAGTAGCTAAGCTCACTAGGGAGAAGGAAATGTTTTATGACTGAAAAAGAATATTGCCTATGTCCAGGGAACTTAGCTTCTTAAAATACAGGCAACATTTACCTCATAGTAAAGATTCATGTTATTTTTTTTGTTATAGAGTTGACCCACAAATTCCATTTAACTACCGTTCTTTCCTCATCAAACTTAGTTCTTCCCTTTTCCAAACATAATTTTCCCCTTCCCCGGAACCCCTGAAGCTTCTTTTCTTTCCTAGGATCAATTGTGTACTGATTTCCAGCCTACCATGTTTGTTAGCTTCCAGGCTATACTAGAAAAACTTGCCTGGGATCTGTCAGCTTCCTATAATAATCAATTCCTTTTCATATTAGTTAACTCCAATTCAATATTTTGTCCATTATTGGAATTTTACAAAAGACTATTTTATAATAGAATATTTCTTGAGATCACCCTAGAAATACTGACATCTTGCTCACTACACATTCATGCTTTTTGGTTTCAGCTGGGGCCTCTTTGGAGGAAGTAATCCTTTTGACCATCCTTGATTCTATTATGAATGCACATCTTTTTGAAAATTCCAAATGCCTCTTTAATTATAAATCAAGGGAAAAAGGAAATTAAAAGGAAAAAAAAGAGAACTTTACTGGTTCCTTTATTCAACGAATATTTATTGAGTCCTCTAAGTGCTAGGCATTGTTCTAGGTACAAGAATTTTTCAATAACAAATTAGAAAAATCTCTGCATTCCTAAAATAATTTTCTATCTGGGAGAGGCAATAAATGAGTATATAATATATAAAGTGGTGATAAAAATAATTGAGAATGAGGCCTAGTATGAAGGATAGGGAGCAGGGAGTGCTGATGGGGTAGGTTGAACCATATGGGTTTGATGTTTTATAGGTCAAAAAATAGTCTAATATCTGCAATTTCATATGATTCAATGTACAAGATGCAATCTTTTGTTTAAGTTCCAAATATCCCACACTTTTGCCTGTCTTCTCTTCCTTCTCATCTTTCTGAGGGAATAGATACCTATCTTTTTTCCAAGGCTAACCTCTAACTTTACCTATTAATTTCCTGTCTCCTTTAGTTTCCTTGACCTTGTCTTCTTAGCTAACTTTTTAATTGTTCCTTTTCTCCTCCAGTCTTCTTCCTTCTAACCTATTCAATGTACTTTCTATAGAAGTTTCACCTTAAAAACCTTTTTTTTTCACCATAAACTTCTACAGCTCAAAATCTTATAGATTTCCTCATCATTCCCACCTATTATAATCTCTTTTGTCTTGAATATTCCTAATGGAGGTATTCTTTATTAATCTCATGGTTATTTAGTCTACACTGGCCCATCGTTCTTTAACTCTTCCTGTGCATATTCCTTGTCATCTCAATTATATTGTAATTTCCATGATAACAATACAAGAGTCATTTACTGTTTAATCTCTTCTTGGGACCTAATTAACCATTCATAGAGTAGGTACTGAAAAATCTTCAAAAACAAATACATTTCAAATGCATTGGAATTTTAAACTTTTCCTTGATGTTCTAGAAAAGTAAATGTTGATTTTCATTAATCCTAGTAGTTTGCTTCTTGAGACACTTTGAAACTCCACAAAAGTGAGCAATACTCCTATTATTGATGATCGAAAGGAAAGGCGGTATATGTGAGTACCTCAATTTCCGAATAAAATTTATTTTAGCTTATTCTTCAAAATGTTTGCTATTTTAAGCACAAAATTACCCTCACAATGCAGGATACTGTATTTAAACATTTGAATCCCCTGAGTCAGAGAACTAGAGTACTAATTGCTGTGAATTGCTCAAGTCTACCCAGAGTTTTGCTTCAATTTCGTGACACAGGCTTAGTTCAAGCTGTGCTTGTTCACAAAGCAGGTCAAACAACCAAAATGGAGACAAATGGACACCAGATTCAGGTTTACAGAAAGAATTCTAGTAACAAGTATAACTTTAAAGATTATTGTACAGATTAAGCTGCATGAACATGATATAAATAAATGATTACCACTTCAGTTTCTTTTACTAAAAGTTATTTTAGCAGAGTAAAGAATTAGGACTTAACAATGCTAGCTTTAATCTGCAGCACTGGATTTCCTACACACAAAACTTCAGGATGCAGGAGAACCATAGGTGAAGCATCCCACCTTAAGTTAGCACAAAATCTGAATCTATATTGTTAGCAAAATAAAAATTTATGAAAATCAGTGCTCTCTGTGTGATGTAAATTCTGTTCCCTGTGGTCTTTTACTTTTAATATCTTGGTTTCATGTGCTTTTAAGACATGGAGGCTATGAAATTGAGCAAGTATCAACCTAAAAGAAACAATGATCTAAAAACTCAAAATCTTCAGTGCTGATTAATGGAAACAAAGAAAGACTGGATGAAAGTAATATGAACTGGTTGTGTTTATAGAGCTTTCCACTTTAATGGAATAAGGCAATAGTCAAGTCATCATTCATATTTCATATTCACTCTCACTATTAATACTATAACATAAACTTATCTAATTTAGAATTGGACCTTATGTGACCTAATAAACAAAATTGGTGTAATCTAAGGAAATCTAGGGCACCAAGATGAGCTAAGAGGTTTTTTTCCCTGAAACACCATGACCAATTAGAATAATGACTGCTGAAGGAAGATGAGATAGTAAAGCAGAATGACTCAGGAGAGAAAAAAGCCAAACTTAAATGACTTAACTCCAGTAGAATGTAATGGGAGAAGTATTGATTAGAATTGCCCATCATACTTTGCAACATTTTAAATAATATAAATAATATAATAAGTAATATAAATATAAAACAAATATATATTATAAATTTAAATAATATAAATATAATATAAATAATATAGATTAGGGCACTATTTGTCATACTTACTAAACTGTCATTACTGTCGTGTATACCTATGCCACATATGCAGCATTACTGGAAACTTACATGTAAATGACATATATATACTCTGAATCATTTTCCCATTGTCTTAATACAGGATCTCAGATGTTTCTTTTTTGGTGTGACAAAGAATGGAGAAGACATCATAAGTCAGGACTTAATATGTATTTCTACGAGAATTATACCATTATCAATTTCCTGTGTGTGTGTATACACACACACACACACACACAGATACACACACATACCCCAAATGACTTGGCACCAAATCCAAAGGCATTTTCCACACTCACTGAAACCTTATAGTTTGATTTTCTCATGTAGTTCTCAGTGGTTCTGTAGAACCAAAATGTTTAAGTGGTCACAGTATTTCATACATCCTTGTTTTAAATTATGGTGATTGTTATATTTTCAAATTATATTTCTAAATCATTTATTATTTTTATACCATAATTTCTTTGATTGTTTTAAATATTAATCATTCTTGACAGCTACTCTCTAACTTTCTTATATATAATTATAATATCTACATGTGATGACAGTTTTGTTTCTTTCTAATCCCTATAAATTTATTTTGCATGCCTTATTGATTTAAAAGAGGTTCTGGCATAATGTTGAGCAGAATAATTGAAGTCTTGGTCCTGACTTTAAAAACAATGTTTTGGTATTTTATTATGAGGTATCTTGTTTCATGTAAATAGTATTTGGTGGTGAACTTTTTAACATAGTAAATAGGATCTCTTCTATTCCTGTTCTCTGAGGGTTTGGCATGAATGGGCTCTGAGTTTATTGAACAATTTTCTTGCAAGTATTGTGATAATTATGTTTTGAAACTTTTAAACCTATTGTGATAAATTATACCAATAGATATTTTAACTCTGTTAAACCTGCATTCTTGAAAGAAAAATCCTTCTTTGTCATAATTTACACATAGTTTTGTTATATTTGGTATTATTTTAATTAGGATTTTTGCAACTGTGCTTATCAAAGACAATGGTCTGACATTCTCTTTTATTAACTGTCCTTGTCAGGTTATATTCAGGTGATAGCAAATGTTATATTTGCTTTACCAAAACACAAAATTGTGGAAGAGCTTTCTTATTTCTTCATCTTTAGAACAGTGTGAATAAAATAGAAAAATAAAATAAAATAAAATAAAATAAAATAAAATAAAAATTATCCTGTAAATATAGTTAGGATTCATGTCATTTTTGCTTATTTGGGTGACTTTTGCTTTGTTTTGTTTGTTATTGTGTTTATTGTTTTTTCTCCCAATGATTAAATTATTAACTGTTGATTCAATGTCTTTTAACTTAACAGAATTATTCAGGTTTTTCTATTTCTTCTTGAATCTATTCTGTAAACTGTATTTTTCTAAGAAATTTGTATTTTTAAAATCATCGGCAAAATGCTGTTGTGTAATTGTGGTCTAATTTTCATTACAGCTTCTCTCTCTTGCTTAACCTGCCAGAGGTTTGTCTGTTTTATTAGTTTTTCTAAAAAAAAATTAACTTTAGGTATTGTTTCCCCCCTTACTGGTTCTTTATTTTCTATTTAAATTTTTTCTGTTCTTATCCTTACATTTTTATTTCCTTTACTTTTTTTAGATGACTTCATTATTGTTTTTTTTAAATCTGTGTAAATTGAAAGCTATGATTTCAAGTATTTCTTCTTTTCTTTTCTTTTTTTTTTTTTGAGATAACTACTATCACCCCTTTAATGTTTTTCTTTTCTAATATATGCAGTTAAGGCTTTACTTTCTAAGAGTGGTTTCAACCAAATCCCACATAATTTATAGTGTTTGCATTATCATTCAGATCTAAATATTTTCTTATTTCCATCACCATTTCCACTTGAAATGTTGCATGAGTGTGAGTAGGGTGCGGAGAATCAGAGGACACTGATGGGGAGGGGCAGAGGGAGAAGGAGAGAGAGAACCCTAAGCAGGCTCCACACCCAACATGGAGCCTGACTCAGGGCTCAATCTCATCACCCTGGGATCATGACCTGAGCTGAAATCAAGAATTAGGTGCTTAACCAACAGAGCACCCTAGGTGCCCCCCATGAGCTCTTGAAATCCAGGGGTTATTTATAAATTTATCCCCAAATATGTGGTGATTTCTTTCTTATGTTTTCCTAATTTTTAATTTTATTGCATTGTAGGCACATGTATGATCCATATGCTTTATTTTATACCTAAATATGTTGCCATTTGTTAGTAGATCCTTATATGTTTGAAAAAAACATACTTTAATTCTTGGGTACAGGTTTATATATATATGTCAACCTTCTAACTTCTTTTTAGATCTCCTATGTACTTAATGTATACATATAATGAATATTATAGTCATTTATACATATGTATGTATATATACACATATACATAATTTGTATATGGTAGATCTGAAAATTGCATAAAGAAGTATGTTAGATTATACCTTGATAATTATAGATTTGATTTTTATTTTTTGCAAATCAGTCCAATTTTGCTCCATATATTTTGGAGCAACACTATTGAGTATATACTGGTGAACTGCTCCTTTAATTAATTTGCTGTAGCCTTCTCTTTCCTTAAGAATACTTTTGGCTTTAAAGTCTATTTTGTTTGATGTTATTATAGTGACATCAGCTTTCTTTGTTTAGTATTTACCTCAAATATAATTTTCCATTCTTTTACACTCACATTTTTGTGTCTTTTATGTTTTAAGTAGGTCTCTTATAAATAAAACACAGGCAGATGGATTATTTCTTAATCTACTCTAAGAATTCTTTCCATTTAACTTGCAAATTTAGTCAATTTACTTTGAATTTATTTCTACCATTCTTTTAACTTTTTAAGGTTTCTTAAAACTTTTAAAACTTTTTTAAGCTTGGATTTTGAGATCATTGTAGATTGATGTGAAGTTATAAGATATCTCTTTCAATTGATTTCCCTTGATGATAATTATCAGCGTATCTATAGTACAATACCTTAACTGAGAAACTGACAGTGATACAAACCATTGATTTGATTCAATTTTTACCAGTTTTACATGTGCTCGTGTGTGTGTGTATATTCAGGCGTATGAAGTTTTATCTTATGTATGGATGGTGTAACTACTACCACAGTCAAATAGAGAGCAGTTCCATCCCCAAAATTCCTCTTGCTACCCACCCCATCCCTTCCCCCGACTTCCCTTCCAATTCCTAGAAACCATTAATCTGACCTCCATTTCTATCATTTCCTCATTTCAAGAACATCATATAAGTGGAATCATACAGTATATAAGATTTTGAGTTTGCCTTTTTTCACCCAGCATAATTCTTATCCTTAACACCCAAACAAATGGTTGTGTCTATTGATATTATTTCCTTTTTTTCCAGTGGCAAGGAGACAGTAGATATTCTAATTCAAAAGGAAGGAAAAGAATTCTTTCCCTCTATTCTTTATTGAAGCCAACTCCAATTTGGATTTCCCCACAGTGTCTCTACCAGTCTACTTTAAAGGCCATCAGTGACCTCCATATTGCTAAATTCAATGGTGATTTCTCAGGCTTTATCTTACCTGTCCTATCAGCGGCATGAAAAATACTTGATCACTCCTTCCTTCTTGAAACACTATCTCATTCGGTCATCAGAACATGACACTCTCTTATTTCCCTAGTTATTTCACTAACTTGTCCTATAGTAGTCTCTGTACTTGTTTCCAGTTGTTGCTATGATAAGTTATTACAAACTTAGTAATCGAAAGCAATATAAATTTATAATTCTACATTTCTGGAGGTCAAAAGGGCTCCCTTGCTAGTATCAAGAAGTAAAGCCTTCTGCAGGCTCTAGGGAAGAACTGGCTTCCTTGTATTTCCCAGTTTCTAGAGGTGTTTGCATTCCTTGGCCTGTGGCCTCTTTCAGGAATCACATCCCACTGACCTCTGCTTCTGTCATCACTTCTCCTCTGATTGTGACTTTCCTGCCTCCTTCTTAAAAGGACGCTTGTGATCACTTTGGACCCATCCAGATAATCCAGGAAAGTTCTCCATATCTCAAGAGCCATAATTTAAATCTTCAAAATCTCTTTTGTCATGTAAGCTAGTATGTTCACAGGTTTTGGGAAATTAGGATGTGGACATCTATGGGGGCGTCATTAATCTACCTACATTTTCCCTCTCTGATTCTTCCAAATCTCTGTAAGCTAAACATTGGCCAGCTCCAAGCGCTCAATTCTCAGGTCTCATTTTCTTTTTTATCTATACACTCCTTAGGTTAGTTGATACAGTGACCCAAATAACTCACATATATCATGGTTTATAAATTCCAAGTATATGTTGGTGATATTCAAATGTACATATCTAGTCCGGACTTCTCTACTGAACCCCAACTGCTTATTTGACAATCTCCACCGGTATTTCCAATGGGCATGTCAAATTAAGTATACCCCTAAAGGAATTTTTCATTTATGTTATATCCAAAAGCTCATTCTGAGAGAGTTTCTCATCTCATTAATTTAATACTCTAATTTTGTTTACTCAGGATAAAACCCACAACTCTCTTTTGAAGTCTGTTTTTTTTTTTTTTTCCACAACCTGCGTTCTAATACAACCTTGTCTGTTCTACCTTTAAGACATATTTTGTAACAAATGACATTTCTCCATCCCCACTACCAGGCTAGTTGAAGCCATCATGATCTTTTGACTGGACACTGTAGTATACTCATCCATTTCCCTGTTTGCATCCTTTCTTTTTATGGCTTATTCTGAACTCAGCAACCTGAGTGAAAGCATAAGCCAAATCATTTTACCTCTAGTGGCTTCCCCTCCCTCAGAGACAAAAGATAAGAAAATTTACAGAAGAAGAAGAAAATTTCCCAGTTTGCTCTGCCCTAGATTTTCCTCTTGACATGCTCCCATCCTTTCTCTGGGTCCTTGTTTAAATTTGATCTCAGTAAAGCCTTCTCTGACTAATGAAAAAGAAGTTATGAGGTCCATCTCTGCCCTAGTGCTTCCTAGCCTTCTCCACCAGTTTGATTTTCTTCCCCAGCACTCACTCTCCTGTGATATACTCAGAAACTCTTCATTCACACAGGTCTCTTCCAAGATCCTGCACCTTATTTTCTATTCTTTCTCTTAAAGACAGCTCCCAAATTATTTAAGCTTCAAGTCCTATAAAACTTGGATCTGCTTTACTTGTTTATTATCTGTCTCCTTCCATCTGAGTGTAAGCTCAATAAGGACAGGAGTTCTTGTCATTTGGGATTATTGCTGCATCTGTAGCACATAGGAGTACCTGGCATGGTATGGGGTAAATATTTGTTGAATCAATTAATAAAGTCAGTAAAAAACACAAAAAGGTCAATGGATATGACCCTATAAAAGAAATAACTTTATGTATTTTTAAAAGTACAATAAGCAGAATTAAATGTTAATCAGCAATATAGGAAAATATTTGCTACAACTCTGACAGACAACATTTGAATACCCTTAACAGGCCAAACAAACAAACATATGTCCACGTAAATGGACAACACAAATTCTAATTATTCTATAGGAAACTATGTAAGCAGTATTTGCCAGCTTTAATAAAATGGTGCCTTGTGTCCTTACAATAAACATTCATGTAGTTTAGATGGAAGAGGCCAACAACTGATAACTATTTTGTTCAGTACTTACTCCTTATTAATATTCTTATGTTGGTTCTAGTCCAGGGTGTCTGGAACAGAGAGATGAGACACTATGGACCACTATGATAAAATAGAAGCAGTCACATGGCTGGGGATTTTGCATTTTTCAAGGAGTAGACAAATACATTTTTTCTATTCTTAATACAATAGTAATTGTAAGAGTGTTTATTAATGTTGAATAGAAAATGATTGGTTATGAATCACAAGCTACAAAACCAGGGGGCTGCTTTTGTACCGCTGCTTTTAATTATAAGCAACATTCATATACTTTTTCTAATATAGCCCTAATTCCAGTAGAATTGGTGGTAGGCTTGTGTATTTATAGCATATGTTGTTTAAATAATTACCTAGGCTAGTTAAACATTCTTAAATTGGTTATGTTATAGCTATTTCAGAATTTTCTGCTTTTCTTCTTTTTTTTAAGTAACATTTATTTAATTCTTCTCTGATTATAAAAATAATTTGTTAATTCATTGTAAAATAAATAATAATATAGAGGAATATAAAGAAGAAATGTTTCCCTATTCTCACCATATAAAGTCTCTATTTTTTTAATATTTAGTTTATAGTAAATTTTAAACTTTATTTCAGCAAAGCTAGGAACTTACCCTAA
Organism: Lutra lutra; assembly: GCF_902655055.1. Lineage (NCBI taxonomy): Eukaryota > Metazoa > Chordata > Mammalia > Carnivora > Mustelidae > Lutra > Lutra lutra. The sequence continues at coordinate 52,154,534 of NC_062280.1, read as the reverse complement.
ATATTACTTTGCTTCTTGATTTTGTAATTCAATTTTAGATTGTGAGCATTTTCTCATATTGTATGTTTCTCAAAAATATAATTTTTTATTTTTTATTTTATTTTTTATATTTATATTATATTTTAAAATATTTTTTATTTTATCAATAGTTTTAATTTTATAAATTTATTGATTTTTATTTATATTGTAAAACTGACATGTATCCCTTTTTCATATAAACCCAAATGTAACTAAGGTCTGACACAATAGTTTATAAGTAATCAGAATTTAAGGTTTCTTTTGGATGAAATCAGAGCTAAGGACCATTTTCATTAAATTGCTTTATCTATCTATGCAGTCAGGCTACGTAACAAGCATTGTCTTGTTGCTCTCTTCAGTAATCCTGGCTCAGACTTGGAACCTGTTTATCAGAGGTTGTAAACTAATGAACCTCCCAAATATAGTGATATCTCATAGCTCAACCAATTGGCATCCTTTTGATGATGAAATCATACATGTCCAGTCCTAGCTTTGGATGGTCCCTCTGAACAAGCAAGACTATTTGTGACTTTTTTTTAAACATCTGGAATATATTAACAAGCCAGTAGACTTTCCAGTCTCTTCTGAAATTTAAGAATTTTTTTAAATAAGTAGCTAATATTATAGAAAGGCCAGACTGACATATTAAGAAACCAAGACCATAAGTAATATACTGCCAGTGCTTTTCAGAAAAGTCTGGAATTTCTACTACCTAGGACAGCAAATCAGTTATAATAGACTGCCTCTAAAACTCTCTCATTGTTCCCAAGGACTTTGCCCTGTGCTTACCAGGGTTCTGCTCCCTGGTTGACCTAAAACATTAAAAAAAAAAAAAATACTCGTTTATAAACGTCAACAACTAGTCTAAGGAAAATGCCATATTATAATCTTTCAGTAGCTACAAATACCAATGCAAGAATGTTGATGAGGGTGCCTGGGTGGCTCAGTCAGTTAAGTGTCCATATCTTAATCTCAGCTCAGGTCATGATTTCAGAGTCATGAGATTGAGCCCTGCATCAGGCTCTGCCGCCCTGGGCATGGAGCATGCTTAAGCTTCTCTCTCTCCCTCTTCCTCTGCCCCTCCCCCTTCTGGTGCATGCACACTCATTCTCTCTCTCTCTCTTTAAAAAAAATAAATAAATAAAATAGAATCTTCCTACACTGCTAGTGTTCCTACCTCAGATGCCCACCATTTTGTTCAATCTAATTTAAAAGGACACTGTATCACTTAAAATGAAGGGCTGTTTTAGATTTCTCATATAGCTTATTCTAAAAGAGAAATCACTTTAAAGTGTTTTGGCTTTTTTCTCCCATGTTCCCTTATGAATTCATTATTTTTAGAATAGTCACAGACTGTATAGATTTGTCCCAAGTATACGACGAAGTTATATTTTTAAACAATCTAAATCAATCGAAAATAATGTTTAGATACTAAATTGTGAGGGATTAGAATTCTCAAAAATGTCTTGAGACATTGAAATTGAAATATTGAATAAAACACTTAGTATTCACTCACATACAAGCTACGTTAGCCAAGATGCAATGAAATTGCTCAGAAAATTATTTTTTTATAAGTACTTGCCTTAATGCACTTATCTTTAAAGACAAATATTGCTCACAAAATTTTCCAACTGAAGTCTAACCTCTGATATTTTGAGTATTAGGGATCTGAAAGAATGAGTTTCATTTCTTTTCTTTTCTTTTTTAAAGATTTTATTTATTTGTTTGACAGACAGAGATCACAAGCTGGCAGAGAGGCAGGCAGAGAGAGAGGAAGGGAAGCAAGCTCCCTGCTGAGCAGAGAACCTGATGTGGGAGTCGATTCCAGGACCCTGGGATCATGACCTGAGCTGAAAGCAGAGGCTTTAACCCACTGAGCCACCCAGGCACCCCGAAAGAATGAGTTTCTATGTGAAGTTGACTCAATAAATGCCAACCCTGGCAGTTTTATAGTTGAAACTTATACTACTCATGTTTAAAAAATGCAGTTTATTGTCTGTCAGTCAATGGGTGACATTAGTCAATGTCCAGTGAGTATATATGTGTTTTTTCAGATATACATATATGTATAGATGTATAAATATACACATACACATATCTTCTGAATATAACATAGATTTTGCTTGAGAAGACAGAAATTCAAGTTTAATAAATGTATTCTAAATGGCAGTATAGTGGACATTAACTATTGCATCTGTCTGACAACTCCCTGAGGCAGACAGACTCTTCCCTGTGTTATCTGCCCTTGAGAGGCTAACCTGTGTGAATGGCATCAGCAGAATCCTGTGCCCTTGGGCTTCCATGTTGTTTTAGCCGATGGCGATTTTTGACAGTATGTGGGAGGGAAGGTATGGAAGGTGTATATTTCATGGTTCTTTCCCCATGAGGTTGCTATGGCCATATCTCTGAACGGAAGGTTACCATTACTCTGAAGGCAGCCCGAGTTACCCAGCGATCTCTTTCTGGGCTCTAGCAAACCCTCCCTCCTCTCATCCTTAATAGTCTACAGATATGGTTAGTCCAGGTTTGTGCATGATTCCTTACAATTCTACAGCTCACCTACATTTTTGTGGTTAGCCACTTTTTATAGAAACCTTTCTTGAGTTATCATCATTTGTATGGGTCATGTGATTTCTGCTGAGGCCCTGTTATGCCTCCTTTTTAAGAATTACTGCTTTCCTGGGAAATATCCCCATGACCTTATTAGTACATGAACTCATCCACTGCCACAGTTGACTGGGTATGGAAAAAAACACCAGACCTAAGATGAGCAAAGAAGAGTCCCTTCTAGAAATCTGGAAATGAAACTAATAAATTACAACTCAGTTTGACTATTAGTTTGAGCCGAAGAAACAACAACCCCAAGCTCTTGGCAGGTATAAGCACTTAGCCCTTAGGGAATGAGAAGAAAACCAATGAGATGAGAGGTGCAGGATCTTTGGTTTTCAAATCCCTGATTCCAGGTGCTCCTGGGGCCAAGTTTCATTCTCCCCCATGGCTTCTGAGATGTGCCAGTGTGTTCTCATAATTGCCTCCCTCTGACTTTACACCTAATTTAAGATGGGCTTCTGCTATTTGGAACAGAAGATCCCACATCTAGCCAGCACTGTGCTTAATGTCTTCACATTAAATTCTCATTCGTAGCTCTTGATTCCACAAAATTCCTTCAGGGAACCTACCAGTATTTTCCTTTACAAGCTAAAAACTAAGGCCCAAAGAGGTTAAGTAACATATTCAAGATCACACAGCCATTAAATGACAGAGGTGAGATTTGCTCCCCAAATTACAAACTCGATTACATTAAAATGCATTCTTCACAGAAAAATTTTACTGGTTTTGGAGAAGTAAAAGCATGTATTTCCACCATGTTTACCCAGAGGCTGAGTTAACGTTCTACTATGCAAATCTCTCATGCCACTTTTTCTCTTAGCTAAAGAATATTTCAATGGCTATTACTAGTACTCCAACATAGCTTAGAAAGACTGGCACGCACCAGCCCCAGCTTGCCTCTCCAGCTTCATCTCATGCATCTCCATCCCGCTGACTCTGTACTCCAGCCAGCCTGAGTGTGTTTCAGTTCTTTAAAAGCACCACGAGCTCTCGGAAAGTCACTGTTTCTTTCTTTCCCTGAGTAACTTTTTCCGATCTCATCTTAGCCAACATTTCCTAAAGGAATGATTGTTCCTCCCACACCTTACCAGGTCTGTACCAGGGACCACGTCTGTGTGCTCCTGTACTGTCTTGAGCTTCCTGTGTCAGATCCCTAATTCACTGAAATGTAGTTTACACTCCTATGGGCAAGGTCACATCTTCCTATTTTATCCACTGTATGGAGCCCAGTGCCTGGGTATGGAACTAGTATTCAGTGATTATTAACTGAGCGAATGAATTTATGGTATTACTCTGGAGTGTATTACCCTCTCTTAAAAATGTATAATTATTTTTCATAAGACTGCATAATCAACACATTTTTCCTGTTCACTCTCTATTCTCCACTCGTGTTTTATTCAAACCACCTAGAATTTTAATTGATATTAACATTTTTACATATTTGCATGTTTTCAGAAATCCTTTAACAAAAGAATGACTATTATACCAAATATTTTTTAATCTAGTTATTGAATTTTATAAGTTTTACAACTTTTATCATCACTGCTTTTTCTCTTCTGTCTTCCTCTTTCTCTTTGTCTCTGATCGATTGATTGATCCTTTGATTTTGGCTTGGAAAACAATTTTTTCCAAAACTCACTGCATGTTTGAAAGGTTCTCTGTTGTACTCTATTAAAAATAAGACAACAGGCCCAATATAAGGTGTCTTATTGTAAGTTTCATGTCACCAAACCAAAACAATTTAATTATAGTTTTGGCTCTCCCAGAAATGGAATCTGAAACTAGTCAACCAGGAAGTTTACGTGATCAATACTAGTTAGTTATGTAATGTGCCTGACAGACCCCAACCATCTCCTAAAGGAAAGTGACCCTGCGATAACAAACCCACTTTTTTGCCTCATCTAACTGCCTTGTTCCTGCTCCTTTCTGCCTATAAAAGCTCTTTATTTCGTATACCTTCTTAGAGCTCCCTTCTGCTAGATTGGATGCTGCCTGATTCAAATCAATTTTTGCTCAAATAAACACTTCAAATTCTTAAGTTGCCTCATTTTATCTTTTAACAGCTCTTACTTTTTTAATACTATCTGAGTATAGAATTCTACATTCAAAAGCATTTCCATTCAGAACTCTGAAGAGTTGGGGCACCTGGGTGGCTCAGTGGGTTAAGCCTCTGCCTTCGGCTCAGGGCTCAGGTCATGATCTCAGAGTCCTGGGATCGAACCCCACATCGGGCTCTCTGCTCAGCAGGGAGCCTGCTTCCCCCTCTCCTCTCTGCCTGCCTCTCTGACTACTTGTGATCTCTGTCGAATAAATAAATAAAATCTTAAAAAAAAAAAAACTCTGAAGAGTCTGACCCAGGTTTTCTCCTCATATCCCAAATTTTATATGACACTAAAACCAGTTTGATTCTGATTTTTATAAATAGTCTAGTATTTCTCCCTGGAAACTTCAAGGAATTTTTTTTCCCTTTCTCCTTGAAGTTCACAGCACTTGCCAAGAAATAACCAGGTTTGGATCAGTTTCCCTTACATATGCTTGGCATGTGTACGAGCACCACATCCAAAGGCATGCATGTGTGGGTTCAGTTCAAGAAATATTTTTTTATCAATTAGTTTTTTCAATTTTTATTCTTAATCATTCTTCCATACTTTTTAAAAATTCTATTCCCTGGGAAATTTCCTCCAGATCATTGATAGTCTCAGCTCTGTCTATTCCATCAACTCAGCCTTTGTTGTATTTTATTTCAAACATGTTTTATTATATGTTTAATGTGTAACTCTTTCCCACTCTCTGGTTACCTGCTTTTCATGCCAGTCAGTTCTTATGTTTATGAATGCAATATTTTCTTGAATTTCTCTGCATTAATTAAATTTTGAAAATTATCTTTAACTTTTTTATTATCTTTGCTTTGATTGTGATTGTTTGACTTCTTTTTTAAACTCTCTATCAGGCTGTTAGTTTTTCCCCACACCATTTTATAATCTCTGGTTACTGATTCATATTTATGAATTAAATAAGCATCTGATTGGCTTAACTAGTTAGTATGAGTTTCCTCAGAATTTGTCTATATCATTTTCACAAAGGCTAGTCCCAAGCATGAGAGGGTCGACTGTGGGCTCAGGGCTTTGTGGGCAAATGGGGATAGCACAATCAGATGGATTTCCTTTAGAGTGTGTGGTGAGAACAAGCCAGTGACCCAGGACCTTCTGACTGTCAACATAAGGAAATACTTACTGTGGAAGGAGTAGACCTAACTACGCTTACTATGTTCTTTCCACTTCCTTCTTTCCTTCCTTCTTTCCATACTGGATCATAGATTTTGTTTATTTTCTGCTTCTTGGTGTTGTTCTAGTTTGCTCATATGCTGGCCGTTTATTCCAGATGTAGCTCCTCTTGTCAGCAATTCTGCACCAGTGTCTTCAGTGTGTGCCCCTCCCCACCTCAACTCCAACCTACCCTGCTCGCTCTCTATAATGGTAACCAGAAATCAGCTCCCTGGCCTGGAATTCTGTGATGAGCCACATTGTCTTCCTAATTCCACAGTGCATGGTACAAGCCCTCTGTCTCTGTAACATGGTCACCTATCTTAGTGAATCTTTTCCTGGCAAGCCTGTGGGTTCTCTCTCTGTCCAGTAGGCACTCACAAGGAGCCAATAGAAATTTGGGTCCTCTGTCCACTCCTGCTCAGACAAAAGGCTGCTTTGTCACACAACTCCAGGGGGTACGATTTCCATTATTTTTTTACTATAAATAATGCTTTTGGATGCCATGACACCTGCTCCACTGTCCCTTCCACTTCAGAAAATTTTAGATAAAAGCAACTCACAAGCCTTACTCTTGAATCTTCCCATTACTAGCATCATTTTGATGCTGAGTCCAGAGAGACACAAAAGCTTTAGAGACATACAGAATCAAAAAGTGGATGTCACTTAAGTATCAAAGTACTTATCATTTAAATACCTACTAGAATTGTAGCCCTACAGGTGAAAAGAAAAAAAAAATACATGACAAAAGTCCACACCAAGATCAAGCAAAAAAGGATTTGAGTCTGATCAAGTGGTAAAGCTGTTTGGATGGGAATTACAAACTTATATCAGATTTCATAAATAACTAATGTGTGATTTGAGTCCAGCAGATATGGGCTATGCACTAAATATGTTTGAGGACTATGAACTTGTGCCTGAGTGTAATACATTTTCATTAGCAAAATCACCTGAGATACCTAATACCCCATATTTCCTGCCCAGGAAAGAAAGGAAGAAAGAAAGACAGAAAGAAAGAAAGACAGAAAGACAGAAAGAGAAAAAAAGAAATCTACAACCTCAGCAAGCTGAGAATTTTATCCAAAATTTACTCAAAAAAGTAACCTCGGCTACTTGGGATAGTTTATTTTTATGGTGAATGCCTAACCCTTGAAGAGCTTTAGAATTAAATATAGCTGTAGTTATCAGACTTCAGCATGCATCAGAAGGACCTACAGGTCTTATTAAAACATAAACTCCTGGGGCGCCTGGGTGGCTCAGTGGGTTAAGCCGCTGCCTTTGGCTCAGGTCATGATCTCAGAGTCCTGGGATCAAGTCCCGCATCGGGCTCTCTGCTCAGCAGGGAGCCTGCTTCCCTTCCTCTCTCTCTGCCTGCCTCTCTACCTACTTGTGATCTCTGTCTGTCAAATAAATAAATAAAATCTTTAAAAAAAAAAAAAAACAAAAAACATAAACTCCTGAGTTTCATGACAATGCTTCCGGTTCTGGGGCCACATTTAAGGACTAAAAAACAGAAATGGAAGTAAAAGCAAAACCAGTAATATTAATATTTTGTGTTATATTTGGGAATAGTCTTTAATCGCTTGTAATCTTTAAGAGAATTTAGAATATTAGAACATCTAAAGATCAGCATTATGCTTCCAATTTAAATATGCAATTAAGTTATTGATTTAGACTTAGAGGTACAAGGTTTAGGTTGAGAGGTACAAGAATGTTTGAACAGGTGTGAAAACAGTATTGGAATACTCAAAAGATTTAAAATTGTTACAATCCAATTACTAAGATACACATATATTTAATTCATGAGATTTTCAAGGTGTGTTTTGGCACTTGGGAAAGTTTGCTTGTTAGACAAAGTACTTAAAGACAGAACCAACTATACTAAATATATGTGTGCAGTTTCAAACTGCTTAAGAGAATATAATTAACCAAATTATAAAATCTTCCTTAAAACTGATGTTAAAATTTGCTATACTAATAAACATATAAATAGGTAAAATTATAAGATTTGTAATTTGGATTTCAATGTATAATAAATCTAGAGCTAGATTTATTTAAAAATATCAGTGAAACAAGTAATAGTTTAAAAAAAGAAACTTCTGGATAATATTTGCTGTGTACACATGCCACTGTCAAGGATGTCTCACCTACACTGAAACCCTGAAATTACATGAGAGATTCTTCTGTGTTTCTGTCTACTTCCCCTCTTCCAATACTGTTTGTGGGGCTTGGGAAAGAGGTATGTTAGGATATCTGTTTATAGCTGCTTCTAACATTTTCCTTCTAACTATTTCCCCCCTACCTCATTCAGGGATCAGAATGAGAAGTTCTCATTACACTGGATTACACCACCTATCAATCTTACTCACCTCACCTGAAACCTTATCCTTATAAGGTTTGGGATATTACCCAGTTTGCTGGTCTAACAGTGTTAGCTCCAGCAGGGACAACTCATAGCTTTAAGATTCTAGTTGTGGAAAACTTGAAGTGTCAAAGTTACACAGAGACTAGTATCACAGAGTACCAACCTGTCTTATAAGCATAATTAGTATGTCCCATGTTTCCTCAGCTTATAATACAAATAAAATCATATTTATGTTAATCCTTCAAAATCTTGTGTTTCCCTGTCCTCTCCTTGCTTGGCAGGAATTCCAGTATTTTCTTAATGTTTCCATTTTTAACTATTTCTGAGACTCAATGCCTATAAATCATCCCAAGTGACTTTCAGTGCTCATTGTGAGAGTAGGAATTTAGGTACCCACCTTGAACTTGGGCTTCAAAACTATATCATCATTGATGATTGTGTGGGAAACTAATCAGCACTAGTTAACTGCTAGGGGCAACCCTACAGAGCCTTTCAAAGTGAGGGAGGATCCTCTTTTCTTCTGTGTTGTACAAAGTCAAGGTGTCCTTCAGCCAAGCTACACAGGCCCCAAAGTGTTGTAGGTCACCTGTATATACAAAAACATTTGAGCAAATGCACATGCACACATGGGCCATTTCCCCTGGGAAGCACACATGCAGTCAGATACTAGGGTGGGTCCTGGTGTCTGCTCTACATGGAATGGAAAACTACCATTCCTTTCCAATCCTTAAACTCTGCCTCTCCATACGCACACAAGTTCAGACTCCTTATTCGTAGGTAGAACATATTGTCCTTGCAATTTGTATACAGTTGTCAGCCACTCCCATCCAGCAGATGTAGTTATATATATATATAACATTTATGGGGGAGGGGTCAGATTTCTAGTCCTTTTCTGCCCTCAGAGAAACTTATGAGTCTCATGTGCAACCTGCTGGATACAAAATATTTGGAAGAAAGGACACTACAAACTCTGCCCACTAACAGTACGTAGTGGTTATAGATACAGATATAGAAATGTGACATATATCTCATCCAGAGCCAACAGACTGTGCTCTTGAAGCTGTCTCACAGCTAAAATGAGCATCACACATATATGTGAATATTTTTATAAACATTTCACTTTGCCACAGGGAAGTTAAATCTCATCCTTAAAACTATAGACTGGAGATAACTTACTTTAGTATTTAACTGGTTTTATCTTTAAACTTATTTTCAAATAAGCACACCTCTGTGTATTTATTAACCAACAAGTTAACCAAAAGACACAACAGTTGTAGAAACTGATCCTGAGATGGTGTTCATGACATAATTGTAAAAAACTGATAATTCTTCCCTAGGTGCTAAATTTATTATCAGAGAAATATGATATAAATTAATAGTTTATTATCATTTTACATGATAATAGCAATAGACTGGAGAAATACTATTCTTACATTTTTCTTTTTCTAATGCCAAGAGCATATATCTTGAAAAGAAAAAAACACAAGTAGGTGTATCAATTAGAATGTTTTTACCAGCAAGGAATAGAAAATACAACTTACTTAACAAATAAGGTTATTGAATATCATGTAACAAAAGTCCAGAGGCAGGGCGGGCTTCAGAGCTAGTTGACTTATGGCTCCTTTTGTTATTATGATCTCTTGTTTATTTTCTTTTTCTGCTCTCACAAATACACACCAGCTTCATCCAAAGGCTAGTCACCCTTTGCTTTCCTGAGATGGTTGCAGTCAACAACTGGGGCTATATATCTCTTCATTCAGCAAGAATAGTAGGAAAAAATTCTCTCTCAAAAGGTTTGAAATTAAAGATCTTCCTATCAGCCATCTTGGACCAATTTAAATCACCAGCCCAGCCCTGAACTGATACAAGCCAGGGTTTTGCCCTGAACTAGTAAGGTTAAATCCACATCTATTACAACTTCCCTAATGGCAGGAAAGACTTGATGTATCTGCTAAAAACACAGATTTATGAGACCCCCAACTCAGACCTACTAAATCAGAATTTCAATAGAAGAGTCTGATAATCTATATATTTTAAAAGATTTTCAGGTGAGTTTTACAATCTGGGGAATCTGAGAAACCTGCAGATGGGTCAGAATCCACAACTGGATTTGGGATAAGGTCAGCTCTCTGAGTCTTAAAAGGTACATGCAGATACCTCAACAGTTTGTAGTTCAGATAGCATGGAGGAAACCAGAAGAGACCCCAGATATCTAGTTGCAGTAGCAACTACAGCAGCTAATTTTATCTTCTTAGCTCTTTACTCTGATTCCTCCCCCTTGATGATATATTTCCTATTCTACCTCCACAGGTGCTCCCCACCCTCCCCCCCCCCGCCCCCCACATGGCACGATTTCTCATACCAATTCCAATTATGGGTACCAGGTTGGGAGCACCTTACTGAAAATATTGGAACCTAAGGGTCATCACTGGTGACAAATTTTTCTCCAGACTTTCTCTATATTTGGCCACCTCAGGAAGTGGGACAACTCAAATGCAAAGGTAAACAAGAAAGAGTGAATCTAAAGTTCCTAACAAATTGAAACTCTCTTCACATTTTCCATAAAGGGACAAGAAATCATCTAGCCTTTCTGTGAAAATTGCCACTTGACCCAGAGGAATGACTGCATGTTTAATATCTCTAGATAGGAGCATCTGTTTTATTATTCTTTGTTGAGTGGCCCTTATATAATTCAGTATACAGCCATTTTATTCATCTTTGTGCAAAATTCCTTCTCTGACTGAAGTCTTTTAGACAATTCACGTGAAAATATTTTCTTATAAATGCTGATTATTTTATAGATATTAAATCAAGTAGAAAACACCCTATAACATATGTATGTAGACCAAAAAATGAGTCCATGTATAACTGAGGAAGCTTTCTCTAATAATTACCATGCTCTTTGCACAGTCCTTGACCAGCTACAATGGATTTTCATGAATTGAATTAGTTATTTACTATTGTCCCTCTCCCCAACTTATTTTTATCTTTCCTTGTTAATAGGCAAACCTTATGGTATTGTGTTTGTGTTTTCAATTTTCCTAAAATGAAAACTCCATTTGGGAAGGGATTTTATCTATTTTGTTCATGCTTATTTCCTGTGTCTAAAGGAGAACAGGGTGCTCAAAACACATGTAATTAAGTCAATCACCTCCACCATTTCTTCAACCCCACTGCCATGGCTTTAGTGCCATTACGGTCTCTTACAAGGATCAGCAAACAGCAACCTGTGGCTTAGATCCAGCCTGCCACCTGATTCTGTAAATAAAGTTGTTCTGAAATAGAGCCACATCCATTTGTTTACATAGGATTTGTGGCTGCTTTCACACTACTACAGCGGAGTTGAATCTTTGTGACAAAAACACTATCTAGACTGCAAAACCTAAAATATTTACTCTCTGATTTTTATAGAAAAAGTTGTCCAATGCTGCGTCAATAGCAACAGTTTATAAGTCATCTTTTCACCCAGCATTATCACTGCCTGTCTCTTTTTTTTTTTTAATTTTTTAATTTTTTTTATAAACATATAATGTACTATTAGCCCCAGGGGTACAGGTCTGTGAATCGCCAGGTTTACACACTTCACAGCACTCACCATAGCACATACCCTCCCCAATGTCTATAACCCCACCACCCTCCCTCTACCCCCTCCCCCCATCAGTTTGTTTTGTGAGATTAAGAGTCTCTTATGGTTTGTCTCCCTCCCAATCCCATCTTATTTCATTTATTCTTTTCCTACCCCTCAAACCCCCCACGTTGCATCTCCACTTCCTCATATCAGAAAGATCACATGATAGTTGTCTTTCTCCGATTGACTTATTTCGCTAAGCATAATACCCTCTAGTTCCATCCACATCATCGCAAATGGCAAGATTTCATTTCTTTTGATGGCTGCATAGTATTCCATTGTATATATATACCACATCTTCTGTATCCATTCATCTGTTGATGGGCATCTAGGTTCTTTCCATAGTTTGGCTATTGTGGACATTGCTGCTATAAACATTCAGGTTCACATGCTCCTCTGGATCACTACATTTGTATCTTTAGGGTAAATACCCAGTAGTGCAATTGCTGGGTCGTAAGGTAGCTCTATTTTCAACTTTTTGAGGAACCTCCATGCTGTTTTCCAGAGTGGTTGCACCAGCTTGCATTCCCACCAGCAGTGTAGGAGGGTTCCCCTTTCTCCGCATCCTCGCCAGCATCTGTCATTTCCTGACTTGTTAATTTTAGCCATTCTGACTGGTGTGAGGTGGTATCTCATTGTGGTTTTTGATTTGTATTTCCCTGATGCCGAGTGATGTGGAGTGCTTTTTCATGTGTCTGTTGGCCATCTGGATGTCTTCTTTGCAGAAATGTCTGTTCATGTCCTCTGCCCGTTTCTTGATTGGATTGTTTGTTCTTTGGGTGTTGAGTTTGCTAAGCTCTTTATAGATTTTGGATACTAGCCCTTTATCTGATATGTCATTTGCAAATATCTTCAGTTGTCAGTTGTCTTTTGGTTTTGTTAACTGTTTCCTTTGCTGTGCAAAAGCTTTTGATCTTCATAAAATCCCAATAGTTCATTTTTGCCCTTGCTTCCCTTGCCTTTGGTGATGTTCCTAGGAAGATGTTGCTGCAGCTGAAGTCGAAGAGGTTGCTGCCTGTGTTCTCCTCAAGGATTTTGATGGATTCCTTTCTCACATTGAGGTCCTTCATCCCTTTTGAGTCTATTTTCATGTGTGGTGTAAGGAAATGGTCCAATTTCATTTTTCTGCATGTGGCTGTCCAATTTTCCCAACACCATTTGTTGAAGAGGCTGTCTTTTTTCCATTGGACATTCTTTCCTGCTTTGTCAAAGATCAGTGTCTGTTTTTGTGCCAGTACCATACTATCTTGATGATGACAGCTTTGTAATAGAGCTTGAAGTCCAGAATTGTGATGCCACCAACTTTGGCTTTCTTTTTCAATATTCCTTTGCTTATTCAAGGTCTTTTCTGGTTCCATAAAAATTTTAGGATTATTTGTTCCATTTCTTTGAAAAAAATAGATGGGATTTTGATAGGGATTAAACGTGTAGATTGCTTTAGGTAGCATAGATATTTTCACAATATTTGTTCTTCCAATCCAGGGCATGGAACATTTTTTCATTTCTTTGTGTCTTCCTTAATTTCTTTCATGAGTACTTTATAGTTTTCTGAGTATAGATTCTTTGCCTCTTTGGTTAAGTTTATTCCTAGGTATCTTCTGGTTTTGGGTACAACTGTAAATGGGATTGACTCCTTAATTTCTCTTTCTTCTGTCTTGTTGTTATATCACCTTCTCTCTTATACACTCATACCCCAGGTGTCTTCTTCACTGGCCCCAAGGAAATCCTTCTAAAATACATATATGAATTTGTCAGTTCTCTGACTCCTTCCCTAAAATATTCATCAGCTGACCCCTGAGGTAATTTGTTATGCAGCAACAGAAAACTAATACACTGTATTAATGGAAAAAAAGAAAATAATTTAAAGTCTTTCTAAGTGCTGGAAAGACATTAATTTGGAATGACAGCACCTATCTTGTGGTCACTGCAAGTAGAACATTCTATGTACAGTACTCAGGTTCTCAAGTATCAGGCCCTTTATGACGAGAATATCCCAAGAGAGAAGTTCATAGTCTCTATAAGTGTAGAGTGGTCAGCTGGTCTTTTTGAGCCAAGGAAGTAAGGATGGATTAGCATTTGTGTAGTTGGATTAGACAGTTTTATATTCTTGAGTTCAAGTTTTCTTCAGAGTCAAAAGGACAATTAAGCAAGTAGTTCAGCTATCTGCAAGAGCCCAATGTAACTTCTTGTAGTGCCAAAGTTAAAAATAGTATCAAATCAAATGGTAAAATCTAGAAAGGGAAGAAAATTCTGACCTTGAAGTGTAAATTTAGAGGTTGTTGTATCAGTCAGGAAAATATATGTTATAGTGTAGTAACATAAAATCTCCAACTCATAGTTTACAAAAATAAAAGTTTAATTCTTGCTCAAATGCTAGGCCCATCATTGTTTGGCTAGAGCTCTGCTCAACTTTCACATCTCCTGAGGCATGGAAATGAACGTGGCAAAACATGCACTGGTGGTTGAAGTTCCTGAATAGAACAGACACACATCACTTCTGTATACTTTTCATTGGTTAAAGCAAATCATGTGGCCTGTATTAGGGTTCTTTAGAAAACAGAACCAACAGGGTGTTTGTGTGTGTGTGTGTGTGTGTGTGTGTGTAGAGACTGATTTATTTTAAGAACTTGGCTCGCACAATTGTGGAGACTTGTGAGTCCCAAATCTGCAAGATAGGCTGGCGGACTGGAAAGAATTGATGTTGTAACTTGAGTCCAAAGGCAGTCTATTATTAGCATAATTCCCTCTTTCTCTTAAGACCTTCAGTTGTTTGGACAAGGCCCACCACATTATCCAGAAGAATCTACCTTACTCAAAGTCTACTGATTTAAATATTAATCTCATCTGAAAAATACCTTCACAGAAACATCTAGAATACTATTTGGCCAAATATCTGGGACTATAACTAGCTAAGATGACACATGAAATTAACCACCACATGGCCCCCATACCTAACTTTTTAAGTTTAAATTCAATTAGCCAATATATAGTAGATCATTAGAGTTCAGTAATTCATCAGTTGTATATAACACACAGTGCTCATTATATCACATGTTCTCCTTAATGCCTGTCACCAAGTTACCTCATGCCCCCACCCATCGCCCCTCCAGCAACCCTCGGTTTGTTTCCTATAGTTAAAAGTCTTTCTCACGGTTTGTCTCCCTAATTTCTTCCCATTCATTTTTCCCTTCCTTCCCCTATGATCCTATATGCTATTTCTTATATTCCACAAAGGCAATTCCATATAATTGCCCTTCTCTGATTGACATATTTTGCTCAGCATAATACCCTCCAGTTCTAACCACATTGATTTAAATGGTAAATTTTCATCATTTTGATGGCTGAGTAATATTCCATTGTGTGTGTGTGTGGGGGGGTGTATACACACCATATTTTCTTTATCCACTCATCTGTCGATGGATAAGTGGGCTCTTTCCACAGTTTGGCTGTTGTGGACATTGCTTCTATAAACTTTTGGGTGCATGTGCCCCTTTGGATCACTACATCTGTATCTTTGTGGTAAATACCTGGTAGTGCAATTGCTGGGTCATAGGGTAGCTCTATTTTTTATTTCTTGAGGAATCTCCACACCGTTTTCAAGAATGGCTGTACCAGCTTACATTCCCACCAATAGTGTAAGAGGGTTCCCCTTTCTCTACATCCTCGTCAACATTTGTTGTTTTCCTACTTGTTATTTTTAGCCATTCTGACAGGTATGAGGGGGTATCTCATTGTGGTTTTGATTTGTTTTTCCCTGATGCCAAGTGATGTTGAGCATTTTTTCATGTGCCTGTTGGCCATTCATATGTCTTCTTTGGAGAAATGTCTGTTCATGTCTTCTGCTCATTTCTTGACTGGATTATTTGTTTTTTTTTGGTGTTGAATTTGATAAGTTCTTTCTAGATCTTGGATATTAGCTCTTTATCTGATATGTCATTTACAAATATCTTCTCCCATTCAGTAGGTTGCCTTTTAGCTTTGTTGACTGTTTCCTTTGCTGTGCAGAAGTTTTTTGTTGTTGTTGTTGTTGTTGTTGTTTTATCTTGATGAAGTCCCAGTAGTTCTTTTTTGTTTGTTTGTTTCCTTTGCCTTTGGAAATGTGTGTAGTAAGAAGTTGCTGCAGCTGAGGCCAAAGAGGTTGCTGTCTGTGTTCTCCTCTAGGATTTTGATGGATTCCTGTCTCACACTTAGTTAGGTCTTTCTTTTTCTTTTTCTTTTTTTTTTTTTTTTTCAAATAGAAACAACAACATTCCACTTTCCTCCCATTTGACTGGCAGAACACAAGGGTCCTGCCTGAGTCAGCATCCAGCTTCACCACTTGCTAACTGCGTGACTTTGCACGTTTACTTGATTTGCCTGGCCTCTATTTCTTTTTTTTTTTTCCCCTTTTTTTTTTTTTAATTTTATTTTTTATAAACATATATTTTTATCCCCAGGGGTACAGGTCTGTGAATCACCAGGTTTACACACTTCACAGCACTCACCATAGCACATACCCTCCCCAATATCCATAACCCCACCCCCCCCTCCCAACCCCGGTCCCCCCATCAACCCTCAGTTTGTTTTGTGAGATTAAGAGTCACTTATGGTTAGTTAGGTCTTTCAATGATGCCCCCCCCCATACCTAATTTCTAAGGAAGTAAGGAACTACAATTTTACCATAGGTTTGGAAGGTACAGAATTAGAAACATTTAGTGAACAGCACTAAAGAAAAATCCAACCAATCAAGGAAGCTAGAGAGACCTGTTTTGCCATGTATCTGTTTCCTGACCTGAGCAGGACAAAAACTAGACACTGATGAGTCAGCTATTGGGACGAAAAATAAATTAAGATTAAATGTCTAGTGAGAAGCTAGAGAGATTCTGGCATAATATGTATAGACCAACTTTAAGGACAGATGCAGCTCTGAACTTCATGGTTACCCGGCACAAGGTTTGTTTGAAGATCTCAAGAAGGTGATTTAACTGGGGAGAAAGAAGGCAGACAAACTGGGATTTAGAGGGATATGGAATATTTACACTCAGAAATTCACAGGGTATGTCTACTTTCATAGCTCCTTCTTAATTGATGAAACCCTGTCAACATACTTCCCTAAGCAATTATAAAGACCTTTAACCAAGGAGGTTAGTCTGCTATGACATGAGAATAAATGCCCTCCTGCACTTTTGTCTTACTGGAGGAAAATTATGTCCTAGGTCTTAAAATATCAAGGTTGTTTTTTTTTTTAATTTGGTTTCTTTTTCTTAGTGAAAATTTAAAGGTGATAAATTTAAACACTTCAAAAATCTCACTGCTTTTAAAAAGCTGAAAGACAAAATGTATATAATGCTAATAAATTAGGTTACTTACAAAATTTATGGAAGTACTATAATAATGTTTAAATCACCTCATGGTAAAGTTATAGCATATATCTAATTTATATAATATAAATATATAAAAATGAATATTTAACATATGATTAAATGTTATTTATATATACATATTTGAAAAGGTAAAGGTAGGTTCACAATCATAGCTTTCTCATTTAGTTGGAAGACATAGGGCTTGGAAATTACGATTTTTCCATTTCAAAGTAGTTTTGAAATAACTCTATTTTATACCCACATCAATACTGAAAACAATATAACAATATAACTATCTTTTTCTCCTCAATAAAATCTGCAAGTAAAAAGGCACAGACACAAGCCCCAGACATAAAAAAGTAATTTCTGCAATTTCTTACAGATAGGAGTCATATTGTATCTAGTGAGGTCATACTCTACCACTAATTTTCACTAATTTCTTTTCTTAGAGAAGAGCATGTGGTTTGGAAAAGGGACTTGATGGCAAACCCCTATTACAAAGCTTTTTTTTTTTTAACTTTTCAAATTCAAGGTTATAAATTAGGGAAAGATTCTACCTACCCACAGTATTGCCAATAGAAATGTCTTACAATCTCTCTTATCTCAGGATATACCTTAAAAGTCAACCCTAGACTTTTAAGCAATCCTTAAAAGTCAGCCTTAACCTGGTCCGAAGAATAAGTGAGCCCTAAATAAAGATGCAATCATTAGCAAAGCAACTATGTCAGCTGAGCTGCCATAGGTTGCCCATTTGGGAGTATATGTACCTCTGCGGCATGATGAGCCACCTTCATTTGCTCCTGGATTCCTGCAGTTACCTCTTAACGGAGATTCCTGTGGCCATCCCTGTCTCCCTAATATCAAAAGGTCAATTCTCAAGAGAGCATTCAGAGCGATACTATGAAAACAAGATTCCTGTGCACAAAACCATTCAACAACCTCCTCTTTCCTCAGAATAAAGGCCTACATCTTTGAAACCACCTGTAAGATCTTCTATGACCCAAACCTCTGTAATCCCTCTCTAGTTTTTCTGCTTAGAATGCTCTTTCCCAGGTATAAGAACAGCAATGCCCTGACCAACTTGAGTTTTTCTCAGATGTCACCTCCTTAATAAAAAAAGCCATCTCTTATCACCGTATTTAAAATTGCCCCCAATTCTGACTCTCTTCATTCTTCTTGTTCTGTTCCACTTTTTCTTTTTTTCTATAATACAATTTGTATTTATACTAAAATTTTTCTATAATACCTTTTCCTATAAAGCTTATCACTATCTGAGGCTGCTAGGTGGCTCAGTCAGTTAAGCATCTGCATTCGGCTCAGGTCATGATCCCAGGGTCCTGGGATCTGACCCCACATCAGGCTCTCTGCTCAGCAGGGAGCCTGCTGCTCCCTCTCCCTCTGCCTGCCACTTCCCCTGCTTGTGCTCTCTGTCTCTCTGTCAAATAAATAAATAAATAAATAAATATTTTAAAAAAATAAAAATTAAGAAAATAAAACTTACCACTATCTGATGTAAAATGTTCTTGTTTATTATATTTCTCATCTTCCCCTACTTTCATTCCTCTGCTAGAATGTTAGCTTAATGAGGGTAGTTGTCCTGGTAAGTGATACAGCTGCCTAGAACAGTACCTATACATAAAAGGCACTCAAAAATATATATTGAATGAAAACAATGACTGCAGTAACTGGTGAATGGGCAGAGATTCAGAGAGTTATTGGTAGGAAGAAATATTAATAATAATGTACCATTATAATTAATTTCAATAAATGGAATCTAATACTAATATTAATTACTGCTTTCTGATCTGAACGCTAGTCTAACCAGAACATAGCTATAGAAAGTAAGAAGTCTATAACTGATTTTGTTGTGATGGAGAATAAATTTTCACATTTATATGGATCTTTATCATCTCCAAAGTGTATTTATTTATTTTTATTTTTTCATATAATATCATTTTTTGGTGAGAACATTTAATATCTACTCTCATAGCAACTTTCAAGTATATAATACAAAATTATCAACTATAATCGCCATGCTGTATATTAGATTCCCAGAACTTATTAATCTTATAACTAGAAGTTTGTATCCTTTGACCAACATCTCCTTATTTCCTAACCCCCAACCCCTAGTAACCACTACTCCACTCTGCAGTAGAGACCCAGTAAAGTTTTAACAACTTAGGAATATGGGTGAAGGGTATATGGAAGTTCTTTATTTAAAAAAATGTAAATTTTAATTCTAGTAAAGTTAATATACAATGTTATATTAGTTTCAGGTGTGCAATATAGTGATTCAAGAATTGTATATCTCACCCAGAGATCATCACAAAAATTGCCCTCCTTAATTCCCACCACCTATTTCACTCATCCCCCCACCACCTCCACTCTGGTAACCATCAGTTGTTTTCTACAGTTAAGAGTCTGGTTTGCTTTGGTTTGTCTCTTTTTTCCTTTGTTCATTTGTTTTGTTTCTTAACTTTTACATGAGTGAAATCATATGGTATTTATCTTTCTCTGACTTTTTCAATTCAGCATTATACCCTCTAGTTCCATCATGCTGTTGTAAATCCGAGATTTTATTTTTGATGGCTGAGTAATATTCTATTGTATATACATATTCTGTGCACGTGTGTGTGTGTGTGTGTATTTCACATCTTCTTTATCCATTCATCTATTAGATTTAGCATTTTCATATTCTTTGGGTTAATATCCAAAGTGTTTTTTTTTTAAAGATTTTATTTATTTATTTATTTGACAGACAGAGATCATAAACAGGCAGAGAGGCAGGCAGAGAGAGAGGAGGAAGCAGGCTCCCTGCTGAGCAGAGAGCCCGATGCGGGGCTCGATCCCAGGACCCTGAGATCATGACCTGAGCCGAAGGCAGCGGCTTAACCCACTGAGCCACCCAGGCGCCCCCCAAAGTGTTTTTATAAGCACTGTTATTCTTACACAATAAACTTATGAAGTAAAAATTACCATTTTGTCTTAAGGATTCAGAAATTGAGTCTCAGAAACTGAGTTTCAGAAACTGAATATAAGAAATTTACCTAAGAATAGATAAGCCCTGGTATTTCCTTCCTGGTCTTGAGCCCTCTCTAGTATATCCTCTACCAAGGGCTGCCGTGAAGAAGAAAAGTCCTATTTATGCAAGTTGGTTTAGAACTCTTCTACCATCATCAAGGCAAGATGTGTGAGACTCTCTCACATTTGTATTTCACAAATCAAAAGTTGACTTTCAGGGCCTTCTTTCATCCTTTAAGAGATATTAATTTTTATTTCAGACTGATGGCACTTAAGTCCAGAATGTGTTGTAATAGAGGTCCCAACGTAACTGGTAAGCTATATGATTGGCTCTGGACCCTATAACTTTTGGGAGCTGCATTCCCAGTTCAGAGTCACAGGAGGTGAGTGCAGGTTTAGGATCTGCCTGTGTGAGCCTTTCCTTCTTTTGGGTTTCTGGCTTGGGCAGCCCACTGCCCAGCTCTATCTTCCTGCCATCCCATGCTGCTTGCATGGAAAGTTCCTCCTGAGCATAGCAAGACAAACTTGAACAAACTATCACGAATGAGAGCATTCTAATTTAAAACTTACAAGTCCAGTGTATAACTCAAATATAGGCAGAGAACAATAGCTCCCAGATTGGCTTTACTGTATGAAAACACTGTACAGATGAGGTACAGAGAGAATGCAGTTCGAGTGGGCACTTTATATGGAGAGTCCTATGGTGGTATCAGCAAAGTTAACAACTTGCATGAGTGTAGGCAGTGAGTTGAGCCAGTATCCCTCAGAGCATCAGCTGAACTCTGTGGACATGAGCCATGTTACCAATGACCTAACCCATTTTCTTATGCTCAGACTTTCTCACTGGGGTCAAGAGGAAATTCCCGGGAGCCCTATGTGAAGGGCTACTTTTATGCTTTCCAGGTAGACCCCAGGCACCACCTTAATTGTTCAGAAGCAAACAACAATAACAACAACAAAAAGAACAAAACAATAACAAAAACCCTAGGTATTACATGGATAGAAAAAAGTATCAGGATATTGAAGCAAACAAAGCTACATTGTTATAGCCAGTCCTTCCAGGTTTCTAAAATTTAGCTGTATCAAAAAACCTACTGTGGACTGGGAGTTAGGAGGTCAGACTTCTACTCCTGGCTTTGCAAATAAACCACTGAATGACCTTAAAGGTCACCAAAACTTGGGAGATCCTGTTCTTTCAGTATATGATAAGAGGGTTGGACCAAAAGACTACAAAGGTCCCTTCAAACTCTAAAGTCTAGGGGCACCTGGGTGGCTCAGTGGGTTAAAGCCTCTGCCTTCGGCTCAGGTCATGATCCCAGGGTCCTGGGATCGAGCCCCACATCGGGCTCTCTGCTCAGTGGGGAGCCTGCTTCCTCCTCTCTCTCTGCCTGCCTCTCTGCCTACTTGTGATTTCTGTCTGTCAAATAAATAAATACTCTTTAAAAAAAAAAAAAACTCTAAAGTCTAATTAATCTATGCTTGAGCTAATTCATGGTTAATCTTCCCTTGCTAGGCCTCTGGAAGTTCTAATAAAGGTTTTCCATGTATCAGGAATGTGCCATATGCCGAAAATCTTGATAATGAGCCCAGTGCCAGACACCAAACTAAATGCTTCCCCAGAAGTTGTCGTCTCAGTCCTGTGAGGCCAGAACACTCTGTTTCACAGCTGACATAACTACAGCTGAGGAGAAACTTGACTCAGGGATGTCTGACTCTCAGACAGCTCCTGTCCCTTTACTCCTTTTACATACATATCCTCTCATGACCAACTGCTTTTCGTGACCACTGGAGCTTTGCAGAGCCAAATGTGAAAAAACTGCCACCATGTATTTAGATTAACAAGTGAGGCAAAGAATGTGGAGCTAAGGCAAACTTAGGGTTCATATTTCAGCTAATTTTACACATATGGATAAAGACACTGGGGGAAGTTTAAGAAATTAAGAAGTGACAAATGGAGGACGAGGGTCCCTATTTCCTGCCTCCGTTTCTTCTTTCCTTTTATTCCACAATTCCCAAAGTAACTATATGGTATGACATGAATGTTAGAAAAGATGATTATGGGCCATAAATATTCATTTCTTCTCAGGGACTGCCTGATGACTCTCTTTGAGTACTCCTTTTAGCCTTCTTTTTCTTTACTGATTCAGGCAGGACTATGCATAGAACACATTCAAACGAGAAGAATGTAGAGCTTTTTTTTTTTTTTTAAGTGGCAGGTGCTTTTAATTATACCACTTCACTCATCTCTTTGTACATATGGATAAAGGGAATAATTGAAATTTACAGCCTTGAAGGCATAAAACTTAAAGTTTCAGCTACTATTTAAAAGTTGTGGTGATTTTTTTATTCACGTAAGTAAAAATAAACATTTTTTTCTGCATCTTAAACAGCTCTGAAGATCTCAGAGGCTGAAAATAAATTCACTGAGTTGCTAATAATGCATAAATTTACCAATAATACTTGATGTCTAATCTTCTAAAGAGGAAGAAAATGCATTGATACCGTAAGCAGTGAAAATGAAACTCGTTTAAAACAAAGTTGATCAATGAAAACAAAACAAAGCAGCAGACAGAAATGCAATGATTAGAAGCCCAGCAGCCAGGACACTGAGCACAGAATGGGGGCATATTTTAAATGAAAAGAACCCACCGGTAGTGAATTGAATGGGCACGTAGGTATAACCTAGTTATGTGTGTGTGTGTATGTTTGTGTGTGCTTGTGTATTACACTTGTTACAAACTCCTATTCTGCCTATTTAAATTGATCATCATGAGATAAACATAATATTGGATATTATTTAAATCTGCTCAAAACCCAAAATAACTAGAAGAAGATCTAGAGTCACACCATTCTGTCCTTGGATTGTGTTTAAAAAAAAAATGGTTTTGCTTTAAAGATTAACTTTCATGTCTTCTCTTCCAAATACGCGTCTATACTTTTAGTCTCTAGAATAAAGACCCAGAGCCAAATTCTATGAGGTAATGACCGATACAATCATTTTTCTTTTTCCCTCTCCAAATAACAATTTTTGAGACTGGATTGGTGACAATAAAATGCTCTGGGAGAGAAGGACAGGAGTATGCTTGTTAAAGTTTGCTCAACACTGTAAACAAGAGCTAGTTTCTTGACAATACTACTACTATTATCATTATTTTTTTTTACCTAAAGCATTCCAGGCTTGGGTAGGGATGGAGAGCAGAGTTGGAGGGGATAGGCAAAGTGCACAGTTGTTAGGAGGCCTGAATCTAAACATATATCCCTAGAAACTTGGCCACTGATACTTGGGGAGATGAAGTTCTATGGCCAAGGAGAAGTGCAATTATATTAAATAATGTGGGAAGGGATTATTGACCTGGCCCTTGAGCCTTGTTAGCACTGATGAATCTATTAGATTTCAAACTGAAAGTGGAGGCTTGAGCAAATGGGATAAGCATACCCTTCCCACTTTCCCCTCGTGTTACTTTTTCCACCTGGAATGTTCTCCCTTTCTAGTCCTCCACATCCATCAGATTCCATATCCACCATGAAGCCACTCACATCTCGTTTCTATAGCTCGCCAAGTACTGCAAGTACTGAGAAGCACATTAGCACTTTACCAATTTGCTTTTGCCTTTTATTTTTCTTCAGTGCTTTGTCTTACTCTTTTTTAAAAGCTCATTTCGCCTACCTGGGTACATGTTAACTCTCTTTCTAGAAATCATACTTTAACTAGACCCTATAAAACCCTCGACACATACTAGATATTTAGCAATTAATTTATTAAGTTGCTCTCTGATGGATTTTGAAGAAAGAGCATAGGACTGGAGTGACACCTAGATATGCTTCACACTTTATATTCTGGGGGAAGAGAAATTACAGAGGCCCTTCCCAGTCCATCGAACACTTCCAACTCTGAGCCACCTGACAATTGCTCATCCCCTTTAATCCTATTTCCCTACTTAACTATAAAGAGAAAGACTTACAAATGAGCTACCCAACTGCCATGGCCCTTAGTTGAAGTCAACTAGTTTAAGATGAATTTTCTTCTGCTTACTAAGAGAAGGGTTCACTGTTTTGCTGTCATGTCAACTCAGCAGGAAATTCTCCTTCCTGCTTAGAAGTTATTCAAATCTCCTAAAAACCTAGCACATGTTAGAACACTGAATACTGAATTTAGAACTTTGAAATAATCAGGGGCACCTGAGTAGTGCAGTCAGTTGAGCATCCGACTCTTGGTTTCAGCTCAGGTCATGATCTCAGGGTAGTGGGATTGAGCCCTGCATTGGGCTCTGCTCTCAGCATGGGGTCTGCTTAAAGATTTCTCTCTCCTACTGTCCCCCACCCCCACACTGCCAATCTTACCCTTGCTCTCACTCTCTCTCTCTCAAATACATTAAAAGAAAAAAATCGAAATAATCAGACAAGCCTCCTTTAAGGGATAGGATGGTATTTGACTTCGATTCTTCAGAAATTAAAAATTCCCGGAATCAAGGAACTTTATCATATAGAAGTAGCCATTTGCTTCCATATGATAGGATGAAAGATCACATTGAGAGCAGATTTTTTTTAAAGAGATTTTAAACAGATTAATTTGCCACTGAAAATTTTGGAAAAATACATAGTGAAGTACGCAACATGACTGCTGGGATTCATTTTATGATTTTATGTTTTTAGTTTGATATGTATGGCTCACTTCTCCTCAGAAATTCTTCAAAGCCTGTAGTCAAACCTTATACATTTTTTTGTGTACTTCACAATACCTCAGTAACTTTAAGACAGGACACTGTCATGCCTAAATTGTACATTTAATAACTGCTTTTTGAAATGAAGATAAAGAGACTTTGATCTCTTTCCAGTGTATTTAAAAATCTAAAACAAAATTGTCTTCAAAGCTGAGGTAGTAAGCTAGCAGCCTGTCAGCTGGCTACACTGGGTGCAGAAATGTATTTTCTTTGGATGAGGTATTGTGTTTTACATTTTTTGGAAATTTTCTTTTAAAAACCAAGGGATTTTTACATACAGTCAGATTTTTGTTTTGCCTTTAAAAACTGGAAGATCTGGCAAACCAGAACTTAATTCCATTATGGCAACAATCAGCTGGCGTGGTATCTGCTTTGAACAGGGACACCCTCTCCAATTTTCTGTAGTCTACAGCCCCTTGTGGTCCTCACAAGACTGTCTCACTACAGACTATCTCACTCATTTACATTACCTGCCAGATTAAGAATCCCTGCTTCAAAGGGTAACTCTATCTTCTTCTGTCTTCTTGAAAAGATAGATTTCTTCTATCTTCTATCTATCACTTGAAAACTTGTCATTTTAAAAATGCAATCTGCTTTCAGTATTACCCAGAATGAGCCTACAAGGGTGAAGTTTTGTGGAGAAATAGATCGTCTTCAGATTTCATGTGGTCACAGTAATTAATCACCTACCTGTTCAATGACACAATCAGTTCCCCAGTAATGAATATCTTGTAAACAGAGAATTACCAGAGAGAATCAATGCTATTCGATATTTTGAGGGGGGGGAAGGGAAGGAGGAGGAACAAGAATAAGAACAGGAACCACCACCACCACCAAAGTTGAAATACTTTTTCTACAAAAATATGCCTGCTAATTTACAAACAGGGAAACAGAAAAAGGGTGTCCTCTACCTAAATTCTCTCATAGTATACTTTCCAAAGTTCTCCTGGTAAGAATTAAAAACTTCTCTCCCCATGTTCATGTCTTATTTTTTATATTCACCCACATTCACTCTTTTAATTCGCTATATCGCTTGAAATACCATAGCCCACAACAACACACTCTGTATCTCCTCCCCAGTGGCTCTTCCTATCCTCTGTCTTACAAAGAATTGCAGTTCATATGATTTTCCTGCCACTCATCAGGGGCTCATATTAGTTCTGGACACAGGGTTTTGGTAATGTCCCCCTCTCACTAATACCATGGCACATCTTAACTGCAATTTAGAGGCTTTACTGAGCAATCAATCAGGGGATACATTTATTCTTAGGGTATACATAATATCATGACAGTTTGGATGAATCAAATCAAAACAAACCAATGAAGCAACTTGAAGAAGGCAGTGCACAAAATCAATGATAAATCTGAAAGTATACCATATTTTTCTTTTTTCAACCCCAATATAAGCTGCTTCTTTTTTTTTTTTAAGATTTTATTTATTTATTTGACAGAGAGAAATCACAAGTAAGCAGAGAGGCAGGCAGAGAGAGAGGAGGAAGCAGGCTCCCTGCTGAGCAGAAAGCCCGATGTGGGGCTCGAACCCAGGACCCTGAGATCATGACCTGAGCCGAAGGCAGCGGCTTAACCCACTGAGCCACCCAGGTGCCCCTATAAGCTGCTTCTTTAGCAATATAGTGTTTAGGTTGTTTTCAGGTACCAGTAGCTCATGGCATACAACCATTCCCAGTCTGATTCAAGATCATGCTTCTATATAATTAACTTCAGTTAATTTTTTAAACACTCTCAAGACCAGTGAAAGAGAATTTCTCATTTAGGAAATAAATTTAGCTGAACAGTTACTGCATTAAATATGCACATTTCAGAGTGGCAATATTTGGAATGACTGCGTATAACCCTGTTAGGGTTATGTGTATGTGTTTGTGACTATTACATATTTCTGTTAGCTCAACAAATAGTCTCTCTGAATTGTCTCCTTAGTGATGGTTACTAAGCACTTTGGAAGATATTAGAATTTCCTTCTATCTTAATATAATATGTACTGTAATTTTTTTCAGTAAAAAAAGATCTTTTTAATTTTACAAGGTAAAATTATTTAATTCAAATTTGCTTCAAAGTAAGGCAGGGTGTAGTTTATAAATTTGCTACTGAAAGAACATGGATATGTGAATCAGTTTCTCAAATAAGTTAAAATATAGATAGGTACAGAAATTAAAAATTCAAAATTAGTTCTTAAATGATTCCTCTATTCGTAACATGTAAATAATGATATTGTTTAATGCTTTCAACAGGAAAAGATTTTCATAAGATTAAACAGAAAATTCAGCTTGAGGGGCAGCTGGGTGGCTCAGTGGGTTAAGCATCTGCCTTCAGCTAAGGTCATGATCATAGGGCCCTGGGATTAAGCCTCCTATTGCATTGGGCTCTCTGCTCAGTGGCGAGCTTGCTTCTCCCTCTGCCTCTGTCCGCCACTCCCCCTCACTTGTGCTCTCTCTCTCAAAATAAATAAATAAAATCTTAAAAAAAAAAGAAAGAAAACTCAGCTTGATTCACCTAGAGTCTATAACTGTTGCTCTCCACTAAGTAATCCATTACACTTCCAATTTTTCATTGATCATTGATTTTTCAGCCTGCCACACACATTATGCATGATTTTGCCATATGTGAGTAAAATTTAATTTGGACTTGTATGGAAGTATATTTACTGTCTACCACTTCAGATTTGCCCATAATTTATACATTTATTATTCAAGACCTCAATGTTACACTTCTGTTATATGCTGAGTAAAAAATAAGTTGGAGAAAGTAACTGAAGTAGGAAAATTTACTCTGTTGCTAAGTAAAAATGATTTAGTCCTGAGGTAGGTGGATAATACAGAGGAAGGCAGGACCAGGGAGGAAAATGATTCTGTCAAGAGACCATCCCTAGCACACAGAGTTCTTTATTAGCCTTGCTGAAAATCGCTCCCGTTGGTTTAGCCGTTCAATCTTGATTACTGGCATTGCTTGTTTCTAGATTCTCTCTGGATTACACTGAGTTTTCGCCCTTTTTTTTTTGCCACTAGGGTTTGGCATTATTTTCCAGCACACTACCATCCTACTGGGGTAGGATGATTTGAGTCCTTTGCACAGCTCTGTTCTGCTTCTGCCAAAGAAAGTCTTACAGATAACAGTATAAATGCAGGGGGGGTTAGCTGCTTTAATACTTAATATTCGTTTAATGTGGATGCTTATAAAGTTTATATAACTATCCAATAAAATGTTAATTCCTAAAATTTGCATCTTCCTAGACATTTGTAAGGTTGGCTGGGCTCCGGTGTGTTCTATTAATCTATTTTTTCCCCCCTGTCATTCTCTAAACTCCTCACTGCTACTTTCAGAATATGTGTTGCCTCATCCCACTTGCTTCATGACTTACAGCAATCTGGCTCTCCAACTACCACTGCTCTGAAATTTGCTTTCTTGAATAATCTATTGTTCTTTTGTTTGACATCCCTTCTCTGCAAAACTCTCTTTTGGGTCCTGGGACCCTACTCTGCTCTGACTTTCCTGCTACTTTTCTGACCAGTCTTCACATGCTTTCACTAGATGCTTTTCTTTTCTTTTCTTTGCTCATTTCAATGTAGGAATTCTCCAAGATACTATCACATACCTTCTCTCTGCTCTCTGGCTCCAGGTAGTCTGTCAGCCAGTGATTCAAATTCTAGATGTATACAGATGAATCTAAGCCTCACTCCCACTGGCACTCAGATTCCAGATCCATATTTCCAGTTTTACAGTACAAACAAAGAACCTGAATTCCATGAGCAAGATAGCCATAATTAAATTCATTATCTCTACCTTCTTCCTCCTTCCTTCCTTTCTCTTTCTGGTTAACAACATCATCATTTTTCAAAAATCTATGGTAAATACTAATGGTGTTCACCAATATTTCTGGTGCTCTTGTCCTTCTGTGAACAAAGAGGATGCCATTTCCACATTTGCTTAAGGAAAGACATGGCCATGTGACAGAGCAAGAAAAAAAACCCTTTGTTGATTTGAGCCACTGAAATTTGGGGGCTGTTTATTATTAAAATGCAACTGAGTCTCCCCTGACAACTCTGTAATTTCTCGAATATGACATCTGACATCACTGAATCAGTCAGGAATAAGCTTAGGTGTATATCATATAAAAAGTTAAAACGTGAATGACAAAAAGATACTTGTACCTCTCTTCGTGTGTCAGGTGAAAAGCAGCCAGAAGCAAGCATTCCCAGGCTGCCCCACCATCACCAGTGACTCACTCCCACTTTCCCGCTCCTCACAAGGACAGGCGGCATCGACAGCACTTGGCTTCCACTCCAGAGTACGGGATGGGTCGGTGGTGCTGTAGCATATCCCATCCATATCACAGCATCTGGAAGGAAAAAATGGGAGAGGGAAACATTTCTCTTTCATGGACAAATTCCAGAAGTTGCACTTAGGCCTCACAGGCCTGAATTTAAATCTATGACCACACCCAGCTATGGAGATTTGAAAATACAATCTGTTAGCTGGGTGGTAATATGTCCAGCTAAAATTTGGGACACTGCTATAAAATAAGAAAAAGAGAAGCGATACTCTGGGGCGCCTGGGTGGCTCAGTGGGTTGAGCCGCTGCCTTCGGCTCAGGTCATGATCCCAGGTCCTGGGTTCGAGCCCCACATCGGGCTTTCTGCTCAGCAGGAAGCCTGCTTCCTCCTCTCTCTCTCTGCCTGCCTCTCTGCCTACTTGTGATTTCTCTCTGTCAAATAAATAAATAAAATCTTTAAAAAAAAAAAAAAGAGAAGCGATACTGAAAGATAATGAGCAACCTTAGCCACAGTTATGTCTGATTTTTTAAAATTAACATATAATGTATTATTTGCCGCAGGGGTACAGGTCTGTGAATCATCAGGTTTACACAGTTCACAGCACTCCCCATAGCACGTACCCTCCCCAATGTCCATCACCTAACCATCCCATCCCTCCCCTCCCACCCCCCAGCAACCCTCAGTTTGTTTCCTGAGATTAAGGGTCTCTTATGGTTTGTCTCCCTCCCTGGTTTCATCTTGTTTCATTTTTCCTTCCCTTTCCCTATGATCCTCTGTCTTGTTTCTCAAATTCCTCACATCAGAGAAATAGTTATGTCTGATTTTCACACTCATCTCATCCTTTGCATCATCAAAATTTATTAATGTCATTTTCTAAATGTCTCTCAATTCTGACTCTTCCTTTCACTCTAATGATACTCTGGAAATAGTTTTCACTAAGACTACGGCAATCAGTTAGTAACTGATATTCCTGCCTTTTTTTCCTCTTTTCCTTTGAGTATTGAAAGTCTCTCAATGCTCAATGCTTCATGTGGCCATAAGAGTTACTGGTATATGTAATAAATATTCTATGTAATCTTTTACTCCCTCATTGTACTTTCTTCGACAGTTCCTCATTAGCTATAAAATGTGGTTTAAATTTCTCACCACGAGATTCAAGACCTTCCACTGTAAATTTGGTCAGAATATTCCCTTCATATCATCATTTCCCATTATGGAATCAATGTACAGTCACATATATTGCTCCTTTATGGCATCACTCTTCTTTTCAGGGGTACGTGAAGCTCTGATCACTGCTCTCATCTTTCAAGCACCAGTTGAAAGATCTCTTACTCTAGGAAGACTTTCCACACCTTTAGGGGCATTTGCATTGTTTTTTCTTCCTTCCTGTACCATAATGTTATTTATATTTCTTTTAAGTATTTAGACTTATGTTCATGCATGTATATATCTTCCCCATTGAGCCGTAAGATCTTTGAATGTAAGGAAATGATTGTTGGATGAGTGTATATATGAGATTCTGTGCCATAGAGATAATATTGTATCCATGCAATAAATATTAAGACATGAGTACAAACAATGTTTCCCTTAGTTCTTCTGCAGCATTAACTATAGTTAAGGAAGACAAGATCAACTCTAAATCAGATTCCTAACTTCTTCCTGGACTTGTCATCATTTATCTTAAATATCCTTCATGACCTAATTAAGAGTCCTAATCAGAGTAAATGAAACAATATTGTCATATTAACTGCTTTATTTAGAATACAAAGAAGTCTGATTGCTGCCTAATCAGCCAAATTAGCACCTAATAAAACGTATTTCCCTAAAGGAGCCTTGTAAGTATCGATTTGTAATTGCCTGATCTCTACGTTAAATCAACCAGTGGGTCCTCCTTAGAAAACGTAGGCTTAAGATGGTCCTCTACCCTTTTCAAAATAAGCACAGCAGTACTGGAAATAAAACTACTATCTATGTCACAGACTTGCTTGGGCATTATGAGCAAAATGTATTATACTGGGTGAGTGTACATTATTCTAAAAGCAAAATTATTTGGTCATTAATAGAATCAAATTTATGAACTAGTGAGGTCTTTCAAAATGAACCCAGATGATTTTTATTTAAAATAAAAAAGAAGATCTCAGTGTAAATTCACATCTAAGAATGGAAGGATCCTTACAATATCTCCTTTCCTTGGGTTACTAGTAGGACTTATACTCACTCCAGGCTCCAGGGTTGGGTCCTGTTTGGCCACAATTCATTTAGAGAGGTCAGGACCTGCTATAACATCTTTGAGCCTTTGATGGAATATAGCCAACAAACTAAGGAGGAATTCTGAAAAGAAATCCCTGAAAGATGGAGTAGAAGCCTAATTAATCTGTACCTGTATTCTGCCAACACTCTGGACTTTTCAGCATGTGTACCAGCAGGTTCTTTCTATTGCTTAAGTCTACTTGAATTGGCTTCCAAACTACTGAATTACTCAAATCAGAGGCCTAGGGTCACTGAGGCCTGCCTCAACCTCTGCAATTGTGCCATCATGCTATTTTTCAAGGCTTTAAAGGGAAAATCAGATGCTTTTAAAACTTTCTCTGAGAAACAAACTGAGGGTTTTGTGGGGAGTGTTGGGTGAGCCTGGTGGTAGGTATTATGGAGGGCATGTATTGCATGGAGCAGTGAGTGTGGTGCATAAACAATGAATCTTGGAATGCTGAAAAAAAATAAAATTACAAAAAAAAAATACTCTGAGTGATGCTTCTTAAAAAGTAAATTTACCAATGTGCAAAAACATTATTTAAATCTCAACCTCTGGAAACACTGAAGGGTGAACTCTCTTGGACAACTTGTCTACAGTCTAGAAGAGAGGCAGTGATTGTGAATAAAGTACCTTGAATTGAAGTGGTCCACAGACGCTACCCTCTTAGCTTCTTCATCTTTACTGAGCCAGCTTTCTTTCACTGCTAGTGCTTTCATGTTGATATCATAAATTATATGTTCCAGAAACACTGAAGTATGAGCTTAGTTTTTAGCAATAATTTGTTAAAGGCTGAAGAACTGGCATTTACTAAAAAGAAAAAAAAAAGTAAATCATTAACTTTGTTATTTACCCTTCTGAGAACAGTGCTTCTGTATAATACATTAAGAATATGCTTCAAAAAATAGCTTATAAATGAAAGGTCAACATACTGAAGCAAATCATCTAATTACTTCATGTCACAGAATAAGAAACATTTTAATTTCCATATTTTATCCCTGGATTTGAATCATTCTGAGACTCTCAGGAATAATGCAAAGTTATTTGACCAAAGAAAATGGTAATAAAAGAAGTGAATCAAACATTTTAAAGTTCTATTAATAAATTATATCCTTTGCTGAGAGAACACAGTCCAACTTAATATTCCATTTAAATATTTAATTACTTCTGAAAAATGTTTAAGACAAATAAATTGATATAGTTAATAATACAGTGAAGTGTACTTGATAGTCACTAAGAGTATATCTTAAACCTTCCCACCACACACACACACAAGCTAACCTGAGGTGATGGTTAATTATTTTGATCTTAGAAATCATTCAGGATGTTTGTGTGTGTGTATACATCAAATCATCATGTACACTCTCAATATATATGATTATATCTGTCAATTATTCCTTAATAAATTTAGAAAAAAATAATTCTTATGTATCTTCTTTGTCTATTTCTTGATCTCTCTTTATCATTAATATGCTCTGTGTGCATGTACATGCATATTTTAATTATTAGCATGTATTTGTTGCTAGGGCTGCCATTAAAAATACCACATACTGGCTGTCATAAAAACAAAAACAAAACAAACCTAGAAATTTATTTTTTCCCACTTTCAGAGGCTGCAAGTCCAAAATTAAGGTGCCAGCAAGGTTAGATTCCTCTGAGGACTCCCTCCTTGGCTTCCAGACAGCCATTCTCTTAAAATTTTTATATATTTGTTCTGCTGTGTATGGACATTCTTGGTACCTCTTCCTCTTCTTATAAGGACACTAGTCATACTGGATTAGAGCCCTACTCTAACAGTCTCATCTTTTTTTATTGTGTTATATTAGTCACCATACAGTATGTCATTAGTTTTTGATGTAGTGTTCCATGATTTATTGTTTGCGTGTAGCACCCAGTGCTCCATGCAATCTGTGCCCTCCTTAATACCCATCACAAAGCTCACCCACCTTCCCTTCCCTTCCAAAACACTCAGTTTGTCTCCTGGAGTCCCATGCTCATTTGGACGAATAAACATTGTTAAAATGTCCATGCTGCTCAGAGCAATCTATACTTCCAACACCATCCTGATCAAAATACCAATGGCATTTTTCAAAATGCTGGAACAAACAATCCTAAAATTTATACAGGACCAGAAAAGACCCTGAATTCCCAAGGAAATGTTGAAAAAGGAAAACAAAGCTGGGGCATCACATTGCCTGATTTCAAGTTATATTACAAAGCTGTGGTCACCAAGACAGCATGGTATTGGCATAAAAGCAGACACATAAAGCAATGGAACAAAATAGAGAGCCCAGTTATGGAACCTCAGCTCTATGGTCAACTAATCTTCAACAAAAAAGGAAAAAATATCCAATGGAAAAAAGACTCTCTTCAATAAATGGTGCTGGGAAAATTGGACAGTTATTTACAAAAGAGTGAAACTCAACCATTCTCTTCACATACACAAAGATAAACTCTAAATAGAAGAAAGACCTCAATGTGAAAGACCTCAACCCATCAAAATCCTACAGGAGAACATAAGCAGTAACCTCTTCAACAACAGCCATAGCAACTTCTTTCAAGACATGTCTTGAAAGGCAAGGGAAACAAAAACAAAAATGAACTTTTGGGATTTCATCAAGATAAAAATCTCCTGCACAGCAAAGGAAACAGTCAACAAAACAAAGAGATAACCCACAGAATGGGAGAAGATATTTGCAAATGACACTACAGACAAAGGGTTGATATCCAAGATCTATAAAGAACTTCTCAAATTTAACACCCAAAAAAATAGTAACCAAGTCAAAAAATGGGCAGAAGACATGAGCAGACACTTCTCAAAAGAAGATATACAAATGGCTAACAGACATCTGAAAAAGTGTTCATCATCATTAGCCATCAGGGAAATTCAAATCAAAACCACACTGAGATACCACATTACACCAGTTAGAATGGCAAAAATCTACAAGGCAAGAAACAACAAATGTTGGAGAAGTTGTGAAGAAAGGGGAACCCTCTTACACTGTTGTTGGGAATCTAGCAGTTTCATTTTAGCTTAATCACCCCTTTAAAGATCTTATTTCTAAATATGCCTACATTGTGAGGTGCTGGGGGTTAGAGCTGCAACATAAATTTTAAAGAGGCATAATTCAGCCCAGTCACTTTGCTTCTTTTTGGATATAAAATATATAAATAACAAATATTTTTATACCATACTATCTTGATTGTTATAATAGTACAGGAGGCATAGCTCAAGGGGAAAGATCTGATTTGGAGAGGGCATTTAATCAATATTCATTAAATAAATGAATGACTGGATCCAACATATGGACATATTTTGTAAATTAGTATGTATATGTTCCACAGGCTTTGCAAATTCAACCTCAACAAATCTGAATTCCTCTCCTTCTCACAAATCCTTTCCTGCTCCAACCACTGTCCCAGCCAGAATGCTTCACCTCTCCCTCTCCTTTCTTCTCCCTGCCAGTGAGTCATCAATTCTTGCAGGTGCTACCTCGTTAATAGGCCTTCAACCCATGCATTCCTCTTTATTTGTGTCACAAAGTTTACCTCCCATATCATTGCAAAGCACTTATATCAGCCATACAAAGCACAAAACTTCATTCTCCATATTGATAGTCATCTTACTTGCTCTTTGGCTAAAATTCAATTGTTTCCATTGTTCTTAGCATGATTCCTAAACCTCTTTAAGGGCCCTAAATGAACTCATTTTTTCCCTATCTTTTTCATGTCTCACAACTAACTTTCCACTTCATAACCCATTGCCCCATGGTACTGAATGACATGCAAGTCTTCAAATTGACCATGTGCTTTGTCTCTTTCAACCATTACATAGTGTTCCTTTCTCTCTTTTTCTTCCAATGTTCAGTTTCCTTTACTGATGCCTATCTCCCTGAAGGACAGGTTCAGGATGATAGGTGATAGCAAGAGATGTTCACTTAAAGATCTTTCCCTAACTGAATGCTTTGCCCACATGATGGAAGTTCCCCTCCCAGGAAAAGAACTCTGAAACCAGTGTCTGGGTTCTCCTCACTGCCAGGATCCAGTTTCTGCCATATATATGACTCTTAGTCCACCTGCCAGTCTGGACTCAACAGAAGAGCAAGATCCTGGCCTTAGAAGACCCAGACCAGCTGCTATTGTTGGCTCCAAAGGGAGTGACATAGGCAAAAGCATTCTTCCTTGGTTTGTCCAACCTCTAGAACATCCCAGTGGTGAGCTCATGAAGGTCTGGGTGAGCTCTCGGGGAAGCAGTCCTCAGAATGGCACAGAGACCAGTCATCCTTAGCAAAGTGCTCCCAAACATAGGGCAGCACCATAGAGAAGGTGTCCTCATTGGATTATTTGCACTTAAACCAACCAATACAAAGGTATTCTTAGGCAGGTGAGCAAAGGGATCCTTGGCCTTTGGCTCAATAGTCAACACCTGCTCACAGTCATCCATCTCCTCCTCAGGAGCAGGGACAGCAGTCTTTTTTTCCTCTTTCCACTCAGCCTGGGGCTTCTGCTTCTCTTCTCAAGAACCCTTCTCTTTCCATGGAGTGATCTTTTCAGGATGGCTCTCTGCAAATTTTAACATCGACCTGGGCTATCTTCTCATACAGAGTTTCACCTCCCCCAAGATAGCCCTAAACTGGGGCTGGTTAATGCAAGGGAGGATCCAGTGGCTGGTGTCAGGGAAGGTCTGGTGGAAAGAAGGCTCCAGGACCTT
Organism: Lutra lutra; assembly: GCF_902655055.1. NCBI lineage: Eukaryota > Metazoa > Chordata > Mammalia > Carnivora > Mustelidae > Lutra > Lutra lutra. The sequence continues at coordinate 52,118,316 of NC_062280.1, read as the reverse complement.
TTTATAGAGCCACAACAGGGTGCAAACAACTGTGACGTCAGCCAGTGTCACACATTCGCCCACAGAAAAGTCCTTGTCTTTAAGTGAGCATCCAATAGCCCCAGAATTTGCCTTACTTCCTCCTTTGCATTCTCTGTCGCCTGCTTCTTGTGGTGCACAATGTCTAAAGTGGGGAACACCCAGGTACTAACTGGGGTCACTATGTCACTGTCAGCAAAGCTCACCTTTGAGCTTTGCTGCCTCTAGAATACCTCCCCACAGCTCCTTATTGCTCACAGAGTAGGCACTGGCATTGCTGTCAAACACACAGAAACCATTGTCACCTTTAAATGCTGGAAACTTGCTGACAGGAAATTTACAGAGAAATTTGGGGGTGTGGTTGATTTGGCCAGAGTGGAAGTAGGGGTTGCAGAGAGTACATGGATCTAAGCCCCATTTTACTGAGCAGCAATGAGAGGCTTGAAGGCCCTCCAGTTTTCAGGATATATGCACAGGGTGCCGGCTGCCATGGTGATTCCACACATAAAAAGCTATTCCTTTCTTAATCTAGAACATTCTTCCCATATGCCTCTCACCTTTATTTGCAACTATCAAAATCCCATTTGAACCCGGGACTCAGTTAAAAGGTCACTTCCTGTGTAAAGTTTCAGTTGAACACAGAGTCTGAGAGCTTCTTCTATTTTGCTCTTACCAGAGGCTGATTATAGGAAAACTAAAAAAATTTATAACTATTACAAACATAAAAAGAACTAAAAAAAAGTGGCTGGGTTCAAAATTAAGGTAGCTGGGTCAAGAATCACTAGGTTTCAAATATGTAAACCAATTAATAATAAAAGGAGACATTTACAGTAACTTAACCACTGTGCAATGTGTCTAGGGTATCAAGACCTATAAAAAACAACAACAACAACAAAAAAAAAACCTCTCAAAGAAAACTTAAAAAAAATACTAGTGGGAAATACAAATGAAGACTTGAACAAGTGGAAAGAGTACTATAATCATGAGTAAGTGGATTCCAAGATTTCACTTATCCCTAAATTAATCTACACATTTTATATTTGTTCAATAAAAATACCAGTATTATGTTTTTAATTTGATAAACTTTCAAAAAGTCAAATAGAAAATAAATCAGAGAAAAATAGCTACAAAAATTATAGGAAAAAATGAGTAATACCTCATTTCTAATATCATAAGACATACCAGATGAATCATAGATTTGAACATAATATTTGAAGTTGTGAAAGGAATTTTTTTCATGCCTGGAACAGCCATGGCCCATGGTTCCAAGAAGCATCTGAAGCAGACAGCAACTTTAAAACACTGGAAGTTGGATAAACTGATATGTTAGCTCCTCAACCATCTCCAAGTTGCCATTGTCTGAGAGACTGTCTCCCTTTCATCATTTTCCTAAAGAATAGGCTTAAGTATGCCCTAAAAGAAGATAAAGTAAGGAAGATAAACATATAATGCTTCATTGGTGCCAAGGTCCAGACTGATCTAACTTACATGTTGGTTTATGGATGTCCCAAGTGGTAATAAGACTGAAGAGAATTTCGGTCTAATCTGTGACACCAAGAGTCACTTTGCTATTCATTGTATTTCATCTGAGGAGGGCAAGTCCAAGTTGTGCAAAGTGACAAAGATTGTTGTGGAAACAAAAGGAATCCTTTATCTAATGACCCCTGATGTTCACACCATCAACTACCCTAATCCCTTCATCATTCACATTGATTTGGAGACTTGAAAGTTTACTGATTCCATCAGGTTTGACACTGGTAATTTGTATATGGTAACTGAATGCGCTAACCTGGGAAGAATTGGTGTAATCACCAACAGAGAGAGACCCGGGGTTCTTTCAGTATAGTTCATGTGAAAGATACCAATAGCAACAAATTTGCCATCCAGCCCTCCAACATTTTTGTTATTGGCAAAGACAATAAGCCATGGATTTCTCTTTCTCATGGAAAAGGTATCTGCCTCACCATTGCTGAAGAGATAGACAAGACACTGGTAACCAAATAGAACAGTAGGTGAATTGGTGTCTTGGTGATGACTGGAATTCTCTACACTTAATTAAAGATAATGCACCATGAAAAAAAAAAGTGGTAAAAGGAAACACGAGACACTTTATACAATACTTGTATGAAAATGTCCTTTGAAAGTATGACAAATTCCTGAAACCAGTAAAGAAAATATTGAAAAAAAAAATAAGACTTTCTATACATAAAATTCACTACAGGTAATATCCCAGGTAGAAAAAAAATAGTTGACCCAAATTGAGTGATTTGAGGAAGGTTGAATGAAAGGACAAAGCAAAGTGTAGGATTATTAGGAAAACACCAGAGTTAGTGCATTGCCTAAAAACTGGTACTAGCAGGGTACATAATTTCTTTTAAGCCTAAAGAGGTGATGGAAGAGCAGCTACTGGACTCAGATAAATTTTTAAGAGAGCTGGCTAGCAGAACATAATCCTGCAGGAATACAGATACCCTTCAGGGATCGAGGGAGGAAACCAGGGTTATAAACTTGCTCTCTTCCCTTCCTTTACTCTTCTGTGTCAGTACTCCTAATTGGTGGAACTTAGGTCAACCCATAGAGTTCATTCTCTTGAGGCACAATACCTAAAAAACACAGTAACCAAAATTAAGAATAATTGGGCTTATTAGATTAGACACAACAAAGATCATGTAAAATAGAATAATAAATCACTATAAAATACTAGATTGAAACACAGAAGAAGGGGTGAAAAATCAGAAAAGAGTGAGAGGTATGTTGCACACTGTTAAATCTTCTAAAAGAAAAAGAGGTTAGAGAGTATATGACAGAAGCAACATTTGAAGATATGCTGTCTAAGAATTTTCAAAAATTAACAAATGAAAAAAATGGTGTTGGGAAAACTGGATATATGCATGCAAAAGGATGAAGTTGGACCTCTACTTGATACCATATATTTAAAAAATTAACTCAAAATGGATAAAAAACCTAAATAATCCTAAGACCTAAAAACTGTAAAACTCTTAGAAATAAACATAGGCAAAAATCTTTGTGACATTTGAGTTGGCAGTGATTTCCTGGATGTAACGCAAAAAAGCACAAGAAAAACAAATAAATTGGACTACATCAAAATTAAAACTTTTATACATCAAAAGACATTATCAAAAGAATTAGATGCAACCTGAAAAATGGGGAAAATATTTGCAAATCATGTGTCTTATAAAGGGTTAATATCCAGAGTAAAGAACTCCTACAACTCAACAAAACCAAGAAAACATAAATAACTCAATCTAAAAATGGAAAGGCTTGAATAGACCTTTCTCTAAAGAAGATATACAAATGGATAATAAGACATGAAATGATGCTCAACATAGCTAATCATTAGGGCATGTAAATTAAAACCACAATGAAATGCCACTTCACATCCATTAGGATGGCTATTATCAAAAACACAGAAAATAACAAGTGTTGTCAAGGATGTGGTGAGTTGGAAGTCCTAGTACTGGGAATGTAAAATGGCTCAGCTGCTATGGAAAATGTCATGGCAGTTCCTCAAAAACTAAAAATGGAATTATCATATGATCCAGCAATTCCACTTCAAAATAATTGGAAACAGAGTCTTAAACAGATATTTGCATATCCACATTCATAGTAGCACTATTCACAATAACTAAAAGGGGGAAGCAACCAAAATGTGGCATATACATACAATGAATATTATTCGATGTTAAAAACAAGGAAATTCTGACACATGTTACAATATGGACTTTAAAGGCATTATCCTAACTGAAATAAGCGAGACACAAAAGGACAAATACTGTATGATACCATAAATGAGATGCTTAGAATAGCCAAATTCATAGATATAGAAAATAGAATTGTGGCTGCCAGGGACTGTGAGAAGGAGGATATAGGGATTTATTGTTTAATGGATATGGAATATGAGTTTGCAGTTATGAAAAAGTTTTAGAGATGGATGGTAGTGATTGTTGTATAACAATGTAAATGTACTTAAATGCATATAAACTGTACATTTAAAGTGGTTAAAATGGCAAATGTTCATTTCTGAAAAATACAGTTTTATAAAAAAGTAAATTCTCCACAAACTGGCCTATGGATACAATGCAATCTCAATAAAATTATATGTAGGGTTGCTCAGGTTAGGGGAGAGACAAACAGCTAAGACTAGGTGGGTAGATGAGGTTGAGAGCATCCGAGGGGCCACAGAAATTGAATCTTGTATTTTGAGAAAAATGAAAATTACGTTTTGCAATTTCTACATCTTAGCACAGTGTGTAATATGTAGTAGGAGCTTCATAATACTTTTTTAAATAATTAGAAATATTTTTAATAAATATATTTTGCTTTTCTTAGTCAAAGGGATGTCATATTTGTGTATCTTATGACCCAACTTTCTTTCTTGTTCTAATTATTTTCATCTCCCAGGGAGTAAAGATTGCCTACAAACAATAAAGCAAAAACACATACATACACAACCCAAAAAGAAAAATGGGAAAAGACTATGAGCTGACAATTCAAAAAAGAAAAAGAGAATGAGCAATAATCATATGAAAGCCTTATCAACCTCAGACATAAAATTAAATGGCTTGAATTAAAATGTTCATTTATTTTTACTGCCTTATGCAACTCCACTAAAATAACAGTATGTGGGTATCAATGGAAAAGAAAGCCACAGTCAATGAATGATATCCATAAATATTTATAAGATATATTGTTGAAAGTGGAAACATTATGGTTACTAACATAAAATTGTAAAGACTTTAAGCCTCAATACGAGCACAGACAATGCCTATAACAGAGAACACTAATTCCGCAAGTAAAACCTATAAAGGCTCAGAATAGAAGCACCACATATCCAGAGGAGATGAGCAATGGGATGAAAAGTATAGTGGCCAATTTAAAGTGAGCATAAAATGGAGTTAAAACCAAGGTCTCCTTTGCTTCCCTGCCAACTCCCTGTGGGGAAACCAAAAGCTTTTTTGGGGATAAATTGAACTATAGAAACTCTAAATTCAGAGAAACTAGTCAATTGAAAGTAGGGGTGAGGTATTACAATAAAAATAAGATAAGTGAAATTTTATCCAGTAAATGGTGAAATACTCCCCCACCCTAGTCTTATTTCCCAGCTTATTTGAATAAAATGTTTACAGCCAGGTATTTATCAGCACACCCTAATTCATTAACTAAATGGGTCTTCCAAGAGAAACTGAAGAGCCCAAAGATAAGCTCAACCAAAATTGGCATGTGTGTCTTCCAACAAAATGCAGAAGTACTCCACTGTCTTCCTGAAATGAAGTCCGCTAATAGACAAGACTCACCAAAGCACACAGAGGTGTCAGTGAGCTTTACAGAACCTAACACTTAGACTTTATCACCAGATGTTTGAGAAGAATAAATTTTAGAGTTGACTTATCAATATCTATAAAAATTCTGCTGAGGTTTTGATTGAGATTGAGTTGAATTCACCATCCTCAGTGAAACTGAGGATACTTAATATCTTAACAATAGTGAGTCTTCTAATCCATGGACATTGTATGTCTTTCAATTTATTTATTATTAATTTTTGTCAATCTCTTATAGTTTTCACCTTATATATTACTTTTTTCCCTTCAGATTTATATATCTATGTCAAATTTGTTGATGTAATCATAAACAGTACTGTTCTTATAATTGCATATTATAATTGCTTACTACTAATTTATCTAAATATAATTAATTGTGTGTGTTTTTGTGTGTGTGTGTTGACTTTGTATACTGAGACCTGGATAAGCTGATTTACTAGATGTAGGAGATTTTTGTATATTCTTTGAGATTATCTAAATAATTGTGTTCTCTTCAAATAGAATTATTTCTTCTTTTCTGATTTGTATGCTTTTCTTTTTTCTTGTCTTATTGCTTTGGATAGATTTTACAGTACAACATTAAACTGAAGTCATGAAAAATGACATTCATGCCTTGCTATAGATCTTAGGGAGAAAGCATTCAGTCTTTCACTAATAAGTATGATTTGATGTGTAGGGTTTTGTAAATATTCTTTATTAGGATAAGCTACCTTCTATTCCTAGCTTACTGAAAGCTTATATCGCATACATGTGTTTAATTTTACTGAATTTTTCTACATATATTAAAATTAATTTTTTTTCTGTTTGGTCTGTTAATATTATGCATTATATTGATTTTGCAATAAATGAGCTTTACGTTTCTGGGATAAACCCAAACTGGTCGTGATATATTATTATTTGTATACATTGTTAGATTTGATTTCTAAGTTTTTTTCTTTGTGTTTTTTTGAGGATTTTTGTGTCTACATCCATGAAGGCATGTAATTTTCTTTCCTTAAATTTTTTTTTATGGCTTTGATATTAGGATAATGCTGGTCTCAGAAACTAAGTTAGAAAATATTCCCTCTTTTTGTATTTCCTAGAAGAGATTTTGTTTGTTATTTATTCCTTAAATGTTTGGTAGTATTCATTAGTGAAGCTACCTGAGCCTGTTGTTTGTATGTGTATAAGATTTTTAACTATAAATTCAATTTGTTTAAGAGGTATCAAAATACTTAGGTTATTTGTTACTTCTTGAATGATTTTTGATAGTTTGTGTCTTTCAAGAAATTGGCTCATTTTATTTATAGTGTCAAATTTATGGGCATTGAATTGTGTTACCTCCTTAATGAATTTGTTACCTGGATAACAAATTACACTAAAAATTAGAGACAATGGCTATACCATTAAATATTTGTTTCCTCACAGTTTCTGTGGGTCAGAAACCCATAAATCAAAGAAAGAGCCTGACTTACCTAGATGCTCCTGGCTCATGATCTCTTATGAGGTTGCCGGTAAGCTGTTGACCAGGGCAATGGTTTCATCTGAATTTGATCTGGGGGGGGGGGGGATATACTTCACTCAGGTTCTTGTTAGCAGGTGTCACTCTCTTGCCACGTGGGCCTCTATAAAGCTATCTCACAACATGGTATTTGGAGTCCCCCAGAAAAGGACTATAGAAGAATTAAAAAAAAAAAAAAAAAGCAAGTGAGAGGACCCAAGGTGAAAATCAAAGTTATTTTATAACCTAATCTGAGAAGAGACAGCCCACTGTTTCTAGAATAATCTCTTCATTAGAAGCAAGTCAGTAAGTCCAGTTAACAGTCAAGGGGAGAGTATTACATAAGAGCATGAATACCAACAGGTATTGATCTTTGCGAGGAATTGAGGCAGGCTGTATTATACACCTATCCTTTTAAAGTCTGCGGGAACTATAGTGATATATCTTCCTCTAATACTGGTAATTTATGTCTTCTCTCTTACTTTTTTGGACATTCTAACTAGAGATTTATCAATATTATTGATACCTTCAAAGAAACAACTTTTGGTTTCATTGATTTTCCCTACTGTTTTCTGTTTTAAATTTCATTGACATCTGATTTTATATTTATCACTTCCCTCTGTTTATTTGCCTTTTTACTGGTTTATTCTGCTGGAAGTTTGGTAATTGATTTCAGAATTTTCTTCATTTCTAATTTGAGCTTTTAACCATATATTTTTCCTCTAAGAACTGGTATTAGGTACATAGTTTTGATACAATGTCATTTTTATTTTCATTTGGTTCAAAATATGTTTTTTTTATTTCCCTTGACACTCTTCTTTGATGCATAAGTTCTATAAAGATGTTGTTTAATTTCTCAAAAACATACTTTGTAGGATTTTTTTTTAATTTGTTCAGGTTTCTTTTTTGACCTACCACATTCTCTGTTTTGGTGAATATTCCATTTACATTGAAAATAAAGTATATGCTATTTTTCTTGATGGACTGTTCTCTGATAGATATAGTTGGTTTATGGTATTGTTCAGATCATCTCTATCTTTATTGACTTTCTACTTTGTTCAATAAATTACTGAGAGAAGAGTGGTGAAGTATTCAACTATAATTGTGGATTCATCTATTGTTTTTTCAGTATGTGTTCTATGTATTTTGAAGCTCTGTTGTTAGGTAATATACACATTTAGAATTGTTCTCTTGAGAACTGTACACTTTATCATTAAGTAATGACCCTCTTCATTTCTAGTAGTATTTATTCTAAAATCTACTTTGTTACTAATATACTCCAGCTTTCTATTGGATAGTATTTGCATGATATATATTTCATCATTCACTTACTTTTAGCCTACATATTTTTATATTAAAAACAGTTTCACATAGATATCTTGTGATTTGGAATTTTTAAAAATCCATTTTGACAATCTCAGTATCAACTGGTATGTTTAGACCATTCACATTTAGGTCATTATTAATATGATTGCAATAAAATCTATCTTGTTAGCTGTTTTTTTTTGTTTATTCATTCCAGTCTTTGTTTCTTTTTTCTTCTTCTGCCTTCTCTTATGCTATTCAAGAATTTTTAATAATTTCATTGTCTCTATTATTATTTATGTCTTTAAAAATATTCTATGGTTGCCCTAGGGTTTACAACATATATCTATATTAGTTTCTTATTGATGCTATAACATATTACCACAAACTTTGTAGTTTAATATAATGTAAATTTGTTATATTACAGTTCTGCATGTCAGAAGTCCAAAATCAGTCTTTATGTATTAAAGTCAAGATGTTGGGAAGGCCAGTTCCCTCTGGAGGCTCTGAAGAGAAAAATCTGTTTCCTTACTTTTTATAGGCTGCAGCGGCAAATTGCATTCCCTGTTTCATGACCCTACTTATTCCATTCTTTGTATTCCTCATTTCATTGTATAGATTCAGTTTTTCTCTGATATATTACTTCTGCCTAAACATTAATCATTTCTTGTAGAGCAAATATGATGACAATGAATTTCCTAGGTTTTTTGAGATTTTTATTTCTATTTTTTGATTTGGAAATTTATGTTCACTAGGTTTGGAATTCTGGTTTGACAGGTGTTTTTTTGTTTTGTTTTCAAAGAATTTTAGAGATATCTCCTGCTTCCCAGCTTGCATGATTTCTGAAGAGAAGTTTGCCATAAATCTTACCTTTTTTCTTTGATAAGCAATGTTCTCTTTTTTCTCTGGCTGTCTTTCAGATCTCCTCTATATATTTTGTTTTCAATAGTTTAAATATGACATGTCTTAAGGGGGGATGGGATTATTTCTGGCTGATCTGTGAATTTCTGGATCTATGGCTTGGAGTCTGTCATTAATTCTGGAAAATTTTGGTCATTACTTCTTCAAATATTTCTTCTGCTTATTTTCTTTCTTATCTCCTGGGATTCCAATTACACTTATATTAAAATGTTTAACATTGTACCATATCTCTTAATATCCCATTTCTGTTTCTCTCTCTTTCATTTTTTCTCCTTGTGTTGTTGTGTTTTGGATCATTTCTATTTTCCTATCTTCAAGTTTACTGATTCTTTTACTATGCCGCATCTACTGATGGATCTTTTAAAGAAATTCTTTATTACTGTGCTTCTCATTTCTAGCATTTCAATTTGATACATTTTTATTTTTTTAAGATTTTATTTATTTATTTGACAGAGATCATAAGTAGGAAGAGAGGCAGACAGGGGGCGGGGGGAAGCAGGCTCTCTGCTGAGCAGTGAGCCTGACGTGGGGCTCAATCACAGGACCCGAAGGATCATGACCTGAGCTGAAGGCAGAGGCCTAACCCACTGAGCCACCCAGATGCCCCAATTTGATTCATTTTTTAAAGATCTATTTATCCATTTGAGAGCAAGAGAGAGCATATGCATGAGTAGGAAGAGAAGCAGAGGGAGAGAATCTTCAAGCAGACTCCCCATGCTGACTGTGGAGCCCAACACAGGGCTTGATCCCACCATGCAGAATATTACAGTCTGAGCTGAAACAAAGAGTTAGAACCCCAAACCACTGAGCCACCCAGGAGCCCCTATGCAAGAGCATTTCTCTCACATGTGCATAGGATGCTTACATAATGGTAGCATTTTATAGAATGGAAATCATTAATAATGCCTATCAATAAAGAAATAAAGAAAATGACCTTTTCATACAATGGAATACTATACACATTAAAATGAATGATTTAATATATGTGCATTAAAACAGATAAATCTCAAAAACTAAAGTTCAGTTAAATTGGCAGATCACAAAAGGATACATTTCCTATACCATTCAGATGAAGCTGGAAAACATCTAAAACAATTCTTTTTGTTCTTTATGGTTCTATGCATATATTTAAAAAGGATAAAGACATACTTAGGGATGAGTCACAGCAGCTACAGAATGGTCATAATCTCTGGTGGTAAAAAATGTTGTAAGGGAGAAATACAGACGAGGTGATTTAGATGTATATATTTCCTTTTTCTAAAAAATACAATCTTAGTCCATTTGAGTGGCTATAACAAAAATACCATAGGCTGGTTAGCTTATAAATAATAAAAACATATTCCTCACAGTTCTGGAGGCAAGAAGTCCAAGATCATGTCTCCAGCATGTTCATTTTCTGGTGGGGGTCCACTTCCTGTTCATAGCCGGGACCTTCTCATTGTACCTTTACACAGTAGAAAGGGTGAGGGATCTCTGTGAGGTGTTTATTCTAAGAGCACTAATCCCATTCATGAGGGCTCCTCCTTCATGACCTAAAAACTTCCCAAAGGCCCTACCTTCTAATACCATCATTTTTAGAGGTTAGTATTTCAACATAGGAATTTTGGGGAAATAGAAACATTTAGATCATAGCATATATATGGCAACATCTGTTAACCATGGGTTATGGGCACATGAGTGTCTGCTATATATGTTTCCACATATTTAAAAGGTCTCTTAATTAAATATTTTTAAAGGAATTTAGTCTTTATTGCTCTCACGTGAATTGTTCTGGTTCAATTAGAGATAATTTATATCACACTACTTGGACCTATCATAGATAATAGCTGCTCATACTAACTGTTTTTCAAACAGTTCAGTAAAAATTAAAGGGGAAATTTTAAGACTCACTAGTATATGAAGACATCATTAGTATGTATACCTCCCACCAACTACAGATTAAGTAGAAACAGTCAGTCCTTAGTTGTCAAGTTCACTGCCATCTCTTCCCTGTGAATGGCGGAAATGGTTCTCTAAATGGTGGTTGTGACTCCACAGGAACTTCTGAGAGCGGTGCCCTGAGGCACCTTTATATTGTTATTATCCTGGTTAATTTAGAAAGATTTAAAGTGATAAAGATGTCTCTCCCACATTTAGGTTTTAAATTCTTTTATTTTTCAAATATTTCATCATAGTTTATGTTCCTAACACTTGCCTTAGGTAGTAGTTCATTTGAGAGTAAGATAAAAATATGAAGATGCAACAGGATCAACCCTATTTCTAAAGGTCTTTTTCATAGGGCAATTCTATTTTTAACTTTTTGAGGAATCGCCATACTGTTTTCCAGAGTGGCTGCACCAGTTTTTGTTCCCACTAACAGCGTAAGGGGATTCATTCCCTCTTCTCTGCATCCTCACCCAAATCTCTTGTTTCCTGTGTTGTTAATTTTAGCCATTCTGACAGGTGAGGTGGTATCTCATTGTAGTTTTGATTTGTATTTCCCTGATGATGAATGATGTTAAGCATCTTTTCATGTGTCTGTTAGCCATCTGGATGTCTTCTTTGGAAAAATGTCTTCTGCCCATTTCTTAACTTCAGCAGTTGCAGTATAGGTAGAATGTAAATAAAAACTTCAAACAAACAAACAAAAAAATATAAAGAAAGATCTTTTTCATAGACCTTTTAAGTAGCCTGCAGAACTACAAGCAAGAGAGTACATTCCATTTACACTGGGAAACCTCATTTCTTGGTTCATATAAATTCTTAAACATCTCTGGCTATATGTGCATATATAAATATTCAATTCAATCAAAAATAATTGTATCTCCCTGAATATCTCTTGTTAGGATGTGCAGTGATATCACATTATGGAGATTTAAAGTGACAGTATAAAAATAATATAAATTAAGTAAACTAATTGTGGCTGAGATTAATTCCCACTAAAATTAGATAATGGTAAGATAATTATAACAAATATCTGCTACTTTCAAATGTACTAATTTGACAAAAATACCTACTACTATGCAATGCTGTTTTGATACTATTAGCACAAATAAGGGCTAGTGTAATAAACCCTAAGCAGAAGGAAGACGGAGAATTGAGTTTCGAGTGGCTACAGATAGTTTAAGATTCTGCTTCCATCCTTACATTTTAATATTTACAGAAGTGGCATCTAAAAAGTCTCTAGGCAAGCAAGCTTTACAAATGTCTCAAGGAAAAAAAAAACAAAACACATCAGAACTGCTTCTGACCTCAAATTGCTTCTAATCATCTTATTTTGAAATTTCATAATTCCATTATTTAGTACACAGGCAAGTAGAATTTTTTGTAAATGTTTCAGTCTTGGTAATTTAGGAAAATTAAAAAATTAAATTTAATCCTTTATTAACACAGAACATTAGCATTTTAATCAGTATAAATTGGTAATGTAGTGTAATAAAGAATAATCAAGTTGAAATAAACACCTTAAGTAATCAGATTTAATCTGAATTTCTTGCTGAGATATAGTGCTTAAATCTAAATGATTTTTCCATTAAATGTGCTCCCAATTCTGAATCAAGATGACATATTTATGAAATGGAAAGTATTCAGTTAAACTATACCCTGCTGTTGCATGCATCAAATTCCAGCATAACAGGGATATACCTCCCCAGAAAAGAAGAGGATAAATATCCATTATCTATAATAATCAAATTAACTGGAAAATCCCTAGCTCTCTACTTCTCTCTGTATTCTATATACCTGGTTTCTCTGTTTTCCATCTATACCATAAATATACTTGCAAACAGCAACTAGAATGGGCTTTAGGCATTATAAGAGATTTTATTCATTTTTACCCAGTTAGTATATTGGTCATATTGGGTAGTATCTCATTTCAGCTGCTCTGTGTAATAAAACACAAATCTATCAGTTATTAATGAAAAATTCTTTGTTGATTTCCTGTCATGTGTTCCTCACTGAGAGGAAAACACAGATTGTCAGACACAGTCTGTTTGCCCTTAAGCCTTACTACCTTGAAGCAAAAGTGAACTTTCCATCCCACAGAAAGATATTTCCAGAAAGACAAAACAACCAAAACGTGGGGAAAGTACCTTTGACCTATAATAATGTCAAAGTTTAGGCATTGCTCTCAGCAATACAATTTGTTTCTATGTAACTTCATTATTACCTATGGTCTTCAAGTCTACTTTTTCTGAATTTCTTGTAAATTGGTATATAATTTCTGCACTGCAAAGCTAACTAATCTAATCAGCAAGTTAGCTAAATGGAAAGTGAGTTATATGTGGTGCTACCACATTGCTTTAGGCACTTTGCAAATGTCATTCCATTCAATTCTCACAACAAACGTGTGAATTAAATTTTAATATCCTTAATCTACAAAATACTTAGAGAAGCAAACTTATTAATCCTTCTGGCTACTAAGAAGTGGCGAAGCTGGAATTCAAAGCCAAGTGTCTTAACTCCAAGATTCATCCTTTTATGTTATTTCACAGGGGCAAAGCTATAATTTGTAAGAAGAGTGATAATGTGATGTTTGATTTTTAAAGGATGCATTTTTTTTTAAGATTTATTTTTATTTTTATTTATTTATTTGACAGAGAGATCACAAGCAGGCAGAGAGGCAGGCAGAGAGAGAGGAGGAAGCAGGCTCCCTGCTGAGCAGAGAGCCCGATGCGGGGCTCGATCCCAGGACTCTGAGATCAGGACCTGAGCCGAAGGCAGCGGCTTAACCCACTGAGCCACCCAGGCGCCCTAAAGGATGCATTTAAATAACATTCACCGAGCACTGACTATGAGTCAGGCAGTCTTCTGACAACTTTGGAAGAAAACTTTGGGACTCATTTGATCCTCATGAAAACTTTGTAAGCACTACAATTTCCCTCATTATGCATCAAGAAATTAATGCTTAGAGAGCCCCAGTTAATTGTCCAGGGTCACAGAATTAGTACAGAATACTCTAGATTTACGTACTGTTTGATTGGGGAACCCACACTGTTAGCCACTAGATGAAACTGAGATCAGGTATGGCACTACATAACCACCCTGCTTTTGATCCATTGTTTTCATATTTGTATACAAAATAGAAAATACCTATTCTCTAACTACTGCTTATATAAGACACTATACCATGTGCTGGGTTCATAGAAAGAAAATGCAAAAATCTCTATAAAAAAGGTTGTGTTGGGGCGCCTGGGTGGCTCAGTGGGTTAAGCCGCTGCCTTCGGCTCAGGTCATGATCCCAGGTCCTGGGTTCGAGCCCCACATCGGGCTTTCTGCTCAGCAGAGAGCCTGCTTCCTCCTCTCTCTCTGCCTGCCTCTCTGCTTACTTGTGATTTCTCTCTGTCAAATAAATAAATAAAATCTTTAAAAAAAAAAAAAAAAGGTTGTGTTATACTGAAGGCAAAAAAATATTCACAATGTTCTGTGATAGACATATACAGAGATTAATTATGGGTGGACACCTAATCCATAATGAAGAAATAGAAAAATATGAGCTGAGTCTTTTTGATAAACAGATCATATTTTTTGAAAGCATCTCCTCTTCATAAAAATGTTTTTTACATACTTATAAAATTTGTGTTATCTTTGTTCTAGACTTCTCTGATTTAATAATTTTAAGAGGAAAATTCTTCCACAGTACAATTTTTTGCCAAATTAACTGACAAGTCTAGCTAAATTATTAGCCTGTTTTCACATTCCCCATGAAAAAAATCAGTAAAGCTTTCTTTCCCTCTACTGAACAATGTGATATTTGGTGTGGACTGTGCTGGATGAGAGCAAGCTGCCCACTTATTCTTCTCTAGAGGATGCTGTTGATTTGATAGATTGGGAATCAAAAAATACAATATATTTGGACATTGCTGTTCTAAAAGTACCTGGCTAACCTGTTCTTTGTGCTTCTGTTGTAGCAACTGAAACACTGACCTTTATTTTGGGTCCTAACCCATGCATCTCGGCATAGGGTGGGGGTCCTACAGAAAAACTATTCGAATCAATGAACATTAGAACAAAACAGTCTTAGGCATCCTGAAATGTCAAGTGTAATCCTTGAGATGAATGGTATAGGTAGAAAAACTGACCTTTTGTTATAAAATACAAACTGAAATGGTTAAAATCTTCTTAATTAACTGAGCTTACCCAAGGGCAATCGGTAGGACTGGAGCAAAACACACCAGTTTGGTCCAATTCACCAAAGGCAGGTAAAATGTGAACAAGCCCTGTTCCTGCCAATCTTACCTACAGTGAATCATCACTGACTTACAGTTGCTCTCGAGTAACGCTACAGTCATGCAAGAGCCCTTAGAAAGCTTTTCACATGCTGCCTATAGTTGCATGCTACCATTTTGTATCTCATTGTTATCTTACTATACACATACCTTCCTCCCTCCAAAAATAAAAACCATCCCTTTGGTTAATTAGTTATCGGGACATGGAATAATGTTTTGCTGTGAGCTGAAAGGCCAACTTGCAGGCAAAATATCAATAAATCAGTTTAACATTTTCCCACCCTGACAAAATGGCCCAGGATTAAAGACAGACCTCTGTAATGGCTATAAAGAGAAACTAGCCCCCATTCCTTTGAGAACTTACTGCTTGGGTGGTGGTTGCTCAAATTTTGGCATTGCAGGACACATAGCCAAACTCTTTCAAAAGATTAAAAAAAAAAAAAGTCAAATACTTCCTTATCTGTTTTTTTTTTCCTTTTTTCCCCCCTATAATTTAATTACTTGTTTTCTAGAAAAATCAGCTAAAAAATGAAAGACATACACATTACTTAGTTCAAGTAGCTTTAGTAAGGACAGTCACACACACCAGATAATAATCTTAAAAATATGTTTAGTACTTTTTCTTTTTCCTCATTCTAACTTGTAGACACATTAACATTAGATGGTGTTTACCTAGTTTTTCCAGAGAATTTTTCTTAAAAGGAGGAATTCTATCACACCTGAAAATCCACAAATCATTTTTTAAAAATCTATTTTTCTGTTCATTTCTAGCACAAGATTACAAAATTAGAGTAATACTTTTTACTCGGAGACAGAGGACTGTGGTTTTTCCTTTATATTAGGAAAACTAAATCAAAGATTTTCTCATTGTGTTTCATAACATAAATAGGAGCTTAGAAAACAAGCTATATGAACGGGCTATTTCTTCCTAACATGGCTGACACCACCATTATTACCATTGCCTTGAAGCTATGGTGCATCTACATTAAAATTTTCACCTTCCGGTTTAGAGATGCTCCCTGCTGCCAACCAGCTCAAGGATGGTTGAGGTAATGTGGATGAGAAGCTGATGATGCTGACGTAAATGAATGAGCATCCTGTGATACATGTAGCTATAAAAAATACTTAGTAACATGCTCCTGAAAAGAGATAATGTGAATAGGCAGTTCTGTTATAAGCAAAGAAAGCTTGCAAAGGAAACTATTTTAAACACGGATCCCTTCATTTTACTTATAGTTTTATTTTTAGAATAAACTTTTCTGATTATGGAAAAAATGTGTGGTTATGGCATAAGAGTTAGGCTGCACTGGAGAGATGAAAAATTACAATACAATGTCATGTAATTGTAGACTGTATACAACCAATTGTAGACTGTGTAGGGTAAATAAAGACCAGAGAAGAAAGAGGAAGGGCCAACTCTGGGAAGGGCCTATACATCAGTCAGGCCAGAGAAGAGAAAGACAGTAGGTAGTGTGGAAAGGAGGTGCAGGTATGTGAAGTAAGGGATCACCATGACATAATTGGTACTTTAAGCATTTTGAGAAGACTGCCATGTTTCAGTTATACTTTCTATCTGAATTGCCTATCATTTGAAAAATACATACGGGTTTTTTAGTTCTCTGTGTTTAACTGGACTCTATGGTCAATCACCTTCCATACTGGGGTATGGGAGGCAAGCCAGAGAAGTTGGCAAAAAGGAATATCCTGCATTCACAGCATATTTGACATTAGGGTTTCTTTGGGGGGAGTACCAGGGCAGGTAAACCTCATTTAGCTATTTAGGCAAATTTAATTTAAGGCAAATTTAGAAGCAATTTCACTGTGGCAGTATATAAGAACAAAGAGCTCTGAGTACATTTTCAGAAATGCAGGTTGACTCGACATTGTTCCTGGGACTCTGTTGCCATCTTTCAGAGCTGTCACTTAGTATTTATCTTCCTCTGGCAATTCTTTCCCTTTTGTGTAGGCAGGATAAATGACAAACACCAATTCCAAGCACTGCTTTGAACACTTTTCTCATTGAAGCCATTGTGATGCAAATTTTTCTAGTCAGTGGATTATTTTGAAACCTGTAGAAATATTGTCTTAATAAAAGGCACTACAGAAAAATGATAAAGCTGAGTCATTGCATCAACAAAAGTTGCATGCCTGTCACATAATCAAATGGATCCTTTATGCTCTCTGACTAATCAGAGGCACCTTTATTCCTATTTTAAAAAAAAAAGAAAGAAAGAAAATGCATGGTTCACAGAGCTCAGTTCTTTTTTATGAACTTTCCCCTCTGAAGACAGTACTCTGAAGATGATTTAAGGAGTTGCCAGCTGACAAATTCATGACCCATGACTCCATATTTCTTCCTGACAATCCATTAGATGGGATCTAAGGCCTAGGAGTTTGAAATGTACTTATCATAGACATACTACTGTATGTAATAATGGCTTGAATATTTATAGTTCAAAGATACTGCTTTGTCATACTGTAGAAAGAAACTATACTGATTAGAGTGATAAACAATAGAAGCTTCCAGAAGAACTTCAGGTCAATGCAGATCCTGTCCTCAGGAGGCCTGTTCAAATCCCCTATGCTTTCCCCCACTGTTTCTTATCTAATATGAAAGATTGCCATGTACTCAGAACAGAGCAATAATTAAATCCCAGTGCTCTTAGCTGCAGTGATTAGTTTAAAAATTAGGAGTGCTTTTCTATCATGTTAAAATAAGCAAGGTTTACATATATGAATTTTAATATGTTCCTTAAAAATCTAAAAACACACAATAGACTATATTCATTGCATTTTAAAGTCAGGTACCACAGGAAAACTAGGACATTCTATGTATTTTTGGAAAATACATTTTATTTTCTATCCATAACTTTCTATATCATGTTTTGGTTACAAATATTTATTCTACAGAATTAATTTGCCACATTGTTAAAAACAAACTTTTCAAGTAGAAAGCCTCTCTTTTTCTAAGGAGAAAAAGGGGGAGCTTTATGAATACAAATTCATTTCTGAGCACAACAGCTCTCCAAATGAAATGAATTTCACAAAGTGTGCCTTAGAATTCATCATTTTAAGTTGCCTAGGTTGGTTTACATATTAATCCACTTCCCAAGCATCTCCCTTTGTGACCTGGCAGGCTTCAGTTATGCACAATGACATGGAGACAGTCTGCTGAAAGGTCTGTTCTTTTAAATGTCACTCCTCACTGCGGAATATGTTTTATTAAGGGTAATGGGAAACGTGCTGGTCTGGTGGCGAATTTGCTTTTCTTTCCTCAGATGAAATTTGAACACAGACTTAATAGGGAAATTTGTCATTAAATTATAACAGCAGAGTGGGTTGGGGCTGGGTCTCAGCCTCTACTCCAAACAGAGGACTCCAGGCTAACTTCGTGGGGAGGTGGGTCATCACATCCCTGGGTGACTACCATCTGAGCCTGAGAATCACATGGTCAAGATTAAGCATTGCTTCAGAAAAACCTAATTAACAAGCTAGGGAAGAGAGTTTCCAGGTCACCATAATAGAAAAACTTTTTGTAAGCAATAATAATGATGCATTAACATGACTCATACTCCGTGCTTTCACATAGATACTATGCAGGTTAAACCATCTGAAGGAAAGCATAATGAGTACTGAGAGTCAAAGCCTTCAGCAGCACGGATTGCCTGAAAGGTGGGTGTTTGTCTTCACATCCAAACATCAGACTTACAGGAGAGTCCTCATCAATTTTTTTGATCCCCAGTGAACTTAACATGACTCCTATTTCCTCTACTGTATGACGTGACTTCCAGGATGGGAAGGAATCAGGCTTTCGAGTCCTTCATAACTGTGCTGGATTCAGAACTGTGCTCTTGGTACTAACACATGCTAGCTTCATGCGTGTTTGACCAAATGAAGTTTTATGAACTCCACCCCTTTTTATGAACTCTTTCCCACTGAAAGAAAGGCTCAGAAAGGGGTCCTGTGTTTAGAATTTAGTCTTTTACAGCCACTGCCCTGAAATTTTTCATAAATTTATCTCTGAATTTGTGATCTGTTAAGCAAGGTCTAAAGGGACAACGGCACATGCACCAAGGCTTGGAACCTGGTTCACATCTGGTCCTACCTCCAACAAAGTCCCACCTTCCTGGGGCTGGTTCTTCTCAGCTGCCTGTTCCAGCTTCCCCTAGGACCTTAAACCTCATCCAAGCTCCCTGTCCTGGTCCTGCCCGGTGACTGGTGCTGTCTTCTGCCCCTTGTGGAGCTTGGCCAGGGAGAGTCAGGTGAGGCCTATATCCTCAGTGCAACAAGATGCAGAGTAAGGTTTGGGACACCTGCGGACTGCATGTAGCCTTTGAGCATCCTCATACCCAAATGAGGGCAACATTCCACAACAAGTAAAAAAGGACTATGATAACTTGAGACAGAGACTGCAAAAGAAAAGCCTTTTTTTTTTCTACTTTTTGAATAAGGGGCCCACATTTTTATCTTGCACTTGGCCCCACAAGTTATATAAGCAGGCTTATCAGTATGTTTTTGTGCAAATCATATATACTTTATAAGCCTCAGGTTTCCCACCCAGAATGTAGGAATGATAATAACACCTATAACAGAGTTATAGTGGGGATAAATTTTTTTTAATGCATATAAAGGGCTTAACATAGAAGCTGGTGCACTGTAAAAAAACTAATAATATCAGTTATTAGTTTCAAAAGTTAGAAAATGAACAAAAACATACTTTGACTTCACATCCTTTGTAGACAACAGAGTTAGCACAAGACAAATGTAATTCAGGATATCTCAGAAGATCTAGGTTCTATATTAAGAATACTTTGGCCCATAATTTTGGGGGCACTGGGTGGTTTAGTCAGTCAGTCATCCAGGTCTTGATTTTGGCTCAGGTCAGGATCTCAATGTTGTGAGATCATGCCCCACATTGGCTCTGCACTGGGCCTGCTACCTGCTTAAGATTCTCTCTCTCCCTCTCTCTCTGCCCCTTCACTACCCCCACCTTAAAAAAATACTTTGGCTCATAATTTCTTAAAGTTCAAATACTAGATTAAAATGGATATATTTTCAGTATTACTAAAGACCTTGACATTTAAAGAAAAACCAAGAGAAACTTTCATTTAAAAAAGAGAATAATTTACAAAATGAAGAAAATATTAGGAAACAGGATCTATTTAGCAAGTATTGCCAGAATGTCACTCACTGTGTCTGGGGACCACAGGGAGAAAGCATTTGATACAAAGGCTGTGGATTTAGCATGTCCAGCCTCAAAGAACTGCCAGTGCAGCCCTGGGTGAGAGTAAACCCTCCATTCTCCGCTTTTAGAGGACTCTCAAGGGAAATATATTTTTTTAAATTTTATTTATTTATTTGACAGACAGAGATCACAAGTAGGCAGAGAGACAGGCAGAGAGAGAGAGGAAAGGAAGCAGGCTCCCGGCCAAGCAGAGAGCCCGATGTGGGACTCGATCCCAGGACCCTGGGATCATGACCTGAGCCGAAGGCAGAGTCTTTAACCCACTGAGCCACCCAGGCTCCCCTCAAGGGAACTATTTCATCCTGAACTATAACTAATCTCTAAAAACAATTTGCATAGAGGAAATGGACAGTGGAGGAGAGGGTTAAGAGAAAGGATAAAAAGGATTTGCTAATTTCTTGTGCAGAAAAGCAAAGTATCTACCTTCCATAATTTTGGGAGAAGAATTTAAATGTGATTATGTCTGAGTATACCTCCTACTAAGTCCCAGAATTCATTTCATGCTTTATCCCACCTTAATTCTAGAACAAAACAACTTTGCACCTCCATGCCCCCCACCCCACCTCACAAAGAACACATCAAATTCCTGAGAGGCATTTAGAGTGAACCAGACCCCCAGGCATGACATTATCTAGCAGCAAAATTTGCAAGCTCCTAGTTCACAGCGCTGGGCTCTCCCTGCCTCCTGGCCACTGGCCCTTTGGAGACATTCAAAGGGCAAACTCAATAGCCAAATTTCCAAGAGAAGGAAGGTTATGACTTATTTTTAGACTATTGTCACTATCACTAGACTAGAATAAAAAATGGAATCTCCTGCTAAATAAATAATGCCTACCTTCTACATAAAACTCATAAAAAGGGTTTTTATTTACCTACAGTATGATGAAAGCAAAAAAAAAAAAAAGTGCCAGAAGTATGGCATAAAATATATCTGAAATTAAAAAGAATAAACCTACTATTCACAAATCATTTTTCCCAAAGTGAAATTAATATCCTGTTCGAATAAATATCCTCAATTTTGGTGCTTTTAGGTGTATTGTTTTTGCCTCTGTTATATTTCTGTGTTCTGCCTACTTATTTGTAAATATGTATCACTTGAGAGTTTTAAGGTCTTGAGAAACAAGTATCATTTCTAATTCATCATCATACCTCCTATATCAGCTTCTGGTTGGACACCTGATACATGTATGGTGTAGATTAATGCTTGCATACTTGAACTGATACTCCCTAAGCAAAGACTCTTCATTATCAATAATGTTAAAAATAAAATAGCCCCCACATTAAGTTATTGATTAATGTTAATTATAACTAAAGCTTTTAACGTTACCTAAACCTTGGGATCTGTTAACCCACTTTCTTGAGTTTGATTTACTTCTTAGGAGCCATAGTGTGGTCTAGAGCACTGGATTTCAAAGTGTGATCCCCAGATGTGTATCATCAGCCTCACTCAGACATGACGAGGAAGGAATGCAAATTCTGTGGGCCCAGCCTGGAACTTCTGAGTCACAAGCTCTGAACCAGGGCTCAAACATCTGTGTCTTGATAAGTCTTCTGTGTGATTCTCATCCACACTAAAGTTTGAGGATCACCGGTATAGAGGGAGAAGCCAATTATGCCAAGATGGCCTGAGTTCTAGTCCCAGTCCATACCTGGTTTTATGAATTCGTTAAATTATTTAACCTCTTTAAGGATCCATTTCCTTTTCTGCAAAATTAAGGATAACAATTCCTATTTCATGAGTTTGCCATGAAGATTACATAATGGGGCACCTGGGTGGCTCAGTGGGTTAAGCCTCTGCCTTCAGCTCAGGTCATGATCCCAGCGTCCTGGGATCAAGCCCCACATGGGGCTCTCTGCTCAACGGGGAGCCTGCTTCCCCCTCTCTCTCTGCCTGCCTCTCTTCCTACTTGTGATCTCTGTCAAATAAATAAAATCTTAAAAAAAAAGATTACATAGTGTAATATCTGCTAGGAGACTGATACATAATAAGCATTTATCAAATCGCAGGCATTGCCACAGGATGGTTCACTCTGAAAGACTTAGCTTAACAACCTTCACAGCTGCCAAATCCTCCGTATTCATATCTCATAAGACTTTTCAGCAACTAATTTATAATTCCAAGTTGGGATTCAGAAATAACAGTTATTAATAGCTTTCTTATTTGGAAACAGTGTCCCTGATACAATTAGCCCTTTGCAACTGGAGAAGCTCTTAGAGTCTGTTTGTTAAGTACTAAAGCAAATACTCCTTTTCACAGCGTATCAGTGACTACCTCCACTACATTTTGTATATGGCACAAATCATGTACTCCAAATGGATAAGCCATTCCCAGTGCAATCCAGATAGTGGTAAGCAATGAATAAAACTGAATGCCCTAGATAAAGAAGACCTGGGTTTGGTCAGCAAGACCCAAGAGGAAAAACGACACTGAATACTTCCTTCTAATTGGCTCCTCTGTTAGAAAACAAATCTGTTCTATACTTGTATACTGGCTTCTTGTATACTCCTTTTAGGACTAACAGGAAAAAGGTATATATCTATATCTATATATACATGTATACATACATGTATATATCTATATCTATATTTTATCTATATTTATATCTATATCTATATCTACATACACATACACCCTTTCCAAAACATATACACATACATATATGTGTTTTGGAAAGGGTCACTTCCTTGGCAGACTTACTGACTATTATACTGTTACAGAGCTGAACCTTCCCCAAGGCATTAATTACCAGAAATGACCACCTGGAGGCTAGGCGGGCCCTCTTTGTGCAGAATCTCCGGTTGCACAGCTCCGTGATGAAAACCCTCACCATCTGTGATAACCACCAGCCACCAGCAGCAGCAAGTTAATGAGATCAAATCATTCCCCATGCACTTTAACCTGTCTGGGTGAGACAAAGACTCAGCAAAGAGAATATGTCGTTAAATTTAATTTAGACCTCTGGAGTTCAGACTTTTGTTTTCATCAATAAAATAAATGTTTAAATCTAAAGCCATTTGCAGAGGCAGAAGCAATGAAACAATGACTTATTAGTTTCTAGATAATGCTAGGCTCTTGCCAGTGTATAGATTCCTAATAAAAGCAAGAAAAATTAAAATGGCAAGTATTATCTAGTGCCTATTTAAAGATATATCTTGATATATGTGTCCAGTGATCTTTATACACATAGGCCTAATTTTTTTAGATGTTTGTAATATTTGTCTTGAGCTTGTGAATAATACTGCAGTTATGTTGAGCCTGACTTAAAGGTTTGCATTTTGCTAAGCAGAATCTACCGCCTGCACTAAATGACTTTTTAAAGAGTTCCTAATGAGCGGTTGTATTCAATGTGTTGGGAGCTGTGAGCACTACATGTATCAAAGCGCTAGCTATTAAAATAGGTTTCCTTAATTAAAAGGCACTAAATTAAAAGAGCCATTTGATTTATCATATAAATACATTATAGTGATAAAGGGGGAGGAGTCTGACTAATTGCAGATAGTAAAGAAGGAACTGGAGAGATCAATTCAACTTTCCAATTTTCTTCCTCTTCCTCCCTCCATCAGCTGATCTCTTTTCTTCTAAGTTGACTGCAATATAGATGTCTGATCTTCAAGGTGACTCTGGCTTTTGTTCAAGGTTCTAATTGGCTTCTGGCATATTTGATTATACAGACATCCCAGGTTACTCCATTAACTCAAACTTGCACATCCCCATTCCATATCGAAGACTATAAATATTTTAAACATGAGCTATTTGTACTATGTATTTTAACAGCTATGCAAATTAACATTAAGCATATGCCAAGGGAAAGACTAAAGAAAGAAAGTTTAAATTTAAAATGAACCAATAATGAAAGCAAGTAAAAAAATCTACATGCTATATAATCTACTACTTCATAACTCCATGAAAGGTTTCTTACAAAATGTATAGCATTTTCCGTCACAATATTTGTTGAATATAAGTGAGAATGACTTTAAGTCTAGTTGGACTACGCAGCTGCTGGTAGAAGTACTTGTTATACCCGAGTTTTTGCATCCAAGAGACCACCAACGAGCCAATACTGATGCAATCACACAAGGGTTTATTCAACAAGCATAAGCTTGGGCCCAAGTATACCCGATACAGCGGAGTAGGGACTTGGACCCCGAGCTTAGTTAAGGCAGGGGTATTTATGGGTTCCTGTTACTAAAGCAGGGTGGGGCTTCCTGTTACTAAAGTGGGGTGGGAGTCTCTGGAACCAAAGCAGAGTGAGGGTTCTTGTTACTAAAGCAAAGTAGGGGAAAGTTCAGCCCTTGGGCACAGGGGTCTGAGATGGCTGCCGGAGCTAAGATGGCTGTACTTATGCTAAGGCTAAACCTGAGGTGGATGGCCTTAATTTTTCTCGGCCTCCACAGTACTACCACTGTGGCTATAGGAAGAATGATCATACATGATCATAAGGCATCTAAGTAAGCCTCATTATTTTGTGGACTAATGTATTTCTATATTCTATATCACTATGTACCAAGTTGCATAAATATGGACATGTAGTAAGGGAGATGCGATCAACACAACATCCTTAACTAAAATATTATTGAACAATTAGAAAAGGTAATGAAATCTAATAGCTTAATTATTTTCATTATCCACAGTACCTATTACTTTCTAAGATCAAGGGGTTTTTGTTTGTTTGTTTGTGGAGCCCAAGGCGGAACTTGAACTCACAACCCTCAGATCAATACCTGAGCTGAGATCAAGAGTTGACCACTTAACCACCTGAGCCACCCAGGCACCCCAAGATCGAGAGTTGTTTTATCTCTGTTCTGTAACTACCCAACTTACCCTGGACATTGGGTAAATCTTAAAAATTAATTTTTTATAAATCTCCAAGTTACTTTGTCTGTTTATTAAGGATCATGGATGCTTATTTTAAAAATTTAGAAGTAAAACAGAGAATAAGAAGAACCCATAATCTCACCACCTAAAAATAGTCTCTAACATATTGGATATTTACCTCATTCTTGCATATCATTTCCATACTTTTTAAGTAATGGACATCATACTTCCTCTGGGGAGACTTTTCACCATAACTAAACAGCTTCCTCTCTTAGAATATTCAAATTTCCCTCACTTCCTTACTGCATCTTATTCTAGGTATCTGTTGAAAAGTCTGTTCATCCCTCTTTACTAAAAATTTTAAATGAGAGAGATCCTAATTCTTCTTTGTAGCCCTAACACCAGGTACCCTGCATGTATAAAAATTAAACCCAGGATTGTTAAAAGAACAAAGGTACAAGTGAGTTCAACTGTGGTTCTTTATTTTTTTTTTAAAGATTTTATTTATTTATTTGATAGACAGAGATCACAAGTAGGCAAGCAGAGAGAGAGGGGGAAGCAGGCTCCCTGCCGAGCAGAGAGCCTGATGCAGGGCTCGATTCCAGGACTCTGAGATCATGATCTGAGCTGAAGACAGCAGATTAACCCACTGAGCCACCCAGGTGTCCCTCAACTGTGATTCTATATCTAACTTTTTTCATTTAACATTATATCATAAGAACTGTCCCATGTCATTAAGTTCCTCAAAAATTCATTTTTTGAGGGGCACCTGGGTGGCTCAGATGATTAAGTATCTGCCTTTGGCTCAGGTCATCTCTAGGTCCTGGGATTGAACCCTGCATGGAGCCCTGCATCGGGATCCCTGTTCAGCGGGAAGTCTGCTTCTCCCTCTCCCTCTAATCCTCCCCCTGCCCTGCTCTCTTTGCCTCTCTCTCTTTTAAAAAAAAAAAAAAAAATCCATTTTTTGAGGTATAATATTTATCACATGCCTATATTGTAATTTCTTAAATGGCTTATATTACTAATCACATCCCCTCCTTATTTTTGCTATTATAAAAAGCACAATGTTGCTGTAAAGAAGTCAGTATAGCAGAGAAATAAAGTATGAATCTTACCTTCAAAAAATGGGGAGGAGCATGATTAAAAAATAGAGTATATGGTAAGTGATATTTTTGAATTAAGGTTAAATGCCTAACAGCAATAATGACATATGCTTAAGCAGAAGAATCTTCTTATTCTTTGTGATACATGTTGAAATATTCTGAGGTATATGTAGGGAGAACAGATATAGCAAAAACTTAACAACTGGTAAATCTGATTGAATAGGTGAATGGCTCATTGTTCTCAGCTCTCAATTCTTCTATAGACCTAAAATTGTCAAAATGGGAAGAAATTCAGGGAAGACCCTGAACTTCTACACACTTAGGTTTTAATCCCAGTTTCACCACTTATTAGTTGTATAATTAGTAATTTAATCTCACTTAGCTCATTTTCTTACCAATAAATAGAGGCAATAATAGTAAATATCTTATAGAACTGTTTTGAGAATGATTACATAGGCTAACACACCTAAAACATTTATCACTGTTCCTATTGTAATAATAAGTGCTTTATGGTGATTAGCTACTATGAATATCTTTATACAAAAGTGTTTGTCTATATTTGGATTATTTACACTATTATAATTTTTTCCTTAGATTAGAATCCCAAAAGTGCAATTACTTAGCCAAAAAGCAAGGCATCTTTGAGGCTTCTGGCTGATAGTGACAAATCACTTTCCAAATGGATTGGATGACTTTATATTCCAGCAGCACTCTCTAGCACTGAGAATTTTTGCTTTTGAAATTAAGGGTAGTAAATAAGTAGATTGCATTAATTGATTGCCATTTCAGTATGTCTTAATTATCATCAGGTCCATTGAATATTTTTATAACTTACTGTCATGTCTAAATTCGAGGAACAATAATGATATTCACTGGATTTGCTAAAAAATAAGTCAGTAAATAAGACAATAAGATGAGCATTGTTGTCCATTCTTAAATATCCTGAATTTAACA
Organism: Lutra lutra; assembly: GCF_902655055.1. Classification (NCBI taxonomy): domain Eukaryota; kingdom Metazoa; phylum Chordata; class Mammalia; order Carnivora; family Mustelidae; genus Lutra; species Lutra lutra. The sequence continues at coordinate 52,090,929 of NC_062280.1, read as the reverse complement.
GATTCTGAGTGTTGTAAATTGTACATATTTTTTCTCCTTGCTGTTCCTCTGTTTCAGATTGATTTTTTATTATAATCATTAGTGAAAGAAAAAGGAACTTACTTTCCTCGAAGCAATTTTTTAAAAAAGTTTAATAAAGGAGACAACTTGAAGAGTGCAGTGAGCATTGGCAGAGGTAGTGGAGTTACTGCTTTTTAACATTCCCACTGATCCTAAGTAAACTGTAAATCTAAAGAAATTATATTTCTCGGGCTGTTTGCAAATTATGACATCTAACACAAACCTACCTTGTGTTAATCAGGAATTTTTATTCCTATCCACATTATTTCATACACTTTCCATGCACACAGCAAGCTTAATTATTCAGAGAATAGTGTTCAAGTGTGGGAGGCAATGAGAAATGAACCCTGTACTTAAAGGAAAAAGAAAAAGAAGCAGTCTTCAGAAAAATATGTAATCAAAATACTTCAGAAAGACTATTGCATTTTTATCATGTCAAGTTATTTCATCTGTAATTCAAAGTGCTAGAATGTAAAGAAAGAATTCACATTTTAAAGACAAACTCTGAAAAATCACCTAAAGTTTTGGTTTGTTTCTAAGATTCTCACTTCAGTTCACACACCATTGGTTTACAAAACCATAGTTTTGTGTATAAAGAGAAAGTTGGAGAAGAATCAATCACTAAGTAAAAGTCTGTAGCTTTAATTGGCTTCCATCAGTTTCAAAGATTATCCAGGAAAGTTTCCACTGAACTATCATAGTTCAGGAATAGTGAGTTTAAGCTCTCACTGGAAGCACAGTTTCTAGTCCCAGTCCAATAAGGAAATTCTTATTAGATGAACAATGTTTTTATCTTTGATGCAACAACCTACACCAACAAATACCCTGGTTTAGAAAAAAATGAGATTGCAAATATCCTCATGTTTCCCATTGTATCTTTCGGTTCAATCCAGTGAAAATTATCTGTGCAATTCACATAGGTTTACTTGGGTCATCAAGATTCATTTTTCTCTTTTCTTTCACTAATATTTTGAGTGTATTAGATCTTCCATGTTTCTGCCACTTTTCCCAAGACACGTTCTTTCATGTATGTATGTATGTATGTATATATACATGCATGTTAGCTATACCCTTAATTTCTAGTCAATATCTCTCTCCTAATATTATGTCTGAGTCTTCTAAAATTAGAATTTTCAAAGACTCAAAGAAAATCTGTATCAATTCTAGGGTTCAGAAATGGCCCAGTAAGTGCAAAGGCCATGTTAAGATCTTTATTGAACTTAAGATTCTTACTTTCAGAGGCACCACAAGAGGTAGAACAAACTCATTAAAATACATCCACATGCGACAGTCATATTTCTTTATTTGCTATAAAAATGTTTCAAAGATTTTTTATAATTTTGCCTTTGAAGTTATTTGGCCATGAGTAACTTTCTTCAGCTTGGCTATAATTTTTCTGGCAACCAATGTGGATGATAGTTGGGAATTTTTATAAAGTGAAAAATATCTAATCTGCCAAAAGTTATGAAATGTAATACCATAAGTCACGAATTAAAAGACTTGATTTTTCAATACATAAAACTACAAGCACATGCACATGTGCATACACACTCACCAATAACATACAAACTACATTTAGCAACTCTAATGCACTAGGGCAGACTCAGCCTCAACTGTCTCTTTTTCCAGTGATAGCTGGTCAAGGGAAAAGCCAAGTATTTATGAAAGAGGAGGAGGCTTAACACAGCGATATTTTACCTCAGATCCACACCAGGCATCTCTCACATCCTGCCCTGAGGCTTCCCGGAGAAGCACTGCCTAGTTTGCAGCGTGCTCAACCTGGATGTCTGAGGGAGTTACAGTTTCTTGGGTAAACTTTTCACCAACTGGGGGTAGAGGCAGTTAGATAAAGCCTCCATTTCTTCTTTTCTCTCTTTTTGGGGAACCCAGCCTACAGCATCATTTACATATAAAATTTCTGGAAGAGGTTCTTAAGCAATAACATTGGTTAACTTCTATGGAGTAGGATTGGTAAGGAGAAAACAAAAGCAATATATATTCACCTTTCTATCCCCTTTTGTGACATTTGAAAAATGTGTTTATATTATATTTATGCTAAAAATAATTTAACAAATACTTCTATTTTAAAAATTAATGATTTCTTAAAGGCAGGTTAAACCAAAAGAATTCTAAAGAGCTTAGGTTGTCAAGACCACAGCATCTCTGAGGCACATTTCTAATAACTTACTCACATGGGAACCACTGTTCAAAGTAATTGCATACGAAACCTGAGAGTTGTAAAAATTCAAGAATGTATAAAAATTCAAGGATGTATAAAATTGACAGTTTGGACATGTTGATTTGTGATGAAGTCTGACAAATGCTTTTTTTTAATGTTAAACACAAATATCACATTAAAATGTATAACATACAATAGGAGTAAAACTTAATAATCCAGGATTCAGCAAGCGAGAAAGATCAAATTGGTATTGATGTCCAAGAACATGTAGTACTTACATCCTGTTCTCACTCAAAAATAAATAGCAACCATAGACTGTAACAGGAGCTATTTAAGGCTGAATGAATCAGTACAAATAAATAAGGAGCAATCAAAACAAAGCATATCAACACAAAATTTGGCTCAATTTGATAAGGTGGGAGGTTGAAGAAGTTTTAGTTGAATGGATTAAAAGATATATAAATTAGCCTTTTTGTGGGAATTAGAAATATCTGGAAATAGAAAAGGGACTTAGAACTGAACCAAAGTTAATTACAGTCATTTTCTGCATCTTTCAGCTGAAGATATTAAACTAAACTTTATTTGGTGTAAGGTGGGAGGGAAGTGGTAATTACACATTATTTATTTCTTTTCCTCAGTCATCATCTCACTTCAGTAAATTTAAAATTAGAATTTTCAGTATCCTTAAATGTGTCAGAGATGCTGAGATATTACCATTCCATGCAAATGACATTAAAGGGGAAGTTTTCATAACTTCACAATTAGTCCATAAGCCAGTGTTTTTCATAATCCCTTTTAATTAGAGAAGTAATGTTTCTCAGTACACACTCTTAGAAACACTGCAGTACCAGCTGGTGGCTTTGGTGGGCAATGACCTACTTGCCGCATTCACTTCTGTATCTTCAGAAGCAAAGAGCTGAGATGTTCTATAACTATTCTGGATGGACTATGTGACTGACTCTCAGTCAGTGGATGAGTGAATAAATAAATGAGTGGCTGAGTAAATGAGTGCGTAGACGAAGAATTGAATAACCAAACAAATGAAAGGATAAACGCATGAATACATGCACAACCTAACAAGTTAATGAATTCCCAGGTGAATTAATAATTGAAACGTAAAAATGACTATAATTGCATAAACTGAAAGAAAAGTGCCGCTTTCTTCCATTCTCTCAATGGACTTCAATCCTGCCAGCACAATGGAATGTGGAACTTTAAAGACAAATTCCAGATGTATCAACCGTGAAATCTGATTTCATTGGTCCAGAGTGAGCCAGAGCAAGGCACGGGTATTTTGTAAAAGACTCATTGGTAATTCCATTGTGTAGCCAAGGATGAAAGTAACAGCTAGCCCACTCTTTGAATCACAGAACCTTTTCACCACTCCGTCTTTCACACTTCATCTCTCAATCTAAAATTCCCTGGTTTCATCTCCCTGCCTCATCCCTGAGCCATTTGTTGACAAATGGGGGCCATGAAAGCTAATGTAGTTCTTTAAACTAGTTAAGCTTTTGTGCTCCTTACTCAGGTGAATAGGGTGATCGTCAGGTCAGAGGGTAAAAAATCAAAGGAGTATAGCAGATGTCAAAAATTATAGATTTATTTAACAATGGCTCTCACAGATATCTACCTCTAGCTCATATGTAGGACAAATTAAACATGGAAATAATCTTGCTAATGACTGCACTGAAATCCACTGTAATAAATGTAAACATGATATAGTGGTTTATACTTTATAGTCATATGAGTCATATCCTAAAGAAAGGTTACAGCATATTAATGCTGGGAAATATTGTTCACAATTTATAGAAAGCCACCAACAAAGTTAAATAGCACTTATCTGGAGTCAAACACATAGGAGTTCAAATCGTGGCTCTACTCTTTACCACTTACGTTACCTGAAGAATACTGCATAACATCTCTACTCCCTAGATCCCTTATTTGTGAAATAGGATAATTATAACTATTTCATTGCATAGTTGGAAGTAATAAATTTAATGAAATGTCTAAAATTACCCTTCATAGTGCCTGGCAGAAAATAAATGCTTGATAAATAAAATTTATCATAAAAGATAACTAGATAATAAGTGATGGAAAATTTAAACCCTACTTTTCTTCCCAACACATCCTATCATATCCTATCACAAACTACTTCCCAAGTATTCTTACAGTGATACATCTTACTAATTTTGTGTCACAGATAATAGTCCCTGTACCAGCACAAATTCTTTCAGTCGCATAGAAAACCTAATTCAAACTAGTCTCAAGCAAGAACATGGAATACATTGGTTCCAATAATTGAATAGTCTAAGGGTATCTATGACATCAGGCCCTGATGGAACAAAGGATAAAACATCATCCATATATAATTTCATTCATTCCAAAGGGCTCTTTTCTCGGGACTGCAAAATAGTTGTCAGAGTTCATGGAACTGGTAAACCTAGTCAAACCCAACTAAAAAAAGGCAGAGTCTTCATACAACACCTCTTTTCTGGGCATTCTGTAAAAAGATTAACTCTGATTAGTATGGCTTAGGTCACCTGCCCATTTCTGAGCAAGTCAGTGCAGGCAGGGGAAAGGAGCACCCTGACTGGCTTAGAACTGTCTCACATGTCCATCTGCAGCCCCTGGAAGCAGGGCACCACAAAGATGCCATGAGTGAGGAGGGGAGAGAGGCTGAATTTCCAAATAAAAATGATGATTCTTTGTATCAGAGTACATCTTTGTATGCAGAATAGGGGATTTCACTGTGTAAACTGTAAGTTTCATTATGCAACTGACCGTCACAAATTTGCCAGCTAAGGATTGAGAAGTAGATATCCCAGGGAAGATGCTAGAAAAAATTTAAGGTCTTGGCGAAAAATAATCGTCCTCCTGAGGTAAGATACAGGGTCAAACTACCAAGAATGGAATTCCAAAACCTGTTTTTATTTATTGCATTCATTGATCTTTTTCTCTTGTATTATTAGATTAACTAAAATCTTTTTGAAAATTGTAAGCTATCTCAGTTGTACTAAAAATATCAAGAGGAGGTGGTTTTATCCAGTCTTACCTGAAAGATTTAGGAGGGTGGAAACTAGATCCTGGGTCAGTGTGGAGATGACAGTTAGCTGCCGCCACCAAGAGATCCCAGAACACAAACCTCAGGGTTTCTAGGCTTTGTTTCAGTAAGAGATGTTTTATGAGTAATTAAATTCTCATAGAATATATTGAAGATTAATTCAAAATGTCAGCTTTTATTTTAAAAAATAGGGCAATTCCATAGAAACAGCTTCAATATTAGCAAAAAATATATAAAATATTGTCCCCAAAGAATAATAGTTTGCTTGACTAAAGATTCTCCTTAAACTTAAAATCAGCAGGATTTTATATCATAGAGCTTTCAAATATTTCTCATTCTGCTTACCCACTAGGAACTTTAAAAATACAAATGGAGTAAGTTATGAGCCTCTGCAGGTGTTGGAGAATGAAGATAAGCATCTCTTCAATAACCAGGCATCTTAGGAACATAAAGCATATTGTAGAAATCCTAATTTCCATCTCTGCAGAATAAAACTATAGGAATTCAAAAGGAGCACGACATTAATGTTGAATTTCTAGGGTGTTCTCTGACTTGCTAAATACAACTATTTTCCTTAACCAAGAGTTTTTAATTTCTCATACTGTCTCTGGTGTAACCTTAAAAGTGAGAGAGAGTAAATAAACTATATTTAGGGAGAAAAAAAATTAAAGTTTACATTATTTGTACCTATCTTGTCCCAGTAAGGATTTCTCTTTTTGTTATTTATGGAAATATGTATAGATTTTCAGAGTGCACTTCAATTAACTTTTTAAAAGATTTTATTTATTTATTTGACAGACAGAGATCACAAGTAGGCAGAGAGACAGGCAGAGAGAGAGAGAGGAGGAAGCAGGCTCCCCGCTGAATAGAGAGCCCGATGCGGGGCTCAATCCCAGGACCCTGAGATCTGACCTGAGCCGAAGGCAGAGGCTTTAACTCACTGAGCCACCCAGGCACCCCCACTTCAATTAATTTTGACAAATGTGTATACCCATGCCACCCACATGCCTATGAACATATAGTATATTTATGTCACTCCACAGTTTTTATTCTTGAACGCTCCCATGTCTATTACCTTTCATCCCCTCTTGGGCAGCCCCATTGATATCACCAGTTTGGTCCTTCTTATTACTGAGTGGCATCTCCTATTTTTTCATTCACCTTTGGGTGGTTATTTAGATTATTTCCATTTGGGGGGATTGTATGAATAAAACTGCTGTGAAAATTTCTGTAAAGTGTTTTTGTGGATACGCACTTTTGTTTCTGTTGGATGAATGATTAGGAATGAGAGTGCTGGGTCAGATTAGGGATAGGAATTTAACCTTCTAAGAAATTTCCAGTTTTCCAAAGTGATTCTTCCATTTTACATTCCCTCTACCAATGCATGAGAAATCCAGTTGCCCTATAGCCTCATCAATACTGGGAACTGACAATCTGCTTAATTTTATAGCACTCTACAAGATATCGTATTTGCATATCCCTGACGACTAGTGACAGTGAGCATTTTTTTATGTGTCTATTGGCCATATATATATCATTCTTTATAAAATGTAACTTTTTGCCCATTTGAGGTGTTTTCTTTTTACTGAATTTTACTATTTGAATATTTTATTTATTTTAGAGAGACAGAGAGCAAGGGGGAGGGGCAGAAGGAAAGAGAGAGAAAAAAAAAAACTTTTTTTAAAAAAGATTTTATTTATTTGATGGATAGAGATCACAAGTAAGCAGAGAGGCAGGCAGAGAGAGAGAGAGAGAGGGAAGCAGGCTCCCCACTGAACAGGGAGCCCAGTGTGGGGCTCAATGTGGGGCTCTTTCCCAGGACCCTGAGATTATGACTGGAGCTGAAGGCAGAGGCTTAACCCACTGAGCCACCCAGGTGCCCTGAGAGAGAGAGAGAATCTTAAGCAGACTCCCCACCCTGAGCATGGAGCCTGACATGGGGCTCAATCTCATGACCTAAGCTGAAATCAAGAGTCAGATGCTCAACTGACAGAGACACCCAGGTACTCCATGAATTTCAGCAGTATTTAAATGTTCTAGTTGTGGTTGTGTTTATTCTGTTTGAAATTTAGAAGACCTGTGGACATATTTTTCACTAAATCTGTAAACTATTTAGATACTATTTCTTCAAATATTTTTTATGCCCCAATCTCTCCCTCCTCTTCTTCTGAAACTCCAATACAAAAACTTCCAATTCATAAACAGAAGATGTTTTTCCATTTATTTAGATCTTCTTTAATTTCTTTCAACATCTTATAATTTTCAATCTACATGTCTTACACATTTTGGTTAGTTTTTTCCTATATTATTATTTTTGATGCTACCATAAATGTAAGTTTTTCTAATGCCATATTCAGATTGTTCACTGCTATTGTATAGAAATATAACTGGTATTTTTTTTTAAGATTTTATTTATTTATTTGACAGAGAGAGATCACAAGTAGATGGAGAGGCAGGCAGAGAGAGAGAGAGAGGGGGAAGCAGGCTTCTTGCTGAGCAGAGAGCCCGATGCGGGACTCGATCCCAGGACCCTGAGATCATGACCTGAGCCGAAGGCAGCAGCTTAACCCACTGAGCCACCCAGGCGCCCTATAACTGGTATTTTGTATATTGATTTTTATCCTTAAACTTTGCTGAACTTATTAGTGTTTGTATTTTTTTTAGATTCTTTAGGCAAAAATCCTTTCCAGTCTGAATGTCTTTTCTTTTTCTTGAGTAATTTCACAGTCTAGATATTCCATTGCAATGCTGAATACAAGACATATTGGATTGACTGATATTTGTACGTTGATTAACCCTTGCATTACTGGATAAATTCCATGTGGTCATGATATACTATTTTTTTAACATGCTGCTAGATTCAGATTGCTAATAGCTTAGTGAAGAATTTGCCTCTATATCCATAAGGGATATTGGTCTATAGTTTTCCTTTTCTTGTGATATCTTTGTTTAGCTTTGGCATTTATATAACAGCAACTTAAGTACTTTAAAAGATCTTTGTTGGAAATTTTGTTTGTTTTTCCGACTGCTGATTCAATATCTGTACTTATTATAGGTTTTTCCAGATTTCCTATTTCTAATTAAGTTTTAGTAGTTTGTGAGTTTCTAGGAATTTGCCCATCTCATTTAGATAACTGAATTTGTTAACATATAATTTTTCATATTATTCCATTATAATCCTTTATTTCTATAAGGTCAGTAGTAATGTTTCCTCTTTCATTTCTGACTCTAGCAAAATGAGTCATCTCTCCTTTTTTGTTGTTGGTCAGTCTAGATAAAGGTTTGTCAATTTTGTTGATATTTTCAAAGAACCAACTATGGTTTGGTCAGTTCTCTATTATTTTTCTACTTTTTATCTCATTTATCTCCACTTCAATTTTATCTCCACAATAATCTTCATTATTTGCTTCCTCCTGATTACTTTGGATTTAGTTTGCCCTCTTTTTCTAGTTTCTTAAGGTGGAAGATTAGGTTATTGATTTAATTTTTTTATGTAAGCATTTAGATGTAAATTTCCCTCTGTACCTTGCTTTTGTTGCATGCCATAAGTTTTACTTTGCTGTGATTTTGCTTTTGTTAATTTCATCATATTATTTCTCTTGTGGTTTCTTCTTTGATCCACTGGTTATTTAAGATTGTATTTTTTGGTCTCTGCATATTTGTGAATTTTTCAGATTTATTTTTGTGATTGGCTTTTTTTTTTTTTTAAGATTTTATTTATTTATTTGAGAGAGAGAAAGCATAAGCAGGAGGAGGGACAGAGGGAGAAGCAGGCTTCCCCCTGAGCAGAGAGCCTGATATTGGGCTCCATTCCAGGACCCTCAGATCATGACCTGAGCTGAAGGTGGACACTTAATCAAATTAGCCACTTAGGTGCCCCTCTGTGATTGACTTCTAATTTCACTTAGAATTACAGTTGGAAAATATATTTTGTATTATTTCAGTATTTTAAAATTTTTAAACTTGTTTTGTGATTTAACAAACGGCGTTTCCTAGAGAATGTTCCATGTATACTTGAGAAAAATGTGTGTTCCCCTGTTACTGAGCGGTGTGTACATAGATGTCTGTTTGGGCGAGTTGTTTCATAGTGTTTTTCAACCCCACTATTTCTTTGCTTATCTAATGTCTAGTTCTGTCCATTATTGAAAGTGGAGTATTAAAGTCTCCAGTTATTATTGTTGGTTTGTCTTTTCAATTCTGTTTTCAATTCATGTATTTTCCCGTTTTGCTAGATGCATATATTTATAATTTTTTTAAAAGATTTTATTTATTTTGAGAGAGAGAGCATGTGAGTGAGGGGAGGGCAAAGAGAGAGGGAGAAGCTGACCGCCCATTGAGCAGGGAGACCAATGAGAGGCACAAACCCAGGACCCTGAGACCAGGACATGAGCTGAAGGCAGAAGCTCAACCAACTAAGCCACCCAGGAGCCCCATATTTATAATTATTATGGCTTTTTGTTGTATTGAATCTTTTGTCAATATCCTTGTTTGTGTCTTATAACCATTTTTATTTAAAGTCTTTCTATGACAATAATACAGCACTCCAGCTCTCTTGGTTACTCTTTGCACAGAATGTATTTTTTCATCATTTTTCTTTTACTCTATTTGAATATAAATTGAGGCTCTTGTAGACAGCATATAGTTGGATCATTTTTTAATCTATTCTTGCAATTTCTGCTTGTTAATTGAAAATCTTGACCCATAAGTTAGAATCACTTCTGCCATTTTACTATTTATTTTCCATATACATTATATCTTTTTTTTTAAGATTTTTATTTGTTCATTTGACAGAGAGAGATCACAAGTAGGCAGAGAGAGGAGGGGGAAGCAGGCTCCCCACTGAGCAGAGAGCCCCATGTGGGGCTCCATCCCAGGACCTTGAGATCATGACCTGAGGCGAAGGCAGAGGCTTAACCCACTGAGCCACCCAGGTGCCCCCATATATATTATATATTTTATTCCTTAGTTTTCTCCATTACTGCCATCCTTTGCAGTATAAATATTTTATAGTGTACCATTATTATTCTCTTATTTCTTTTACTATATATTTCTGAGTTATTTTCTTGGTCATTGCCCTAGGGAGAAAATTAACATCTTAATTTATAATAATCTTGTTTGGATCAATATAAATTTAATTTCAGTAGTACACAAAAACCTTGTTCCTGTAAGCTCTGCCTCCCCTTTATGTTGGTATTTTCATGAATTGTATTTCTATACAAAGACCAGCAATTATTTTCTGCAGCTGTATTTTAAGTCACATGGGAAAAAACAAGTGTTACAAGAAAAAAAAAATACAATAATACCATCTTTTTAAATTTACCTATGTAGTTACCTTTACCAGAGTTCTATATTCCTTGTATTTACTGTGGATTCACAATTGATTTACTGTCTAGTATTCTTTCTTTTCAGCCTGAAGGACTAGTTGTAGCTTTTCTTAAACAGCAGGTTTCCTACTGACAAACTCTGTTTCTGTTTATCTAGGAATATCTTAATTTGCCCTTCATTTTTGAAGATAGCTTGCCAGATATAGAAATCTTAGTTGATAGCTTTTTTTTATTCAGTATTTTGAAAATATCGTCTCGTTGTCTTCTGTCTTCAATGGTTTCTGATAAGATATTAGCTGTTAATTTTAAGAAGGATCCCTTGTATGTGATGAGTCTCCTCTCTTAGCTGATTTCAAGATTCTCTGGCTTTAGCATCCCTGCCTCTGTCTGTCCTTCTCCCCACTCCTGCATGCTCTCGCTCACTCTCTCCTCTTTCGCAAATAAATAAATAAACAAAATCTTTAAAGTAGCCCTTAATCAAGAGCTGTGGTTCTCGGTTGGGTGAATTTTTTTCCTGATGGGCTATTTGGAATTGTTCAGAAATACTTTGATTGTAATAACTGAAAGATAAATGTATTTTCATACAATAAAGATATGGGGAGCTGCTAACCATTCTGCAATGCACAGGACAGCATCCACAATGAAGAGTTATCTTACCCAAAATGTCAACAATTATATCATTCAAAAACCTTACCATAGAGCTAGAGAAGTCTTATTCCAATGGTATGGTCTTTCTGAGGTCTCAAAATGATGCTTGAAATGTTCAGCAAGGTCTCCCCATGCTGGCTAGTCAAAATCCCAATATCTTCTACCACTATGCCATCTCTGGAACCTCTATTCAGCTCATGACTCTCCCAGAATTGTTTTCTGCCTGGCCCAAAAGAATCTGTCCCTGAACATGTGCATCTGAAAGTCTAGACAATAACTCATTTCTGGCATTCCTCTACTATATAGCTACTTCCCTTCTGATACTTTGGCCTAAAAATCCCACCCACCAACCTCAGGAGTTCCAAATTTGATTTGTTTCTTCCACCTACTAAGAATGCTGCTTTATTTTTGGACTCTACTTCCCTACACTATAGTTTGAGAAGTATCCTTAGTCAAAAATTCAATGGGAATAGGGAGCTCACTCTCCTGCTTTGATGTCCATTGTCTTAAACGAGTTTTTTTCATTTATTTTGTCCAGTTTCATAGTTGTTTTTCCATTACGAGAGAAACCAGGCTAAGAAGAATCAACACACAAAAGAGGACATAACAGAAAGAATTATAGAGAAATAGAGCCATGACTTCCAATGAAATGAAAGAATATAGAGAGATTTATATATTACTGAAACTAGCCAAAGAAGCATTTTAAACCTGCAAGCTTATATCTTTCCATCACTAAAATGCATATGTAATTTTTACATGAGTATTAATATTTATTTACCTTTGCTTGAATTATAATACCGAGTCATAAAAATTTAAGCAAAAGATAATCATTTACGATGAATTCTTAATTACAATTTTGTATCCCTAGGTAATGAACATGTTTTTTTGTTTGATGCCTAGTATCAATTTCTTATTTACCCTGGTAATATTACTCTTAATTTCTTTCAGAATATTACTCATTCCCCCACCTCTGCCTTGAGTTTTAGGTGAAATTGACCCTACTCTTAGCTTTAAGAGTGGACTCTGTTGGGCTAAAATATAAAGTACTCTGGTGGTAAATATACCACCACTTGGACACAGTGACCCAGTCAGATACGGATATGGCCTAAGTCAGTCTGCGTAAACAAAACTTATTGGTAATTGCTTGCAACATTTTTTTCCCTTCCTTGTTGGACTAGCTGACAGAAGAATGTAGAACCTGGAACTGTTGCTGCCGCTTTTGCAAACATGACATCTAGTCAACACACAAAGGAGGGCGCAGTGGAAAGAACTCTTAACATAAAGAATCAGAAGTCTAAAGACCTTGTGAAACTCTGAGTCAAATAGCTCTTGGAGCCAGTTCAGCCTCTGAAATTTTTATTTGAATTAATGTATTTCTTTTTTTTTTAAATGTTATGTTAGACACCATATACATTTCCTTTTTCCCTAAAAACCAGTTTGATTTTTCTTTCATTTTCAGCTAAAATACTCCCAAATTATGTACTGTTATCATAATTATCTATGTTTAAAAAGCCTCCCTCAGCAGGTTAAGGTTTGGGGGAAGAATTTTTACCTAATGGCAGAATCCCCAAGTCATGGAAGCCTTAATTCAAACTCACAGAGCTAACCTTGCAGCTCAGTCTACATGATTCTCTACATTATTGCTGACCCTCTACCAAGATAAGTCCAGAAGGACTGGCCTATAGATAGGAGCAACATTTGACCAACACCAGTTCTTTCATATTCTTATCAATCCCTATAGTGATAAATAATTTAATTATGAGACAAACCTGAATATTTACCTACTATGAGAGCAGACCTTAAAAATCACCTTGGTAATCTATATTGTTTTTTATTTACTCTTATTCTGTAGTTATAGAATACAGTCATTTAAAAACTATTTGAAAATACAGATGTGTATAGAACAAAAAGTGAGAGTTGCCCATTACCAATTCATTGTCTTTCAGAACCTTGCCTGATTCATTTTCAGAATTATGGATTTCCATAGAAATGTATACACTTTTTATATAAGGCAGTGTCTGAAATGGCCCCCAATGATCCTTACCTCCTAGTAGTCACATGCTCCCCTCGCCCATGGACTGGATTGACTGAATTGCTTCTAATGCACAGAATATGGCAGAAATATTGGGATATCACTTCTGAGATTAGGTTATAAAAAGACTTCCTTCTTGAGTGCAGTCTCACTCTCTCTTGGACAACTTGCTCCGGGGAAGCCAGCTACCATGCTGTGAGGAAGCCCTGTGGAGTGTGTCAGTGACCTAGAGGTCAGTGACCTTAGAAACAGATTTGCTGAGGCTTGCCAACAGCCCTGTGAGTGAACTTGGAACTGGCTCCTTCCAAGTCAAGCCTGAGATAGCTGCGACGGTGTCCGACACCTTGACTGCATCCTCATGAGACCTTGAGACTAAGCCACCCTGCTACACTGCTCCTACATTCCAGACCCAGAAACTGTGAGATGATAAATGTTGCTTCAAGCTACTATGGCTTGAAGTAATTTGTCATGTGGCAACAGAAATCACATACATTTTCTTAACATGCATTTCTGATACACATGTCTTCATATTTGGATATTTGTTTTGATTAAAGTATGCTCTTCTCTTTGCATGTCCCAAGTACGACTCCCACTCCTCCAAATCAGAATGATGTTAAAAACGCTAAAATGTTAACATTGTTTTTACTTCTTTGTATTAAAATTTAAATTGTTCTTATTATCAAAACTTTCATTGTATATGAACCTGTAAGGTATAAGTATTATTTATGATGCTTTTAAACATGTTGGCTCCTAAAAATTACCTTTCAGCTTTTATTCAGCCATAAATGTTATTCCCTGAAATAATGATCTTGCTTTTTATACATGGTCTCATTCGGGGCCAGGACATGTGGGTGATTTTAATGACCACTCTATCTAATTTATTGTTTCTGAAGCATCAGAATGTCCTCCACCGCTCTTTTGTCAGACGGTGTCAGATAAGGACTACTCCTGACAGGCTTTTAGAATGGGAAGTCAGGGGGCGCCTGGGTGGCTCAGTGGGTTAAGCCGCTGCCTTCGGCTCGGGTCATGATCTCAGGGTCCTGGGATCGAGTCCCGCATCGGGCTCTCTGCTCAGCGGGAAGCCTGCTTCCCTCTCTCTCTCTCTCTGCCTGCCTCTCCGTCTACTTGTGATCTCTCTCTCTGTCAAATAAATAAATAAAAAATCTTTAAAAAAAAAAAAATGGGAAGTCAGGTGGATCAGAGCTGCCCCAGAGACCTAACCATCCTTGCATCATTGATTTATAATGTAAAATTTTTGAACAAAATATTACCTAAATTCAAAACTATTTAAAAAAAAAATTCAACATGACCAAATTGACATTACATAAAAGGTTGGTTCATCACTAACAAATTGAACAATGTAATTACTACATTAACAAATTACAGGATAATAGATGAACAAAAATGATGTAATAAAATTTGACCTCCATGCATGATTTAAAAAAATATATTTTTTCAAGTATTCCATGATAACAGAAAATGAATCCCTAGGAAGTAATACTTCTCATTAAAGCAAAACAAAACAAAGGAAAACAAACAAACAAACAAAAAAACCTACTGTGATGGTCAGGATAGCCATAAAACTTATTAAGTAGGACTTTAAAATAAAATTTTAGGGAAGGTTATATTAGATTTGCTGCAAAAACAAAAGTCTTTCCAAATTTCAGTGGCTTGTGGTCACAAACACTTATACTTTTCTTGCTTCCAGTATTTTATTTCTCCACATAGGTGGTATTTATCTGGTTGTATCCTTTATAATTTTTTTTTTAAAGATTTTATTTATTTATTTGACAGAGAGAGATCACAAGCAGGCAGAGAGGCAGGCAGAGAGACAGGAGGAAGCAGGCTCCCTGCTGAGCAGAGAGCCCGATGCGGGACTCGATCCCAGGACTCCGAGATCATGACCTGAGCCGAAGGCAGCGGCCCAACCCACTGAGCCACCCAGGCGCCCCTATAATTATTTTTTAACCTATAAAACTATATACTTATGCTTTATAGACTTTAATTATGTTATGTTTCAAAAAATTTTATGTTCAAAATATGGGAATGGATGAATTTGCCTAAAAATAGAAATCAGAGTGTAAACAAAAGAGGTACCAGAGCTTAACCCTAAGGAACTCCAACTAGTATTTGAAGTTTGGCAGAAAAGAAATTGTTGACAAAGCAAAAGAAAAGCAATCAGAAGAGGGATCAAAAATTTAGGTGAATAATGTGTCATGGAAATTTAAAAAAATAGTGTTTCAAGGCGATAATGGTCAACTTCTTCCAATATTATTAGAAGTTGCACAAGATGATGACTTTGTTTTGAGCTCTAAAAGAAGACTTAGCAATGTTCTATTCCACTCCCTCATTTTACATCTGAGATTTAAGTAGGAAGTAGGAAAAAAAAGGAATGGCAGAAGAAAAAACGAAGGACAGAAGGAAGAAAGAAAAGAAGGAAGGAAGGAGGGAGGGAGGATAGAGTCCAGAAAGAGGAAAGGACTTGTACTATGTTATAGAAGGGTAATTATTTTTTGTTTTGTTTGTTTTTGTTTTATTTTATTTTTTAATAAACATAAAATGTATTATTAGCCCCATGGGTACAGGTCTGTGAATCGCCAGTTTACACACTTCACAGGCACTCACCATAGCACATACCCTCCCCAACGTCCATAACCCCACCCCCCCCTCCCTACCCCCCACCCCAAGCAACCCTCAGTTTGTTTTGTGAGATTAGAGTCTCTTATGGTTTGTCTCCCTCCCAAACCCATCTTGTTTCATTTATTCTTTTCCTACTCCCCAAACCACGCACGTTGCATCTCCACTTCCTCATATCAGGGAGATCATATGATAGTTGTCTTTCTCTGATTGACTTATTTCGCTAAGCATAATACCATCTAGTTCCATCCACGCTGTCACAAATGGCAAGATTTCTTTTCTTTTGATGGCTGCATAGTAATCCATTGTATATATATACCACCTCTTCTTTATCCATTCATCTGTTGATAGACATCTAGGTTCTTTCCATAGCTTGGCTATTGTAGACATTGCTGCTATAAACATTCGAGTACACGTGCCCCTTCAGATCACTACATTTGTATCTTTAGGGTAAATACCCAGTAGTGCAATTGCTGGGTCGTAGGGTAGCTCTATTTTCAACTTTTTGAGGAACCTCCAGGCTGTTTTCCAGAGTGATTGCACCAGCTTGCATTCCCACCAACAGTGTAGGAGGGTTCCCTAGAAGGGTAATTCTTAAAATAGGATTGTGTTCTGTGACTTCCTACCCAGGTCAAGAATCATGTTTTATTCTGGCCAGAGTGGGTGGAACTGTTATACTTTATGAGTTCAGACGGGTCTTCTATCATATCACTAATACTGGCTTCAGAATATTACAATGTGAAGTGGTGGTTTTATTTAAGGATACTATAATTTTTTAACCTTTCACATGTTTTAGGGAAACTTTATAGTCCTAACTCCTTCCTTCAGCATGGATTACTGGACATTCAGGAAAAACTGAATTCAGTGGCTATGAGCAAAGCCTCATACATATTGAATATTGCAAGGTTAATGATAAAGACTCTTTTTTCCTTTCTCCTCTACATTTCAATATTGCATGTACCAACTTCTGACCATTTGGAATTCTCCCAATCCCTGGCTTCCTTTTTGGGTTATTTCTTCCATTCTATGCATTAATATAACATTGACAAAACATAATTTGCTTATCAGCATTTTCTCCCTGTTTTCTTTTGCTTCTGTATAATAGTTCTGTGACTCTACACTTATCTGGGAGCCAGACTTTTGGAAGCCTAACCATTCCATTCCAGAATATAGCTGTACATTCAGAATTAAGGACATATCCCCTGGGCTGTCAAAAGAACCTTCTCAAAACTCAAGCCCTTTACTCCTCAGGATGCCAAATAATTTACCTTATTAACCACATAATATGCAAAGCTCAAAGGCTTGCCTTGGAGTTTACCTGTTTGGAGGAAATTGGGCACAGGAAATTCAAATGGCAGTAGGAGATGGTTCTACTGAAGCTATCTCATGTCGTTGTTAAAGAAGTGATATTTGATAATAAGGGAAGGGATTGAGCAACTATGAAAACAGAAGAATTATACAAACTTGGCAGTGTAGAACCAGTAATGAAAGTAAATTAATGTAAGTAACCAAAAAAAGATCAAATTCAATTCAGTGGAAACCACTTAGGAAGTCAGGGAAGTGTATAATACATCTCAGAAAGATTTTCATCAAAATATTTCTTAGTGTTTATTTGCTCTTTAGTTTTAATGCTTTAAAAAGAAGTTGGAGTTTTGTTAAGCACCCCTCAGGACTCAGCAGCATTAGAATGATGAGGCATTATTATACCAGAGATGACAAAAACAGCCACTATGTTTTTATCAGTGGTATTTTTTTATTATTTTTGTCTTGTTCTTCAAATGAAATGCTGAATAACTACCTCTGTCTCTCACCCACACAAATTCCAATATATCTAGTTTTCCCCTTGTTTGTATCTGAGAGTCTGTTTATTTGCAGTAACATCTTGCATGAAACATGCACTACCAAAATAAAAGCAAATTCCTGAGTTCCTTTACACAACTAATTAGATGATAGGATTAATGACAGTAATAATTTGAAATGAGTCCCTGATCTGCACCTAGATTCAATCTATTTTACTATTATTTTCAAATAAAGTTTATTTTCTTATAAAATAATGATTAAAAATATTGAATATTAACTAAAAGAATTATCCACGATTTTACCATGTTAAATAATACAATTTTAATTTTATTAATTTATTTGAGAGAGAGAGGGTATGAGCTGGGGGAAGTATAGAGGGGAAGGAAGAAGACTCCCTGTTGAGCAGGGACCCTGGGGTGGGAGGGCTGGATTCCAGGACCCTGGGATCATTACCTGAGCTGAAGGCAGATGCTTAACCCACTGAGTCACCTAGGTGTCCGCAAATAATACATTTTGATATCTGAATATATCCTTTGTCTTTTTCCATCTGTGCATACATTTGCTGTGGTTCTAATAATGCTCTATTCACAGTCTTTTCTGCTTTTCCTCTAGTATCATACCCTAGTAAACATTGCTTCATATTTTCTAAGATTTTTTTCTAATGATAAAATACACATAACAAAATTTGCTATCTTAATGATTTTAAAGATTTTTTTTAGACAATTTATAAGATTTTTTAAATGAACATTTAAAAATTTTACAATTGTTCATTTAGTAAATGTAATGTCACTTACCTTACTATTATTGTCTGGTTGTTAGATATTTAAGCCATTTTTTTTGAAGCCTACATAGTATGATGATGAACAAATTTGTGTACATATTTGTAAAGTTTTAAAATTTTTTCTTAAAAGACATTTTTCCACAAATGAATCACTAGTTTCAATTTACTGTGTCAGCAGCAATGTATGAGCCTAGCAGTTTCAGAACTAATTGAAAAGACCTCTATGGTAAATCATTTTCATAATTTAGATAGTTGTTCATGGTTTATCGATGTGTTAGTTTACACTTTATATTTCAGCTTATCTTAGGTCAAGGCATACATAAATGCTTCAAAGCCAAATTTCTCCACTGTACAATCAACGCCATTGACATACAGAATTACTTCTCTATTACTTTCTATGAAGGCAGACCATTCTGCAATGCTTAATATTCCTATTTTTATTCTTCAAAGTATCACTATTATATTATTTTAAAAAAATAGCAGCACAACAATTGCAGGTATGGTGATGGCTGGTGATGATTAGAGTAACTGCTCTGAAGTCTGTTGGAAATTTTCAGACTTGTCTTAATCATCAGGGAGACAAGCAGATGATCACCATGTAAAATTTCATTTTAAAAGACAGGAATATTTTTTATCAAAGAAAAATATAAATATGCTAATAAAGCATACAAATGTTTGGCAAAAGTAATTGAAAAATTGATGCCAGCTGTCATGTGATTAACATTGAAAATAAAATTCTAAATATATATACACAGATGTGGCTATATGTAAATTAATCAAATATTGTATTACACATGAGTAATTTATGCTACATACATTCTGGCAGAAGAAAAATTAGCTAAAGTTAATTAACCTCTTGTCAAAACAGTTGCTTATGACTGCAATGATAAATTCCAACCAAGTTGTTCCAATGGCTAGAGTGTTTTCACACAACAAAGGACACAGGGAACAATCTGTATTTGCTGGGGAGAGTGGGCAAAATAGGAAAGGGGACTATTTGAGGAAAATGTGTTACCAGAATATTCTAGAAGCTCTGGGTCATAAAGATAGCCCTTATCACAGATTCTATTGCTATTTAGGATTCTGAGACTTAAAATACCCCACACATTAGTCCTTCCTTGTATGTGCCTGATTGGTAATCTGATCATTTCATTTCCTAATTATGACTTCTATGACAATTTCAAGGTTGGTCCTCACAGGTGGAAGCAAAAGACAATCCTATGGGAGATATCAAAAATTATATGAAGGGGGTGCCTGGGTGGCTCATTTCATTAAATGTCTGCCATTGGCTCAGGTCATGATCTCAGGGTTCTGGGATTGAAGAGCCCCACCTCAGGCTCCAGGAATCCCACCTTGGGCTTTCCTGCTCAGCAGGAAGCCTGCTTCTCCCTCTGGGATTCCTGCTCAGCAGGAAGCCTGCTTCTCCCTCTGGCATTCCCCTGATTGCACTCTCTCTCTCAAATAAATAAATAAATCTTTTGAAAAATTCATTGAGAGTAATCTAGCAAATATCTTCCTGGAAGCTGAAATTCCTTCAAGAGTAAACAAAGTCCCTAATTTCATAATTTAGAATAAGACCCGAGAAAGTAACGAACTCTCAGGAATAAACCAGTGGTCAACAATGGCTGCTCAGTAGAAACACAGGAAACTTTTTTTCTTTTTATTTTTTTCAGTGTGCCAAGATTCATTGTTTACACACCACACCCAGTGCTCCATCCAATACGTGCCCTCCTTAATAACCCCACCAGACTAATCCATCCCCCCACCCCCCTCCCTTCCAAAATCCTCAGTTTGTTTCTCAGAGTCCACAGTCTCTCATGCTTCATCTTGCCCTCCAATTTACCCTATCACTTCCCCTTTCCTTCTCCTGACATGGAGGACTCCATGTTATCCTTATGTTCCACAAGTAAGTGAAACCATATGATAATTGACTTTCTCTGCTTGACTTATTTCACTCAGCATAATCTCCTCCAGTCCCATCCATGTTGATACAAAAGTTGGGTATTCATCCTTTCTGATGGAGGCATAATACTCCATTGTATATATGGACATATCTTCTTTATCCATCGTCTGTTGAAGGCCATCTTGGCTCTTTCCACAGTTTGGTGACTGTGGCCATTGCTGCTATGAACATTGGGGTCCATATTGACCCTTCTTTCCATACATCTGTATCTTTGAGGTGCATACCAGTAGTGCAATTGCAGGGTCTTAGGGTAGCTTCTATTTTAATTTTTTAAGGAATCTTCACACTGTTTTCCAAAGTGGCTGCACCAACTTGCATTCCTACCAATGGGGTAAGAGGGTTCAAAACACGGGAGACTTCTAAATAATCTGATGCCAAGACTCCACATGAACTGGACCAGAATCTCCAGGCAGAGAAGCCCAGGATATTGCACTTGTGAAAATTCCTCATACTCTAAGGTCTAGTGGGGGTTTACAGCCAGCCTGTAACAATTCCATCCTAATTACATTTCTGGAGCCCTTTACAATTTCCAAAACATGTTCTCATTCATTATCTCATTTGATCTTCATTAGCAACACAATGAATTACAGGTTAGAGATTAGAATCCTCATTTTACAAATCAAAAACTCTGAAGTCTTAAGAAAGGAAATAACATCCCCCAAATAACACAGGGTATAGATTTTAAGATCAGAAAGAGGAAGCAGAATATGAGGTGTAGAAATCTAAGAAGTTTGAGTAGAGGCCCAAGAAACTAAGAGGAACAGGTGCAAAAATGAGATGGAGGCCACCATAGACAATTTTGCCTGCAGTGTTTTTGTTGTTCCTAACTGTAAATGTTACAAAACCAGAACCCATGAGGTCCATCACAGAATACTGCTGAGGATGAACAATCTGCAAGCCAGAAAAGACCACAACATACCAGCACTTACAAGGTGAAGTCCTTGAGAGGCAACTTGGTGGGCCTTTTGCCCTCCTACTCTCCCTGGCTACTTCTAAGCCACATATTTTTGACTGATGGGATCAAAGTAAAAGGTTGAATTACCCCAAAATATTCAATTGCATTTTTCTAAAACAGTAAGTGAGATTACATAATCTTCAGAAAATATATTTTACAGTTTGTCTCCATCTGGCCCATGTCCCTCCACTCAGCTACTTCACTTGACTTTCCTGTGCCTTCAGCCTCTAGCCCTCTCCCTGCGAATCATTTCATTATCAGTTGCTCAAGGAAGAATCCTTCCTTTTTTGGAGAGGAAAGGAAGGAGGAAAATTGCTTTGGAAACAATAGGATTACTATTGGTGGGGTGGAGGAGAAGTGAAACCTGTGGCCATGCCCCTGTTAATATTTATGTTCAGCCATGCTTTGGGAAGCTGGGAAATGGGTGACTCCCCAGGAAACCAACATGAGTCTCAAACATTTAATACTTCTCTCTCCAAGACTTTGCCTTCGCTATAGGGAGGAAAGATTGCATGGGAGTAGTTAGCCACTAGATATCCACTTGTGACACAAGTTATAGTAATGATGCTTATGCCTTGATGGCAGTATATTGGAGGACCTAATTCCTATGTCCCTGGCTGAGGGGCACCCTATAATGAATGGATCTCCTCACCCACCCAATGGGATTTCAGTTCAAGTGTTCACTTTTAGGAACATGGGAACACTTTGGTAACTTTTGGCTTCTCACATTTGCCCTAGAACCTCCACTTTGAATTTCATTCTGGTTCCTTGATAATAAATTTGCCTCTTTTTCTACCTTAGGTCAATTGAGTTTATCTATAGATGAAATTTGCAGGCTTAGTGGAGACACACTCCAGTTCTTAATTTCTGCAAATTGGTCTCAGATGAAGTTGATTTGGGTGCCTTTAAGTATCTATTTTTCATACTATCTCTAAGCAAATGGCATGCCTGAGTTCTCATCTGGACACAAACATAGAATAGTATTCTTCTGCTCACAAATATTTACTAATAATTGTGGCAACTGATTATGAGTAATGGTTCAGCCTAACATACAGTCATTCTGAGCAGTGAGTCAGTCTCCCTAGAGACTTCAGTTTTCATAACTTTGTGTTCATATAATACTTAAGTTTCAGACCTGGCTGGCTCTTCAAAGAATACTGGCTATTTTTTGACTCCAAAACAGCCAATTCCTGAACTATGTCTCTCTTAATTTAGTGAATTTTCAGAGGTTTTGTTGTTTTAATATTTTGTAATTAATTCAGTGTGGCCTTCATGATTTTACTATTCCAATAACCATCAGTGCAAGCATGATATCTCTTTCTACCAACACCCTCTGTCCACAAGTGTTTCAACAGTTTGGCAATTACAATAGTCTTTCTAAACTCTTGTACAGAGAGAAAAATTGATTTAAAGTATAATCACGTGCTTATGTAAAGTCTAAAATCCAAATATCCTCCAAAAGAGAACTTTTTAAAATACATTTGGTATCTACATAGTCTTAAGTAAAGGAGTGGCATGGTTTGAGGAATTACAATCAGTAACCAATGAGATTTTAATAGAAAATCAAAATATTTGCTTATAGGAACAATGATGAAACTCTAAATATACAATCCTCAGGAATGCCCTTTGCTCTCCTTCCTCTTTCCTTTATATTCCAGATATTTCAGACAATTTCATCCTAGTTCTCCCATCTTTCCCCTCCATTTCCAGCCCCATGCAAGTATTTTCTTCTTTTCTACCCTCTTGTAATCCCATCATTGTCTGAAGTAACTTGACCTAACATCTCTTACCAATTAAAAACACTCTCTCCAGAAGAGGAGAGAGAAGAGCAAAACTGGACTTATGGACACAGGATTCTAGAGAGGGAGGGCAAAGCTGGGAACTTGCCAATGTCAACTCTTTTTGCATCACTAGGGAGTCCAAACTAAAGTACAATTTGAATTAATGCTTCTTCTACTTACCCTTCCTTAACAACTAACCAACTTCATTTTCTGGATATAAAATCTCAATAAATGCAATCTGAGAAAGCATTACACATTTCATGGAACACAGTCCTCCCAATTTCTAGAAAGCTGTGGAATCTAAGAATATCTGTCAGAATACTGCCCCGATTTGAGATCTACCAGTAGCAATCATGCCTGCACTCATCACCATGGGATGATGCTAGTTGGAGAGAAGCAATAAAAATCTTGTGATACCCAGCATCAGGGAAATACAAATCAAAACCACAATGAGACACCACCTCACATCAGTCAGAATGGCTAAAATTAACAAGTCAGGAAACAACAGATGTTGGTGAGAAGTAGAGAAAAGGGAACCCTCCTAAACTGTTGGTAGGAATGCAAGCTGGTGCAGCCACTCTGGAAAACAGCATGGAGGTTCCTCAAAAAGTTGAAAATAGAGCTACTCTATGACCCAGCAATCACACTACTGGGCATTTACCCTAAAGATACAAATGTAGTGATCTAAAGGGACTCGTGCACCTGAATGTTTATAGAAGCAATGTCCACAATAGTCAAATTATGGAAAGAACCTAGATGTCCATCAACAGATGAATGGATAAAGAAGATGTGGAATGGAATATACATATAATGGAATACTATGCAGCCATCAAAAGAAATGAAATCCTGCTATTTGCAACGATGTGGTTGGAACTAGAGGGTATTACACTGAGTGAAATAAGTCAATCAAAGAAAGGTAATTATCATATGATCCCTCTGATATGAGAAATTTGGGAGGCAGAGCGAGGGGTTGTGGGGGGTAGGGAAGGAGAAAAACGAAACAAGATGGGACCAGAAGGGAGACAAATTAAGAGACTCTTAATCTCACAAAACAAACTGAGGGTTGCTAAGGGGTGAAGGGGGTAGGGATAGGGTGGCTGGGTTATGGACATTGGGGAGGGTATGTTTTATGGGAGGTACTGTGAAATGTGTAAGCCTGATGATTCACAGACCTTTACCCCAGGCGCAAATAATACATTATATGTTAATAAAAAGTAATCTTGTGATATTGTTAAGGACAAAATGAGAACAACAGAAATCATCTGAAATCTTAGGGAAAGCCCCCAATGGACAGATGAGGGAAATACTATAGTGAAACTGATCTGATGATGGGAAAATGAACAATTCAAATGTAAACACTGGGGGGTATAGCTCAGTGGTAGAGCATTTGACTGCAAATGTAAACACTGAAAAGTGTTGAATTAAATTTAATAAAATGCTAATGACAGTTGTGTTGGATGTCTTCCAGATCCACTCCCTACCCTTTCCCACCATGCTCTGTGCTTCAACAGGCTAATCTGTATTGATTCTCTCCATAAGCTCCTTGCATTTTGGCTTATTTTTGGTTGGTTGTTTCATTTTGTGTGGGGGTTTTTTTTTGTGTTTTTGTTTTTTGTCAAAGAGAAGTAGAGACAGGAAACAGTTGGATGGGAAGAGAGGAAGGTTTGCCAACATTTTTATTTTTCCAGCTCTCTCCTACCAGGTCACCATGATTTGGCCTATGAAATAGCCCTGCCAATGCAGTTACTCTTTCTGGTTTCTTACTTGCCCATTCTTGCTAGCCTTTTGGTACTGCAATATCCCTTGTTGATTTCCCTAAAACCCACCCACGCTTTTAAAACTGGTTCCTTTATCAAATTCCCCTAAATTACTAAATTCAAGTGTGCTGTTTCTTGATAGCACCTAATTCAGATTTCTTAAAAGGAATAACAAAGATTACCATGCTCTTAAACACTGAAAATAATTTCCCAACAAATTATTTCCTTGTTCTTAGAATACATCAACTTCCCCAAATTTTCTCCCATCAATATTCTTTATGGTATGATAGAGCCTCATACACTTGAGCTAAAGAAAATAACTCAAGGGATGCCTGGGTGGCTCAGTCAGTTAAGTGTCTGCCTTTGGCTCAGGTCATGATCCAAGCAACCTGGGATCAAATCCTGCATCAGGCTCCTTGCTCAGCAGGGAGCCTGCTTCTCCCTCTGCTGCTCCCTCTGCTTGTGCTCTCTCTTGCTCTCTGACAAATAAAATCTTAAAAAAAAGAAAAAGAAAAGGAAAAAAACTCTAGCACTTACAATTAAAAATATTTTATTAGAAATTATATTATTTGGCTTTGTATTACATTACTTTTTGATATGGGATGGGGAATACATTTGTTTTCAAAGATATCTTGTGTTTGTTCTTCAAATTCAGTTTGCCTCTGAGGGTTGAGAATAAAATGGTCTCCCAGAAGACTGCTAGATTATAGGAAAAGATCTATGCTAAGATGAAAATAGGACTGTGATTTTAATAAAGTATCCTCCTCACCTCCTTATTACACACGGACTTCTTGATAAACACAAGGCATGTTAGCCTCACATGGAAACAGAATAGTGTGAAGAATATTAGAGGGCCCTCTAATAATCCCAAATTATCTCCTTCTTATAAGTGTTAGATGCTTGAAAGGCTTCCATTAGTTATTCCTTGGGTTTGGTTAAGCATTGTCCTCTTCTACCTTCTCTCTAACCTCTTCTTTGCACATGCATTCATTTATATGGTAGGAGCCGCACAATAAATCACAAACAGCTGACAGTGAATTTTTTTTTTTTGTAAGATTTTATTTATTTATTTGGAAGAAAGAAAGAGAGAGAGGTGGAGCATGAGCAGGGGGAGAGGTAGAGGGAGAAGGAGACTCCCCGCTGATCAGGAAGCCAGACACGCGAGTTGATCTCAAGACGCTGGGATCGTGACCTGAAGGCAGACACTTAACGGACTGAGTCATTCAAGTGCCTCTGACAGAGAATTTTCTATCAGATCTTCTCATCAGCCAGAGGAACACACTGGAGCTGCCAGGAGAAAGGGCCTTTTTAAAACATGCTTTTCCCAGCAAACAGAGCAGAGCAGAGCAGTGTGGAGATGCTTTACATGCTCATAACATGTTCTTCACAATTCACCTTTCTGTATGTGAGCAGCACAACTTTTTCAGTAAAGCCCTCAAAAAAAAGGAAGACAGGGAAGGAGGAAAAGAGAAAGTAGGAAAAGAAAAAAAGGAATGAAGGTAGTAGCTCTTTTTTTTTTTTTAAGATTTTATTTATTTATTTATTTAACAGAGATCACAAACAGGCAGAGAGGCAGGTGAGGGGTGGGGGCAGGAAGCAGGCTCCCTGCCAAGCAGAGAGCCAGATGCGGGGCTTGATCCCAGGACCCTGGGATCATGATCTGAGCCAAAGGCAGAGGCTTTAACCCACTGACCAGACAGGCGCCCCAACAGTAGCTCTTTTGAAGCCTTCCCTTAAATCCATGTAGCAGCCCATGGGTCCATTGCTCTAAGCTAAGTTAATGAAATAGCTTCTGGCTCCCTATTCCCTATCAGTGATAAAACAAATGGCTCTTTCGCCTCTTGCTAAAGATTAACCTCACAATGACACAAGAGGTTACCACCCTCATCACTCTGCAGTTTTACCTGCAAATGAGAAACTGCAAAACCTAGGAAAGTCCTCAAGGACTGAATTTTTTAATGTTAGCATATTGGTCCTGATGACAGAAGATTTGAGCTTCAGAAAGCCTCAAGGGCAGTCCTCAGTCCATCCCACAGGGGGCCAGAAAGCTTGCAGAATAGGTTATGTCTGTCTTCACCCGGGCATCGGCAATGATCGGCGTGCTCCTCCGCCAAGTGCACTTTGGTTGTACACTCGATTCTTTTTTGCTCTGCAGCTTAAAGCTCCAGACCATCTAAGTTTCAAGAAAGTTAAAAAAAAGGAATCAGATGTAGGCACCATAGTAGAGAGGACTCAAGAATAACCACAATAACAACATCAGAAGCAGCTGTAACAAAAGCCTGGCCCTGGGGGAAGAGGAAGGCATATTAACTCTCTGAGCTAACCTGCTTCTTTGTTTGAATGTGTTCCAACCTCCTCCTCAGTTATATGCTCCGAACCAGCCTGGGTTAGCTGCACGCCAGTCTCTCTGAGAATTCCTTTATGCCCAGGTGTGTATTCTGGTCTTTTTCTCTCTCTGTTGAATTTGTTGAATCACTCAGTTGGAAGGATTTTTCTAACTCAAACCTCTCTGTAGCTGGCACATTGTGACACTCTCGTTTGGTCACAGCTGCTCCTGCTGCCTCTGAAAGGAACATTTTACTCTGCTCTAAACTCCACGCACATTTACTACTGTTAGCCTCAGCAACTGCACTACAATGATTTAAGTCCTTTAGCAGCACCCTAAATGGCCCTTCATTATTTACCTTCATTTCTATTTAGTGTCATGTGCAGGCCAGAACTCTCGCGTTCCAAGCCATCAATCAGCTCATCATTATAGATTATGATAAAGTTAGTGCCTAAACGTTCACATTTCTCACTTCAGAGACAAATAGAAGGGCTACATTTCCCAATTTTTACTCCAAATTTCTAATTCCATGCTGTCAGTTCTTTAAAGGAGTATTATTTTCCCTCACTAGTGTGTGCTGAATATGCAGGTAACATCCTTTCTTCTTCAAATACCTTGCAATTTCATGCCTCTTCCAGTTTCTCCCTTATATATTTTCATGTAATTTTTCTAGTTTCATATCACAAATTATCTTCCCTGACTCAACAGTTGCAGGTAGAAAAATAAAGACCTCTGTCAGGTTGACATTTAAAGGTTTATTATTCTCTCTTTGATACATGAGCTTAATGCTCATTAACACTAAATGACTGGCTAAGGGAAAAAAAAAAAAAAAAAAAACCTGCCTTCAAAGATCCTGGGATAAATAATGTAACACAGTCTCCTCCTTTCCTCCTCACTAAATGATATTAACCAATTCAACATTCCTTCAAAGTAAGCTTTTAATGTTTAATACTGTCTGCTTTTGCTTTTCAAGGGTGTGCTAAGGCTGTCCTGGAGTCTGATTGCTTTGTTAGGAATTCTTTCCCTCAAAGTAGATTTAATATATCCCCATCCATCCCATTGTCTGTATCTGTTCTTAAGATTAAATTTAAAGCAGCCTCAAAGCACCAAATTATTTGAAATTAAGTATCAAACATGTAATCCTTTGGGAAACATGATCACTTGGTACTCTTAAGATTTGAGGAAGCTCTAATAGTTGTGATTTTTTTAAATAAAAACATTAACATAAGTATACAAATCAATATTTTTCCTTAATAAAACAATTTTTTTTTTCGGAATCCCTTTCTGCTCCCCATTTGTACCAGTTTCTTTCTGTATACATTTATATTTCTCTTCTGTCAGGACATTAAAATGGGCTATCGTCAAAATTACCTAACCTCTGCATGGAATTATGAGGGGCACAGTTTGTTTCTCTGGCCCTTTAAATCTTACTCATCTGTTCAGCATCAGCCAAGAATACATCACATCATAGGAGTCTAATGGCAACTTTATATAACTTTTCACAGGTGACCTATTATGTACAAATCCCATATTGGGAATAGTTCAGGAAAGCTGCTGTGTTCTCTCCATCATGAACTTCTAATTGCTCAAAACAGTATTAAACCCTGGGATTTCCTGAGATGAAAACACTTGGATTTCCTAGAACCAATATCAAAATTCTCCAAAGGGATAAGGAGCTGCCGATTTTGTAAGGTGGGTGCCAATTATCAGAAGACATTCCTCAGGGATCTTAACCTAAGAGGATAGCCTTCTATGGCACTATGATAGTTTGGAAAACAGATGTTGTCTAGGAATGAGAGGTACAGGCAACGTGTATGGTCCTAACTTCAATTCCTCCTTGGGGTTCCCTTTCCAGAATTTTCCATTTGCTCAAAATCTCCCTCCTCAAGTTTTCAGATAATCAGGATTATCTCAGGGTTCAGTTTTGTGTAGCAGACTGCATGCAGAGATAACAAGATAGCTCAGGTTTTCATATCTGATGGGCCCCCACTGCTCTAGCAGTCTGGATAGCAGAGCAACATTTTCCATAAGCTAGAGCCTGACACGGAGAGTCAAAGACCGAGTAGGTCCTCACCCTTCTTATGTCAGACCTAGAAACGAGAATCAGCTGACTCAGGCTTCATTCAGGGAAAACCAAAGTCAAAACGTTTTAAGTCCCAACTGTGTTTTCCTTGATTTTAACAAGACATTTACTAGCCTTTGGTGCCAAGGTTTATATTAATACTTCTCAGACATTATGGGCCTGTGACTCTGAGAATCTTCTTATGATGCAGATCCTGATCCAGTGGGTCAGGGATTTTGCCCGAGATCTCCCAGGTGACGCTCGTCTGATGCTGCTTCACAGAAGACACTTGGACAAACATGAGATTCCAAAAGCCTAGAATTTCACAGACTATGGTGTATAAAAAGCATTACCTGGAGGACTTAGTTAAAATGCAGAGTCCCAAATTCCATGCTGAGGTTTCTCAGGCACAGACCGGACATCAGTTTGGTTTTTTTTTGGTTTTTTTTTTGTTTTGGTTTTTGTTTTTGTTTTTTTAAAGTACTCCTGATGTTCAGGCTAGAGGGCATCAGTATATCATTCTTGAAGAAAGACAAACTCAGGGCGTGCTGCAATCAGCTTTAGGGAAAGCATCCGTCCAAGGTGCCAATCTTGGCTTTCCAACTTACTAAGTCTGTGATTCTGAGTTAGTAATTAAAATATCTTTGAGGCATTGCTCCTAAGACTAAAAAAAAAAAAAAAAAAAGGAAAGGAAAAGAAAAAATTGGTTCTGTATTGTCTGCCCTGTTGGCATCCTGCCATTGCTGTGAAATTCAATGGGATCGTGTATGTTCACAAGCTCTACAAAGGGTAAGCTGTCTGGGCAGCCCTCTGTAATCATTTCCAGAGCCATTTGATACAAGATGTCACCACCTTCTTCCTGATGTGTCGCCAGCCCTGCTTTTTCAGCCTTTGAAATATTCAGAGAGGATCACGTAATATGGCGCTGAGAGAGTCCTGGAACCTCACCAGGAAGGCTCAGATGCTGAGAAATGCAGCAGAGCATTTACTTAAGGGAGTCAGTCACAGAGACAGGTCTCATTCATGTCAGGAACATTACACATGAAAATTTGAATCTATAAATCCCCAGTTTCCTACGAGATCCACTCTTCTCTTCACACTTCAATAATATCTTTGATATTCTCTTGTTCTTGGAGCTTAAAGCTTTAGGAGGCCTGCAGGATACAGTGATTAAACATTTTTTCCTCTATGACTAGCAAAAAAAAAAACAAAAAAAAAAACAAAAAAAAACAGAGAGGACCAGCGATCATTGTGTTTGCATCAGACATGACTCTGAGACTAAAGTAGGGGTTTGATAAATCGAAAACAACGCATACGTCAAGTGATACTCTAGCTCTTCTATTTCTTCCATTTGATTGAACATCTATTCAATTTCGTCATTCCATCAGCCAACAGAAATTATCCTCTCATCTTTCCAAGGGTGCCCCCCTCCACCCCCAGGTTTCCTTGCATTTAACATATGTTGTTTATTCAAGATGCAGAAAATTCCCTTTGGAAGAGATAATTCAAAGATATACAAATGTACAATTCCTTGGAAGTAATTATCTGAGCCAATACAAAATCCAAAATATTGATTTTTAAAATAAAAATAAGTGCAATTGGATATGTAAAAAATGCACTGCAGTTATCTGAATCTACATTCATGTCAATAGATACATACACACATATATATATGCACAAGAATTTTTAAAAGTCCTTCATAACTCAAAAGAATTTCACATGCAAAACTTGCACTGAGCTCAACTGAGTTGGTGACCCTTGGTAAGACTTGTAGGAACCTGAGTACTATGAAGGTCTTCAGAAAATTCTTCCCTTCACCTCCACTCACCACTCATCTGCCTGCACTCAAACCCCAAATATCTTCCCCAGCAGACTGATGCCTGAAATTGTCACATAGAAAGTCTTTCTTTGGAGTTAAAAGGAAAAGACCCACATGAAACTTGGTCAACTGTCTACATCATGTGAGTAAATATACTCCTTTCAGATAGATCTGATAGATAGATATCAGATAGATATCTGTATTAGTTTCTTACTACTACTGTAACAAATTACCACAAATATAGTGGCCTATAGCAACACAAATTATTTATCTTATAGTTCTGAAAGTCAGAAATCCAAACTGGGCTCCACTAGGCCACACTCAAGGTGTCGGCAGGCTCCATTCCTATGGAAATTCTACAGGAGAATCCATTCCCTTGCCTTGTCCAGCTTGTAGAAGCCACCCACATTCCTTAGTTCATGGCTCCATCCCACATCTTCTTAGCCAATAGCATAATATCTTCAAATACCTCTTTCTCTGATCTCTGTTTTTGTCTTATATCTCCTTTTCTGACTCTTCTGCCTCCCTCTTCCTTATGATTACATTGAGCCAATCCAGATAATCCAGGCCAATCTCTTCCCAAGGTCCTTAATCACATCTCTAAAACCTATTTTGCCATTTAATGTGATATATGCATGGTTTCAAGGATTATGACAAGAAGATCTTTGGTAGTCCATTATTCTCGTGTCTAGAATTACCTTATAAAGACATTGTTTTGATAAGAGGTCACAGGGAAGTAAAGGGGTTACAAGCAAAAAAAATGGAAAAGAACAGGTGCGACACTGAAAGTTCCTGAGTACCGAACACTTGGGCAAATAGAAAGTAGGCCCAGATTTAGGGAGAAATGCCCTAACAAAGAGAGGAACAGTGATGAAGTCCAAACTTCTTTTCCTTCATAGTTTTACTTAGGACCTGCCTACAAATGAAAAAATATGTTGGCAGTGGCACAAATATGCTTAGAACTATATACATGTATGTACATACAGAATAAATATACACATATCTAATGGGAATTGTGCCAGTTGTTTTTCAGTGGTGTCCATGCGGATAATTTTTTCTTCTATTTTTCTGTCATTTCTCTTTATTCTACCTTCTAAATATCCTCCACTCCTGCTGTGAACTGCCCTAATCTAGATTACATCTCTTCTCCCTGGGATTATTATAGTAGCGTCTAAAATGTCTATTTTTATGTTTTTGTTCTTTGATTTTTTTTAAAGATTTTACTTATTTATTTGACAACAGAGATCACAAGTAGGCATAGAGACATGCGGGGGGTGGGGGGAGCAGGCTCCCCACTGAGCAGAGAGCCCAATGCGGGGCTCGATCCCAGGAGTCTGGGATCATGACCTGAGCCAAGACAGAGGCCCAACCCACTGAGCCACCCAGGTGCCCCTGCTCTTTGATTTTTATTAAAAACTTTATTTGGAGGGGCTCCTGGGTGGTTCAGTCATTAAGGCTCAGGATCCTGGGATCAAGCCCTGCATCAGGCTCCCTGCTCAGTGGGAAGCCGGCTTCTCTCTCTCCCACTCCCCCCCTGCTTGTGTTTCCTCTCTCCCTGTGTCTCTGTCAAATAAAAAAATAAAATCTTTAAAAAAAAAAAACACACCTTTTTCTTTTAATTTAGGTATAGTTGCAACCAATGTTACATTAGTTTCAGGTGTACAACACAGTGATTGACAAGTTTACGCATTATGCTATGCTCAGCACAAGTGAAACTACCCTCTGTCACCATACAACACTATTACAAGACCACTGACTATATTCTTTATGCTATGCCTTTTATCTTCGTTCCTTAATCATTCCATAACTGGAACGCTGTATCTCCCACTCTCCTTCATTTTTCCCAGATCTTGACCCCCTCCCTTCTGGCAACCATCAGCTTGTTCTCTGTATTTATAGGTCTGATTCTATTTTTTTGTTTGTTTGATTATTTATTCATTTGGTTTTTTTAGAGTCCTCATATGAGTGAAATCATGGTGGCTCTTTCAATCCCTTCTCCATGCATCATCCACAAATATCATTCTAAACTGCCTATCTGCCACCTGAGCCCCCCACTGCTTCTCCAACTTCAGCTCTCTGCTCACTTTCTCACACTCTGCTTCAGCTACACTGACTTTTGTGATGATCCCTGATGCTAGGTCACCTGCATGTTCTCCCACAGTAGCCTGAATACCTCCCTACTGTTTCACCGCTGTCTCCATTTTTGCCCCATAAGGGCAGGGATTGTTATACTTAGTATAACATGTTGCCCAGCATATAATAATTTCCAATAAATATGCTTAATAAGTAGTGTACCATTTAAAAAAATAATAATAAAGATACCTTTCCCTCTATTTTCAGATAGGAACACAGTGCTTCTGCCCTCCCCAACACCTCCTCCACGCTACTGCTTCCAGAATAAACCTTAATAGTGAGAACCCAGCGGACACTGGTCCACATCCAAAGCCTCAGTGACATGCTTCAAATAACCAATCACTGAGAAAACACAGAAATTACTAATTATGGATGAACCGTGATCATAGTAAGGTGAAACATGAAAAGTGGTACAAGCAAGCACCAGACGCATCTCTAGAAAATCCAAGATAGCTTTGTTGCTGTAGTGACATTACAGGTAAGAGCTTTCTATCTTTAAAATGCTTTTCAATTTGGTTCATACATCTCCTTTCAGGAAAGTTCATTTATCATGAACTAGTGAGACAGAGCATGATACACATGTATGAAGACACACCCGCATACTGCTGAGTTCAGTTGAGTGGTGTTTTCTTTACATGTCCCAGATAATTACCTTTTTAAATACAAATTTGACAGATTTGATAAGTGTTTGCTGGTCCACAAAAGTGTTTTTTTTTTTTTTCATTTTTTGAAGCAGGCTTGTAGCAAATATCCAATAACATTTCATGGATATGATTCCATGGGCTAGACCATCTGCCAGAAACTCAGAGCGGGAGGAAGGGTAATGCCTTGGGTTTCAGCTCAAGAGCAGAAGTCACCTTACAGTTTGGGGTTAACCTCCAAGACAGCATGGCCACAGGGATGGTGGTTTAGAAAGGCAGAGCTCAGGCCCTCACCAGGATAAAGAAAGGAAATGCTCACATATGAAATCTTTTTAAAAAAATGGTCTAATTGTTTCATGGGCCACTCTGTGACCCTAGGTTATGAGTAAAACAATGGAAAAATCACAGCCCCCAACTCCAGTGAGTTAGTGAGGAAGACAGATGATATTTTGAGCACTCTCTTCACAGTACAGATGTTGATATCTTTCTTTTTCAAACTAAGACTCAAGATGCGGCATCTTATATAAATACTGTAATAGTGAAAAAATAGCTTCATGGCTGTTTTCTGAAATGATGTAGCCACTATATCACTCTGTAATTACAACCTAACTGGTGAATCTTTTATCTTAATCTTGGTATTTCTATCAATACCGCCTGTTTAACAATCATGACTGTGACTGGTAGCCACAGCCAGATTAATGGATCCTTGAACCTCTGTCAAATAAAACCTTAAGAATAAATTCTGTTTATTTTTAAAGTTTTTTGGCTAAGACATTTAAAGAATCTCTAATAAATAGTGAAAAAGGCAAAGGAAACAGAAAAGAGTGTCTAGGTTTAGATCTTCTAATTTCATAGCTAATAATTCAGAGATGATCTTTATTTCTGTCATGTTTACATAGCTCTATAAGTAATTGCAGTATCAGGTTATATTTCAAAAATGGATAACACTAAATCAACCTTGTTCTGCATTTCTTTTACATAGAGTTGTAACACTGAAGTCTATCATCAGTTTTACTAAAGAACTATCCAGAAATTTCATGCAAGGTACACGATAAATAAGGCTTTTAAGGGATGGGGGGGTGTGAGATGTGGGAATTTTAAAATCATACCTTGGTCCTTCTCTTGATTACTCTAT
Organism: Lutra lutra; assembly: GCF_902655055.1. Taxonomy (NCBI): domain Eukaryota; kingdom Metazoa; phylum Chordata; class Mammalia; order Carnivora; family Mustelidae; genus Lutra; species Lutra lutra. The sequence continues at coordinate 52,055,835 of NC_062280.1, read as the reverse complement.
AGAGAGTACTGGACATGGAAAAATGTTCTGTCATAGAAAGTCACAGAAGTGCAAAACAAAATGAAATAAGGAGACTGGTATGGTACTTTGCGTCCTATTAACACAGTAGGTCCTATTAACAGTAGTCCTATTAACACTTTGGTGGTGATGCATCATAAAGTGAGTCTTACTCAGAGGTAGCCACTTGGACAGTGACAGCTTTTTGGTAAGCAGGGCCACCAGAAATCTGTAATAACTTCTTAGAGAATAAATCACTTTTTAAAAAAAGATTTTATTTATTATTTGACACAGAGAGAGATCACAAGTAGGCAGAGAGGCAGGCAGAGAGAGAGGGGGAAGCAGACTTCCTACTGAGCAGAGAGCCCCACACGGGGCTTAACCCCATGATCCTGAGATCATGACCTGAGCCAGGGCAGAGGCCTAACTCACTGAGCCACCCAGGCACCCAAAATCACTTTTTAAAAAATATAATACCCATGATTAAACATATAGGAAGTGGTTCTTAAGCTCTAATTTTAAATAATGCTTCTGTGTGAAGTAGCCAAGCTATAAGATGCCTTTGAAACTTCAAAACATCCCTGCTTAGTTGGGAGTTCAAGGTTAGCCTACCTGGTACTAAAATTCTTAGCTAAAACAAAAAGCAATCATAACATCAAAAATTATAGGTATCATTTTTGGGCCAAAAATCAATTAAAATGAGAAAAGACTGGGTCTCTGTTTACCTCTGATTGCATTTATTCATTTAATATTTATCCTAATTGGATTTTTAATAGATACAAGATGATTTTAAAGTCAGAAGGGAATAATAAAAATACAAAAACAGACATTCTTTCAAAATAAACAATTTCTAAAAAGGGGTCAGATGTAAAACTGAGTGTCACAGGAGTAAGCCACCTGCCTTTAATCACAGGTAGGAAATAATGCAACCAGGGTTTTCGATCCTGGTCTGACTTCATTTCTGTGCCCCTAACCATCTTGCTGTACAGCCTCCTAATATTAGAAACGTGTTTAAAATAATACTTTTCTGCATATTTCTTTCTTTTTTTTCTAAAGATTTTATTTATTATTTGACAGACAGAGAGCATAAGTAGGCAGAGAGGCAGGTAGAGGGAAAAGGAGAAGCAGGCTCCCCGCTGAGCAGGAGCCCAATGCAAGACTAGATCCCAGGACCCTGGGATCATGACCTGAGACGAAGGCAGACGCTTACTGACTGAGCCACCCAGGTGCCCCATTTTTCTGAATATTTCATTGCATTGTTTAGTGGAGAGGCCCCACCTGTCAGCGTAAGGTGCCAAGCTGGGCCCCAGATATGTTCTATTTGGCTGTTCAGGCCCCACTCATTCACCTGCCTGAGCCCAACAGTACAGGATTGAAGCCTCTGAAATAACATAGTTCATTTTTCAGATTATTTCAAAGTATCTTCTCATATTGTCTTTGCTGCTCAGAATAAACCAAAAGGTTAACCAAGAGATGCAGGGTTATTTCCCATAGGGATGAGGACTGACACTTAGAAAACAAATAACCTATCAAGGACACACTGTAAGTGGTGCAAAGAGCACAGCTCTGATGCAGATTCTCATTTGATTACATTGGGACAAGTTTCTAAAACCATCTGAATCTTAGTTTCAGCACTTATGGAATGGAGCTTGTATCACCATTTCCAATGGGTGGGGTGAGGCTTAAATTAAACCAGATAAACCCTCCAACAGAATATCTGTCCTTAACAGATTCTCAATAAAAATTAATTTTTTTCTGTCTTAATGATTGAGGACTAAGTTAACAGTGTATGAAGAAATGAGGTCAAGAAGATAGATAATAAAGATCCTGTCCGCTCTCTCTCGAGGGTATGATCCTACCCACCATGGTGAATACAGATTAGAAGCTTAATTAAAGTGGAAGAGTAAGATCAATATATTCTCAAGCTAAATGAAAAGGGAATCAATGTTTAACTAGATTTTTAATTATAAAAATGAATATATGCTTATGGTAAAAAGAAATTCAAAGAGTAATAAAACTAGAACTATGAGTTATCTGATGTGAGAGCTCCAACAATACTTTAGAAATATTACTGCTGGTTACAGTTATAATACTCCTATTACTTTTCATGTTCTAAGGAGATTTTGATAACACCACACACATTTCTTGGGACTTACATGTACCTATTTACATAAAACAGACTATAAAGTGTTACATAAATATAAATACACACCCAAAAAATGCTACACACCAATGGACATGTACATACACACAGAGACATACATATATGTTATATAGTTACATGCACATACATGCATATATTGATGCTAAATGACAGCACATTCTTTATAACATCCATGTACTACCACTGCCATAATTCAGAATTTTTCTGTCATCTTTACACTGTTTTGAGCTATTATAAAGAATACTACAATAAACATAAATTTTTGCACATTTGAAACCTCTGGCTCTAGAATATATTGCTAGAAGTAGGTCTCAAAAAATGTCATTTTTAATTGTGCTAGGTATTACCAACTATACTCTAAAAAGTGGCTCATCCTGCAATAGTGTATGAATGTTTATTCACGTCATAATCTCCTCCAATACTGCATAATGTTTGACAATGTTAGAATACAAAAAATGTAAATTCATTGCATTACCTTATTCATTTTTCAGGCTGAAAACATTTTTTTTGCCTTTGTAAATTTTTTCTGTGAACTATCATTAGCTTATTTTCATATTTTTTTAATTTGTGAGAGATGTTTGTATATAAAGGAAATTACCTTTGTAAAGAAATGCTAATAAATTAAAATTAAAATTAACCCTTTAAAGCATTGTAAATATTTTCTTACATTGTCCTTTGTTGTTTGTGCTTATAAAGGTTATTTATGTCCTTAACAATTTTAAAATATTTTAAAACCAATTTTTCCAGTCATTTTATGAATTTTGTATATTGGTTCATTTTTAGAAATATCTTTATTCCTCAAGATTATTTATAAATTCTCATAAAAATTTATTTTCATGCCTTATTTCATGTTTTCCATATACATATTCCACCTTAGGATTCTATTTTGGCTTATTAATGATATAGAAATGCATTTTAATTTTATCCCACTGTAATACAGTTATCACAACATAAATTATTGAATATTTTCGCCACTGAGTTTGAAATTGCTATATTCTAAAGTCGCATATGCACGGAGATGCATTATTTTTATTTTATATTATTTAATTCTGTGTCACTAATTAGCCTTTGTTTCTTTGGAAAGATTAAACCAAATTGACAAATCTTTAGCTCAACTCAACCAAGAGAGAACTCAAATAAAATAAAATATGAAAGAGAAGCTACTACAAATGATACCACAGAAATATAAAAAATCATGAGACTTGGGTGTTTAGGCGGAGGTTAAGCATCTGACTCTTGATTTTGGTCTCAGGTCATGATTTCAGAGTCATGAGATTGAGCCCCACTTTGGGCTCTGACCTGAGTGTGGTTTCCTGCTTAAGATTCTCTCTCCCCATCCACCCCAATCCCTGCTTATCCTTCTCTGTCTCTGTCTCTTAAACAAAAGAAAAAATCAGGAGACTACTCTGAGGAATTAAACATCACAACTTGAAAAACCTAGAAGAAAATAAAATACATATTTAGAAATACACAACCTACCAAGACAGAATCACAAGAAATAGAAAATATGAACAGATCAATTGTTAGTAAGGAGACTTGAATTTGTAATCAAAAACTTCCAACAAAGAAAAGTCCAGGACTAGAGGACCTCACTGGTGAATTCTACCAAACATTCAAAGAAAAATAATACCATTTCTTTCTAAACTCTTCCAAAAAATGGAAGAGAATGGAATTCTTCCAAACTCATTTTATGAGGCCAATATTGTCCTGATACCAAAACCACAGAAGGATGCCACAGAAAATTACAGGCCCAGGGGCACCTGGGTGGCTCAGCGGTTAAGCCTCTGCCTTCGGCTCAGGTCATGATCTCAGGGTCCTGGGATCGAGTCCCACATCGGGCTCTCTGCTCTGTGGGGAGCCTGCTTCCTCCTCTCTCTCTTTCTCTCTCTCTCTCTGCCTGCCTCTCTGCCCACTTGTGATCTCTCTCTGTCAAATAAATAAAATATAAAAAAAAAAAAAAGAAAAAAAAAGAAAATTACAGGCCCATATCCCTGAAGAGCATGGATATAAAATTCTTCAACAAAATATTATCAAACCAAATTCAACAATACATTAGAAAGCTCTTACAGCATGATCAAGTGGCATTTATTCCAGAGATACAGGTCTGGTCCAACACCCACAAATTAGTCAGTGTGATATACCAAGTTAACACAATGAAGGATAAATATATGATTCCTCAATAGATGGGGAAAAAAATCATTTGACAAAATTAAACATCCATTTATGATAAAAATGCTCAACAAAACAGGCATAGAGGGAATGTACCTTACATAATAAAGGCCATATATGACAAGCTCACAGTTAATATCATATTCAACAGTGAAAAGCTGTAAACTTCTCCTCTAAGATCAGAAACACAAGGATATCCAATCTTGCTGCTTTTATTAAACATATTATCTGAGGTCTTAGCTACAGGAATTAGGCAACAAAAAGAAATAAAAGACATCCAAATTGGAAAGAAAGGAGAAAAACTGACACTATTTGCAAATGACATAATATATATAGAAAGGCCTAGATATTCCATCAAAAAACTTTTAGGATAAATTCAGTAATGTTGTAGAATATGAAATCAATACACAAAAATCAGTTGTGTTTCTATATGTCAATAGTGAACTATTATTAGAAAGAGGAATTAAAAAAAAGAAAGAGGAATTTTTAAAAATCCATTTATAATAATTGTACCAAAAATAATAAAAAGCTTAGACTAAATATAACCAAAGAGGTGAAAGACCAGTATACTGAAAATTACAAAACATTAAGGAAAGAAATTGAAAACAACACACAAAAAAAGATATTCCGTGCTCATGGATTAGAAGAATTATTACTGTTAAAATTTCCATACTACCCAAAGCAATCTATGGATTGAATATAATCCCTATAAAAATTCCAAAGGCATTTTTCACAGAAATACAACTAACAATCCTAAACTTTGCATGGAACCATAAAAGACTCCCAATAGCTAAAGCAGTCTTGACAAATTAGATTAAAGCTAGAGGCATCATGTTCCCTAATTTCAGACACTCTTCTGAAGCTATAGTGATTAAAACAGTATAGTATTGGCATAAAAACAGATGGTGTGACAGAAAAGAGACCCCAGAAATAAACCCATGCATACACATTGAATTAATTTACGAAAAAAAGCCAAGAATAGCCAGTGGTGAAAGGATAGTCTCTTCAATAAATGGTGTTGGTAAAATTGAACAGCCACACACAAAAGAATGAAACTGGACCACTATCTTACACCATACACAAAAATTTATTCAAAATGAATTAAAGACTTGAACATAAGACCTGAAAGTATTAAACTTCTAGAAGAAAACATGGGCAATAAGCTCCTTGACATGGGTCTTGTCAATAATTTTTTGAATCTGACACCAAAAGTTAAAGTAACAAAATCAAAAAGTAAGAGTGGGACAACATCAAATTAAAATATTCTGCATAGCAAAAGAAACCATCAATAAAACAAAATGGAGCCTATTGAGTGGGAGAAAATTTTCACAAATCACTTATCTGATAAGGAGTTAATATACAAAATATATAAAGAATTTATACAACTCAATAACAAAAAAAAATCCAATTAAGACATGAGAGATGGTCTGAATAAACATTTTTCCAAAGACAACATACAAATGGCCAAAAGGTACCCATGGTGCTCAACATCACTAATCATCAGGGAAATGCCAATTAAAACCACAATGAGATATCACCTCATACCTGTCAGAATGGTTATTATTTAAAAAAAGATAAATAGTGTTGGCTAGAATGTGGAGGAAAGAGAATGCTCAGGTGCTGTTGGTGGGATTGTAAATTGGTACAGCCACTATGGAAAACATTATAGAGGATCCTCAAAAAATTATAAATGAAATACCGTATGATCCAGCAATTCTACTTCTGGGTAGTTGTGGTATACATAAATACAAGAGAATATTATTCACCCATAAAAAGAATAAAATCTTGCCATGAGCAACAACATGGATGAATCTCAAGGCCATTACACTAGGTGAAATAAGCCAGAAACAGAAAGACAAATATCATATGATTTTATACTTAGAATCTAAAAAAATAAACAAAAAACCAAGCTCATAGATATGGCAAATGATAGGTGGGTGCCAGAGGCAGGGGTAGGGGTGGGAAAAAGGGCTAAAGGAGGTCAAAGGGTAAAAAATAAAAAAAATACAAGTTAGAAAGAATAAATTCAGAAAGAAGCATTCAGTGTCAAAAAGAATCAAAGAAAGAAAGGAATTTATCCTTGGGGCGCCTGGGTGGCTCAGTGGTTAAGCCGCTGCCTTTGGCTCAGGTCATGATCTCAGGGTCCTGGGATCGAGCCCCGCATCGGGCTCTCTGCTCTGCGGGGAGCCTGCTTCCTCCCCTCTCTGCCTGCCTCTCTGCCTGCTTGTGATCTCTCTCTCTCTGTCAAATAAATAAATAAAATCTTTAAAAAAAAAAAAAAGAAAGGAATTTATCCTTAATAAGTGAGAAGCTATTGCAAGTATTTGTTTAGATAAATGGATTGACCTTTAACATGAATCAGCCATAAAAAGAATGAATTAGACAAAGATACACTAAAGATTAGTTTAGCAAGTACAATTGCTCATCCTGCAGTTTATAAATAAACAAACAAATTTATTGGTTCTGTGGTGGCAATTGTACCTCAAAGTATGACTTATGGTTTGAATGATCATCAGTTTTAATCCACATTTTATTTCGCTAAGATTGTAAAGACAGTGGCACCTGCGTGGCTCAATCAGTTGAGCAACAGATTCTCGGTTGCTCGATTATGGCTCAGATCATGATATCATGGGTCGTGGGAGAGAGTCCTGTGTTTGGCTCCCCAGCTGGCTGGGAGTCTGCCTGAGGATTCCCTCCCTCTGCTCCTTCCCCTCATGTGTACATGTGCATGCACTGTCTTTCATACACCCTCTAAGATAAATAAATCTTTTTTTAAAAAATTATGAAGACAAACGTGATTCTCCACTATTCTACTTATCATAACAGTGTTGTTTAAAGGTAATCAGATCTTTTTTAGTGATTTGCTGGCTATCTAGTAAAGAACTCGTTTATCCTTTAAAAAGTAAGTTAAATTAGAGGATTTCTTTTAAAAAAATGCATTAGGGGGGTGCCTGAGTGGCTCAGTGGGTTAAGCCGCTGCCTTCGGCTCAGGTCATGATCCCAGGATCCTGGGATCGAGCCCCGCATCGGGCTCTCTGCTCAGCAGGGAGCCTGCTTCCCTCTCACTCTCTCTCCCTGCCTCTTCGCCTACTTGTGATCTCTCTCTATCAAATAAATAAATAAAATCTTAAAAAAAATAAAAATTAAAAAAAATAAAAAAAAATTAAAAAATGCATTAGGAGCTAAGCTACAAAATGAGAGAAGATATTTCAATGCATATGGCTGAAACTGGCAAAAGACCTAAACCTGAAATATATAAACTACATCTTCAAATAAACAATAAAAAAAAACAAAGAACCAATTTTTAAAACAGCAAAAGACCCCATAAAGGGGAAATATTCCACTACCCAATAAACATAAGAAAAGGTGCTTCAACTGAAACTGTCATCAGAAACTACAAATTAAATGCACAATGTGTCTGAGAAATGGGACTATATTAACAAAGCAATAAAACAATAAAAATTTCATACATATGTAGATATTCATTTATGAAAAGGTATTAGAATTATTGGTAAAATTATTGGAAATGGAGACACTGTTCAATTTAGTGTGCAGAAAACATTGGCTATCCATATGGAAAACATATAGAAATGGAATATAGGCAGCACTGCGAGACAGTCTCCATCATGTACACCTTAAAAATCCATTGTCCTGAAGGCAACAAGAGGTAGAAGTGATAAGAAGTTGAGAATAATTGGAAGCAGAGGATATAAGGTTTTTAATAGCATTCAAACCCCTGATAGCAAATGAAAGAGCAAAGAGGTTAGAACAAAGAGAGAAGGTCTCCATACACAGAAAACCAGGAACTTCTAATAGAAGGAGGAAGGGATCCAAATGCACAGTCTGCCAACAACAGGGAGTTACATTCCACTAGACCCATTTGTATTCCCAGCCCCAGACTATAGAGAAGCCAGGAAATGGCACAGTTACAACTCATGTCAGGTACTGAAATCCCAGACTTCCTTTATCAGCAGGCCCTCTCCTGGCCTGTTCTCCACAGTTCTCTGTAGAACTTCTCCAATGCAAGTATCTCCTCCTTTGCAGTTACTCACTCTGCCCCTTTTAGCTTGTTAGAAGCAAATGAAGGCGCCTAGAGAATGTCGTGGTACAAAGCATCAAGAACAGGAGGACGGGTGGTGGCCATTTCTAAATGATCCCTGCCTCAGTCTCACAATCCCACTGTGGTGTTCCTACAGACTGACATAAAGACTCAGTGGGCCAAATCTCAAATAATGGCAAGGAAGTCATGACTAGATAAATTATCTTAACATTTATGTGAATTACCAGAGGTACCCCTGCTGAACATCTCCAAGGAGTCTTCCCAGATGCTTGCTGTGGTAAACAATCAAAACTAAAGTAAGCTCGGGGCACCTGGGTGGCTCAGTGGGTTAAAGCCTCTGCCTTCGGCTCAGGTCATGATCCCAGGGTCCTGGGATCGAGCCCCGCATCAGACTCTCTGCTCAGCGGGGAGACTTCTTCCTCCTTTCTCTCTACTTGCCTCTCTGCCTATTTGTGATTTCTGTCTGTCAAATAAATAAATAAAAAATAAAAAATAAAAAGAAGTTCCCCAGTTCCAGTCATTTGAGAAAAAAAAAAAAAAACTAAAGTAAGCTAAAAGGAAAATAGTTGGGCTCATCTTCATACTATTTCTGACACTTCAGGAACTAATTAGAAAGATAAAAAGGATGAAATTTTGCTTCAGATATTACATAAAACTAAGGATCTGAAAAAAATCTATATAATCACACATATACAATATTATTTGACCAACAGCTATGACATTTGACTGTTCTCCAGTTGAGACAATTAAAGGAAAAACTCACCCTCCTGTGACAGTCATTGAAAAGCAGCAGTAGCTTAATATAATCCTCCACGTGATGCTTTCATGAACAAGGCCATTATAATTCCCAAATTTCGTGTTAAGCAATATATAAATATTCCTGCACCACCATGACTCTTCAGACATTTTCTTTTTCTTTTTTTTTTTTAAAGATTTTATTTATTTATTTGACAGAGAGAGAGAGAGAGTGAGAGAGATCATAAGTAGGCAGAGAGGCAGGCAGAGAGAGAGGAGGAAGCAGGCTCCCTGCTGAGCAGAGAGCCCGATGCGGGACTCAATCCCAGGACCCTGAGATCATGACCTGAGCCGAAGGCAGAGGCTTAACCCACTGAGCCACCCAGGTGCCCCCAGACATTTTCTAATTATCATAATTAATCATAATAACTAGGACCACCATAGCACTGAATGAGCAGATGACAAATCCAGCCATCACAAAGGACCAGTCTTTGGACTCCAGTTAAGTTGGATGTACAGAGTAAATGGCATTATATCAGAGACAGGTTAATTAAAACCATAAATATGATTCCAGACAAAGGACAGAGAAATAGCATTTGTACCAAACAGTTTCTGTGGCACCATTCCAATTAATTATTTTTACCTTATATAATCTAATCCTTTTCCTGTGTATTTCACAGTTATTTACTTCACACTGTGTGTTTCTGCAATTAATTTTTAAAATTATTTATTTATTTATTTGACACAGAGAGAGAGAGAGAGCACAAGCAGGCAGAGTAGCAGGTAGAGGGAGAGGTAGAAGCAGGCTCTCCGCTGAGCAAGGAGTCCGATGTGGGGCTCTATCCCAGGATCCTGGGATCATGATCTGAGCCAAAGGCAGATGCTTAATGGACTGAGCCACCCAGGTGCCCCTGTTTCTGCAGTTTAAATAGCATTTGGAGCCAAAGCAAAGCAAACCAAAATGTAGACACTACATGTAGTAGGTAAGAGTTTGGGAACTGAAGTCAAATTGCCTCTTTTTTTTGTTTGTTTGTTTTTAATCTTACTCTATCAGTTGCTAGTAGAAAATCTATAGGACAAGTTACAAAAGCATCTAACTAGCATCCAGGACATGGGGTTGATACTGGAATGAAGTAAGCTAGAGGATGGAGAGAATACTACTGCCTATTAGTTCATGGGAACAGAAGTTCTGTCTTGCTCAGAATTATCTTTCCAGCACCTAATATGTCTGACACAGAGTAGGTGGTTGGAAAGTATATCATGTGTTGGAATGTTTCTTTGGAAACCCAAAGTGAGAAGTTCTGCAGATTATTACAATTCTGCAGTGGACTACAGTTACTTGCATCAAGGAGTTGAAAATCAGCTATCAAAACCAAATTCTAGATCTCAAAAGCTGGGTCTTTTGAAACTATCATGTAAATAAATAAGATTTTTCCACCCCTGGAGACCCACACTCCCAATTTCACTATTTTAAGCCTCCTTCTACAGAACCCCCTCTTTCAGCTCAAAATTTTGTCTTGGCACTCGTAGGACTGAGTAAGGGGAAGAAAATTGTTAGCTGGCATAGAGCAGGTACCTTTCCTAATGGGTCCAAATTCTCAAATCAACATTTCAGTTGAGAATTTCACATACATTTCATTAAAGCACCTATTGTCTTTTGTTCTCAAATAGATATCAGGCCATAATATCCAAGTCATGCTCTCAGTATTTCCTATAGCTGAAATTTAGCTTTACATGCTTGACTTAGGCAATTAGGAGATAAGATTAACCTGTGCCTCAATGACCTATTCAAAATTAAATGTAAATGCCCCACCTATGGACAGCATCCTGTGCTCTTTTCTAAAAACCCAGGAAGGATCTCCCTGGAAAGCACATGCAGGAGAGGAGGCTAATAGATCTGTGTTCGCATGAAGGCATGAAAAATCCCTTGTGTAGATGACACTATGGTGTTACAACTGAGGTGCTTACTAATGCAATTTGGTGGAGACCTCCATTAGTCCCTTTGAAGGATTATTCCTGATGCACCCTGTTAGATTATTGCTGCTGTTTAGCCATCCCGGGTTCTTTTTTAGCCGACTGTTCCTGCCATGTAGCTCTCATCTTATGAGTCATAAAGGTAGAACCTCAAATACCAGCTAGTGTTCAGAACAGTTACCCAGAAGTCTGTGGTCCCACCTTCACTGATGTCTTTCCCATGACTTAGATCCTGAACTCAACTGTGGCTCCGACTTTGAGCATCACTCCCATCCCTCCCACCTTAGTCTGGCTTTCATTCATACTCTTCTTATGTCCTTCTTTATTAACTCAGGTGTATTCTGAAGCTGGCCTCCCTCTTTCTCCCAGACTGTGCTCTAGGTGGAGACCCAAACCCATGTCAGGAAACCTTTTTCATGTCAAGCAAACTAAATCCTGATCCTGTATGTTGGCCAATAGCATCAAAGCAGAATTTTTCAAATTTGAGTATTAAGTGAACACTTTTAAAGGGGAAAGTTTATTTTCCTGAACTGTGACAAATTATTTTTTTTAAGATTTTTATGTATTTATTTGACAGAGATGAGGAGAGAGGAGAACAAGCAAGGGGAGTGGCAGAGGGCAGAAGGCAAAACAGGGGTTCCATCCCAGGACGGATGCGGTGGCTCCATCCCTGACCCTGTGATCATGACCAGAGCCAAAGGCATTTACTTACCAACTGAGCCCCCAGGTGCCTCATGACAATAATTTTTAACATAGAAAGTGACTTAAAAGTGCAGACATCAAAATATAGAATAAAAAGTACAGAAATGAAAATTAGGTGTTTGCTTTTTTTTAATACATATCTTATACTATTCTTAAACATCTATAAAGCCAAATTTATTTACTTATTTATTTATTTATTTTTTAAGATTTTATTTATCTATTTGACAGACAGAAATCACAAGTAGGCAGAGAGGCAGGCAGAGAGAGAGGGGTAGAAGCAGGATTCCGACTGAGCAGAGAGCCCGATGCGGGGCTCGATCCCAGGACACTGGGATCATGACCTGAGCCGAAGGCAGAGGCTTTAACCCACTGAGCCACCCAGGCGCCCCTATAAAGCCAAATTTAAATTACTGTTTTACCAAATTGCTCTCGTTGGCATTTCTTTGTTTGCTAGTGGAAAATAGTGAAGTTTTCTGAAATAAAAATTACTCCATAGCAAAACTTTTCTCTTCATCACTATTGCTTTCATAATTATAAATGTGAACAAATTTATAATGCCCTTAACTGGGGTCCACTGAAAGATCATTGTTTATCCCCTACAAATAAAATTTCTGATATAAAAATAAAAACATAGGGGTGCCTGGGTGGCTCAGTGGGTTTAAAGGCCTCTGCCTTCGGCTCAAGTCATGATCCCAGAGTCCTGGGATCGAGCCCCGCATCGGGCTCTCTGCTCAGCAGGGAGCCTGCTTCCTCCCCTCTCTCTCTGCCTGCCTCTCTGCCTACTTGTGATCTCTGTCTGTCAAATAAATTAAAAAAAATTTTTTTAATTAAAAAATAAATAAATAAATAATAAAACATAAAGCCAAATTAAATATAACTAGAAAATAAATACAACTTAGATTAACAAACAATATAAAGTGACAGTTACTGTTGTTTCACTGAATAAATAAAAAAACTTAATATAAACTTAATATAAAGTGACAGTTACTGTCGTTTCACTGAATAAATAAAAAAAATAAATTTTTGCTTTCAATATGACTCTAATAATGACTGTTGAGGCAGGATATCCTGTGACCTTCCACAATTCTAATGTTATCTGATGATTCAGTTCTGCCAACCCTTCTTTCAGATTAAGTTATTATGAAGCCTTGTGTATATAACATCATATGACATTTGGCATTCATTTCATATGAATATATTGTTTATCTATAAATCTGCCTATGTTTTTTTTTTTTTTAGATTTTATTTATTTATTTGACAGACAGAGATCACAAGTAGGCAGAGAGGCAGGCAGAGAGAGAGAGGAAGGGAAGCAGGCTCCCTGCCGAACAGAGAGCCCGATGCGGGGCTCGATCCCAGGACCCTGGGATCATGACCTGAGCCGAAGGCAGCGGCTTTAACCCACTGAGCCACCCAGGCGCCCCTGCCTATGTTCTTTTTATACTGACTCATAGCAATTATTAAAGTAGTTTTGGAATAGTACATTAGTATTAAAGGCATCACCTAGATAATTTCATAGACAGACAAATGATAGATGAATGATAGATAATCACTGAACTAAAAGAAAAAAAATAAAAATTTTAAACTCCTCCTACAGGTTGAATGTTTGTATCCCCCACCAAATGTATACTTTGAAACCTAAGCTCTAATGTGATGGTACTAGGATGTAGGGCCTTTGGGAGGTGATTGGGCTCTGCCCTCATAAATGGAATTAGTGTTCTTTCAAAAGCTCTCATATAAGCTTCCTTGCTCCTTGTGAGGATACAGTGAAAAGGTCTGTCAGTGAGGAACCAGACCCTTATCAGACACTGAATTTTCTGGTGCCTTGATCTTGGACTTCCCAGCCTCTAAAACGGTGAGAAATAAAATTCTGTTGTGTCTCAGCCATCCAGTCTATGGTATGCTGCTACAGAAGCCCAAACAGATTAAGAGATTTAGGCAGCTCCTGTTTTCAATTCATAGGCCACTGAGAATAAGTCCAAGGACTTGAATGGGTACACAGATTTGAGGTCCTGTGAACTGCCCTCTATAGACAGAGATTTAGATACAAGTCATACAGAGATTTGAATAGTTACAGGAATTAATAATATTAACACAAGCAGAAATAGTTAAGAAGTAATCATAAGGGGTACGTGATCTATGGCAAACTGGAGCAACTATGACCTGCCTAAAGGAAGCAATTGCCACTCACTACCAGAATATGGTGGCCATCTTCTGATTTTACAAGAATTTTAAATTCTTCAAGAAGGATGGAAATCATGGAAGTCAGGATTTTTTTTTCTCTTTCTTAAAGATTTTATTTGTTTGAGAGATGAGAGAGAGAGAGAGAGAGAGTGAGCATGATCAGGGGGAGGGGTAGAGGGAGAGGGACAAGGAGACTCCCTGCTTAGTCCCTGACTCAGGGCCCAAACCTAGGACCCTGAGATCATGACCTGAGCTGAAGGCAGAGGCTCAATGGACTAAGCCACCCAGGTGCCTCCATCTTTTTTTTTTAATTTTTAATTTTTTATAAACATATATTTTTATCCCCAGGGGTACAGGTCTGTGAATTGCCAGGTTTACACACTTCACAGCACTCACCATAGCACATACCCTCCCCAATGTCCATAACCCCAACCCCTCTCCCAACCCCCCTCCCCACAGCAGCACTCAGTTTGTTTTGTGAGATTAAGAGTCTCTTATGGTTTGTCCCCCACCCAATCCCATCTTGTTTCATTTATTCTTCTCCTACCCCCTTAACCCCCCATGTTGCATCTCCACTTCCTCATATCAGGGAGATCACATGATAGTTGTCTTTCTCTGATTGACTTATTTCGCTAAGCATGATACCCTCTACTTCCATCCATGTCATCACAAATGGCAAGATTTCATTTCTTTTGATGGCTGCATAGTATTCCATTGTGTATATATACCACTTCGTCTTTATCCATTCATCTGTGGATGGACATCTAGGTTCTTTCCATTGTTTGGCTATTGTAGACATTGCTGCTATAAACATTCGGGTGCACGTGCCCCTTCGGATCACTACCTTTGTATCTTTACGGTAAATACCCAGCAGTGCAATTGCTGGGTCATAGGGTAGTTCTATTTTCAACTTTTTGAGGAACCTCCATGCTGTTTTCCAGAGTGGTTGCACCAGCTTGCATTCCCACCAACAGTGTAGGAGGGTTCCCCTTTCTCCGCATCCTCGCCAGCATCTGTCATTTCCTGACTTGTTAATTTTAGCCATTCTGACTGGTGTGAGGTGGTATCTCATTGTGGTTTTGATTTGTATTTCCCTGATGCCGAGTGATGTGGAGCACTTTTTCATGTGTCTGTTAGCCATCTGTATGTCTTCTTTGCAGAAATGTCTGTTCATCTCTTCTGCCCATTTCTTGATTGGATTGTTTGTTCTTTGGGTGTTGAGTTTGCTAAGTTCTTTATAGATTTTGGACACTAGCCCTTTATCTGATATGTCATTTGAAAGTATCTTCTCCCATTCTGTCAGTTGTCTTTTGGTTTTGTTCACTGTTTCCTTTGCTGTGCAAAAGCTTTTGATCTTGATGAAATCCCAATAGTTCATTTTTGACCTTGCTTCCCTTGCCTTTGGCAATGTTCCTAGGAAGACGTTGCTGCGGCTGAGGTCGAAGAGGTTGCTGCCTGTGTTCTCCTCAAGGATTTTGATGGATTCCTTTCTCACATTGAGGTCCTTCATCCATTTTGAGTCTATTTTCATGTGTGGTGTAAGGAAATGGTCCAAATTCATTTTTCTTCATGTGGCTGTCCAATTTTCCCAACACCATTTATTGAAGAGGCTGTCTTTTTTCCATTGGATATTCTTTCCTGCTTTGTCGAATATTAGTTGACCATAGAGTTGAGGGTCTATTTCTGGGCTCTCTATTCTGTTCCATTGATCTATGTGTCTGTTTTTGTGCCAGTACCAGACTGTCTTGATGATGACATCTTTGTAATAGAGCTTGAAGTCCAGAATTGTGATGCCACCAACTTTGGCTTTCTTTTTCAATATTCCTTTGGCTATTTGAGGTCTTTTCTGGTTCCATATAAATTTTAGGATTATTTGTTCCATTTCTTTGAAAAAAATGGGTGGGATTTTGATGGGGATTGCATTAAATGTGTAGATTGCTTTAGGTAGCATAGACATTTTCACAATATTTGTTCTTCCAATCCAGGAGCATGGATCATTTTTCCATTTCTTTGTGTCTTCCTCAATTTCTTTCATGAGTACTTTATAGTTTTCTGAGTATAGATTCTTTGCCTCTTTGGTTAGGTTTATTTCTAGGTATCTTATAGTTTTGGGTGCAATTGTAAATGGGATGGACTCCTTCATTTCTCTTTCTTCTGTCTTGTTGTTGGTGTAGAGAAATGCAACTGATTTCTGTGCACTGATTTTATATCCTGACACTTTACTGAATTCCTGTACAAGTTCTCGCAGTTTTGGAGTGGAGCCTTTTGGGTTTTCCACATATAGAATCATATCATCTGCAGAGAGTGATAGTTTGACTTCTTTGCCGATTTGGATGCCTTTAATTTCCTTTTGTTGTCTGATTGCTGAGGCTAGGACTTCTAGTACTATGTTGAATAGCAGTGGTGATAATGGACATCCCCGCCATGTTCCTGACCTTAGTGGAAAAGCTTTCAGTTTTTCTCCATTGAGAATGACATTTGCAGTGGGTTTTTCATCAATGGCCTTGATACTATTGAGGTATGTGCCCTCTATCCCTACACTTTGAAGAGTTTTGATCAGGAAGGGATGCTGTACTTTGTCAAATGCTTTTTCAGCATCTATTGAGAGTATCATATGGTTCTTGTTCTTTCTTTTATTAATGTGTTGTATCACATTGATTGATTTGCGAATGTTGAACCAACCTTACAGCCCTGGAATAAATCCCACTTGGTCATGGTGAATAATCCTTTTATTGTACTGTTGAATCCTATTGGCTAGTAATTTGGTGAGAATTTTCACATCTGTGTTCATCAAGGATATTGGTCTGTACTTCTCTTTTTTGATGGGATCCTTGTCTGGTTTTGGGATCAAGATGATGCTGGCATCATAAAATGAGTTTGGAAGTTTTCCTTCCATTTCTATTTTTTGGAACAGTTTCAGGAGAATAGGAATTAATTCTTCTTTAAATGTTAGGTAGAATTCCCTTGGGTAGCCGTCTGGCCCTGGGCTTTTGTTTGTTTGGAGATTTTTGATGACTGTTTCAATCTCCTTACTGGTTATGGGTCTGTTCAGATTTTCTATTTCTTCCTGGTTCAGTTGTGGTAGTTTATATGTCTCTGGGAATGCATACATTTCTTCCAGATTGTCAAATTTGTTTGTGTAGAGTTGCTCATAGTATGTTCTTATAATTGTCTGTATTTCTTTGGTGTTAGTTGTGATCTCCCCTCTTTCATTCATGATTTTATTTATTTGGGTCCTTTCTCTTTTCTTTTTGATAAGTCTGGCCAGTTTTATCAATCTTATTCTTTCAAAGAACCAGCTCCTAGTTTTGTTGATTTGCTCTATTATTTTTTTGGTTTCTATTTCATTGATTTCTGCTCTAATCTTTATGATTTCTCTTCTCCTGCTGGGTTTAGGGTTTCTTTCTTGTTCTTTCTCCAGCTCCTTTAGGTGTACGGTTAGGTTGTGTACCTGAGACCTTTCTTGTTTCTTGAGAAAGGCTTGTACTGCTATATATTTTCCTCTCAGAACTCCCTTTGCTGTGTCCAACAGATTTTGAACTGTTGTGTTTTTATTATCATTTGTTTCCATGAAATTTTTTCAATTCTTCTTTAATTTCCTCATTGACCCATTCATTCTTTAAAAGGATGCTGTTTAGTCTCCATGCATTTGGGTTCTTTCCAAATTTCCTCTTGTTATTGAGTTCTAGCTTCAGAGCATTATGGTCTGAAAATATGCAGGGAATGATTCCAATCTTTTGATACCGGTTGAGACCTGATTTAGGGCCCACGATGTGATCTATTCTGGAGAATGTTCCATGTGCACTAGAGAAGAATGTGTATTCTGTTGCTTTGGGATGAAATGTTCTGAATATATCTGTGATGTCCATCTGGCCCAGTGTGTCATTCAAAGCCTTTATTTCCTTGTAGATCTTTTGCTTGGATGATCTGTCCATTTCAGTGAGGAGAGTGTTAAAGTCCCCTACTATTATTGTATTATTGTTGATGTGTTTCTTTGATTTTGTTATTAATTGGTTTATATAGTTGGCTGCTCCCACGTTAGGGGCACAGATATTTAAAATTGTTAGATCTTCTTGTTGGACAGACCCTTTGAGTATGATATAGTGTCCTTCCTCATCTCTAATTATAGTCTTTGGCTTAAAATCTAATTGATCTAAGGATTGCCACTCCTGCTTTCTTCTGATGTCCATTAGCATGGTAAATTGTTTTCCATCCCCTCATTTAAATCTGGAGGTGTCTTCAGGTCTAAAATGCGTTTCTTGTAGGCAACATATAGATGGGTTTTGTTTTTTAATCCATTCTAATACCCTGTGTCTTTTGATTGGGGCATTTAGCCCATTAACATTAACAAAATATGAATTTAGTGCCATTGTATTGCCTGTAAGGTGACTGTTACTGTATATTGTCTCTGTTCCATTCTGATCTACTACTTTTAGGCTCTCTCTTTGCTTAGAGGACCCCTTTCAATATTTCATGCAGAGCTGGTTTGGTGTTCACAAATTCTTTCAGTTTTTGTTTGTCCTGGAAGCTTTTTATCTCTCCTTCTATTTTCAATGATAGCCTAGCTGGATATAGTATTCTTGGCTGCATGTTTTTCTCATTTAGTGCTCTGAATATATCATGCCAGCTCTTTCTGGCCTGCCAGGTATCTGTAGATAAGTCCGCTGCCAATCTAATATTTTTACCATTGTATGTTACAGACTTCTTTTCCCGGGCTGCTTTCAGGATTTTCTCTTCGTCACTAAGACTTGTAAATTTTACTATTAGGTGAGGGGGTGTGGACCTATTCTTATTGATTTTGAAGGGGGTTCTCTGTACCTTCTGGATTTTGATGCTTGTTCCCTTTGCCATATTGGGAAATTCTCTCCAATAATTCTCTCCAATATACATTCTGCTCCCCTCTCTCTTCTTCTTCTGTAATCCCAATTATTCTAATGTTGTTTCGTCTTATGGTGTCACTTATCTCTCAAATTCTCCCCTTGTGGTCCAGTAGCTGTTTTTCCCTCTTTTGCTCAGCTTCTTTATTCTCTGTCATTTGGTCTTCTATATCACTAATTCTTTCTTCTGCCTCATTTATCCTAGCAGTGAGAGGCTCCATTTTTTATTGCACCTCATTAATAGCTTTTTTGATTTCAACTTGGTTAGATTTTAGTTCTTTTATTTCCCCAGAAAGGGCTTTTATATCTCCCGAGAGGGTTTCTCTAATGTCTTCCATGCCTTTTTCAAGCCCGGGCTTGAAAAACCTTGAGAATCGTCATTCTGAACTCTAGATCTGACATATTACCAATGTCTGTATTGATTAGGTCCCTAGCCTTCGGTACTGCCTTTTGTTCTTTTTTTTTGTGGTGAATTTTTCCGCCTTGTCATTCTTCCAGATAAGAGTATATGAAGGAGCAAGTAAAATACTAAAAGGGTGGCAAAGACCCCAGGAAAATATGCTTTAACCAAATCAGAAGAGATCCCAAATCGTTGGGGTGGGGGAGGAGAAAGGGGATAAAAAAAGGTTCAGAAAAATAAAGATACAATTAAGAAAAGAAAACAAATAAAGAATATAAACTACTTAAGAAACGTTAAAAAAGAAAAGTGTAAAAGTTAAAAAAAATTTAGCAGAAGAAGAAAAAAAATAGAAAAAAAAATTAAGTTAACTGCAAGACTAAAGAATCATGGGGAGAAAGCCATGAGTGCTGTGCTTTGCTTTCTCCTCCTCTGGAATTTCGCTGCTCTCCTTGGTATTGAACCTGCACTCCTTGGTAGGTGAACTTGGTCCTGGCTGGATTTTTTTGTTGATCTTCTCGGGGAGGGGCCTGTTGTAGTGATTCTCAAGTGTCTTTGCCCCAGGCAGAATTGCACCATCCTTACCAGGGGCCGTGCTGAGTAATCTGCTTGGCTTTGCTTTCAGGAGCTTTTGTTCCCTGAATGCTTTCTGTAGAGTTCCGGAGGACAGGAATGAAAATGGCGGCCTCCCAGTCTCTGGTCTGGAGGAGCCGAGAGCTCGAGGCCCCACTCCTACATGCGCCCTCAGAGAATAGAGCCCATTTACCTCCCATCTTCCTGGCCTCTGGCCGCGCTCCAAGCTCACTGAGCCTGCAAACCGGTTCAAGGTAACCCCGAGCTGAGAGCTCACTCCTCGGCTCTGGCTCTGTAGCCGGCTTCCCCGTTCTAATACCTGTAAGCTCTGTGACACTCAGACACCCCTGATCCTTCTGTGACCCAGCAGGACCTGGGGCCACGCTAACCCTGCGTGACCTTCACCCCGGGTTAGCCTCTGGAGTGATGTCCCTCAGCAGAACAGACTTTTAAAAGTCCTGATTTAGTGCTCCGTTGCTCCGCTGTTTGCCGGGAGCCAGCCCTCCCCCCTGCGGTCTATCTTCCTGTCGCTTTGGATTCACTTCTCCGCCAGTCCTACCTTTCAGAAAGTGGTTGATTTTCTGTTTCTAGAATTGCTGTTCTCTTCTCTTCGATCTCCCATTGGATTTGTAGGTATTTGCAATCTTTAGATAAGCTATCTAGCTGATCTCCTGCTACCTGATGTAGTCTCAGCCTGCTACTTCTCCACCATCTTGACTCGGAAGTCAGGATTTTTGTGTGAAACTTTCTAATTTTAAATCTTTTAAAATAATTTAAAAATTTAAAGCATTCTATAGGCCAAACAAAATTTGGTCAGATGTGCCCCAAGAGCGACAGCTTCTAATTTCTGATTAGTTCTGACTGGGCACTATCTGAAACTACTCTGCAGTTCAGGGGATAATGGTGACCCCACAGGAGGCATAATGGAAAGACTTTTAGAAGTAGCTACTTGAAGAGACATAAATGAAATTGGCCAGTAGGAGAGATCACCATGACCTAGGGCAATGACCTGGTGAGCTCTTGGGTTGAGAAGAGTCTCCAGAGGCCACTGGTTCAGAGTGAGCCTCCTAGACAGAGGATAGCTGGACAGGGCGACCAAGAAAAATACCCTGCAGTTGGGGCATAGTAGATAAGAGGGTTAGGTGAGGGAACTTCATTCCCAATATTGAGAATCTGCCAACCAGCCCTCTCATATGTTATTCCCTGACTTCTCTCCAGCATCTCAGAATGAGTCATCACTGAAAGCTGAAGGCTGTGAGGCTTACCATTTTCCAATATACAATTTACTATAGAGGTGAATGAATTTCCTTGTAAGAAAGCAGGTAGAATAAGATTATCTGCGATTACTGAGAAGACTTAATTATATAGATTTTCATTATGGTAGGTGTGGCCCAAAAGAAGAAGGCTATATATATAAAATGAGCAATTCACTTTATTAGAATTTCTACCTAGGTAATGATGGAAATGAAACAGTCTCACCTAGGAGGTACAACGTGACTAACAATAAAACTGTCCAAAAAGCCTCTAAGGGTCTTTAATCAACAAAGGAATTGTGTTTTTTAAACCATGAATTCAACTATGAATTTAAGGTTTAGGTTTTATAATCTTGCAAAACTTGTTGCTATGAATGAATTACCACTTTCTATGCCATCACCACAGATTATTTTATTAAAATCTATTAATTTCTGAACACATCGAATCATGTTTGTGTTGCACTGAAATTGATTTGGGGAAAAAAACAGGTGCTAAAGTTGGAATGAAAGTTTAATGTTATTCTGACATCCTTCCTGAGCACTGACAAGAATCAGTGCATTTTTTGGCATTTTTTTTCCAGCAGTTGAAAAGCACCACTCAACACCATGGAAAATAACAGGGTGTACACCACTAGGGAAAGAGATCTTCTCCAAGAGTCAGGACCTCAAGGATTACAAGTACAATTGCTGAAACCAAGCTAATTTAACCCTAAAATAAACATTTTCTTGCTAGTGGGACCTCTGCATAAGGAACATGTAAATTTTCCCTTCCTCCCCATCTAGGAAAAAATATGCCTTGTTTTGAAGTCTAAGACAATAATAGCCAGAAATAAAATTTGTTATATCTATATTTCTAAATGATTTTAATTATGAACTACTTCTTTGTGATTCCTTCAATAAGAGAAAAATTCAGATAAAGAATACTAGAGTTATGGCTCACAATTTATAATTTTATGCTATTTATTTCACAAGATAACTTAAAGGAACCCTATTCGGGTAACTGGAGGATACTTAATCAATTGTTAGTGTATACAGTTATCTAGAAGCCTAACAGTCTAAATTTCCTATAAATTCTATTATTAAACTGTTTTTGTTTTCTTTTTAAGCATTAGACACAAATGTAGTGTAGAATCTTAAAAGAACATGACTGTGATCATGTACAAATGAGAACTCTGTTCCATACCAACAGCATCATCAAATCACTTTGCCATTGGCAAACTCTTCCCTGAAAAAGACAGATGTGAAAACCCAAGGAAGATGTGAACTCTCTATATACTAGAGCTAATTTGCCTCTATTTTCCAAGCTGAATTCAAATTTCAAAATTCTCACTTAAAAACTTCAGACAATTGGTTTGGGTTAGGAGAAGAAACCTAATGCGTCTGCTGGCATGCTTCCAGCCTCTATATCATCAGTCTACATTCCTGGGAGTATCTCCATTAGCTGGAGGTGAAAAAGCTAAAAAATAGTTTAAACCAAGAAAGAAGACTGGAGAAGAAGGAAAAGGACCAACATGCAAAATAGTAGAGGAACATTAATCATTATCTCCCATCAGCCACTGGTTAGGACAATTGAGAAAAGCATGGTAAGTTTCCATGTCCAGATCTAAAGGAAATTTGGATGAACAAAAGGAAATCAGGCAAGATTTTTTAAAGTCAGGGTTTTCCTCCGATAATTTCATAAGCTTTGTAGCTTATCTTATGGATTTCATGGTTGTACATATGTGGGATGGGAAAACCCCCCAAGTTCAATTAATGAAGATGGAATACCTATGATCTTCCTTTCTTAGTATCAGAAGGAGAAATCAAAGGGGGAAATAAAAAGTATATGGGAGTGGCCAGTAAGCTTGCTAGGAGGAAGAAGGATATAGATTTTTAATTTTCAAAATTATTTCTAGGTATATACAAATATATCTAAATCATTCTAGGGGCAAATGATTGCTTTACCTCAGTCTTGAGTATCTGGCCACCTTCTATTCAGCCATTGTGAGCAACATAAAAGAAACTAGTCATAACATCATGATGAATTATTTGGGCCTCCTGCATATCAGAGCTAATACAATTGTGGCTTTGTGCCATTATTATTTCAGCATCAGGCAGAGGCTCATTTAAGCCAGCAAGATATATCTTTGTCACAAGAAGAGCTGCTTAAAAATAGAGGATACAATAGAATAGAATACAAGACAGTATTCACCACTGTTGGCTCTGAAGGGTAAAAATGCTCTGTATCATAATACTTGTATTTATCAGCATGTCAGATTGAACTAATCCAAAAACAAAAACAAACAACAACAACAACAACAAAACCAGTCATATACAAAGTTCTTTATTTATTTAGAAGGAATTTTTTTTAAAAAAAGAACTCTTCCCCCAGTTCCACTAAAGTCCTTGATTCTCCCATCCTATCCCCCAATCTTCAGCATATGGAAGTAAATTAGCAGGCCTGACAATTTATTGCTTAAGCCAATATCTCCCCATCCCCACATAGCCACCCAGCATGTACTCAGAGGCTTCTGGAGAGGAACCACATAGGAATTCATTTGCTCAAATATTTAATGCCTCTATCAAATTTCTTAGACAGTCCAAAGCCTTCTAATATCATCAGAGAACTGCAGCACAGTGATTTTACTAAGCATCTCAGTACTCAAGGTGCTGAATGAATAAATGGTAATGAGACTCCATTAAAGGAACAGTTTGACCAGTGTTTGCTGCTCTCTTACCTTATAAGACTGGTATCTTCCTCTGCCATGCTATAAATCTGCTATAGTGTGTATTCCTCTGTCAAACGGCATGGCAGCTTGGGAAATAGAGGAGTTTAATAGTCAAGTACGTTCTGGGAAGACAGAAATTAGGAGGTACTATTTCCTGACTACTCCTCACTGAATACATGCTTTTCAGACTACTGTGAAGGCATCAGCAGAAAGAAAAGTAATGTATACCAGTCTAGAAATACCATTCATACTTGTAATAAAGG
The DNA here is from genome assembly GCF_902655055.1 of Lutra lutra. Classification (NCBI taxonomy): domain Eukaryota; kingdom Metazoa; phylum Chordata; class Mammalia; order Carnivora; family Mustelidae; genus Lutra; species Lutra lutra. Next base: position 52,031,779 of record NC_062280.1, on the reverse strand, counting down.
AAGGACTAAAAATGAGTGATAAAATTAAGTGTATCCTGTATGGGCCCATTCAACCCATGATTATTTTCAGGAAATATAATTGGTTTCACCTGAAAAATGGCAGATGATTGCCCCAGATAAGTGGTCTGTAATTTACTTGCACTTTACAAAAGGCTGCTGATTAAATACTATATAAAGTTTACCCAGAAGGTTAATAAATATGGACTCAAGATCCTTTGACATGATAGGAAACAGCCTGGCTAAGGTACAGAAGGTAAGAAAGCAGTTTCATCCAGAGATGAGTGACCAGCCAAATGTCATAAGCTTCTATATTAGAACCAGTTTGCTTATTTACTTGAGGAGAAAGGTGAGAGACTGATGACATTTCTGATATAAAGCTGGAGAACTCTTAAATTCAAGCTCCCATTCTTGGAAAGTGAGATGAAGAAGGATGAAAACCGTGTGTTATGGTGCTTGCAACCACCCATAAAGAAAACTGGTTCTGGTGCAAGAACAGGAGCAGAACCATAGCCTGGTAGAATGGACTCACCCAGAGAGGCACTGGGTAAAATGAGAAAAAAAGCAAAAAACCAAAACAACCAAAATGTCAGTTCACACTTCTTAACTATCCTAGAGAGCCTTCAGTCCCTGTTCCTGTTGTTTAGTGAAACAAAGTTGGTCAAAGTAGTTTTCTGCCTCAAACATCTGGATTTAGATACAAGGTAATCGATTACAAGTCATTTCTATATCATTAACCACCTCTGACTCAGAAAGTCCTAGCATTGTTCCAAGAATTTAAGTTTTCTACCTAAAAACTTAAAGATGGAATAAAATATGTCCAAGTTTGGATTGGAATTGAAAGTTAATGAAGATTAGTGAAATTGTAATGCTGGTTTCTGCATATCGTGGTATAGCTGCCAGTCAGGGAGGTACCCAAAAGAAGTAAATGCAAGCATTTTCAGGATTTAAAAAAAAAAAAGTCAAATTTCTTTGACATAGAAGCGTAATAGAATTTCAAAGTTAGGAAAGATCTAATATATCTTTGTTTGAGCCCCCCACTTTATAAACCACAGAACTATACCACTACTGTGTTATTTACTCTGGATCGGGCAGGATTTTAATAACTAGAGCACAAAATTTGTATTTTATGGAACTTCCAGGGCTTTTTCCCCCTACTTCCATTTGCATGGTGAACCTTTTTCCATCCCTTTACTTTCAATTTGTATGCATCTTTAGGTCTGAGATGACTCTATTGTATGCAGCATATAGATGGGTCTTGTTTTTTATACATTCTGCCAATCTATGTCTTTTGATTGGAACACTTAGGCCATTTACATTTAAGGTAATTAGGTATGTATGTACTGCCATTTTTAAAATTCCTTTTCTAGTTGTTTTATAAATGATATATCTGATAAGGGATAATATCCAAGATATATAAAGAACTTATACAACTCAACACCAAAAAACCAAACCAATTAAAAAATGGGCAGAGGACCCAAATAGACATTTTTCCAAAGATATACAGATAGTCAACAGACACATTAAAAGAAGCTCAACATCATTAATCATCAGAGAAATGCAATTCAAAATCACAATGAGATATACCTCACACCTGCTAGAACAGCTAAAACCAAGAAGATAGGAAACAACAAGTGTAGGCAAGGAGGTAGAAAAAAAGGAACCCTTAAGTGTCATTGGTAGGATTGTAAATTGGTATAGTCACTATGGAAAACAGTATAGAGGTTCCTCAAAAAATTAAAAATAATAATTTCACTATTGGATAATTACCCAGAGGAAAATGAAAACACTAACTCAAGAAGATATATGACCCCTCTATCTACTAGAGCATTATCCACAATATCCAAGACATGGAAGCAACCTAAGTGCCCATCAATAGACAGATGGATAAGGAAAATGTAGTACATATATATACACAATGGGATATTACACCGCCATTAAAAAGGAAAAGATCATGCCATTTGAGACAACATAGAGGGACCTAGAGGGTATTATGCTGTGAAATAAGTCAGACTGTGAAAGGCAAATATCATATGACCCCACTCATAAATGGAATGTGAAACAAAATGAATAAGCAAACAAAAAGCAGAATCAAAACTATAAATACAGAGAACAAACTGATGGTTGACAGAGGGGAAGGGAGGTGGGTGGTTATGGAATGAGCAAGTCACAGGAATAAAAAGCAGAGAATAAGGAGTACAACCAATGATAATGTAACAGTGATGTAACGAAGCACGTGATAGCTTTACTCCTGGTGAACAGAAAGTATAAACTTGTCAAATCACTACATTGTATACCTGAAACTCATGTAACATTGTGTGTCAGCTATATTCAAATAAAAAATGAAAAAAAATCATATTTTATGACTCTTATCCTAGACATCCATCTACCACACACAAGCTTGTGTTTTCGTTTTGCCTTACATACTTCAACAACTCTAGGTACCGTATCTCAAAGCTCAGTATTCTAGATTACACTATTATTTGTGAGCACCATTAAACAATATACCATTCCGGGGCACCTGGGTGGCTCAGCAGGTTAAGGCCTCTGCCTTCGGCTCGGGTCATGATCCCTGGGCCCTGGGATCGAACCCCGCATCGGGCTCTCTGCTCGGCGGGGAACCTGCTTCCTCCTCTCTCTCTGCCTGCTTCTCTGCCTACTTGTGATCTCTCTCTGTCAAATAAATAAATAAAATCTTAAATATATATATATATATATATATATATATATATATATATATATATATATATACCATTCCACATCCAGGTCTAATTTGTAAGGAATAGAATTCAAATCTCTATTGAAAATGGTGTCAGTCCTATAACTGGCCTTAAGTTATGTATAGAAATAATGAATTTTAAATTTCCCAGATCCTGAACTTATTCTACATGAGCTAATAGAATGTGCAAATTTACTCCAGGATTGACTAATAATTCAGTGAAAGCATAATATGTTGGAAAACTGGACCACCCAGTAATTCTTCATTATCTTGTTTTAGCTGAAATGCCCACAAAGTCAGGACTATCTTTTGTCACAAGACTTGAACCCTCCTGGATTCCTAGAAAATTAGACTATGAGTATATCATCTAAAGATGCAGCCAAGTATATATTAAAGTACAAGAAAAGTTGAAGGCTTTGGGATACAAACTTAGTTACTGCATTCAAGTGGGTTTCAAGAAAATTGAATAAATGTTAATAAAATAGCTACAGAATTAAACTATGCCAGCTCTCATCCACATTTACATAATTCTTTGCCAATTCCTGGCATCATCTTAAGTGATTGCAGGAACATGTGATCTACTCATGCAAGCCCTTATGGTTCCTATACCTCATCAGCTCAAATGATCTTCGTCTCTACTCTAAGCATGACGGCTGATTCCCTAAAACGTTCTCTCCCACGCAATCCAACCTTCCTTACCCACCCCTTCCTTCCACTGTAATGGCCCTGCAAATCCCCAGCCAGAGGTCAATCCTACAACTCACCTACTCTATACTCATATTCACCTACTCATGCAATAACTTGGACTGATGCCATGACAGACTTGAGAATTATAATTTTAGTGGTGCACAGAATCTCTTCTGTCTCTTCTGGCAAATTCCATCCTCATTCTCTTGGTGTCTTCTCTAAAACTTATTATCACTTTATCCAAGATCTTAACCCAGTACTTTCTCATTTATTCCTCTTCAAATGATATGACCTCCTACTTCACAAAGAAACCAGACACGAGTCAGGATAATCAGGCTTGAATTGTTCCAGTGCCTCTACCCCTGTGGGGGGAAAAAAATCAGACTTCTGATTTGTACTTATTGCCCTCCAATTTCAGAGGATGAGGTGGCCATTTTCAAAACCAGCTCCTATTCCAAAATTCTTTAGTATTCCCACTTCCTTTCTCATTTCTAAGAGTTTCCAATATTAGTTATCCCTTCTCCTGTTGTATCTTCAGCCTCTTCCTGTCAACCTATCTTTTACCTCAGCTCTGGGTGTTACAGGCAAACAATGAATCATAGAACACTACATCAAAAACTAATGATGTACTGTATGGCAACTAACATAACACAATTTTAAAAAAAAAGAACATAGGTGCTTAATGAAAAAAAAATTACCCACATTCTCTTACACTTTATTAGAAAGGGAAGCCACCCTTTGACACTGTGTGCCACTGAAGCTTCTCTCTCTCTCTTTTTTTTTTCCTATAATGAGCAGACTTCTTAAAATTGTCTTCATCTACTATGTTCATTTCCCTAAGAATGATTCCCTTTGCTACACTCAGATTTGCTTCGTCCACACTTGCAGCCTCTCTGGCAAAGGTCATAAATCACTTCCAGTTACCCTCACCATTTCTCTGAAACTGCCCTTCTGAGGTTACCAAAGACATAATATCCAAATTCAGTTGGTGTTTTGCTATCCTTATCTTATTAGCCTTCCTCCCTGAATTTTTATAATTGACAACTTCTTGTTATCAAAATTCCCTGTTCTCTTGATTCTCATAACCTCCATCCACTCTTGCCTTCTCTCATTCTCTCTAACCATTTACTCTTAGTCTTCTTCATAGTCTCGTTCCAATCTGCCCGTTCCTTAAATGTTGTTCCTCCCCCAAGGACCTGTCTTATGTCACAATTTATTTTTCCACTGGATTTTTGTCTCCAGAGAAATCCTTTCCATTCTCGTGATTTTACTCTGCTTAGGAGCTTATGACTCCTACCCCTGACTTTAATTTGACATCTAACTTTGTCTCTATTTTCCTAAGGTGAAAGCTTAGGTTATTGATTTTTAGATCTCTCTTCTAACATACCTGTTTAACGCTAAAAATTTCCCTCTGAGTCATGTTTTCATGGTATTCCACAAATTTTGGTAAGTTGTATATTCACTTACATTTAGTTGAAAATATTTTAAAATTTATTTTGAGGCTTCTTCTTTGACCTGTGTGTTCTTGGAAGTGTTTTGTTTAGGGACTCCTGGGTGGCTCAGGTTAAGCATCTGCCTTCTGCTCAGATCATGATCCCAGGGTCCTGGGATTGAGTCCTGCATAGGGCGGAGAGTCTGCTTCTCCCTCTCCCTCTGCCTCTCCCCCTGCTTGTGCTCTTTCTCTCAAATAAATAAATAAAATATCTAAAAATTTTTTTTAATTTAAGAAAAGAAGTGTTTTGTTTAATTTGCAGAGATTTGGGGATTTTCTATCTTTGTGTTACTGATTTCCAGTTTACTTCAATTATGGTCTGAGAACACTTTTGTATGATTCCCCTTCTCTTAAATTTTTATGGTGTACATGGAGTATTTTATGACTCAGAATGTGTTGTATCTTGATGAGTGTTTCCTGTGAGCCTGAGAAAAAATTTAATTCTGTTATTGTTAGGTAGACTATTCTATGGTGTCAATTAGATCAAGTTGATTGATAGTGAAGTTCAGGTCTCCCATACTTTACTTGTTATCTGCCTGCTTGATCTATCAGTTACTGACAGGGAGGTATTGAAGTCTTCAACTGTAACAGTGGATTTGTCTGTTTCTCCTTTCAGTTCTATCAGTTTTTGTCTCCTACATTTTGATGTTCTTTTGTTAAAGGCATAGAGTTTTACAATTGTTTTATATTCTTGTGGAACTTACTCCTTTATCATTATGTCATGATCGTCTTTATCTTTGAAGGCTGCTTTGTCTACAATTGATATAGCTACTCTGACTTTCTTTTTATTAGTGTTGCCATAGTATGTTTATCTCCCCTTTACTTTTCACCTTTCTACATCTTTATGTTTAAAGTAATTATTTTTTTTATAGACAACAGTGAGTGGAGTCTTGTTTTTAACCACACTGATAATGTCCTTTTATTAGTTTGTTTAGATCCTTTATATTCAAAGTGATTAATGGTATAGTTGGATATCTACCATGTTTATTACTGTTTTTATTCATTTATTTTCCCTCTTTTTCTGTTTTTTCTGTTTTAAATTGAAGAGTTTATATGATTATATTTCGTCTCCTCTTTGTCTATCAAGTATACTTCTTTTAAAAATTACTTTAGTCATTGCCCTAGAGTTTACAATATATATTTTATTTTTTTAATTACTATGGAACTTAATTTTATTTTAATAATAAAAAGTAAATTTTTAGTTTTAACTTTACAATGTATATTTTGAACTGATCTGTGTCCAATTATTATAATATTAGTAATATTAGTATATAATTAGTATTATATTATAATATATACTATATACTATTATATTATAATATAATATATATGGTATTATAATATTATACTGCTTTACCTGTAGTACAAGTACCTTAGAATATTCCCAATTCCTCCCTTTGATCTGTTATGACATTGTTGACACTGAATTATCCATATTCTATAATCACCAAAACACTATTACTGTTGTTGCTTTAAACAGAGCTATCTTTAGCTAAGAATGAGAAAAATACTTTCTTTTCCTCATTACTTCTTCAATGCTCTACCTTTCTATATATAGATCCATATTTTTGACCCATATTATTTTCCATATTCCTAAAATTTTTCTTTCAGCATTTCTTGCAGGAAAGGTCTATTGGTGATACGTTCCCTCAGTTTTTGTCTAAGAAAGTATCTATCTTTACTTCTAAAGAATAATTTCACTAGATGTTGAATTCTACGTTGGTGGTTTTGTTTTTAAATACCAAATATTTCACTCTTCCCTTCTTACATGATTTCTGATTAGAAGTTTGCTAACCTAACTCCTCCATAGGTAATATACATTTTCCCTTCTAGCATCTCTCGAGTTTCCTTTTGTCTTTAATTTTCTTTAGTGTGAATGCAGTATACCTAGGTATGTTTGATTTGGTTTGGTTTGGAATTTATCCTGCTTAGTGTTCTTTGAGCTTCTTGGATCTATTGTTTGTTATCTGTCCTAAATTTTGGAAATCTCTCAACTATTATTACTTCAAATAGTTCTTCTGCTTCCTTCTTTCTTTCTTCTATTTCTGGTTTTCCAATTACATGTATATTATACATTTTGATATTGCCCCTAGATTACTTTTATTCTAGTTTCTCTTTGCATTGAAGTTTGGAATGTTTCTATTGTCTTGTCTTTAAGCTCAAGCTCACTGATTATTTTCCTCAGCCATATCAAGTCTACTGATGTGAACCTAGAAGGCACTCTTCATTTTTGTTACACTATTTTTAATTTATAGAATTCTTTTTAATTCTTTCTGCTTGCATACATTTGTTCTTGTGTGGTGTTTACTTTTTTTTTTATCATAGCCCTTAGCATATAAATTATAGTTATTTTAAAAACCCCGTCTGATAATTTTAACATCTGAGTCTGATTGTGATGATTGCTTTGCCTTTCAGAATGTTTTTTCTTGCCTTTGGCATGCCTTGTAATTTTCTGTGGTAAAGCTTACTAAGGGGTGTGTGTGTGTGTGTGTGTGTGTGTGTGTGTGTGTGTGTATCCCATTTATAGGGACCCCAAACTAAATAGGCTTTTACAGTGAGGATTTAAATTAATCTGGCTATAAGTTAAATTGTGTTTAATGTTTGTCAGAGGGTTTGAATTTCTCTCAAATCCTTTTTTTTGGTTTTGGTCTTCTCTTGACTTTGGGCTTCCCTAACTACTCCTCCCTCAGAGAAAGTCTGAATCTTGCAGCTCTTTCAGCTGTAATCCACTGCCTTTTGTTTTTGTTTCATTTCATTTTAAAGATTTCTTTCTTTATTTATTTTAGAGAAAGAGGGCACTAGCAGGGGGAGGAGCAGAGGGAGAGGAGGGAGAGAAAGAGAGAGAAGCAGACTCTCCACTGAGCACAGAGCCTGATGAGGAGCTAAAATCATGCCTGAGCTGAAATCAAGAGTTGGTCAGTTAACTGACTGAGCCACCCAGCAGCCCTGCAATCCACTGTTTTTATACTAGAGCCCTGCTGGTATGATGGTAAGGTATAGGGGAGGTGAGCATTCCATAATCTGATCAAATCTCAGTCTTTTAAAAATATTTTTAGAGGGGCACCTGGGTGGCTCAGTGGGTTAAAGCCTCTGCCTTCAGCTCAGGTCGTGATCCCAGGGTCCTGGGATCGAGCCCCATATCGGGCTCTCTGCTCAGTGGGGAGCCTGCTTCCTCCTCTCTCTCTCTCTCTGCCTGCCTCTCCACCTACTTGTGATCTCTCTCTCTCTGTCAAATAAATAAAATCCTAAAAAAAAAATTAAAAAAATATTTTTGGAACATTTATTTATTTACTCTAGAGAGAGAAAGTGGGGAAGGCACAGAGAGAGAGAGAGAGAGAGAGAGAGAATCTTCAAGCAGATTCACTACTGAGTGTGGAGCCCATAGCTGGGCTTGATCTTATAACTCATGAGGTCATTACCTGGGCCAAGACCAAGAGTCAGTTACTCAACTGACTGAGACACCCAGGCATCCCCAAATCTCAGTCCTTTTGCGGCCCATATCTTTGGGTTATGTCTTTCACATGTGCTTCTCCAGTGCCAGCCCTTTACCCACTTCTCTGGGAGCAGTATTCACAATCTATTTATCTGAAGCCCTAACCTATGTTGACTATTCTCTTCCCTTTGTTGATCCAGGAAAGCCAGAGGGGCATTGGATTAAAGCAACTCTCTTTCCCCAGCTCTCTTTTGCCTAGTGATTACACACATCTTTGTTATTTATGGAGAATGATCTGAATGTGTCTCAAATACTCCTCACTAGTTTCCCTTGCCACAGTCATAAGGGGATATTTCTCAGATCTTCACCATGAATTCCTGGAGCTAGAGATGATGAAAGTGTGGGGGACACCCACACAAAGGGCATCTTTTGTGCCCTAGGATTAAGCTATCACCCAAAGTAATTGAAAGCATTATATATGATACTGTACCTAAATCATTGACCTTATTACTGGTACATAATTCTCAATGGCCAATTTTACTGTTATAGTAACAGCTCAAGGTCCTACATTATATTTGAGGAATACAGAAATAACCAAAACTGCTCTCAAGAAGCTGACTTTCCAGAAGACAGATCTAAACAGATAAATATATACAATGATAATTGTTTTAATATATACTAGTTGCATCTAACTGCCTGGAGAGAGTAAGAAAAGGTATAACAGGAATGTCTGATGTATTATTTCCTAATAAATTTATTAATAAATTAGCCAACCAATATTGATCTAGCACCCAATTACTTGGCTAGCACTGGGGTAAGGCATTATTAATACTTAACCACAGCTTTAGTTTGTTATTTTGATCTTCAAAAGCAGAAAGAGCAAGTAGTATTATTTTCATTTTAAGAAAAATGATGATCAAGCAGGACAACTGACTTTCCCAAGTTCTTACAATCAGCTCTAAGAAAAAAGACAATTTTCAGGACACATAAATTTTACAGCAACTCCTAATGATTCAAATTAAATATTCTTACTCCTATATAACAAAATGAGAGATTGTATTTTTTTCCTCTCAGATTCATCAATCACTCATCTTAGAGCACTTTCAAGCAGAAAAGGATAAAAATTTTCCATATTATTTTGAAACAAAATTTGTCATCTAGAGCTTTCTACATCAGCTAAAAGTTTCAAATGAAAAATGATCATATTGCAATAACTAGTTGTTCTAGTATATTTTTTCCCAGTTCTAAACTGAATCATACCCAAAGTACAGAATAGACTGTACACTGTAAAATGAATGAGAAACTTGATCTTACAGGAGTCAAAATACCAACATAGACTGGAGTGGGTATAAAATTGGAAAACTGGACTCAGTTCAGCACTTAAATCATCTGCAGTGCAGAAAAGGCAATTCTAAAATCTTTGAGACAGCTACTCTGCTGGGAAATAATGGATTATCAGTTAGTTTCTCTTTACTGAGGATCATAATACTCTATATACAATGAAAAAACAGGTTATAGATTTGACATGAAGTGAGTGAGAAAAATGATCGAAACTTCAAAAGGGAGTTTCCCATTTTCTGCCAATGCACCAGATCACATTCAACTCACAGGGAGATTATACTGTCTTACCGAAAACATCTTCAAAACTAAATTTTTAAGTTTCCATCTATGCTTAGCAATACAATGCTACCATCTCAGAGCACCTAGCTCCCTGTTAGTTTCCTGAAAAATATTCAGAAGTGATGATTTAATGGGTAAAGGATAAATTCCTTATTGGACTGGATGCTTTGGGACGCATAATCTATTTATTACCTGATTAGGTGGTCATCCCAGAGAGGGACCCTGAAATTAACAACTATTTTGTTCTACATGTAAACTGAAATTAAGACTTACATGCAGTTTCTGCCTAGAATGTAGAAAGCTGTAAAGAGTGTCCCTCCCTTCCTCTTAAAATAACAGCAACAAAAACAAAAGCCAAAGAAAGCACAAGGTTTTTGTTTTTATATTTACTTTTTTTCAACCCATCAAAGAGTTGAGGTCACAGGACAATCAAATAGTCCAGAGTCTAATGAGATAAAGTACAGAACATGAGCATTTTCTTACCAAGGGGCAGATGTTGCTACAAAACAGACAGAAGAATTGTCAGAACTGTTAACAAACTGACAGAGGTCATGTGCAGGCTGGAGGAAGTGTGAAGACCTTAGGGGCTAGAGATACAGAATGAGTTCATAAATATTTATAATCTCTTCTTCAAGAACCTCACCAAATACTTACAAAAAACTAAAAATTAAAAAAGGAAGGAGGGAAGGAAAGAAGAGCAGAAAGAGCTGGGCAATTCCCTAAAGATATAGGCTTAGAAAGGGGTAACATCAGACACTACAGGAGAGCATGAAACCCTACTTAGATTCTTCCTCCCTATCATCACTAATGAAAAAATGTTTTGGATTGTGGAGGGAAGACAAATACTGTTGCCCTTAGGACACTGGTAAAACCCATTCCACCTGGAGAAGAAAATAGGGGCAAAAATATCCTGTCCGTGGGAGGAGACAGAAATGCACGCTACACTCAAAAAAAAAAAAAAAAAAAAAAAAAAAAAAAAAAAAAAAAAAAAACCTGGAAGAAGATCAGGAGCACAAAAGTGCTGCATTCCAGAGACCCAAGGGCACAGCGCTTACCCAAAGCTAAGACTTCTTTAGAACAAGAGACTATTTCTCCCCTCTCCACCACCACCAGAAAAACAAATATTACAAGCAATACTGAAGTGTTGCTGGAAGAGGGATAGGAGAGAGACAAAAGATTGGAGAGAGAAGCTATCTGAGGCAAAACTCATAGGAAAGGGTGGCTGGGTGGCTCAGTCAGTTAAACATCTGACTCTTGATTGTGGCTCAGGTCATGATCTCAGGGTCATGAAATTGAGCCCTGAGATAGGCTCCACTCAGCAAGGAGTCTACTTGATATGCTTTCCCTCTCCCTCCCCCTCTACCCCTCCTTACACTTGTTCTATCTCTCCTACTCTCTCTCTCTCAAATAAATAAATAACATATTTAAAAAAAAATAAAATAGGGGCACCTGGGTGGCTCAGTCAGTTAAGCATCTGATTCTTGACTTCAGCTCAGGTCATGATAGGGCCCCACATCGCGCAGCCTGCTTAAGATTCTCTCTCGTTCTCTCTGCCACTCCCCACTCCCTCTCTTCTTTCAAAAAAAACAAAAAACAAAATGAAACAACAACAACAACAATGAAACAACTCATAGGGAAGACCCAGAACTCATAAATGACTATATAATAAGAAAACCCCTCTGGTAAGTAATCTCCAGCCCTAAGTACAAAATACCCTAAGAAAAATTTAAAACCCATAGTTCTCTTAAGGTATCCATAGCAACAGCAAACCCTAACTCAGCTCAATTCCAAACTAGATTGACTAACATCACCACACTACAGAGTTAACAAAGGGAAAAGCATCACCATTTTCTAGTATAAAAACTATTTACCTGAGTCTTTACTGTCATAAATAATACATACAATTTTAACAACAAAAGTGATGGGGCATATGAAAAAGCAAGAAAAACCAGCACTTTGCTATGTGAAAAGACATCCAATAGAATCAGACTTATGTACGCCACAGATAATGGAAATATATATCCAATAGTATTGAAACTGAAAATAACTATAATTTACATTTTAAAACTTTAATGGAAAAAGTGGAAAAAATGTAGGATAAAATGGATAATTTGACACTCAAAGCAGTTGAGGAAAGAATCAGTGACCTTGAAGATAGGTTAATAAAACTGAAACACAAAAAGAAAGAGTAAAATATTAAAAATAAAACATAGCATTGAGATAATACCAAATATTCTAAAACACACATTCCTGGAATCATAGAGATGAAAGAAAGAAGGTGGAAGAAATACTTCAAAAAAATTTATGGAATAGAATTTTCCAAAATTAATAACATGCAGCAAACTGCAGATACAAAAAGCTCAAAGAACACCAAAAAGTACAAATATCAACAAACACACAGAAGCATATCATATTCAAACTACTAAAAACAAAAGTCAGAGGAAATATTGAAAGTAGATAGAAAAAGACACTATTACATAACACATTACATACAGAGGAAATATTATAGCACACTTCTCATTAGAAAGAGTGAAAGACAGAAGATAATGGCATCACAATCTTAAAGAGCTCAAAGAAAAAATTGACCACCCCAGAATTCTGTACCTAGAAGAAAATCTTTCAAAAAATGGAGAAATGAAAACTTTCTGAAGAAACAAAAATTTAGAATACACATTTATAAAAAACTTGCACTGTTAAAAGATGTTCTTCAGACAGAAGGAATATGATACCACACAGAACAGTGGATCTACGCAAATAAAGAGAATTGGGAAGATAATAAATGAAAATAAAAATAAAATGTGTTTTCTTGTGTTTAAAGTCTCTAAAAAGTAAACATCTAAAATAGTAGTAGTGTATTCTGTGTTTATAGCATATATAAAAGTGAAATATCTGCCAACATAAGTACAGAGAATGAGAGGTAGAAACTGGGAATGTACTGTTGTAAGATCTTTACGTTATACGAAAGATTGTATAATGCAACTTGAAAATAATCTCTGATTATTTAAAAATATATTTTGTAAAGTCCAGGGTAGCAGCTGAACTTTTTTAAAGTAGTAAGTCAAATAAGAAAAAATGGCTCAATCAGACCAAGCAAGAGCAGAAAAGTTGAAAAAAATGGTATATAGATGCTAGGTTTTAATCAGTGCATATCAGTAATTACACAAAATATTTAATATAAAAATAACAATTAAGAGACAGACTTTCAGGTTGAATAAAAAAGCAAGACCCAACTATATGCTGGTGAAAAGAATTTCACTTTAAATACGAAATATAGTTAGATTAACAGTGAAATGTTAAATAACCCATGGATTAAATAAGACACCAAGAGGACTTAAAATATTTTGAACTGAAAGAAAATGAAAATACAACATAGTCAGAATTTATAAGATACCACGGAAAAGTCATGGCACTAAATATCTATGTGAGAAAAAAATAAAGTTACCAAATTAATAATTTTATCATACATCTTAACAAATTAAAAATGGTGAGCATATTAAATTCTACCTCACCTGGCATCTGCTAGCTACTGGAGCCCCAGGCAGTTCCTGTGGTACCAGGCTCCCAGTGGGCTCCAGCAAACTCAGCTCCCAACATCCCACAGTCCTGAATGGCTCCTGTGACATTAGGTTTCTAATCAACATTTGCAAACCCAGGTTCATAGGCACCCAGCCAGTGCTTATGAATCCAGGGTCCCTGAGGGGCCCAGTGCCAAGCTGACTACCAGCTTCCCAGGATTTGACCTGTATCAGGACCAGGCCACCTAAGGACTAAAACAGCAAGCCCATCCATGGACATCACCAAACTGCCCACCCAGAATCACTAGATGGGCAGACTGATAAAAGGTTTTCCTTTCAGGAGAAGCCAGTCTATAAAGACTAGAAGGGGTCTCTACATCTTCAAATGTGTAGACACCAATGCAAGGATATAATACTCATGAATAATTAAAGAAATAAGACATCACCAAAGAAAACTAATAAAATATCAATGACCAACCTAAAGAGAAATCTATGAACTAATTGACAAATGATTCAGATTAATCTTCTTGAAATGTTTGGTGCACTATAGGAATACACAAAGAGACAACTAAATGAAGTTAGGAAAACAACAAATGTAGAATATAAGAAATACAACAAACAGAACCTATTTTTTAAAAAAGCAGAATCTTGGAGTTGACGACTACAATGACTGAACTGAAGAATTCACTAAAAAGCTTCAGTGATAAATTCAAGCAGAATTAATGAACTAGAAGACAGGTTATTTGAAATCAGGGGGACATAAAGAAGAAACAATGATAAAGAGTGAGAAAAGCCTACACGAATAATAAGATACCACAAAAGAAACAATCTATATATTGGAGTCCCAGGAGAAGTGAGAAAGGAGCAGAAAGCTTATCTGAAGAAATAATGGCTAACTTTCCAAATCTAGGGAGAGGTTTAGACATCCAAGTTCATGAAGCTAATAAGTCACCTTGAAATTTCACCCTGAATGATCTCTGAGACACATAAAAAGCGGCCTAAAATGAAAGACAAAGATAGATTCTAGGAATAAATCCACTCAAATACAATGAAGGATTTGACAGGAGAACCAAAAAGATGCAATGGCAAAAGGATAGTTTCTTCAATAAATGGCATTGGAAAAACTGGACAATCATATGCAAAACAATAAAATTGGACCCCTATTGTACAACACTCACAAAAATTAACTAAAAATGGACTGAAGTCTTAAATGTAAGATCTGAAAGTGTAAAACTACTATCAGAAACAGAGAAAAATCTCCTTGACATTGGTCTCAGCATAATATTTTTGGATATGAAACAGATAGCACAAGTGACAAAAGCAAAAATAAACAGGTGGGGATTATATTGAATTTAAAATCTTCTGTACAGCAACATAAATAATCACCAAAATGAAAAGGCAACTTAAATGAGAGAAAATATTTGCAAGCCATGATAAAGGACTAATATCCAAAAATATATAAGGAACTCACACAACTTCATAACAAAAATCCCAAACAAAATGATTTAAAAATGGGTAAGATAGTTGAATAGACATGTCTCCAAATTAGAGATTCAAATGGCCAAAAAGTACATGAAACATTGCTCAACGTCACTAATTATCAGGGAAATGCAAATTAAAACAACAACATATCTCCTCACACCTGTAAGAATGGCTAACATTAAAAAGACAAGGGATAACAAATGTTGGCAAGGATGTGGAAAAAAGGAAATCCTTGTGCACTGTTGGTAGGAGTATAAATTGGTTCAGCCACTGTGGAAAACAGTATGGAGGTTCTTCAAAAAATTAAAAATAGAACATCCATATGATCCAGGAATCTCACTTCTGAGATATATCTAAAGAAAATAAAATCACTATCTCAAAGAGATATCAGTACCACATGTTCACTGCAGCATTATTCACAGTTCCCAAAACTTAAAAACAACCTATGTAGCCACTGACAGATAAACGGATAAAGATGTGCTATATACAAAAAATAGAATATTAATTAGCCATAAAAAGAATGAAATCTTGCCATTTGTGACAACATGGATGGATCTTGAGAATATTATGCTAAGTGAAGTAAGACAGAGAAAGAAAAATACTGTATGTTCTCACTTATATGTGGAATCTAAAAAAAGCTGAACTCACAGAAATAGACTGCAGAATTGTGGTTTCCAGAGGCTGGGGGTGGTAAAAATGGGGAGACACTGGCCAAATCAAACTCCCAGCTGTAAGATAAATAAGATCTGGGGATCTAATGCACAATAGAGTGAATATAATTTACAATACTATATCATATAATTAAAAGTTAAAACAATAGATCTTAAATGTTACACAACACACACACACACACACACACACAAGGTGTGTGGGGTATGAGGGGATAGAGCAATTTACTAACTTTATTGTGGTATCATTTGGCAATATATATGTAAATCTAACCATCATATTGTACAACTAAAACTTAACACATGCTGGAGCACCTGGCTGGCTCAGTTGGTAGACCTGTTGCTCTTGATCTCAAGATTGTGAGTTTGAGCCCCACTCTGGGTGTAGAAATTGCTTAACTAAATAAACTTTAAAAATGTGTTTTATGTCAATAATATCTCAATAAAGGTGGGGGAAATAAAACAAATCTATTGAGTCAGAATCTGAAAAAAAAGATGAACAAATCAAAGAGACAAAATAGAGTTCAGAATATATCCACACATGTAAGGACAATGGACTTTGGGCAAAGGTATGCAGGTGACTGAATGAATAAAGATAGTCTTTTCAACAAATGGTGTTGGAAAATTGTATATTCATGTGCAAAAAAAAAAAAAGGAAAGGAAATTTGATCATTACCTCACTTCACCTAAAATTGTAGACCTACCTCTAAAAGCTAAGACTCCAAAAGAATTCTATAAGAGAGAACAGCAGAGAAATTACTGTGACAATAGATTAGGCCAAATTTTCATAGGTATATCACTAAAGTATGACCCATAGAAGAAAAATATTGAACTTCACTAACACAAAAAACCTTTACTCTGTGAGAGACATTATTAAATGAACAGGGCAAAAAAGCCACAGACTAGGAGAAAATATTTACCAATCACAAAACTGACAGGAGGCTTGACTCCAGAATACATAAGGGACTCTCAAAGGCAACAGTAAGAAAACAAACAATCCTATCTAAAAATGGTTAAATGATTAGGACATTTCACTGAAGAGGTTACACAGTTGGTGAATAAGCACAAGAAAAAGTGTTCAACTTCATCAATAGTTCAGGAAACGTAAATTAAAAACACAATGAGATACTACTATATGCCTATTAAAATGGTCAAATTAGAAAAAAAAAAAAAAAGACAATACTACCACATGCTGGCAAGGATACAGAGCAACTGGAAATTCCACGTACTGCTAATGGGAAGATATGGTACAGCCACTTTGGAAAACAATTTGGAAGTTTCTCATACAGGTAAATATACACCCCAGCAATTTCACTCCTAGGTATCTACCCACGAGAAATAAAAACATTCTCTCACAAAAACCTGTATAGAAGTTATTATACCAGCTTTATCCATTATTACTAAAAACTGATGCAACTAATGAATGGATTTAAAAAAAAAAACACTGGGGAATACTGATACAATGGAATACTACCCATCAATTAAAAAGGAATGAAATGTTGATTCATGAAACAATATAGGTCAATCTCACTGCAACTTATTAATTGAAAAAGCCCAACCAAAATACATGGTGAGCAATTTCATTTACATGACTTTCTAGAAAATATCAGTGGTCGTCAGGGGTTGGGGTGAAGAAAAGTGCTGACTTCAAGGAGGCAGCCAGAAGAAATTTTAGGGGTTGATAAAACTGTTTTGTATCATGATCACTGTATAAATACAGTACTCTATCTATAGAGTCATACACCACAAAGTATGAATTTTACTGTCACTAACATTTAAAAAATATTTTTTAAGTAAATAGAGATCAAATTAGATGAAGTAATTTTTAAAGGCTCAAAGAATGAAAAAATACTAGAAAAATTAATTTTGAATTTTCAATCTCATGGGAAGGCAGGCTGTATAGAAATTCACCCATACTGACAGAAAATTAAATATCCAAAAAGACTGCATGATGTAATAGAAAGACCATTAGAGAAAATATCAGATGATTCAGTCTTAAACTTGTGCTACCTTCTTGTGTATGCTTGGAGAAGTCACTTGACTCTCTCAGTTTCATCCATGGTAAAATACGTTGTTAGTATTTTGTAGGGGAATGACATGGATTTTTCAGTTGCATAAACAGGCCTTATTTCAAATCCTCTAACTTGCAATTTTTTGTTACATGATGTTGACCAAGTTATGAAACTTTATGGGGTACCAGTTTTCATCTATAAAATGGCAATAAAATACTGATGTGTAAATTAAGTCTACTAATGCACTGTATTTGGTGAGGCCATTTGTAGAAATAGGCATCTTCTATATTTAATCAGACATAAAAAATCTCTGATGTATAATAAACTGATTACAGTGGTTACTTCTGTGGAAGTGTAAACAATTGGAATTTGGTAGAAAGGAGCAAAGAACAGGAGGGAGACTTACAACAAAATAGTAGTAAATAATGAGAATGAATGAAATATCCAAAATATGAATAAAAATTTAAATAGATAAGAAATAAAGAAGCCATCCCAGAACCTGGTTCTCAGAAGGCATTTAAAACGTATTCCAGGGGTGGTGGTGGTTGCAGTGGGCACTGCCATAATAAAGCTAGCCTACACCGGATTCTAGAGGATGGGGTTCATTCTAATATGTAAATACTGCCACAAAAATAATCTGAGTACAGTCTCACTGGAGGATATCATTTAGGTACTCCATAGCCTTTAGGTAACTGTCAATGATATTTACAAATCAAGACTTCCCCAATAGAACATCCCTATTAAGCAGATATTTTACTCTCATTTTGCTCTTGTCTCATTTTTTAAATCTAGCAGAAGATTATCTATTTTTTAATTAAATGTTTTTCCACAAATCAACTTCTAAGGCTTATTCTTAAATAATCAAACTGTGTTATTCTAAGCATTAAAATATTGGCCTTGCAAGGTAAAGTTTTGAGGAAATATTTAAAGTCCCATTCACTTGTAAAGAAAAACCTAGCTTCATTTTAGCAATATTAAAAGTCAGCATTTCAGAGGCACTTGGGTAGCTCAGTAAGTTAAGTGTCTGCCTTCCACTCAGATCATAATCCTAGAGTCCTGGGATGGAGCCTCGTGTTGGATTCCCAGTTCAGCAGAGTCTGCTTCTCCCTCTACCTCTGTCTCTCCACCCCCACCCCTGGGCTTATGCTCTCTCTCACTCACTCTTTCTCTGTCAAATAAATATATAAAATCTTTAAAAAAAAAAAAAAAAAGACAGCATTTCAGCATGGTGGCCTGTCACATAACACAGTACATGGGCGTTTAATGTAGCATTCTGTAATTTCTCATGACAATGTAATTTCGTGGGTCAGTCAAAACCATGTCATCTGGTTTCATAACAATTGATTTTGCAAAAAGTGGGCAGATTTATGCAATAGGAATTATGATGATAGAGTATATAGCTTCTTATTACCTCCTGGCAACCCCTCCCTTTTCCATTTCAAGCTGTCATTGAATGATCACAGAAGTGCTCCCATACAGAAGACTGCATAGAAAGCTACCCTTCGTCAGCTATTGTTAGCTGTCCTAACAAGGCAAACGTTTTCCTGGTTTAGCTCTGCCAATATAGATTTTGTCACTGAAGTCTACCGTTGCCTAGGAAATTCATGGGTATGACGTGCTGTGTGGCATTCCATTATCTAGAGTCCTGTCCAGCATTTTACGCTATTTCAGACACATCACTATTTTAAAACATTTCATCCATTCAACACTTGGTGAACAAAAGGAAAAAAATGAATCAATAACAAATATTTTAGTGTACATAATCATGTGCAGAGAACTTCTCTCACTAGAAAAGAAATATATTATTCATTTTCTCTGACATCAGTGTTACATCATGATAACTAAGGATTCCCTCTTTCAATGATATACCAAATTATGTTCAACATAGGGTTGCCTTCTCTAATTATATTTATTTGAAAGCTCTACTCCTCAGTGAATATTAATTCTCACTAACATCTCAGTACTCCCATTGTACCAGCCAATGAATGTTCCAGAGTACACTGTTTATTTATTTCATTTCAACCACAAAGAAACTCTAGAAGACAGCTATTGTGTCCATTTTACAGAAAAGGGAACTGAAGAAAATGGATCAAAATCACACAGATATAAACAGGAGAAACAGGATTGCAACGCCTATCTCAGTGGTTCTCAAAATAGGCTCTTTCTATATAGAATGTTTCCTTCCCTCAAGACCAGCACATCATACCTGTCTTTTGACTTCTTCTTATCCTTCATAGTTCCTGATATTATAAGTACATAATGTTGACAGACGACTCTTCATGGCATTTCTGTACATCCTTGGACTATCGTTCTAATGATGCTTGTACAACAAACAGCCTTGGAAGACAGATAGTGTCTCCTTCTGGGGCAGAAGAATATTTGTTTCCTGTCCAGAATAATAAAGATTATGTCTTCCTATGGAGCAAAGGTAAGCAAGGTTTTGCTAGCAGTCTTTTAGAAGACTGGAGGCATTGGAGGGGGGCAGCCTCCCTAAACTCATTGTCCTCAACTGTGACACAAAACCATTAAGTGTGCTTCGTCCATTTGGGTCATTTCCCATGTACCCCACGGGACTTGTGGGGTGGAGTAGAACTGAACCAGTGGAAACATAACCAAGGATAGAAACTCATGATTTCTGAGTAATAAAGTCCCAGTGGTCTTAGGTGGCTAGTTAACTTGTTAGCTTGTAAGTGAACTGAATTGCAGACCCTCAATAGCAGATACATCTGTTGACTTTTTATATTTATCTGTTTATTTAAAGATTTACTTATTTGAGAGAGAGAGAGAGAGAGAGAGAGAGGATGAGCACAGTGGGAAGGGGTAAGAGGAGAGAGAGAGAGAGAATCTTGAGCCTGATGCAGGGCTCTATCTCACAACCATCTCACAACCCTGAGATCATGATGTGAGTCAAAGTCAAGAGTCAGATGCTTAGCCAACTGAGCCACCCAGGTGTGCCTATCTATTGACTTTTGAAAGCATGTTAGGCAGTATTCAGTATTTTGCAAGTTAGGGAACCACGGGCACATTAAAAATCTGCTATGATATTTCACTAAAGAATATTTTTCTTAGGCAGAGAATGCATTTTCTGATACATAGTAACAAAACTTTATATAACTGACTGAGCAGACACACAAATGCCCTAGCTCTTTTATAAAACTGAATAGTAATCTCTATCAGAATAAATAGGTAAATAAATCCATTTTCTATTCCGAGCAGCCAGGCCCTAGTGTAATCTAATTAGGGTTATCAGATCAATAATTGTAATAATAAATAAAGAGACTCCTTGACTCCCATGGCCCAAAGCCAATGAGATTGGATTTCAGATTCTCTTGTGTTTCATTATAAAAAAAACATTATATATTATTTCTCTCTGGAAAAAAATAGTTTTTTTCCCTAACATCATTTCAAATATGTTATTTGCCTAGTAAAGGTCCTCATGTCAGCTGAGTCACACATAACCTGCTATTGTTTTTAGGCCATTTAAACTGCAAATACTATTAGCAAGAATTAATCATCCTTCATTTCTTTTATTCTTGTATTATCTCCCTAAATTAAAGGATTCTGATCTTTAAACTCCTTTGACTTAATTTGTGAGTATAATGATGCAATGTGTACCACGGAAAGATCACACTTCTTTAGAAGAGAGTACAGAGTAATAACAGACATTAGACAACGTTAAGGTAAATTAAGAACAGGCTTTGAGTGAGGGTGGGGATAAGAAGCTGATATTAGGGAGTTTAGTATGATTCATCTTTTCCTTTCTAGGTCAGGTTTTGAATTTTTGAATTAAAAAATTCCACTACACTAGTAATTAGAAGGGGAGTGAAGAAGAATGTATACCTAGAAAGAAAAGAACAGGCCCATTAAATAATGTCAAGTTTTTGAATATTCAGTGAGCACTTGACAGTTGAATGTGCTGGCTATTAGGAAAAATGCAGGAGAGACACAGAACCCAGATTCCTGAATATCTGGTTTTGAAACAAATTTCTCTACGCTTTCCATTAAGTCTGCTTTTTTTTTTTTCAGGGTCACGTTAGGCAGAAGGCATAAATGGGTAAAAAAGAAGGAAGGTACCCAAGAGCACGCTGCCTGCTGCAAATATCCTGTGCCTTTTTCGATGGTTCACAGTGCAGCTGACAACATAGTGTATTTTAAAATCAATAGAGGGGAACCAGCCCTCTTCTTAATGCATGCACCACATTTAACCCTTACTGCTTCCCACCACCTCATACGCAGTCAAATGCCTACTCCCAAGTGCTCCCCAAGCTTTACTGAATATCAGAATCGCCAGGAGAGCTTGTGAAAACAGACCCTTCCTCCTGCTCCTCGATTCTCTGTGCAGGGTGGGGACATGGATTTGCATCGCTAACAGCTCTGAGGCAATGTGGAGGCCACAGGTTCCGTAAGGATCACTGTGGCACACAGCATTATCGGGAGTGCAGAGTAGGAAATGTACCGGGCTTTGAGGCTCCAACTTCTACTCTTTTCTCCTCATGAAGATTAATATTAGTGGGGGAAGGGGAGAGGGAAACCGTGGCTTTTATACTATCTTATCACTATGATAGCTATAGAGAAAAATGTTGCATTTTGGAAGAAGTTTCCAAAAAGAATTGTCAATGCTAGAATTTCAAGAGCTATACTCAAGTTGTTTTTGACCTTTAAAATTCCATTAAAGCCAGGGTGCCTGGGTGGCTCACTGGAGCCCTGCCTCAAGCCCCAGTGGGGCTCCGTGGGAAGCCTGCTTCTTCCTCTCCCATTCCCCCTGCTTGTATTCTTGCTCTCGCTCTCTCTTTATCCGTCAAATAAATAAATAAAAATCTTAAAAAAAATAAATAAAATTCCATTAAAGCCAAAATGATTATGTAGTAAACTGCCACATAAATTGGGTGTAAGTATGTTGTATCTGGTCTTCTCTGAGATGTTCTATATAAAACCAAAATCCCCAAAGCACAGGCTTAAAATATGGTAGGTAGTTAGCTCAGTGTAATTATTATTATTATTGTTATTACCTATAGCTAATATTTACCAAGATTCTACTAAGAATGAAGGGCCAGGATGAGGGGTTTCTCAAATATTGTATAATATAATGTCACTATACATCATCATGGCAACAATAGAAGTAGCTCCACTATTGACTTGTAAAAATTTTGATCACAATGTACAATTGCCCACTAGATTTATAGAACTCTATTTAGCTATATGTAGACACAGCCTTTGAAAAATTATCATTGTCCTAACTCATTTTTTAGGCCAGCATTGTCCTGATACCAAAACCAGACAAAAACTTCACCACAAAAAAAGTACAGACCATGTCCATGTCTCCTGAACACAGATACAAAATTCCTACCTATAAAACTTCTAGAAAAAATCATAGAAAAAAAAACCTTACAACTCAAATAATACAACAAAGAGATATCACTACAAGCCTAATAAAATCACTAAAATTAAAAAACTGATAATACCAAGTGCTGGTGGTGAAGCAAAGCCACAGAACTCTCACATCTTGCTGATGCAAATGCAAAACAGTGAAGCACATTGGAAAACATCTTGATAGTTATCTCTAAAGTTAGATATACACTTACAGGACCCACTCATTTCACTCCTAGATACGTACCTAAGAGAAATGAAAATTAATGCTCAACGACTCATATTCAAATGTTTATAGTAGCTTTACTCATAATTACCAACAACTGGAATCAGGTTAAATGTTCAACTGGATAAACAAAATACGCTGCTGCCATACAACAGAATATTCCTCAATAGTTCAAAAAAAAGGGGGGAACTATCTATTGACATGTGCAACACCTTGGAAGAATTTTTTTTTTTAGGATTTTATTTATTAATTTATTTATTTGAGATTTATTTATTTGAGAGGATTTTATTTATTTATTTATAAACAAGCAGTAGGGAGGGGCAGAGGGAGAGAGAGCAGCAGACCCCCCTTTCCATCCCAGGACACAGAGATCATGACCTGAGATGAAGGCAGCTGCTTAACTGAGCCACCCAGGCACCCCAATATCTTGGAAGAATCTTAAGAGCATCGTGCTAGGTAAAGAATCTGGATACAAAAGGCAACAAAAATGCTCAAAGTTTCAGTTTTTATATTTTACTTATATAACCTTTCAGAAAAAGCAAAACTGTAGGCACAGAAATCAGATCAGTGGTTGCCAGGGACCTGGGATGTAGGCAAGTGACTGATTGTGAAGGAGTCTGGGACAACACTGGAGCAACAAAAATTTTTTATATTTTGTCTTTGGTGTTCTTATTACACAACTCTGTTCAGTTGTTAATCTATATTCTTAAACTGTTAAAACTCATTGACATGTACATTAAAATGCGTACTACATAAATCTTTTTTTTCTTTTTTGGAAAGGAAGAGTTTTGGAGTGGCCCAGATGCTAGGATTTACCCAACTTTTCAGGTTCTCCCAGAAATTCAAGTTCCAATTGTCAAGGACCTGGTCAGTGCATTAACTTTAAACACAAAATTCTAGCATGGCAAAGAATCTGGTATGACCTAAAATTTGCCAAGAAAAGAATTCATTCTCCTTGATGGTCTTAAGTAGTTTCAGACTATAAGGACAAAGAGTTTTCTCTGATAAAATTAAATAATTGCACTGTTGGGTTATTTTGTTTTGTTTTGTTTTGTTTTCTCCTATGCTTTTTCATCAGAGAAACCTGGAACAAAATGTTGATTTATTTTTTAACTGTGTTTTTCCTAAGGCTCTAAAGAATAATTAATACACTGTACTATCCTCCCACTTTGCTACGAGGGTCCCCAGAGCTTTACCCTCTCTCCCAGGTTGGCTCTGTCACCACTGACTTCTCAGGCAGGAATGGGTTAATCCATAGGGGATAGCTCCACAGTTACACTGAGGGTTTGTGAATTGCAAACCTACTAACAGATTTCTTTTTCAGTTGTACAAATAGCCAAGGCTCATTGAGCCTAGCTCTAGTAAATGGGAGGGAAGAGGAAATTGTAAACTTTTTAATCCCTTTTTCTTTCTTTTTTTTTTTTTTCACCTTTTGACCCCCTTGACACATTCTTTCTCCCCCTCAAGCCCTGCCTCTGCCAACCACTAATCTGCTCTTCTCTGTTATCTAGGAGTTTGGTCTGTTTGTTTCTGTTTTTTCTTTGTTT
Source organism: Lutra lutra (assembly GCF_902655055.1). Classification (NCBI taxonomy): domain Eukaryota; kingdom Metazoa; phylum Chordata; class Mammalia; order Carnivora; family Mustelidae; genus Lutra; species Lutra lutra. Next base: position 52,007,014 of record NC_062280.1, on the reverse strand, counting down.
TTATTTTTAGATTCCACATATAAGATCTTATGGTATTTGTCTTTGTCTGTTTGACTTATTTTACTTAGCATGGTGCCATTAAGGTCAGTCTGTGTTGTCATTTCAAATGGGAAGATTTCATTCTCTTTTATGGCTGTATTTATACATATACTATATATATATATATATATATTATATAATATATATATATATACATACACACCACAATTTCTTTGTCCATTCATCCATCGATGGGCACTTAGATTATTTCCATATCTTGGCTATTGTAAATAATGCTGCAATGAACATGAAGGTGCTTTTAAAATGAAATGATAAAGGGGCACCAGGGTGGCCCCGTCAGTTAAGCATCTGCCTTCAGCTCAGGTCATGATCTCAGGGTCCTAGGATCCAGCCCCTCATGGGGCTCCCTGCTCAGCAGGAAGCCAGCTTCTTCCTCTCCCTCTGCTGCTCTCCCTCTGCTGCTCTCACTGTTCCTGCTCTCCCTCTCACTCTCTGTCTCTCAAATAAATAAATAATATCTTTAAAAAAAGAAATGATAAAGACTTTTCTTTTTTGCCTAAAGCTGTTATGTTTTAGGAAGTTATAGGTATTCCTTCATTGAGAGTGTATGCTTGCTTACAAATTTCAGTCCTTTGATATAAACAAAACATCCTTCAAAGTTCTAGAAGGAATATGAATGGGGGGGGAGGGTTACCTCTCTTGTTACCTAAATTATACAAATTGCATACAACCCTTGTTTAATAGTTCATATTTGTTGCAGCCAAATATTTGAATGATACATCAAAAGATAATAAAAGCAACATTCGAAACATTTTTACTTGAGCATGAATAAGGATAATAACTCTAATGAACTGACACACTTCATAAAATTCAAATGAGTTTATAATAGTACAAATGATTAGTCACCATGGAAGACACCTGTAAACCAAATTATCATTTTGAATGCATAAATAAATGATGTAATTATTTATTTTGTTTTTCCTATATGAACAGTACCCTAGATAATTCAAAGGCAGATGAAAGGACGTTTCTCTTAATTGAAGTATTATAGCTGATAAATGAAGAAGGCACGATAAAATTAAAAGCATCACCATTTAGCAATATGTTATGAATCTAGGGATTTATCATCAATGACTTTTAACATCACCAAAAAGACAATCAGAATTGTATGTTCTGCTGGAAAAAAGAAAATACTTTTTCAAAGATTTTATTTATTTATTTGACAGACAGAGATCACAAGTAGGCAGAGAAGCAGGTAGAGAGAGAAGGGGAAGCAGGCTCCCTGCTGAGCAGAGAGTCCCATGCCAGGCTTGATCCCAGGACTCTGAGATCATGACCTGAAGCCAAAGGTAGAGGCTTACCCCACTGAGCCATCCAGGGACCCCGAAAAAAGAAAATACTTATCAAAAATAAATACATGACAGACACAATCTGAACATGACTCAGATGATTCCGTCACTACAAGCAAGTGAGGAATCTGTAAAACACAATGTGGGAAGGCAATCAGCATAATCTAGACTGTGGAAAACAATTTTTGTTTTGTGGAAAACAAATTAATTACAAGGGAAAATGAGAATGGGAATAATCTAAAGACTGAAAAAGCCTTAAGAAACATATCAGTCATTTGCAATGTGTAGACTTTAAGGTCATATTTCAAACAAACTACAAATAAAATGTGACATTTGTGAGATAATGTAAATAATAGATAATATTAAGTATTCCTAATGATGTCTGACAATTGTATGGAATTTATGATTATAAAAAGTCCTTATTTTCTAGAGATGAATACTGAAATATGTAAGAAATGAATGAAAGAGTTAAGAGCTGGGAATATAGATAAAGTAAGATTGGTGCATATTTGTAACTGTTGAATCTGGGCAATAGGTACAATGGGGGTTCATTAAACTACTCTGACAGCTTTTTTAAGTGCTTATAGCTTTTCGTAACAAAAAAACAAATTTTTAAGGAAATACAGAAATGCACAGAAAAAATAAAATGTTTCTTGAGCTCATTTTATCTGGCTCTAATAATCACACCACAATTTCAAACCTTAATACAGCCAACACATGAAGGTGGGAAGAGCTTGACATTTATTACTTTTTCCTTTCAGATAATATAAATTTTCTGTGCCTTTTCTAATCTTGTAACTAATGAGCTCTTCAGTAACAGTTATCATTCAATATTTTAAGACCAAGGTCCTTCAGGATGACCCTTCAAAATGACCTTTACTGCCACCTGTTTGCTTCTCAACCCTACTCTCTCACTACTAGTAATAAAACTAAACAGTTTTATGCAACTGGTTGTAAAAATGTCTACACTAAGAAGTGAGCTCTAATGTCTAAATATCACAACAAACCCTCAAATTTCTTTATAAATCATTCCAAATGCAAAAGGCGATGTACGGGACTGTTATATATTACATATCTGAGACTAATAATATTGTATGTTAACTAATTAGAATCAAAATAAAAAACTTTAATTAATTAACCCAAATGTTGCCTTCTTATTACAGTGACATTGTTCTTTTGGATCTACTAACTAAAAGTACTACTAGCATTTGTAATGAAGAGCCTACTATTCTTTCTTTTTTCCCTTTCTTAGTCAATGGCATTGCCATGAGAATACACATTACTGTTCCACTCATTTACCCAGCAACATTCAGGATCTACTGAGGGTTCTAAGAAGGGTCTGAAGAGGAAGGCAATCATTATTTTAAATTTGATTAGATAGTAGAGAAGAAAAGTATTTGTAAAACTATTATATTGGTAACTTAATCATTACTTAGTCTAAAGGATATGTAAATTTAGCTAATCTTAAAGGTTCTGGCTAACCTTTGGAAAAAACTGGTCTTGCCCAAGGTTTTAAAATTAAATTATTTCAGTTGATGAAGATGTATCAGAACAACTTTCAGGGAAAAATGAAATAGTACTAGATTTTAAAATGGAGATCAGTAAAATTTAAGAAACCACTCCTGATGTACAATGTGCTGGATAAGGCTTCCTGGGATGAAATAGAGTGAAAAAGACTGCCTTGGATTGGATCAACTGTATTGATTAGACTGATTGCATTGACTGGGTTGCTAGAGTTGAACTGATTTGGTTTAATTAAAAAAGGCAAGAGCCTTTTCTGGGAAGTAAAGAGATTAAGAAGATGGGTACATATGAGACAGTCAAGCAAGGAGCTTGGTTTAGCTGTCAGATCACTGAAAAGAGCCATGCATTCTTAAACTATGATTCACAAAACTAAACCTTTGATTCAAATTTAAACAAATATTTACTGAGCACATTCTAGCAGGCACAATTAACTTTTTAATTCTGGTTTAGCAAAATGATTTCAGGAGCTGCTTTAGAACAAACTTGAAGAGGAATAGATTGAAGTGACAGAGATCAGCGAAAATATCCTTGAGTTCTTCAGGCATAAAGAGAGAGAAGGGCCCAAACCAGTCTTGAAAAGCAAGCTGCCAGGGTTTTAGTAACTTGACTCCCTTGACTGAGGCCCACATTAGACCAGATTAATACCAAACTCTGTTTTATACCAAAAAATATTACAGTAAAATTCTAGCGTATCAATACTAACAAAATCTTACAGTCAGTTTACTTGGTAAATATTTTAGGCTAAAGTCATCTTTTACCACAGGCGTCAGCACACATTTCTCTCTTCTTCACGAGCCGACACGCAGAGTTATTCAACAGAGAATACTCCTTAAAGTGTATGAAATGGGCCATAGCCCAGAATTCTAGAGAGTTGACACTCCTTTTTCAGACTCCATTTCTGTTTGTATCCATTAATTTTCAAAGGGGATAGAAGCTTCCTGGGAAAAGAGCTCAAAATAGTTTATATTGGTAGTTAAAGCATAAAGAAGGAAGATCTAAGAGACTCTACCAAGGGCCACTGTAGAGTTCCTGGGAGACTATTCATTTTGGAGGAAAAAGGACTTAGGCAGGTGAACTGGACTGAATTACGTCTGAAGACATTCCTAGTTTATAGTGTAGCATGGTAGTTGTTATTGAACTTGACTTAAACCAGCCATCCTGGAGTATGTGTCTTAGAAAAGCTATTAAGTAGAAATAAAAGAGGTATTCGGATCTAGTCTGCAACCTTGGTGTCCAAGTCTTTCTCCTTAGAAACAGTGGAGGGAACCAATTTCTTAGAGTTTAAATACTGGTAAAAATAGGCACCCTGTGGAGGCAAGACAGAGACTACAGTAACCAAAGGAGGGATCAAGCAATAGCCCACGGTTAAGGGACAACAGTAAAACCAACAACAGCTTCAGGGAGCTTCAAGGATTTGCTAGATAATCTTGGGGGTCTCCTAAAGTTATAGGAAGTGAAAGGAATCTCCAGTACAGATCTGAGAGTCTACAGTTACTTGTGCTGACATTACGGACTATGAAAACAGCAAGATTCTGGGTAGTTAAGACAGAGCTGCCAATAAGGTGAATAAGTGATGAATAAATTGCAGGCATGCCACAAAATAGTGACCCCTTCATTTCCCAGAGTAGACAGAGCCCTGGACAGCCAACGCCCTATTTTCCACCCCACAGGAGATACACACCTTCATCACGGGATGTTCCATGAAAATGTAGTTAGTACTTGCAGCCAAAGAGGGGCTCTATCATCTGGCCAGATTAGAGCCCCAAACAATGGGCCCAGGGAGCTGCTGGAGGTATGTTCTAAGGACCAACAAGAAAGCCTGAACCAAGGTGTGGAGGAGTGCTGAATGTGGTGGTAACTGGGAATACAGATCAGGGCATATGTCTGGTCAGCACAGCTCAAAGAAAACAGTACAACATAATGCTTCTCATGTAAAGGATAATGTTCTTTGTGGCTGATGTGGTCTTTACTAGTGATATCCAAACCCTTGGTAAGGTGAGTGCCCCAACAATGTGTGTACATTCTACATGCAAGAGTATTATCAATACTCTGAAATACTTAGTATGAAAAATTCTATTGCATTCACAATCTGTTCACATTATTCAAAGAGATTTCCATATTTCACTTGCTAACAAGAGAGCTATAACTTTCTTTAAAAATAATTTCCAATCTTGTGCATTTTTGAATAGTCATGGAAAAAAATTAATCACTGTCTGTTGGAATGGTCTGGATGATGGGAGAGAGTTTGATTCTTTTATTCAACACATATTGATGGAACAGTAGTGAAGATACTTCTCCAGAGAAGACATACAAATGGCTAGCAGACAGATGAAAAACTGTTCATCAGGGAAATTCATCAGAGAAATTCAAATCAAAACCACATTGAGATACCACTTTATACCAGTTCAAATGGCCAAAATTAACAACACATGTGTTGGAGAGGATGTGGAGAAAGGGGAACTCTCTTACACTGTTGGTGAGAATGTATGTTGGTAGAGCCACTTTGGAAAACAGTGTGGAGATTCCTTAAGAAATTAAAAATAGAGCTTCTCTGTGACCCTGCAATTGCACTACATGGTATTTACCCCAAAGATATAGATGTAGTGAAAAAAAGGGCCATCTGTACCCCAATGTTCATTGCAGCAATGGCCACAGTTGCCAAACTGTGGAAAGAACAAAGATGCCCTTCAACAGACAAATGGATAAAGAAGATATGGTCCATATATACAATGGAGTATTATACCTCCATCAGAAAGGATGAATACCCAACTTTTATATCAACATGGATGGGACTGGAAGAGATAATGCTGAGTGAAATAAGTCAAGCAGAGAGAGTCAATTATCCTATGGTTTTGCTTACTTGTGGAGCATAAGGAATAACATGGAGGACATTTGAGAGATGGGGAGGAGAAGTGAGTTGGGGGAAATTGGAGGGGGAGAAAAACCATGAGAGACTGTGGACTCTGAGAAACAAACTGAGGGTTTTGGAGGGAAGGGGGGTGGAGGGATGGATAAGCCTGGTGGTGGGTATTGTGGGGGGCATGTATTGCATAGACCACTGGGTGTGGTGCATAAACAATGAGTTCTGAAACACTGAAAAGAAAGAAAATAAAATAAAATAAAATGAAAAAAAAAAGATATATTTATACAAACAAGCTTAAGTTCTTAAAATTTGAAAAAACTTTCTTAGGTTACAACAGTGTTGTGATTAATAACTTTCCTAAATCTCTGATTATTTTTATAATAATATCCTATAAAGAAATTAAAATGATACACTGAAGAAGGCTGTCTAAGGCTGAAGTTTCCACAGTGATATAGAAGACAGAGGTAAAGTCTGGATATTTCAAACAGCAGTCATTCTTTGATTATAAAGATGTTTATGTTAAAAAGTGATTTTGGGGGCACCTGGGTGGCTCAGTCATTGGGATGGAGCCCCACATCAGGCTCCCTGGTCAGTGGGGAACCTTCTTCTCCCTCTCCTTCTCCCACTGCTTTTGTTCCCTCTCTGCCTGTGCCTCTATCTGTCAAATAAATAAAATCTTTTTTTTAAGTGATTTTAATTTGTTTTGCAGCCTGAATCTCTCACATAACTGCTGTTTTCCACTGCACTCTGGAGAAAGGAGACAGACTCGTATACCCCGGCTCTTCTCTCTCCCGAATTGCCCCACTCCTTAATGGCAGAAACCTTGTCTTTTTGTCTTTATATTCCCATGCCTGGCCAAGCTGGATGCATGGGAGCCATTCACCAGCATTTGTTAAAGAATTAACTTTGTTTTAAATATTTTCCCTCCTTCAAAAAATAGTACACGTCCATTGTAGGTCTTTGTAGAAAAATTGAAAGAAAGAAAAGTGCCTGTTAGAAACATTCAGTGGGGACAGGACACGACTGCAAACCAAATACCAGGCTGTATCTGTCGACAGTAGAGCAAGTACTCATCTACTCTCCCATTCCTGCCTCTAGAAAAGCAAAGCAGCCAAAGAAAAGAGGGGGGGAAAGTTGGCCCACGCCACAGCCTTCCTCTGAGTCTACACCTCAAGGTTCTCTTGTGGCTGCCCTTGGGCCACAGCTTCCCACAGCCTCCCATGCATTCTTGCAAACCAAAGCCAACTTTGCAGACCTCCCTCTCAACTGCAGCAGAATTCAATGAGTCCCCAATGCCCCTTTGTCCAAGGAACTGTCATGTGCACAAGCCCTCCATCTCATTCCTCTGTTGGCCTATCCTATAAATACAAAGCTTTCCCATCTTATGTCTACTCCCAATACTCTCGTCACACCCAGGCCACCCTTCACTTCCTCTCCCCTTGCCCAACTTCCTTCTCCTCTTTTCCCATCTGCACATTGCTTAGATGAGGACTGGAACAGTGGTCAGCACACTCCTCTGTGTCTTCTCTCTTCACTGATGGTTGGTTGCACACCTGAAACCTGGATATCCTGAGGATACACCTTTCAACAGGAGCTGGCTAATCATACCACATCCCCCATACCACTGAGACCACAGAGAAGGAGCCAGACCTATTTCACTCTCCAGTACCACTTCCAATACACTCCCACCTGTCGTTAAAGTCCCACTCCTCAAGGCCATCCAACCCTCTCTACTGCCATCGCCTACCATCTCCTGGTCTCTCCTCCATTTATGAAAAAGGTGATACCAGATTCATAGTGTTCCCTTCCAACCCATCCTGCCACTATCTTGACTGAATGTGATGCCAATACAGACAACTCAGCCAGTATTCTAATCTCCCACCCCCTTGGCCATGTCATCCATCTTTAACGTCCATCAGTTCCACTCCTCTGGCTTTATGACTTCCCATAATCCTAAAGGACATAGTGTTGAAATGTGTCATGACAAAAAAATAAAATTGTTAATTTAAATGCCCCATTCACACTCCTTTCTCTTATCCTTCCAGCAAGCTCACTCAAATACTCTCACAATTGATCTATAACCTCATAGTTAAACCAGTCCAGAGCTCAACTATTCTCTTTCAGTACCCTAAACTCCTTTGCCCCACTTCCCCAATCCTGCTCCCAACAAAGCACAAATATCAGACAGAGCAAGAAATACTTACAGGAGGGTGAATAGGCAGTCTATAGAGTATAGGGTTATTCATAGGACAGTGGAATTGCAGGAGAGAAGTATGCATAAAAAAGCTTCAGAGATTTTCCTAATGAATTTACTGGCTAAACTAAAAACAAAAAAAAAAAGCTTCCTCCATATGCATTTAGAAATTTGGAGACCTGTAACTAGTACCAGCTAAAATTTTACTCTACTTCATCTAAAACATAGCTGGGTAAGGAAGCTACCTATTAAAGGCAGTTAAGCCTGATAAAGGTTGAAGGCCAAGAAATTCTTTTCAGATAATTATAAAATGACTTCATGAGTAAAAACTGCCAACCATGAATAAAATAACTGCCAAAAATACACTGATATGATTTTTAAGGTACAGCCTACTTTCCCTTCCCTGCCCCTGTCAGCAATGTAACTATAGGTTCTTAAAAATAATAAATCTGAATTTTAAAAATGAATGTTCTAAGTGAACTTGTCACTAAAACAGGCAAGTTTTTCTTCTAATTAGGATAATTTAGTCTTGTTTTACCGCATTTCAACAGGGTTTTAAGAGATTCCACACCTTATTTTTTCCCTTTATGCAGGTATGGTCAACCACAATTAATTTAGATTCTCAAGCTAATTGAGAGGACTATGCATTTGAATAGACTTAAACACTAAATGACAGGTTAAAAGTTATTCAGTTTAATTCAGTAAAGTTGTAATTCTAAAATAAGGAAGGTGAAATTTCTTTTTAACAAAAAAATCAGAATAATGTTCAAATGCCCATTATCCTTCACCCAGAGATACCACGAACCATTCCCAGTACTCACCATTGCATGAAATCTTATCTGAATCTTCCCACAGGAAAAGCCTCTAGAATCAGTTCCTGAGCCTCTCAAAAGAAAAATGTCCACCAGCCACAATACTTTAAATGTCACCAAAAACAGTATTAATTTTATTCTTCAGTCTTGAGCACTGAAGAAAATTGGCTATTCCTACAAAAACAAAAAACAAAAAACAAACCTTTCAAATGATATAATTTATTATTAAGGATATTCAAAGGGATATACGCCAAAGAGTAATTCTAACAGAGGAGCTTCAAAAACATTTTGAACAATGAGAGTGTTGTTCAAATAAATGTGTAACATCCCAGTGAGACTACTTATGGAAACACACCCAGGAGGAGATCAAAGCTTCAATGTGTTTATAAAAAGGTCATATCAATGGATAGTTACTTTTTATTTATTTGACAAATGTTTTTTGAGCACCTCTTTTGTGCAGGCACCATGCTAGGTATAAAGTGGTAAACTGAGGTGGTCTCTACCCTTACAGAGCCTAAAGTGGAGAGACAATGGGTGCATAAGCCAGAAAAAATATACATAATATCAATAGTGTGTGCCACAGAGTCAAAGAACAAAATGAGGTGGTAGATAACTTCGGTCTGACCTTCTAAAGGCAGAATGCTCAGGGAAGGCTTCTTGAAGTGGGCTACATGTGAGCTGAGCTCTACCGGCTGAGACAGAGCCAGTCATTTGAAGAAAGAAGCAGCTCAGTCCAGCCTAAGTAAGGACCCAAATGAAGGAAATGCTAGTGGATTCCAAGAAACTAAAAGAGCACGAGTGTGGTTAAAGTGTAGGGAGATAGGAGGCTTGAGACTAGATAGACAGAGGTGGACAGAGGCAGAGCCCAGCAAACCCTAGCTAAAAAGTCACTGGCATGATAGCTTGTGCAGCCACTCTGGAAAACAGTATGGAAATGTCTCAAAAAGTTAAAAATAGAACTACCCTATTATCCTGCAATCACACTACTAGGTATTTACCCAAAGGATACAAAAATACTAATTCAAAGGGATACATGCACCCCAATGTTTAAGGCAGCATTATCTACAATAGCCAAATTATGAAGACAGCCCAAATGTTCATCAACTGATGAATGGATAAAGAAGATGTGGTATATATGGACAACGGAATGTTACCGAGCCATAAAAAAGGATGAAATCTTGCCATTTGCAACAACATGGATAGAACTAGAGGGGATAATGCTAAGTGGAATAAGTTAGTCAGAGAAAGACAAATACTTGATGATTTCACTCATATGTTGAATTTAAGAAACAAAACAAATGAGCATGGGGGGAAAAGCCAGAGAGGCAAACCAAGAAACAGACTCTTGATTCAGAGAACACACTGATGGTTCCTAGAGGGGAGGGAGGTGGGGTCATGGATTAAATAGGTGATAGGGATTAAGAAGTGCACTTGTGATGAACACTGGGTATTGTATGGAAGTGTGGAATCACTGTATTGTACACCTGAAACTAATACTACACTGTGTGTTAACTAACTGGAATTTAAATTAAAACTTTAAAAAGTCATAGGCACTATGATGTATGTTACTATGAGGGAAAAAGGACTACAGAATGGTCTATGCACATTGGTTAAAAGTATGTAAAATATTCCCCAACAATAAAGACATCACAAACATAGAAACTACTTGTGTTTAAAGATGAATTTTGTAGTCTGTTGTTTTAGAACTTGTTAACCAAACAATAACATGGTTACACTTTAGATTTTTTTAAAAAATGGGTCACTATCATGTATTTTAAAAGCTCATTCTTTCAAACTAAGGATTCACTGTAGAATCTTGGCCATGCTACTTACTGGCTATAACAAACACTGTTGCCACTTCACTTGGCTCCTGTCAATCCGTCTCAGAGGCATTGGGCGTCCGCCCTCCAGATTCTACATGCTTTGCTGCTAACTGGTCATTATGAAAACCTTAGATTTGCTCTTAGGGCTGTCGGTGGACTTTGGAGCTACCTGCAGGTAAGAACCAGAGGTGTCTAGGAGCTTGACATCCTTCCCAACCTGTGCTAACTATTAACATCCAATTCACTTTCTCTAGAAAGACAAAATGGATGTGCAAGGTACACTCCAGAGCCCCAGGAGGAATTGGGCTGGACTTGACTAGAAAGCAGAGCTTTGCTTAGATTCTTCCCCAATTCCTTCCTGATTTTTTCTGGGAACACTTAATGAACAATTGAACCCAAATATTCAGTTCATATTCTTATAACTAGATCTAATCATTTCTTTATATGTGCAAGCTTTTATTTATTCATCTGTGTATTCTTTCCCTATCTTTGCACATATCTTTATATGTGCACCATGGAAGGCAGTGTATAATGAAGAAACATGTTTTAGTGGAACCCTACATCTAATATATACTAGTTAATGAAGTTACTTGTATTAGAGTAACCAAATGATTCATACATGATTACTCAAATAAGTGAAGTTATTTGTATTTGATTATTAGTCAACTGACCAAATGAAGATGATACAACTAAAGATGGAATGTTTCCACAAATGCCAGCACTCTAAATTGTTTCTACTATAAAGTAAAATATACATCTTGAATAAAAGCAAAATACATGCAGTATTTTTAAAGCCTCTACAGACCTAGAATCACTATGTGAGTTTAAAAATGGACTGTGTGTAGCATAAGCTACTCAGAATTACTGTGTTTTTTTTACAAGTAGTTCCGACTTACTATCTAGTTGTATTTAAGAACACATTTCTATTACAGCTGTTGGCAGAATACACCTACCCACAGACCTAATGTTACTGATTTCTAGGTTAACTATTATGCTGCATTATAAACTGTTTAACCCATAGTATGCTTGAACTATTATACATTCTCCATGGGAAACAGTAAGAGTCCATGTTGGTGCAATACTTTCGTTTGATAAAGCAAGCAAGCAAACAAAACCCATTAGAAAGAAGAAAGTCATTTTCACTCTTTGCTCAGTTCTGGTGCTATAGGGCATGCCCTTTTTATAGGAGTCTCCTTTCTTCTCCTGGGCCACACTAGGTGATACATTTGCCCTTCCACTTCTACCCACCCTCCTGCCTTCAAAAACAGCAGGCCTTATTTAGTATCTGTCATTCCCACATAAGGCTTTAGCTATGCTTCACTTGAACCCCCCAAGTTCCAGGAATACCTCCCTGCTTCTCCAACAACATCTTTCTGGAAAGGAATTCCATGATATACTATTTGCCCAAGTCTTCCTTGGGGAGCAGGAATCACATAATAATAATCCTTCTATCCTGAAAGGAGGAGCCTGAAGCCTATACTAGCAGCTGGCAAGAATCCTAACTGGTGGAGATCACAACAGTAAGTAACGTTTTTACTGCTAATTTTACAGAGTTCATTGCTAGTCGCTATGTTTTGAATGAATTATATAGTTTTTTTTAATGTAAAAATATCTTATGCAACTTTTCCCTGTGAATACATATTCAAAGCGTAATTATCTATAATCTTATGGGTTGTTTCTTGCAATTTAAAATTTAGGGATGCAAGAAACATGAAATCTTAAAAATAGGTATATGAGCATTTTTTTCTGATAAAGTGGTCTCTGATTTTCCCCAGCCTGTTGGGAAATACTCATCTTCTGAATGTGCATAGGCTCATCGTTTGGTATGTATCCTGGGCAGCCCCTTAGAATATTTGAATACTTGCTCTGTGTTCAAATGCAAGGGCAAAATCTTCTTCCTTACTAACTTCTTAACATCAGCACTGTTTCAAAAAAATAGTAGGGACTAGAGAAGTTGGTTGAAGATATGAAAGGCATGGATACTTCTTATAAAAACAAAATACTCTTTGTTTGATCTGGGCCTTATTTTAAAAGTTAGGTTAATCGGGGATAATGGCGCACTGCATGGAGCACTGGGTGTGGTGCATAAACAGTGAATTTTGGAACACTGCAAAAAAATAAAATTTTTAAAAAATCAGGGATAATGAAATGTTGTTGATCTGTAGCCACCCAGGTGTCTGGAATCAAGAAAATAAACAGAGATGAGTCCCATGTGTGGATGACAGGGCTTTTATTCCATCATTTGTAACACAGATGCCACTCCTTAAGATGTGTCTAATGTTAATTCGAGTGGTAAGTTTGGTACCTTCTCTGAGACATCTTCAAATTCCTAGGTACTTGGCCTCTCATTGTTACCATTACCTTTGGACTTCCTTCCTTCCTTCCTTCCTTCCTTCCTTCCTTCCTTCCTTCCTTCCTACCTTCCTTCCTTCCTTCTTTCCTTCCTGATTTTATTTATTTTTTAGAGAGAGCGGGCACAAGTGCATACACGAGAGTGCAGAGGAAGAGGGAGAGGCAGAGAATCTCAAGCAGACTCCCCGCTGAGCACACATGGGGTGGGGGCAGGGCTTCAATCTCATGACCCTGAGGTCATGATCTGAATGAAAAGCAAGATCAGTTGCTCAACCAACAGAGCCACCTAAGCATCCCTGGATTTTCTTAACTGTTAGCTGAATCTCTGTTCTCTACTCTGGGCCTTGTAACACTTACTTTATCTCCATCCTGGCATCAACCCAAATGTGAAAAACGATCATTACCCTTGATTCCCGCCCAAAACAAAGGTACATAAAATATAATTGAATGTAGCAGAACTAGTATTGAAGATGTGTATGCTTCAGAAGAGAAATTAATGATCTTATGCATCACTTGCCAACTTAAAAGAACCTGTGAGGCTTCTTTTTTGTATTTATCAAATATAAAAATATTGCATGCTCATATAAAAAATTCGAACAATGCATGAGAATATATGGTGAACTAAAACTCATACCCTACATCTTGATACTTTCTTTTCTATCCTTCCCCAAAATGGTTATTTCTATTGTGGCATATTCTGTTCACTGACAAACCAAAGGCCATCCCTTACCTCTATGGAAGAAGAAAAAAAAAAAAGCCTTTGTTTCAGGGCAGCAATATTGTTAACCCTGGGGTGTAATCTTGATTCATATAAGTCACTTGTGTCAATCCATTTTCCTGTGGCAGGTACTCATTTTCCAGGCACCCCTTACAGTGAGTGGTGGCTATGTGACCTAGTTTAGAATGATGAAACATATATGAGGTGTGTGTGCCTGTTTGCAGGGCATGGGGATGGCCTCTAGCACTCAGGAAAATCCCTGTGCCCAATTAGTGAGACATTCACACACACATTCACACAAAGATTCATTCACAAACACACTTACATACTCATGTTCACACATGTTCTCCATCTTTTTCTCACATCCGCAATCTGTCAAACATTTTCTTATACGTGTTCTTCCCACCCCCTCACTTTCCATATTCTCTGCTAGATTCATGGTTTACTCTTGGGCATACCCTTCACTGGACACTCACCTACACCTTCTGTGAACTCCTTCTCACATACACTTTCTCATATATACATTCTCTCTTACACCCTCAGCTTCACACTCTTCCACTCTTACACATTATCACTCTCACACATTATCACACATTATTTTTTCACTCTCACATATTATCACCCACTCCTCCATACTCTTATATACCCAACTCTCTTGCACTCTCAGATACAGTTTTTTACTTCCTTATACTTTTTCACTCTCTCATGTATACTCACACTCTACATATTACAGTCTTATTTCCTTAGTTTTAAATAAATGTTTTGTGAGAACAGTTGCAATGGAAAGAAAGGAAACAGTCAAAGTAACACATCTGCATGTAGTATTTCACCAGGGTCTGTACTATATTCTAGTTCTAAAAAACACATAATAGCATATCCAGCAACTAAATGATACTAGGTGTGGCAGGAATTTTCTAGAAGAGCAGATATAAATTCCGAGGATTCTAATTTAGGAGACCTCATACAGTTATAACACTGAGAGAGATAAAAATCAATGCTTTGACCAATCCTCTCTGTAATAAATGAAGAGTCTGAGACACAGCTAGGTTAAGTGATTTCTAATGATTTTACTAGTTACTTAATCCACTAGGGAAATTAGTCTCAGGCAACAGTTCAAGATAACTACATAGCATAGTCATTAGGAGTGTGGCTAAGAAGTCACACTGCCTGCATTAGAACCCCTACCCTACTACCCATTACCTGTCTTCCATAGGCAAAATCACTTCTTGAACCCTCAATTTGCTTATCTGTAAAATTCATATAAGGGTATCTACACATAAAGTCACTGTAAAGGACAAATTTTTAAAAAGACTTTATTTATTTATTTGGCAGAGATAGAGAGAGAACATGCACAAGGGGTAGCAACAGGCAGAGGGAGAAGCAGGTTTCCCACTGAGCAGAGAGCCTGATGAGGGGCTTGATCACAGGACTCTGGGATCATGACCTGAGATGAAGGCAGATGCTTAACTGACTGAGCAACCCAGGCACCCCAATAAAGGATAAATTAGTTAATCCATGGAATGCCTTTAGTCTAGGTTTTGGTTCAAAACAAAGTTTCAAGAAATGTTAACTTTATTGCCTGCCAAGTTTGTATATCTATTTCAAGATGCTGCTTTAAATTACATTGCTTGTAATTTATTAGGAATTGCTGGGTGAAAGTATCCTATCTAAAGTTTCTGTTTCCAGAAATTGGAAGAGACCAATGGACCTTATCCTATCAGGAAAAAAAAAAATCTATTTGGATGGGGTATAAGAGCAACAAGGACTGTTTCAGGTTCTTCAAGATACCATCTAGAGTAATCTACATCATTAATCCTACTGTCCTAAGAATGAACAAATGACCTTACCTTTCTACAAGTAGACATGTAACATCCATCCTGAGTTCTGAGTCAGATTCAAAAGATGGCCTTGGGGCTGAACACCATGGAGGCACCAAAAAGCACACTGGCCAGTCTCTGGAGAACTCTGAAGCAACTGGGAAGTAAAAGAAGAGGGCAATCAATACTGGCCCACAAAATGAGAGCAATAGAAAATAAAAGTATTGATTATGAGATAAAAACAAATAGAGAAAGTAGATTATACCTTAGAATTTAATTATAGTAAGTTATTAAAGAGAACCCTCCTAATATGTATATGAATTTTAAATTTGAATGAACTATTAGAAAATTTAAAAATAGAATGTTTTGGGGGCACCTGGGTGGCTCAGTGGGTGAAGCTGCTGCCTTCGGCTCAGGTCATGATCTCAGGGTCCTGGGATCAAGTCCTGCATCGGGTTCTCTGCTCAGCAGGGAGCCTGCTTCCCCCTCTCTCTCTCTGCCTGACTCTCTGTCTACTGTGATCTCTCTCTGTCAAATAAATAAATAAAATCTTAAAAAAAAAATAGAATGTTTTTAAAATGGAATCAAAATCTTGATATTCTTATCAATTCTGGTTAGAAAAATCCAGCACACTCTTTGGAGATCATAATTTACAATCAAGATGAAGGTAAAAACAGCCTTTTTTCTTTATTAAGTGCTTCCTGAAAGCATTACAGAAACATGAAGCTACATGTTTTTACACTGTCTCTGAGTGACAAACAGCATACTGGCCCTCATTGTCAACACAGAAGGTTAAGGCTGGAGTCCAGGTTCAATATAACTAGAATCTAAGCAAGGATTGTGGCTGGCTTCTGCCAATTAAGCCACAGATACTATGTGTGACAATTTCCGTGTTCAGGGATTATATACCCCACCGCCTAAGGACAGTACCCTTCTGTACTGCTTCCCAGCATTCTATTTTTTTACAAACCACTTTATTGAGGTATGATTGACATACAAAAAGCTATACATATGTAATAACTTGATGAGATGGAAAGAAGTATACATCCATGAAACCATCACCACAATCTATGCCATAAGTGTATCTTTCAGCTCCAAATGTTTCCTCTTACCCTCTTTTGTGTGTGATGAGAACACTTAACATAAAATCTGCCCTTTGGCAAAATTTTAAGTACATAGTACAGTCTTATAATGGAGGCACTATGTTGTATAGTACATCGCTAGGGCTTACTCATCTCGCATAACAAACTTTGTACCCACTAACTAACACCTCACCGTTTCCTCCTTCCGCTGTTTACCAACATTCTACTCTCTGCTTCTATGAGTTTGACTGTCTTAAACTCTTCATATAAGTGGTATTATGCAGTATTTGTCCCTCTGTGACGGACTTATTTGACTTAACATAATGCCTGTGTTCATGCATGTTGTTGCAAATGGCAGGATTTCCTTCTCTTTTTAAGGCTGAATAATATTCCACTGTAAGCATTTACATCTTTAATCCATTCATCCATCAACAGACACATAGGTGATTTCCATGTTTCAGCTATTGTGAATACTGCTGCAATGAACGTGGGGGTGCAGATATATCGTTGAGATCTTGATTTCATTCCTTTGTCTATATACCTAGAAGTGAGATTGCTAGACCACATGGTAGTTCTATTTCTAATTTTTTGAGAAACCTCCATACTGTTTTTCATAATGGCTGAACCAGTTTACATTGCCACCAATGGTATTCAAGGGTTTCTTTTTGTCCATATCCTCACCTACATTTGTCTTTTGTTTTTTATAATAGCTTTTTTAACAGGTGTGAGGTAATCTAGATTTGCATTTCTTTGATTAGTGATTTGAGTGTTTTATTCTCTGTAGTGTTCAAAAATTTCTGTAAATTCCAGGGTACACCTATATATTTACATCAAGCCTAGGGAGCTATGATGGGGGAAGCAGGGGGAAGAGGGTGGATGCCAAATGAAGACAGCAAAGGAATTGGTGCATTGGATAGAAGACTTAGTCTGATTCTCATAAAGTGAGCAGTTGGGGTACCTGGGTGGCTCCATCAGTTAAGTCTCTGACTCTTAGTTTCAGCTCAAGTCCTGATCTCAGGGTCATGAGCTAGAACTCTATATCTGGCTCTGTGCCCTGCAGGGGGACTGCTTGAGATTCTCTCCCTCTCCTTCTGCCCCTCCCCCAACTCGTGCATGCTCCCACTCTTTCTAAAATAAATGAATAAATCTTAAAAATAACCCAAAAAGTGAGTAGAAGAAGGGTCACTTCCATGGAATCCCAATCTTAAAGATGACTATCTTGAGTGAGGTGAAGAGAATAGTCTCAGGTCCCAGAATTTCAGCTACTTTTGCCTTGAGTAAGCCAAGAACTACATTCCAAAGGGAAGTATTGTTCAGTAAATGGTTGACTTCACACCAGCCTTCCCAGGGTAGGAACAAGATGGTGATCAGTACCCACCTTGTGGGGAAGCACACTATTATGTGAAATCACATTCAAAGAATAGCTTACAGTTCACATCTAAGTTACAAAATGATCTCATTGCTTGTGTTTTGAAGTAAGTTGAGTCATGAAAGATTGACTAAAAAAGAGTTGGCAAAAGGCTACAGAGAGTGGCATGTCCCATACATGCCATCTAAGGTACATTTGGGAAAAACACGCACCCTCAAAGAGATCTTTAACATAAAATAGAAGCATCTACTAACTCTGCAATAACATAAATCAACTTAAAAGCATCACCAAGATGATATAACCCATAATTACCACCAGTAAAGAAATAGGTGTATGGGGGCAGAGGGAATTAACATGCAAATCAGTTCACTTTTTGACTTTCCTTTCTCTATAGTTCTCTCTTTTAAACACCTTGTCAGAGTAGACAAGCAGCCACTCTTTACCTCCATCCTATAGGAAATAAGTACTCATTCCAACTCAAAATGATAACAGACCTACCGAGCAGCACAACCCAAGGCAAGGTCTTCTATGCCATATCTACAAAGCCAGCCATACAAAGCACTGCAGAGAACAAGATTATTCCCACTTCAGGGAAATGCAGATGGGGACAAGCAGATGTCAGACCAGATGAAGTTGTATGATTCTGTCTTATCAACAGATTCAGGAAAACAGGGGAATTACTAATGGAATTAGATCTGTTCACTCTCTGGGAGGAACATAAGGAAGACCATAACAGAAAGTTGTAGTGTCTTGAGACACAATAAAAATCATGGTCCGACTAACAGTAAGAGACTACATCACCTCTAGTAAGCGTCTGGATTCAATTTTATGCATGCATGTGTGTGTGCATGTGTCTGCATGTGTGCATGAGTGTGGAAATGCGTGCTCCCAGAAGAAATAAACCCTTAACTTTCCCTCAGGACAGTGCCTTTGTACTGATCTGTCTCTCATGACCCAGTTGTAGTCACACTCCAATTTGACTATATCAACTCACTTTCCCCCCAGTGTTAGTAGAAGGAAATATTCCCATGGGAATTTAAGGCAGCTTTGGTAGATGCGGCTTCTGCATTTTTCCAATCCTCAAAATGACAAAACTTCATTCTTTCTATTGAGTGATTTTATTCATCCATCCAACAAGCATCTCCTAAGCTTTTGCTAGGAAGATAAAGCATGTGATTCCATTACATGGAATCTATCCTTACAGAATAGAGGTCTGAGAATGTCCTAAAGGGAGAAAGCAGGAACATGGACTTAAAAAAATTCCTGAGCTGTCTCATCTAGAAGGCACTGGTAGCCCTATTCAGTCCCAGGCTTTGAAAGGGGACTTAGAAAATTCTGATAAAGACTCTCAAAAGCTCAGGATCCCTGGTCTATGCCTCAGAAAGAGATGCCATGCTTGCCTAGATCAAAGGGCAGTACCACTACATGAGAACAGAATATGCAAATAAAATTCTTGATGATTGATCTTATCATTCTGAACTTCCTGAGAAAGGTAAAATCTGCAATTACCATAGTCTTGCTTTATTATTCTTGATCTAGAAAGAAAAATAAGCCTAAGGCACTAAAAAGTGAAAGCAGAAAAGAAAGTAAGGTATTGGGAATTTGATATTGAGTTATGAATCTGCAAAGAAATAACAGAAAAGGAAGAGATAAATAAATTATAATCATGCTGGAGAGAACAAATATTGCATTGAAAGACATCCCCCCCATTATTCAATATCTTCTTTTCATCATTTCAGCCTTTTTCCACCTCCTAATTAAACGTATTATTTTAAAAATTATTATTTCAAAAGTTAATTTTAGGCATATAAATATTCCTGCCTAGAACATACAAATTTTTTTTCAGTCATACCAGAAGGAAAATTCCTGGACATAGCTGGACAAAGCTGGACATATCTGCTTCAAGCTGTTGTTATTGGACTAGCATCCATCACCTATGCAAATTCCATGGAGAGAGTTACATTTTGAACATTACATTTTCTTTCTTGTTCTGTTACTACACTAAAGCTGAATTTTAACTCATTTTAGAATTATACCTGACTTGCCCTTATGATTACTTTAATGCCATTATTATTTAATGTGTTTTCAATCTTAAATGTTTCAAAGTGTATTTAAAGTACTATAGTTACCCCTGGAAACAGACCTCTTGATAAACCCATCATTTTTATATATAAAAAGATGATTTACATTCCCCCCAAGAGGAGGTGAAATCACATTTCCTCAAAATTTCCTTGAGACAGAAACTTAGATTACTAATTCCTAATCTTTTTTTCTTTTCTACTTACACTTTCCTAGGTTTAAATTTCCCTCTAAGTCCTACTTTAGAGCATTCCAATGGGTTTTAACTGGTCTCAGATTATTCAGTTCAATTTTTTTTTTTAGTTTTATTATTTCTTTTCGTGGATTATTTAGAAATGTGATACTTAATTTTTTAAGCATTAATAAATGTTCACATTATTGTTCTGTTCTTGGCTTCTTGATTAATCCACTGTAGTCTGTCATATTCTGTGAGTGCAATCCTTTGAAATTTGTTGACACTTTGTACTATTTAGCATAAGGTCTATTTTGACCTATGTTTGCTTGAAAAGAATAGGTATTCTGTAGTGCCCAGATGCAGTATTCTGAATAGGTCCATTTAGAACAAGTTGGTTATTATTCTGCTGAAGTTCTCCATGTCCTTGATGATATTATGTCTTCTTCACTCTATTGTTACCTAGAGAGGTTTATTAACACACCTAACTATAGTGTGGATATGTCTATTTCTTCTCTTAGTTCTGTCAGTTTTTGTGTATCTATGTTTTGGACAATCTTAAGTTTACACAAAATTAGGAATGTCTGTCTCTCTACACAATTGATCATTTTAGTGTTATGAAACATTCCCCTTTATTTCTACAAATACTGTTTCCTTAAAGTCTATCCACCAACTTCAATTTCAGTTAGTGACCACATGACATATCTTTTTCCCATATTTTACTTTCAATTTATCTGTGTCCTTATACTTAAACTGCATATCTTATACAGCATGAAGTTGGGTATTTTTTAATACATTTCCCTTTAATTGGAATATTTTATCCATTTACCTTTAGTGTAACTTTTATATAGTTGCACTTAAGCATGCCATCCTACCATTTGCTTTTAATTTATTCTAGGGATCCTTCATTCCTTTATTTTTCTTTAAGAACCAAGAATTTATTTAATTTTTCTATTCTATCTCTTCTATTGCATTTTTAGTTGTACATTTTTATATTGATTTTATTGGTTATCCTAGAGATTACAGTAAACATACTTCATCTATCCAAGAAGGATTAATTAGTACAACTACCACTTACTCCAGTATGATAACCCTACAATAGTTAACTTTTTACTCCTTTTCTGCCCTTTCTGCTACTATTGTTATATTTACCTCTCCTATTTTTTTAAGCCTCAAAACATTTTTTGTTTTAAACAATCACTGTTATTTGCATTTGTTTGCATAATTACCCTTCCCAGTACTCCTTATTCTTTTTTTTTTTAAGATTTTATTTATTTAGAGAGAGAGAGATCGTGTGCAAGTGGGGGAAGGGTCAGAGGGAAAAGAAAAGAGAGAATCTGAAGCAGACTCCCCACTGAGCAAGGAGCCCAATGTGGAGCTTGATTCCACAACCCTGAGATCATGACCTGAGTTCAAACCAAAAGTTGAGACCAGCCAACTCAGCCATCCAGGTACCCCATTATTATTCATTCCTTCTTGAACTTCTATGCTTCAATCTATGACCATTTCATTTCTTTTTTCTTTTTCCAATTTTAAGCTAAAGTATAGTTAACATATTAGTTTCAGGTGTACAGTGCAGTGATTCAACAATTATACACATCATGAAATGCTCACCATAATAAGTATAGTCACCATCCATAACCATATGAAGTTATCAAAATACTGATTATGTTCTTTATGCTATACTTTTTAATTTTATAACTGTGACTTTTTTATTTTATAACTGGAAGTTAATCTCTTAATATCCTTTACCCATTTCACCCATACCTCAACTCCTTCCCCTTTGGCAACCACCATTTGTTCTCTATATTTATAAGTCTATTTCTTTTTTGTTGTTATGTGACCATTTCTCTCCTGACTGAAACATTTCCTTTAGAATTTTTCATAGAATGTGTCTGCTGGTGACATATTCCCTCAACTTTTGTTGTCTGAGAAATATTTCACCTTCTTTCTGCAAGATATTTTCACAAATTATGGAAATCTATGCTTGTAATTGCTTTCCTTATCATTTAAAAATGGTTTATCATTTATTTTCTGACTTCTATGGTAACTGCTGAAAATTCAGCCTTATTCAAACTTATAGTCAATTTCCTATGTGAGCTGTAGTTTTATTTGTATTTAATCTCCATGCAATTTTCTGTGCTCTTTGAATTTGTGGATTAAAATCTTGTACCTTTTTTGGAATATTACCATTTAACTTCAACTGTTGATACTCCTGCTCTGCTTCGGATTCAATTATATCCATATTAGATAGACAGACATTGATATTTTGTTGACCTGAGTTCACTAGTTCTCTATTTCTGTGCCTATTCTAATGAGTTCTTAATTTCAGATTTTATACTTTTCAGCTAGGATATGCATTCTATTTTCATAAACAGCAATTCTCTATTGATATCTTTAATTTTGTCCATCTTTCCTTCTATTCTCTTTAACATATTAATCCTATTACTATGTAGTTGTACTTTTTTTTTTTTTTTAATTTAAGTAGGTTCCACACCCAACATGGAGCTGGAATTCATAACCACAAGAGTCAAGATCAGGAGTCACATGCTCTATTGTCTGAGCCAGTCAGGCACCCCTATAGTTCTCTTTGGGTAACTACACATTGTATCATTGTGGCACTACATTTATTTTCTATTCACATGTCCTTTACCTTGTCACTATATGCTGGACACTGTGTATGAAAGAACCTTAGAAACCTCAGATGATACTATTTTATATCAAATAAGGTTGATCTTTTTATGGTAGGCAAATAGGTTAAGGTTCTAATAACCAGAATCCAATAAAAAGAACTGGGTTGCAAATTTAATTAGACTCAATCCACCCTTTATTTATCCCTATTTCTCAGGTTAATTACCCTTCTGGGTTTATGACTCAAAGTTTGTCAAGACTGTTTCCTCTTCCCAGAAATATTTCAAAATATTCAGTTCTTTCCATCAGAGATATTGGCTTACTCTTTAGCCTCTTGCAAATTACTTGAGGGGAGACCAGCTGTGTGTTGGATGAAGCCCTCTCTCTCCTATAGGACACTGACTCCTGAGACACTGAGATTAGTAGAGATTTCACTATCTCTTCCGGCCCAGCCTCTTCCTCTCTTATGACCACATTGTTTCCCATTCCTTCTATTAGAATACCTCCACCAAAGTCATGCTCAATATTTACCTTACATCCTGAATCACCAAATGCTCTCAGACAAAAGTCAGTAATATACAGCTTACCTCTCTAGAATTTTTTAAAAAGATTTTATTTATTTATTTGACACAAAGATAGAGATTACAAGTAGGCAGAGAGGCAGGCAGAGGGAGAGGGGGAAGCAGGCTCCCCACTGAGCAAGGAGCCTGATGCAGGGCTTGATCTCAGGATCCTGAGATCATGACCTGAGCCAAAGGCAGAGGCTTAACCCGCTGAGCCACCCAGGCGCCCCTCTCTAGAATTTTTGAATTACATTTCTTCTAGTCTCATTGCTTTCACAACTCTCCATTATATTCAAAAACATGATTTTTATCATATTTTTCTAGTTGCATAAAAAACATTGCTCTGCTACTTACTGACCCCATCTGAAAGCCAAAGCACATAAATCATTTTCTGTATGAAACAGCAATGGCACTGCTTATGAATACTTCTCTAATATTTAGAAGATTAATGACTGATGAATTATTAGCAATGACTTGCTTGCTTTACATAGTATGAAAGAAAAAACAGAGCCAGCATTTTGTCTTTTGTCCCACCTATCCACAGCTTCCCACCAAGGTCTCTACTTACTTAATCCTAAACTTCAATTTTGAAAAGAAATGAAAATGTAGAGACCTTGTTTTAAGAACTTGCAAATCACACCCTGTGTATCTCTTTTTCCGACTCTTTCTCCTTCAGTCTGCCTCTCTCTTAACCACCCTGCTACACACATATATACAAAGACTTTATTTTAATGTGACTACAAAGTTTAAGGGCAAAGATTCTAATTTTGCTACTTGCTTCTAGGTACTTTCTTCTTTGTAATGAATAGAGAGGGCATCTTCAAAATTAAGTGGAAGCATAGCAAAATTTAGATCATACTTCCCTTGCTAGACTCAACCTCAATTAAAAGTTAAAATGTCAGAAAGGGAAAATTTTTTATACAGTTGTGATGATTAATTTTATGTGTCAGCTTGGCTAGGCTATAGGTTATGCTGCCTAGTGGTTTGGTCAAATACAAGTATAAGTTACTATGAAGCTATTTTTCAGTATGATTATGATTTTTTTTTCTTTTAAATTTAATTTTTTTCCATGTTTCAAAATTCATTGTTTATGCACCACACCCAGTGCTCCATGCAATATGTGCCCTCCTTGATACCCATCACCAGGCTTACCCAATCCCCCACCCCCTTTCCCTCCAAAACCCTCAGTTTATTTCTCAGAGTCCACGGTCTCTCATGGTTTGTCTCCCCTTCCAATTTCCCCCAACTCACTTCTCTCCTTCTCCCAATCTCCTCTGTGTTATTCCTTATGCTCCACAAGTAAGTGAAACCATATGATAATTGACTCTCTCTGCTTGACTTGTTTCATTCAGCATAATCTCTTCTAGTCCCATCCATGTTGATATAAAAGTTGGGTATTCATCCTTTCTGATGGAGGTTAATACTCCATCGTATATATGGACCATATCTTCTTTATCAATTTGTCTGTTGAAGGGCATCTTGGTTTTTTGCACAGTTTGGTGACTGTGGCCATTGATTATGATTTAAATTAGTAGGCTTGACATAAGCAGATTACCCACCATCATGTGGACAGGCCTAATAGAATCAGTTGAAGGTCTTAAAAGAAAAGACAGATCTCCAGAAAAGGAAGAAATTCTGCCTCCAGACTGCATTTGGACTCAATACTTCATGATTAACTTTTCCCTGGGTCTTCAACTGCCACTCAGCCCTGCAGATTTTGGAAATGCCAGTCACCATAACTGTGTGAGCCAATTCCTTCAGATTAGATAGATAGATAGATAAACAGACAGACATCTTCTCTTTCTCTACAGAGATATTTATCTCTACAGAGATATATCTCCCAGGTTCCAGAGGTCATGGCTACCTCCCAAGACCCAGGGGTTGAGGATGTCATCTTCATGTGCCCGAAGAGCAGCATCAAGCCCATGAGGATTCTCGAACTGTAAAATGTATTTGCCCTGCTGCATTTCAGACTCTCTTCAGCTCTGTGACTACTTTTGTCCTTCTGATTTCTCCCTTTTGATATAGAAATATCTATTCCATGTTGATCCTAACATCGCATTGCATAAGCATATAACTTGTTTGGCTTCACAAGCTCATGGACAGAGAAGAATCTTTCCCTAGGGTGAATCATTAACCAAGTGTCACCTGTAGTTACTTTGGATGATTTAGATAATAAGATTTGGAACTTCTAGCTGGTGATATTTAAGTGACATTTTGGACTTAGAGTTGATGTTGAAATGATTAAGGCTTTTGGGAATGTTGGGGCAGGCTTAATTAATATATTGTGCATATGGGATGGATATGAATTTTGCAGAGCCAAAGAGTCAACTGTTATATGTTCAACTGTGTCACACACCCCCCACCAAAAGGTATTTCCCAGTAACTTAAAAAGTGACTTTTTGGGGAATAGGCTTTTATTACATCTAATAAGTTAAAATGAGGTTTTTAGAGTGGGCCCTAATCCAATATGACTGGTGTCCTTATCAGGGAAAATTTAGACATGAAGATAGGCACTACATGGACAGCCATGGCTGGTGGAGGCAGATATTAGATCAATGAAGTTGCAAGCCAGGAGTGTCAAGGATCCACCAGGAGCTGGGAAGAGACAAGGAAAATTCTATCCAGAGTCTCAGAGGGAATGTGGCCCTGCCAACACTTTGATTTCAGATTTCTAGTTTCTATAGCAATTTTTTGTAGTTTTAAATAACTGTGGTATTTTGTTATAGCAGTCCTAACACACAAATACAACAGTAAAATTAATTCTTTGACCCAGTGACCATTTGCCCAATCAAGCCAAAACCACATACTAAATTTACAAAACAGAAAACTAGGTCAAATATTCCAGTGTTTAAATCTACCCCAACTAGGCCAGATTCTCATTTCTAGAAAGTGAAAGCAGAAGTCAGTCAACTCCTACATTGAAATATTGTCTGTTGATAAATATTTGGAGGTGTTAGGTTGGTGTTACTATGAATAAGGATAGGGTTTGCATGTTAGGGACTAAAGTATGAGGGCAGTTGAAGGACATTTTCTTCATGATGGAGGAATGAAAGACCCATGGGGGATGCAACTACCTTTGAGGTTTCTTCTCCTCTCATATTGTCTAGGCTACCCCAACCCACCAAAGCTGGGCCAAATTCTTATCTTTATCTTAATGCTCTGTTCTTGTTTCCAGGTCCCATACCCGTCATAACTTGATTTCAGTAGAGCCAGACAAAGGTAGCTTGATATCAAGTCACTCTCACTTTGAGGTTCAACCAGGATGGATCAGCCCAGTGGTGACCATCGCTCTGATCTTTAACTCACAGGACACCTCACTAACCAGTCTCCTACCTGTGTGCAACATCCGAAAGAATATACTTCTACCCCAGTCTTCACAAGAGAAAGCATGCTCATATGGCCCATGTCAAAGTAATCTACCTAGTCTGGTTTGTGTTTGGTACTTTATATGTAACTTATAATGCTCACAATAGCCCCAGTGTACAATTTATTATTTTCATTCTCTCTACAGGAGTCAACTAAAGTTCATGAAGTTTAAATAATCTACCTTAGTCATGCAGTTAGTAAGCCATGGGCCCATGATTCAAACCAAGATCTATAACTGGGTGAAAGAAACACAGAGAAAACATAATGTTTGGTTTAGATGGTCTCATAGGGGTCCTTAGTCTCTTTCAGCCTTTGAGATCTCATCACCTTCTCCCTGGTCTTCCCAAGATGTCAGTGGAGCATGGTTTAATGAATCCTTTGTTGGCACAGGAAGAGTTGTTCTAGGTGCCCTATGCAGCACCCTTTGCTCTTAAAATACTCATACCTCCTTATCTGTCTCATCACTAGTGGCCCTTGCTAGTACCCACTTCTGGTATCTACACTATAGAACTAAATCATGACCTGTTCTCCTTCACCATGGTCAGGGCCTGGTGGTCCTCTCTACTGACCTGAACCCATCTCAGCTCTCAGCAGTGTTGCAAAACCTTTTCAGGCCAGCCATATATCCTAGAGAGACACTATAGTCACTATCATTGTTGTCCTTGCAGTCACTACCTTTTCTTGGCAAGCTCCCCAACAAACTCCTGGCTAACTTCCTGTCTCCCTACCTCAAAGGAATCCTGGGGTTTGGATTTCTTATGTCCACCCTATGAAAAACAAAGTGGCTCAGAGAAGCCATACTGAGGTCCTCCCTCTGCCAGCACCATATCTCTACCACTGATGCACTCTCCCACAAGTAGTTCTAGGTGTCTTTTACAGTATAATCTTAGCCTAGAATATAAAATATAAATTGGTGCAAAAGATGCTCTGATTTACATTTCCTATCTATTATGCCTCCATCTATTCAGGACTTCAGTCTGTCAGGAGTAGTCCACATCTCATCTTCGCCTCTACTCCCATAATTCCTTGCACTAGAATGGTTAAGTTTCTCCTTTCTCAAATGGTCTCCCCTCATGTTATACCCTCCTCACTCCTTCTTAATGATGATAGGGCTATCTTCTTTATATTAGGGAAGCAATACTCTAGATGGTCAGGTGTGGCTCTTGATATGTTAATGAACAATTACCAGTAGCAATGCCCTCGGCTGCAATTAGTAGAAGATGCCAACTCAATCTGCCGAGACGGTAAAGAAACGGTATTATCCAATGTGATTATTCCCAAGGAAGGTTGATTGCAGGTTTGTTAATTCAGTGCTCAACTACATCATTGAGGACAGGTTCCCTACATCTTTCTTCCCTGTCATCTTTAGCCAGTCGACAACCACATGACAGCCACCATTCCAAGTGTCCCAGGCAGGTACAGTAATATCTAGCAGCAGAAGATAACTGCTTTTTCTTATATCGTGTCCTTTTTTTTCTATTGTGTTCTTTATTCGTTTTGTAAACTTTTTAAAATTGAAGTATAATATACACCACCAGCATACAAGAGTTTACTGTTGTCCCACATTCTTGTAAACACTTGTATGTCACTTATTTTTTATTAGGCCTTCTAGTGAGTATCTCAGTGTCTATGGATGTGGTGGCAGTGGGGAGGGGGGTGTTGCCTGAATAATAATTATTTAAGGCTAATTAGATTTAATACACAGTGCTTCCTCTATAATTATTTTGTATATTACAAGCCAATTCATGAATTCAGTTAGTTGCTAAAATGATGTTTTTATAATTTTTATAGCAATGAAAGCCTTGGTCAGAATTATCCTCAGCATTTTCAGAATTATATCAAATGCCAATACCTAAACTATCTTTAGAATACCACAATCGGCTCAGACTAGTCATGATTCAGCCCTGGTGCAGACATACATTTTTCTTAAGGCTCATGGCCCAGTGGGAGTAATTACACCAAATCACAGTCTGTTAGAAAGAAGAAAGAAAAGTTACTGGTTATTGAATAGGCAAACAAAAGTGCACATTTACACTAAAGGAATTTTTAAAATTACTTTATTTCTTTTTAAGATTTTTTTTTTAAAGTAATCTCTATACTCAGTGTGGGGCTTGACCTCACAACCCTGAAATCAAGATTCACGTGCTCTACCGACTGAGCCAGCCATTTAAATAAATAAAATCATTTTCTCTCTTGATAAATTCCACCTTTCATAATTATTTTCTCTACTCAAAACCTTATTAATCTAAAGCTAAAAGACTGATATATTAGGCAAAT
The DNA here is from genome assembly GCF_902655055.1 of Lutra lutra. Lineage (NCBI taxonomy): Eukaryota > Metazoa > Chordata > Mammalia > Carnivora > Mustelidae > Lutra > Lutra lutra. The sequence goes on along the minus strand of NC_062280.1, from coordinate 51,978,020 downwards.
GAACAAATCAGACTAACAGAATATCGTGTACATGGAATGCAAAAGAGAAAAACACATTAGCGTGTTTCAAAAACAATTTCCCCATTGACTTAAGATCAATCTGTCACCAAAATGTTATGAGCTATAGTCTGAATTTCAAATGAGGTAACATTTGTTAGATGATAATGTTGACTTCAGTTTTTTCAGTTGGCTAATGACCAACATGTATTTGAAAGTCAGCAAATCTATGTTTAGCCAACTAATGCAGCATTTGGCTATTAGCAGTGTTCTTTGGCTTACAATAAGAGATCTTTTTTTTTTTTTTTCTGTATGACACTTTGATTCTTAGCCAGCTATTTAAGTTAATTACAAATTTTGCTGTCTATAGTCAAAAATCACCTGTTCCAGACTTTAGCTATAACACTTATGTTTGCATAGCCATACATATATTTCTTTTTATGACTACTAAAATCCTCAAGTCAGAGGTTGAATCTTCTTCATTCCCCTAATAAACAGTAAAATCCTTCACATCCCAGGAAGGTATGATTTTCTTTTGAAAAAACTCTTCCATTTAAAAAACAAATTGCTTAAAAGAATCTTTTTTGATATATTATCATTCAAAGCAAATGTCTTCATGTGTAAAAATGTGAACATTTAAAGAAGACATTAGATTTATTCTATCATTCTATTTTTTACTAAGAAGATCCTAGTTTAACCTTATTATAATGATATAGATTCTAATAAAACATACTCTTAAGATTTCAGGATTTAAACACCATTTTCCTTAGATCCCCAAAGTAAATTTAATAAGATTTTACAAATTAGGTAACAGTTAATTGTCCTTATTAGTTCATTAAATTTGCTTTACTTAAATAAACATTAAAATTAGTTAGAAACAAACATGCTATTCAAGTCTAATTTTGGATAAGGGCATTTACATAAATTCTTTTCTAGATACAAAAAGGTTAAATTATACATGCTGATGAGGTCAAGGACCAGCTCCTTCCAAATTTCTATTTCCATACATGTCAGCAAACAGCTGGACACTAACAATAGTAGAGGTTGTGCCTTTGACCCCTTTAAAAATAAAATAGGGTATACTTTGAGAAGGCAATGAAAATACTGCATTAAGATTTAAGCTGTATCCAAAAAAAAAAAAAAAGATTTAGGCTGTATCCAAAAAAAAAACAAAAAAAAGATTTAAGCTGTATCTTTCTCGGGCTCCCCCAAGCTGCCAGTAATAGTGGCAATAGTGGGGAAGTAATACTTCCCTTCGGAGTTCAGCCATAGCTAGGCCCCTGGTCCAGTGCAGTTGTTCCTGGTGGTTCTTTCTGAGCCTCTCTCTAGCATATGTAAACATCCCTGAGTGAATAGTGTCCTTGGTTCCAAAATGATCAATGAGCAACAGCCTTCCCCATCTATCCCTACCACACACTCAAGACTTCAGAACCTATTTTGGCTTAGCTGTCTACCCTGGAAAATTATGGTCCTGACCTTTTTCTTAATTCCTACAGAGATTTTTTTTTTTTTTCTTTCCTCTAGGGCTGGCCTATGCTTCCAGATCCTTCCTCTTATCTCAGCCACACCTTCTATTCTTATATTCTAGATACCAAATACCAAGGATCTTGGCCTTCCTAAGGCCTCCTATTAATCCATACCTGTCTACTATGATCAGAAACTTCTCAAACTTTAATCTCATTTGGATCTAACCTGATTTTCACACTCTACTTCAGGCTATAATTTAGATTGTTTGCCTTCTCCTAATGGCTAGCTTTCCCCAGACTTCACCAATTAATTATCAATTCTGTCCTGTTCCCAGGCCAAGCCCGTTGCTCAAGAAGGAAACAGTATTATGCCACACAGCTAGGCAGACCTGCTAATGACAAATGGGTATGGTGCATGTCAGACACTTGCATTTAGTTCATAGCCAGCAAATGAATGTCTGCTCACTACCAGCTGGTACAAAGAAAGCAAATAACTGTATCTAAAGCAAAAAAAAACTCCCCCCTCATTCGCATAGCTGGATTTTTTTTTTAACTGTAGTTCCAACTTTGTTGCTAGAGAGCAAACAGCTGGTAGGGGGATGATAACAAGAAAGAAGGCTTAACGAAAGCTGTGATTTTTACAGGTCTTCTAATACATGTGTGATATAGCCAATCTGGATACACAGGAAAAGAACTGAAAATGAATGAAATGTTACTTTGGATATATGAGGCCTCTTCTTCAATTATATGGTCAGAAGTTTTTCCATTATGAAGCATGTGTGGTAATACTAAGAGTAGGTTAGGTTAACCAAGCAGGCACTTTACATGTACTAGTTAATTCTCACAATAAACACAGACGATCGGTATCTCTTACAGATGAGGAAACTGAGTACCAGAGTGTTACAGAATCTTATCCAAAGTCACAAAGCAAATTAAATGGCAGCCTAAGGATTCAAATCCAGGAAGTCTGATTCCAAGGTGATCCTAAATCAACATAAGCTAAAGTTAACTATCATGTAGAAATGAATGTACAAATTCCTCTGTACCCTGTTTCACAGTAAAATACTTCTGTGGCAAGACAACACAAATTCTGGAAATTTCATGTCCTTCATTAAATGATCAACTTAAGGTAGTATTTGAGTGAAACATATCCTCTTGCCTTCCTCTATTGTCCTGTCCTTAAATATTTAAGTGCCATCAGCATGTTTACTGGGTCTCCAAAGAGAGAGATGCTAGGAATCTCAAAACAAAACAAAACAACAACAACAAAAAAAACCCACCTAAATCCTTGACCAGCCCCTTAACATGGCTACATCTTGAGGAGTCAAAGCATCGTGGACATTCTTGAAAGAGAAACACTCTTTATTACCAACTAAGACTGGTTCCCTGCCTCAGTGAACTTGCCTGCACCATTTATGATCTTGGGAATCCATTTTCTAAACAAGAGGCAGACAAAATGTCCTCTTTACTCCTTTCCCCTGAATCCCTTACTGACCTTAATCTTTGAGATCTTTCTTCTACAAAGGTGAGAAGGAGGATGCAAAAGTCAGCCCACAGAAAGAGCCTTTTCCTAATAACCTGAGTAGTACACTTCATCCTTCCTTCTCCTTGAAATCTGTCCTAATCCCAAGAAGACTTCCCAGATCAGGGTCCTAAAAATACCCATTTCCAGACTTTTCTGTTGCACCAGATGGTTCCTAGAAGACACAGACACAGAATGAAATGCAAAGCAATCACCAAAGGAAGATAATACAATGAGGGAAGGCATCTAAAGAGAGTCTATCACTGAAACAAAAATTTTTAAAACTCTGTACAATAACTTGAGCCAATTGTGTCTGACAGAATTATTCCTCCTCAGAAGTAAAGACTAAATTATGTTGCAGTAATATAAAATCTCAGTGGCTTATAAAAAGAAATGTTTACTTTTTGTTACCACTATGATATCTCCAATGTAGATCAGATGTACTTAAGCAAAGAAAGAAAAAGAGAGGGGCGCCTGGGTGGCTCAGTGGGTTAAGCCGCTGCCTTCGGCTCAGGTCATGATCTCAGAGTCCTGGGATCGAGCCCCCCATCGGGCTCTCTGCTCGGCGGGGAGCCTGCTTCCTCCTCTCTCTCTGCCTGCCTCTCTGCCTGCTTGTGATCTCTCTGTCAAATAAATAAATAAAATCTTTAAAAAAAAAAAAAAGGAAGAAAAAGAGAAAGATGGACATCTCAAGCTGGCTCTTAAAGTTTCTGCTTTCATCCACATACTTTCAGCCAAAGAAAATCAAATGATCACTTCTGAGTTCAAAGGACAAGAAAGTATAACCCTCCTAGTGGGATGGGCATCACATATTACATGATGCCAATGGAGCAAGAAAGGAAATTTTGCCCCCAGAACAGGGAAGTGAGTATTTTGAACAAAGATACAATATGCCACAGACTGTGTTTTTTTATCTAATGGTATGGTATTTCCTATGCTGTATAACAAATCACAACAAATTTAACAGCTTAAGATAATACACATTTGACTCCTAGTTTTTGTAGGTCAGGAGTCTGGGAACAGTTTATCTGGATTATCTGCTTTGGGATCTCAAAAAGCTGAAATCAAGAGTTTTGGTGTCCTTTGAGCCTTGAAGTTCTATTCAAGCTCACACATAGTTGTTAGTAGAATTCATTTCCTTGTAGCTGCAGACCTGAGGCCCTTGGCTTCCCCAGGCTTTCCTCGGTTCCCTGCCATGTGGGCCTCTGCACATACACAGCCCACAGTATGATGCCTTGCTTCAGAGCCAGAGAGTCTTCAGGCAAGTCTGCTAAGAAGAAAAACTCCTATATAACATAATGCAACCATGGGAGTATATCTTTGCCATCTTCTCTTGTTTAGAAGCAACTCACCAATTCCACACACACTTAGGGGAGGGAATTATATACAAGGGGTATAAACACCAGCAGAAAGAGATCATGGGGTCCACCTTAAAGTCTCTTCATCACAGGTGGAGATAATAAGTGAGAGAACTGTAGGCTCCCTCAAGGGAATATACTGTTAATATATACTTCAAAACCATGGCCCAGGAGCGTCTGGGTGGCTCAGTAGGTTAAAGCCTCTGCCTTCTGCTCAGGTCATGATCATTGGTCCTGGGATCGAGAACTGAATCCGGCTCTCTGCTCACAGCAGGGAGCCTGCTTCCTCCTTTCTCTCTGCCTGCCTCCCTGCTTACTTGTGATCTCTGTCAATTAAATAAATTAAATATTTTTTTTAAAATGGCCAAGAATATTCCAATTCTCACCAAAAACATTGTATTATAGCACCCTGTACATGTAAGATTATTTAGACATTGAGATTAGGGCTCCAGTTTCATTTCAACCCCATCTTATGTCCCCTGCCTGAGGCTATTATTCCTTATTTACTAGGAAAACCATTTAAGAAAGTTTTAAGAAAATTTTTGACTATATATTGATAAGAACATCTTTGCTGCTTTACTTTTGTTTCTCTTGGTTTGCAGAAAAGGACTGCATTTCTTTTCATATGTACTGACCCTAAACAGAGTCAGATCCTTTTGTCTGTTTCTTATGAACTATCAGTTAAATTTCCACATTCATCACAGACAATGTGTGTCATGAGAATAACTAATAAACACAACCTATGCAAAGCAGCTTCTATCAAAGTAAGAGAATGCCAGACTCCCGGTTTCCACAATTAATGTCTATTATGTATTTACAAGCCAACCGGCTCAAATAAAAAACACTGCCAGAGATCATACTGAATGAAAATGTTTGCTTACCAAAAAGAAATTTCTATATTTAATTATGACCAATTTGCTTTTTCTTAAGACTAAAATAATGCTGCAAAAAAAAATATGTCAAATATAAGTTGGCAATAATAAATTTGGCCATTTATAGCAGTGTATGATGTATATATTGTGAGGGGTATTCTGACTTAAAGAGTAAAATTCATTTCAAAGGAAAGTGCAAACATTTTGTAGAGCATAGGTCATGTAATTGACCAATAGTATTGTATTGTATAGTATTGTATTGTATTGTATAGTACTGTAATACTAATAACGTACCTGCTGGATGGAAAGTAAAAGGTTTCTCTCACACTGAATAACAAAAGTACTGTTGTCTCTCAACAGAATTTCATAACAAAATATTTACACACAACTACTAGATGACATTGGCAACACCAAGGACAATAGAATTCCTGATCTCAAAGGCTGCATATTGTTCTTGTTCTCAAAGACACTGGAAAGTAGCACAGCAACGCAAATGAGAACTGGGCTTTTACACAGGTCAGAAGATACTCAACTTGACTCGTAACTAGCAAAATACTAATTCAAACAGTGAGCTATAACTTTTCATCTAATATAGTGTCAAAGATCACGGTTTCGCAAGAGCTGTATTGGCTGTAGCATGGAGAAACAAGCACTCTGGTGATACGTTAAAGAGACTAGAAACTGGGACATCTTCCTTGGCAGGCAATTAGGTAATATCCATCAAAAAATCAAAATACACATAAACCTTGACCAAGCAGTTCTGCTTATATTTACAATCACACAGCAGAGCAAAGACGTTTTCTCAAAGATAACCTCCAAAAATATACCAGATTAAAAAATTCAAAAAAGGCAAAGCAGAGGTGTATGTACACGAGATGCTGAGATTTCAAAACAGTGGGAGGTTTATATATGTATGTTTTTGTACACACTTTTTTTTTCCTTTTCCTGGAAGGATAAACAAAAAAAAAAAAAAAAACTGTGAGTAATACTTACCTCTAGCAAAGAGAGACGAATTGTGAAGTAAAAATATATATTACTCTTTATTTGTAGCTTCTAAGAGTATTTGAAAATTTTACCTTTCCACTTTTTTTTTCAATTAAAAATGAAAAAAGAAATAAGAAAATGAAACTGACTTCATCCAAATGAATCAAATACACTGAAAGTCATATGCTAATTAGAATTATGGAGTTACATTTGGCTTCTCAGCCTACCTACATTTTAAATGTCCTTAGGAGGCAAAATGAATGATAGGACGGTTGCCACTCAGAATGCTAATTGCTTTTTCTGGATTTCTGGGTAGTATTTAGGCTTTGAAAGCTTCAAGGCTAGCATGACCTCAAGAAATTCATCCTGTTGGGTTCAAGGTCATACTCTGAAGGTCATACTCTGAAGGGTTGAGGTTCTGGGGTTAAGAACGTAATCTGGGCTAGACCTAAAGCCTAGTTTGTACCACTGCAGAGGGTAGGAAGTCACTTGTTGAGGAAGGAGTCAAGAACCCTCTCAAAATGTGATTAGGCAAAACAGCTTTGAGAAGTTTCTTTATTCCCAAGGTAGAATGCAGTCCAAAAACTGGATTCCCACAGTTTGAAGACCAAAAATGGACCAAAAAATCCAAATTCCCAAACCCACCTCAGTTTGGTGTATTCACTAACTCTTAGATTCAGACTACCCCCTGGTGGTTAAGTTCAGAGGAGAGCTCCCTTTCTGTTTACCGGCAGCCCCGGATTCAGAGGAGTGGGACTTGTTTTCTCATAAAGAGAGTCAGCCTTCCCAGAAATGAAAAACATAATACAACTGGCCATCAGACAGGGGACAAATCTCTAGAACTGGCAGTATGAGTGGAGGCTGAAATAGAGAAGACAGTAATTTGTAGGACAAATTTTTGTTCTGAATAAAGTGTTTTAAAATGTTCCCCTGCAAATGCCCTTTCTTCTGGCCTCATTCCCCTTTGAAATGCCACAGTTTTTATTTTGCGCAGCAATATATGACCCAGCCTCTCTGAGCTGCAACTGATTCCTTGGCCCTGATCTGTGCTCATATGGGTTGATGACATGTCACCTCAGCGTACTCTGTCACCGAAGACACATACACATTACCTCATCTTGTAAATTACCTAACCCTTTAGGAAGAATTTGAATCTCATGGTCAGAACTAATTCATTTATATTTATCTCACTAGATTTGGTTCCTCTGAATTCAATATTAGTGTAAGTTATGGTATCTGAACATTGTTCCTGGAACACATGGCAACTTCGTATTAATATCAAGATTTCTATGGGCTCCAAAGTAGCAAGTGTTAATAGAAAAATGAAGAAATAGATATGTCTGCAGATTCCTTCAAGTTTCCAGCTATTTGTTCTGCTGTATTTAGTTTTAGTGAATCTGCAACACTCCCTAAAGGGCTGACTTCTTGAAATTGCCTTTTTTCATCTAAGTTTGGAATGAGAAATGTGTTTTGATATCATTGAAAAACCCCTACAGAGTTAGGAGGTGGAGGAGAAAGTCTCTCACATTTCTAGGATTAAAGATAAAATCCTCAGAACTTCCTCTCTTATCATGGTGCTTCCCATTCCTCATTTTATTTTTATGGTTTTTAAGATTTTATTTATTTATTTGACAGAGAGAGAGAGAGAAATCACAAGTAGGCAGAGCAGCAGGTAGAGAGGGGAGGGGGAAGCAGGCTCCCCGCCGAGCAGAGAGCCTGATGCAGGGCTCGATCCCAGGACCCTGAGATCATGACCGGGGCCGAAGGCAGAGGCTTAACTTACCCAGGTGTCCCCCCCATTCCTCATTTTAAAAACAAAACATTAAAATGTGGTTATGATTTTTTAAATAAAATAGACCAGTAGATAATATTCTAAAATATGGATGAAAATTTTGATAACCAACCACTAAAAATTAAAACTACACATAATCAAACAATTCAAAAATAGCCCTTGAGCAAGAAGTGACTATTTGATGTGTTTAAATAGCTAAACAGTGAATGACATCTTCAGATGTTGTGGAGGTAGTATATCCTGGCTGACAGCCTCTCTGGGAACTCCTGCTTTGAGAGTCTCTGCAGGACTGACCATCCTCTCATGCCAAAGGTTTACACCTACAGCACAAAGGCTACATTCATACCTTCAGATGGCACATCCAATCACAAACCAATACTCAAACACCAACAATCAGCCTTAGCATTCTTCAAGCCAGTCATCAGCTTGTGGGACCACAAACCCTCTTCCTCTTCTCCCATGGTTATTTCCATCTTCTTACAAGTCAGAACCTAGGAGCTGACCCTCATTAGGCATTGAAAGAAGTTCAACCAAGCAACAATCGTAAAGTATCAGGGTCACCATCCATAGTCGAGGCAAGAGTGGAAACTGAAAAGCCTTACTGTGGCTTCCAAAACCCTACAAATCTGAACCCAGTCCCTCCCTCATTTATTGAGTGTTTCCTTTTCTCCCCCTGCTCTGGCCAAGTTCACCTCCTGGATTATCTTTTCCACAACAAACACACTGATGTCTCAAGCCTCTCCACTTGTTTCCTTGGCTTGGAATGCTCCTTTCAGCTATCCTTGAGGCTTGCTCCTTGTGCTCCTTGAAGTCTGGTTCAAATATCACCTCAATGTCACCATCCCCTCACCCAGCATTCCTGATTAACTTACCTTGATCTATTTTTTACATAGTACTTAACAGTGTCTTAAATACCATGTAGTTTAACCATTGTGTTTATGTATTCCTATCTATCCCAAGCCCCTACACACACATTATAATGTAATGTCTACATTGACAGAAATTTTTGTCTGTTTTTTTTTTTTTCCACTGATGCCTCATCTGTGTCTAGAAGAGTGTCTGGTATGAGTGCCTAGTAAAAACTCAATAAACCCAATGTTAAATAAACAAATGAAAGCAAGAAAATACGAACACTGTTCTGCAAATTGGTTCTTTATGCAGTGTAAGAGCAAGCCCAGGCCAGAGACGGACATCTGGGTCTGGAGCTGCCAAATGGTACACGAGTATACAAAGCCACAGAAGCAAACAGGGGCCAAGTTAGAGTAAAAGAACTTGAAGTCTTCAGTAGTAACTGTTCCTGAAGGATTTTTCTGCTTTTTAATCTAAAACATTCTAGTCAACCTACTAGTCTTTTCATCCTATCCTGCACAAACACTGCCTCTGGTTTAAAGACTCTTCAGTCATTCTCTGATCATAATCCCTCAGTTTCCATTTCTCTTTAAAGCAATGCCTTCTCTGAAAGGATAGAGAATCCAGAGGGCAAATGTAAATAATCCAGTAACTTGTGGGGTACCGGAGTGGCTCAGACGGTTGGGCATCTGACTCTTGATTTTGGCTCTGGTCACAGAGTCCGGGTTGTAGATCAAGTACTCCGTCAGGCTCCACGCTCAGTGTGGAGTCTTCTTGTCCCTCTCCCTCTGCTTCTCCCCTGGTTTGTTCTGTCTCTCTCTCAAATGTTTCTTTCTTTTTTTTTTTTTTTAAGATTCATTTAGTTGACAGAGAGAGAGAGTACAAGGAGGCAGAGGGAGAGCGAGAAGCAGGGTTTCTGCTGAGCAGAGAGTCTGATGCAGGGCTCCATCCCAAGACTCTGGGAACATGATCCAAGCCCACGGCAGATGCTTAACTGACTAAGTCCTCCAGGTGCCCCAAGAAAGAAAATCTTAAATAAATAAATAAATAATCCAGTAACTTGAAACTTGGTAGTTCACTCTCATCTGAACTACCAACCTCTAGGGGTACCATTTTGATATTAGCAAGAAAATCTACATCATTTATATTCAGTTGACTGGGTCAGAAGACATTCTTAAGTCCTCTCTTTTACTCCCTCAGAATTATTCTATAATAGATCTGAAATGTCTACCTTTGCAATGACTGCTTTTCTTCTGTGGATACAGGCCTCCCCCTCTTATTTGCTCACAAGTCAGAGAGTACATTTGTGTTGTGACCTCTTCTCTGCATCACTCACACTATTTATGACCCACATTCAATTGGTAATCAGTATCACTTGAATGCTAAGTCTTCTTGGCAACTAAATATAGTGAGGTTTCCTCTACATGAAAATACAAAACAGAAGAGAATTAACATTTGCTTAGCTACAGCATGTCACTTACTTTACAGATGTTACCTTATTTCAACATTACAAGGAATTTTCACAGGAAATGGAATATGTTTTACTCCGTCAATTAGATTATAAGTTCCTTGAATAAGTTACCATGCTTATATTACTCATCACTAGCTCCATATCTAACAAGATGCCTAGCCCATAGCAGCTGCTTAATAGTTTTAAATAAGTGAATGAATACAATTACATCATTGCAGTTCCTCTTACCTATAATTCTGGCCCAAATCCCAATTCTATATCCTTCCTTATTAACTGTATTCTACCCACAAGGCTGAGCCTCACAGGATGGTGGCTATGATCTTTTCACATCCCAAGACAGATTTTTAATGCAAACACAGTGATCATTAAAAACTCAGTTAATATAGAAGAACATCAGGCTGTCTCAGCTTGATTTAATTTGACTCTGAGTTAGAATCTTTAGCAAAACATCCATTATTTCAAATACCACATTGTCCCATTTTTAGTTGGTTCATTGAAGCAGCCTGGATGAAATTTAAGATTTCATACAATAGAGCATTTCATAAATATATCATGTTCTTAAACCATGAGCTTTTTTTCAGAATACCTTCTGTCAAGTTATAGGTCATGGAAGCAGCAAAGCACTTTATGGATTCATTTTCATTCCCATCATTCCATTAGGTGAGAATTAGACAACAAATCTGCATCTGTTTCTCAGTTTGAATCCTTTTATAAGATGTTACTGACACAGAGTTAAAAAACTGGGACAGACTAATTTTCTTATAGTTAAGCATGACGATTAATGGATGACCATTTTTTCATGGATTCACTATTCTCAAAAATAATAAAATATTTGTTCTGGTCATAGGCTCACTCAGAGTACAGAAGATTAGAAAAATAATTTTAGCTTCAATTTCAATATTTAGTTTATTACTGAAACTGCTATGACTTCTTAGCCTTAGAGATTTTTATAGTAATATAATTATAAGAATAAAACCTTTAAAGCATTATTTTGTAGTAAGCATACCATAGTCTTATTCTCATAAAATCCTATTAATAAAATTTTAAGGGCAATTTGACTTATATAGAATTAATTCAACCAGGAAGGCAACAATGAAGTATGACATTAATCTTTTGATTTAATCCAGCACAAAGTAATTGGTGCACTAATTTAAAAAAAGTTATGAGTTGCTATTAAACTGAACTGTCCGAAAAATTATTGCCAGTATCAACAATCACCAAAATAGAAAACTAAAAGGCACTTTCCTCTTTTTCCTCCTCAACATTCTCTTAACAATTTTTATGAAATGTCTCTTCCATGTGAACTTTATAATCAAGGTACTCAAGGTAATCAAAAGTCAAATTGGGACTTTTATTACAATTATTACATTGAATTTATAGATTAACTCCTGACTAACTGATATGGCTACAATATTGGATCATCTACAGCAGAAACATGTGATACCTTTCTGTTTTTCAGTATTTTCTGTATCTTTCAGTATAGATTTATATTCTTTGGAAAATATGTACCTTTAAACAATTTTTGTTAAATTTATTTCTAGGTATCTTGAAGTTTTTGGTGCCACAGTAAATGGATTCTTTCTGCAAATACATACAGATATAAGAAACCAAAGGAAATTATATTTAAAATCTAATGTTAGTGGACTTGATTATCAATATGACTCATCAGGTTAAGCCACAATCCAGGAGGGGTCTTTTTAAACTTGTCTTTTTTTTTTTTTAAGATTTTATTTATTTATTTGACAGAGAGAAATCACAAGTAGGCAGAGAGGCAGGCAGAGAGAGAGGAGGAAGCAGGCTCCCTGCCGAGCAGAAAGCCCGATGTGGGGCTCGAACCCAGGACCTGGGATCATGACCTGAGCCGAAGGCAGCGGCTTAACCCACTGAGCCACCCAGGCGCCCCTAAACTTGTCTTTTTAACTACATAAGAAGATGGTGATCCCAACAAAATATTCAAGGACCTCCTGATCAGAAACATATGTGCAACCTAATAATGTTTATATCGAGCTTGAAATAGTAGTTGTAAGACAGAAAAACGAGAAATAAACTGAGATAACTTCTCAGAACATCCAGTTACACAGAGCTCATTGCAATGTTCTAGCTTTGTCAGGGCCAAGGGAAGAGGTTATTCCTGTAACAGTTGCCAAAAGTTTTATGAGGCACATGCAGAGATAGTGGCTTTGAAATTTCAATTTTACTCACCTCCCCAAATCCGGTGCTAAAAACCTGGTGACTGGTGAGCTTATCATCGCGAATGATAAACTGCAGTTGTAATCTCGGGAGGATTACTGAAGAGAAATTGGAGGCTTTTTATTAAAAATAAGGTCTGTGGATTGGGAACAGAACTGTGCTTATCGTAAAACCTCCTGTTTGCTGAGCTTTTGTAGAAACAGAATCATTTGCTAGACATTTATTCTCTGTAGGCCGTATCTCTCCATTTTTTTTCTTCATTTAGTTTTACAAGTCACATCTCCCACCTATTGAGTTCACTGAGAAGCCCAGTCATTTCCAACTCTTGTGAGATGAAGCAAGCACTTCGCAGAGCTCCAAGAATAGTTTGTCCTACTTAAGAAACACCAGATGGAACAGTTAATGCTGTGCCTTGCCTCATCTGTCCTGTCAACGTGGCACAACTTTTACTTTCTATCAAAACCAGAAAAGCCTCTACCTCTGCACAAAGAGAAAAGGAAGAAGCATCTTTACATCTTCATCCTCTAACACAGCTGTACCATGCCCTGAACCTTTAACCCAAGATCAGTTACTAAACAGCCACAGAGAAGGGGTGGGTGAACTACATCGAGGGGCCAAGGAGGTACAAACATCCAATAAATAAGTCATGGAGATGAAAAGTACAACACAGGGAATATAGTCAGTAATATTTTAATAACGTTATATGGTAACAGATGGTAACTGCACTTATCATGGTGAGCAGTGAGTAATGTTGGACACCCGAAATCAACATTAGATTGCATATTATGTATCAAAAATACACAGTCAAATAAATCAGCCATAGAATCTGGATTGGTAATTATTAAATAAATAAATCTTGAGCAGGGGTTTGGATAATGGTCAGGTTGGTACTGAGATTTCAATGCTAAATGACCGACATAACTCTAAAAGAAGGGAAAGGGACGTATATAAAGTATATTAGAAGAATCAAACCCCGAGGTTTCTGATGGCAACAACAACCATATGGGGGGGGTACCTAATCCTTTCATTATTCTCCCCAAAACACCCCCTCCCCCTAAATATATGAATCATACAACTTTATTCAACTTCTATCAGTGCTTACAGAAGATATATTCTAAGTTTACCCTTTCTCCCCAGAAAGGGTATGTGCTGAGGGAGGATGTGTTTAAAACACGTAAGTGAGGATATTAGCGTGAAACCCGGACTGGAAAGTATCTCAGATCAAAAGTCCAGCTTTATGTGTTCCTGATCTAGATGTCACTAAATAATAGATGAAATTAATAGAAGAAAGTGCTAAGACATAAAGGTATTTCTTAAGATTTTCCAACAGAACCCTAATATGATCAGCTGAACTTAATGTTGCATGTAGTCATTTCCATGTCAGCTACCACTCTCACATCCCATTTGTGATGTTTCCCTGGGGAGAAGCTGTTCCCCTGCATCCATCATTTGCACAATTAGCCTTTTATAATCAAGCAGACAATCAATATATTACAAAGAAATCAAAGGTCATTCCCTATCAGGAAAATTGGGGAGAGTTTCTTCTTACAGGTTTCAGAATATCTAACAAAGGGGCGACTGGGTGGCTCAGTCATTAATTGTCTGCCTTCAGCTCAAGTCATGATCCCAGAGTCCTGGGATCGAACCTGGTATTGGGCTCCTGCTCAGGAGGAAGCCTGCTTCTCCTTCTCCCACTCCGCAGCTTGTGTTCCCTCTCTCACTGTCTCTGTCAAATAAATAAATACATCTTTAAAAAAAAGAATACCTAACAAAGGGCAGGGTGCTAGATGTCAAAGTTCAGTAATAGCTCTCCTCCAGAGGGGAGCCTGGCTCAGTCTGTTAAGCATCTGACTCTTGGTTTTGGCTCAGGTCATGACGATCTCAGGTTATGGGATTGAGCCCCACATGGAGCTCCATGCTCAGCAAGAGTCGACCTGAGATACTCTCTCTCCCTCTGCCCCTCCCCTCACTCTCTTGCTCTTTTTCTTTCTCAAAAATTAATAAATTAATAAATCTTTAAAAACAATAGCTCTCTTCCTTGACTTCATATTCCCCATCTATAAGATGGAGGTAAGTTAGACCCACTCCATTCAGGACATAACAGCTGACCAACCTCTCTCTTTTTTCTTTAAAGATTTTATTTACCCATTTGAGAGAGAAAGGGTATAAGTGAAAGAGAAAGCATGAGCGGGGGTGGGGGGAGCAGAGAGAGAGGGGGAAACAGACCCCCTCTGCTAAGCACAGAGCCTGATGTGGGGGTGGATCCAAGGACTCTGGGTTCATGACCTGAGCAGAAGGCAGATGCTTAACCAACTGAGCCACCCAAGTGCCCCTTGCCAACCTCTTATATATATGCTCATTAATGGAACCAGTCTGCCATAAATTTCCTCTCCATTAAGTCTATCTCCTGAAACCAAGTGTTGAGGAGTCAAATAGGCCAAGGCATATACAGTACTTCAGACTTTCCTTTAAAGTAAATTTGAAGGAAAAGAGAACTAGTTTAATTCACAAGTTGATCCTTGTTCATAGATGGCTGATTAGAGTGAAGCTGACAAGGGATCATGAGCCATATGGAAATAAGAGATATCAAATGGCTTCTTCATAAATTAGATGAGCAGGCCCTTAAACCCCCAAATTTGACTATAGCCCCAAAGGCATTATTTTTAGGCAAAAACTGCCATTCTAAGTTTTCTTGTGTTATTCTCTTATTCTAGAGATAACATAATGTTCAATCTGATTATTTTATTATCTACTAACCCTTAATGAGTCAGAATAAAATATAGGGTATACTGTATTAACAGCAAAATTTAAAGTAGGTAAAGAAAATGGTGACATACATTAGTTAGGATAGAATAGGCTCTGCTTTGGTAACAAATACACCCTGAAATGTAAGTGGCTTAACAGAGCAAAGGCTTATGTGTGGCCCACATCATAGACAAATGTGTATTGGGAGGATCTCCTTGGTGACTTTCATAAATGGTGTTGAGTTCCTATATCTTGAGACCACTGACATCTTGAAAACATACAAACTTTGCATTGCCAGTGGAAGGAGAAGAGAGAACGAGGATAAGGAACATAAACTCTTTTTTTTTTAAGATTTTTTTTTATTTATTTATTTGACAGACAGAGATCACAAGTAGGCAGAGAGGCAGGCAGAGAGAGAGAGAGAGAGAGGAGGAAGCAGGCTCCCTGTGGAGCAGAGCGCCCGATGTGGGGCTCGATCCCAGGACCCTGGGATCATCACCTGAGCCGAAGGCAGAGGCTTTAACCCACTGAGCCACCCAGCCGCCCCAGGAACATAAACTCTTAGTTGCATCCCCTTGGAAGTCACAGCAGTGACTTGGCTGGAACTCTGTCTCCCAGCAGGGAGGCTGGGAAATCCACAAATCACCATCTTTGCCACAAGAGGCAAGAGCTCTGGAGTTGAGCATGAGGGAATGACTCCTATGGCACCTTGGGCAAGTTGTCTAACCTCTCTTCACCTGAGTTTCACCATCTGTAAAATGGGAGTAGTAAAACACCTGGCAGGGCTGGTGTTGATTATTGATGAGGAAATCAATCATCTGCATAACTGCCTAATTTAATGCTCACAATATATGGCAGCCATTATTACTCCTATTTAAATGGTTCGTGGTTTTCACAGTGGCCCTAAGGCTCAAGCAGATTTCAAGTTCTGCACCATCAGACCATAAGATTCTTTTGGCCTTTAAAATCATCCGGTGTGTATTTGCGTTCGTGCACTTTCAAGCGTACTGCACCAGACCTAACTCTACACACGCTAACATCCACATCTAATATACCACAGCTCTATCTTCTCTGCTTTCTAATGAATGTTTCAGTTTCAACATTCCTGAGGCTTTTAACCTGGTTGTTAACCTCTGAGGTTCAAGTATTTGCCTTTTTATCCCCTTGTCTGTGTCTTTTCTCTCTGATTCTCTCTTTCTGTCTCTCCCTCGGAGCAATGGATTGAAAACTTTAGAAATAAAGAAGCATTTTGTCAACAGAATCTTATTTCTGAAGGTTTGATATGTTTTCAGAAACTAGGTTGAGGAAGATTCAGAATCCTTGAATGTCTTAATAAGCAATAGAACCTAAGTGACATTTTTATTCTTTCCCTAACTTTGCCTTCCCTCATTAAAGAGCTCAATTTAACACAGATAGATGAATGTACCTTCAACATTAAGCATTGCTGGATCCAGATGCAGAAAAGACAGATCCATCTTCCAACTCCCTATTTTGAAGCAACTACATAAAAGCCTTACCAAGAAGACTGGATGAGAGCTCTGGTGTTGCTTCTTCTCATTATGCCTTTAAGATTTGATTCACACTACAAAGATCTGTCAACACAATCATTCCGGTGGCAAGAGGCAGCAGCTGCTGCCTAACTAGGAAACCAATATTATTCCTGGAGTGTGTGTTGTCCTGCAGGGTTTGGATTAACTCAAGATGGATACTTTCTCTCCAGTGCTTTGTTACAAATCACTTCTGATAGTACCAGAGGTACTGCAAAGAAGCATTCAACACCCGCAAAGGAGTTATTTAAAATGAAATATGAAGCATTCTGACTGCTTCTGGATTATCTTTGCTGTGTTTCTTAATGAATTTTTTAAAAGGAAGTAGCAGCTTTTCTTCTATTAGAGTTCCTGAAAATGTGCTTGCGCATACATCAACCTCAGTCAAGAAAAAACTTGAAACATTATCTTAGAAAATAAGAACCTCTCCACTAATCTTAGTTCTTCTTATATGTTCAGTTAGCATTGCTTTGTCCTTACTCAGACAAATCTGACTCGAGCATGCTTGACTTCCACAATGCATCATGGGGGTCCTCCAGGACTGGGAAGGGCACTGAGCTCCCAGCTACCACTAGTGTAATCTCAATTTCCCCTTCACCACCCACAGCCCAGTTAGGAGGAAAGTTCAAAATAATCTGAAAACCACCTGAAGAATAGCTAATGCTCTAGGGCAGTTGAACCATCATAGATGATTCAAAGACCTGATTTCAATGGAGCAGGGCAAAGAAATTATACCAAAATTTTCTACAAACCCACTGTCTTCAGCTCCTCCAACGCTAAAATCATCTTGCATCTTAAATTATGCCTTATATAAGGTGACTCATTATAGAAATCTCTAGGAATTGCTCCTCGTTATCATGACTGACTTCAAAATTTGCAGGGAAAGTGGAAAAAAAAATCTCTTGTAGTTCCTCAACTCCCCGTGAAGGGAAGTCACTCCCCAGAAATGATTGACCCTTTTCTTCTCTCCTGCTTGCCTCCTTAAATCCTCTTTACACTCATCTGAACAAGTCAAAAGAGACACCATAAGACAGATATCCTTTAACTTTGCTATGTTAGTTGCTAAGAAAATACTTTGAGAATGAGTATGACGCCTGAGCAGATTTTATAATGTCAGCTGCTGCTGTCTCCTCTGAGCATGGGAAGTTCAGAGCCAGTTTCGACCACATTCTAAGTGGCCTCATCATTTACCCATAAATAAGGCTCCATCTGTATCAGATCCTAGAACTTAAGATAATAAGCATAGCAAGAAGGAGCTATTCTCATCATGTACCAAGTATCTTTTACAACCTAGAAGGGCAAGGGGTCTATTTTGCTGCATGTCCTGGACAACATATTTCCTCCCACCCCCACCCCGAATCTTAGTCTCTAATCTACAAAATGAGATTTTCCTGACCTACCCTTCGGAATAACTCAGGCATGAATTAATAGTTTCATCTAATATATTCTGCTACCTCATTTCTGGGATAAAATAAAAATAATAAGGAATAAAAAAAGGCATGTTAAGTTCATTGTAGATATAAGATGGAGACAATGGGGTGCTTGGGTGGCTCAGTGGGTTAAAGCCTCTACCTTCAGCTCAGGTCATGATCCCAGGGTCCTGGGATCGAGTTCCACATCAGGCTCTCTGCTCAGCAGGGAGCCTGCTTCTCCTCTCTCTGCCTGCTTCTCTGCCTACTTGTGATCTCTGTCTGTCAAATAAATAAATAAAATCTTTAAAAAAAAAAGATGGAGACAATAACTGAACAAAAAAGTACACAAGAAAAGCTCTGGAGTTTCAATGAACGTAGGGATGGCCCATCACATGTGACTTAAGGAAAACTACGGAAACTATCATGCTCAAATGTACCTCCTCTATCAAGCTATCCCTAGTACCTGAGTTGAGATCTTGAGCCCTTTAAAAATCCCAGCATGCCTGAGAGAGGAAAAGGGTAGGTAGTAATGCCTTAGCTTTAATGAGCTGATCAGAAAAGATCTAACCACTTCAGGATAAACAGGTTACAGAAGGTTTTATAGGGGATAAAGCAGGCTCCCTGGCCCAGAGAAAACAGGTAGCTATGAAATAGGATAAAGACTGGAATTTAGGTTTTGTGGAGAGAGGAGACAGGATCACAATCCCTGGAAAGCCAGACACAAAGGAATGGAGAACAGGACCTCTAGAGAGACAGCCTTTAATCCACTGGTCTAAGCTTTCTAAATACATAATCTTCCAAGGACATGATGGATCCAAAAATCTGAGTGAGGCCTAAATGCATAGTTGGTGTTTCAGCAGCCCCAACTATGACAAAATACCTCTAATTCAGGGAATGAAATAAACAGTTACATCACCTTTTCACTGAAGACTTCCTCAGCTAGAGAAGACTACAGCTTGAGAATAATTCCCTCTATCACTGGTTAATTTTACCTACTCCTTTTGTTGAATACCCTCATCATCTTTTGGATTTCTGTGCTGTTTCTGAAACTCATAGTGAGAGATCAAAGCCCATCTCAGTTCTGGCCTTCTCCTTTCACAGGAAGTGCTCAATTGGAAAGATTCTAAGCTAGTATTTAAAACCAATGAATGGTTTTAAGATACCAGAGAAGATACCAGAATGGGGTATCTTCTCCAGTCTGTTTTTTATCTTTCTATACCTGAGACAGCACTTAACAGTGTTCAGCCAGGATAGTTTTTTAGTGTTCTCATACATATGGGAAATTATCCAACGCCCTGAAGCCTCAGGCAAACAAGTAGACTCTTCCGATTTGCTGGAACAGTTTCCTTTGTCCTCACTTGAGCTAGCCTCACAGACCTCATAGCTGAGTTCTGGATTCACTATATTGCTTCCAATGCCTAATAAGGACATGAGCTAGCTAGTAAGTTCAGGATTTACGATATGATAAGTGATATTTTAAATGATTTACATTTATTTGCTCATTTAGTCCTCTTCCAGGGATTACTGAAGTAGCACCATTCATAAGGGCATTTTCCAGATAAAACTGAGGCACAGAAAACTTCAGTAATTTGCTCAAGGACATGGAAATAGTAAGTGGTAGAACCATGATCTGAATAGAGTCAGACTGACTCCAGAACTTAACTACCTTGCTACTGTACCTCCCACTGCTTATACGTGCTGCTAAATTTCCTCCAGATGACTTTAGAGGGGGCCTCTTCTTAGGTCAACAAGCTCCAGTGAAAACGGGAGTTAATGTTGAATGTCATTGAGTACCATTTCCCAAATGGTATCTTTAGTATTCTCTTCTCAAGGACATCAGTAAGCATTCTATGAAAAAGGGATCTCTGCTGAAATAAGTTTGGGAATGTTAAGTACTATATCCTCTTGCAGAAAATTATAATTCACAGGAGCATTTCAAAAACAATGACAAGTTCTATAGTAAAAAAGTTTGTTGGGGCACCTGGGTGGTTCAGTGGGTTAAGCCTCTGCCTTTGGCTCAGGTCATGATCTCAGGGTCCTGGGATCAAGCCCCACATTGGGCTCTGCTCAGCAGGGAGCCTGCTTCCCCCACTCTCTCTCTGCCTGCCTCTCTGCCTACTTGTGATCTCTCTCTCTCTGTCAAATAAATAAATAAAGTCTTTAAAAAAAAAAAGAAATTTGTTTAAATTTGTTTAAACCAGCATTTGCCTAGTGTACTTGACAACAGGACTCATTGTTTTTAACCCTTTATCAATTGACATTCTAGAAAACAGTGTTTATGAAACATCAGCTTGGGAAAAGCTGGTCTAGAGCCATGACAAAGTATTTAACCTTTTTTTTTTTTTTTAAGTGGGTTCCACACCCAGCATGGAGCCCAATGTGGGTCTTGAACTCACAACCCTGAGGTCGGGACCTGAGCTGAGGGGCCCCTGGAGGCTCAGTGGGTTAGGTCTCTGCCTTCAGCTCAGATCATGATCTCAGGGTCCTCTGATAGAGCCCCACATCAGGCTCTCTGCTCAGCAGTGAGTCTGCTTTCCTCTCTCTCTGCCTGTCTCTCTGCCTACTTGTGATCTCTGTCTGTCAAATAAAAAAAAATTAAAAAAAAAAAAAAGACCTGAGCTGAGATCAAGAGTCGGACACTTAACTGACTGAGCCACCCAGCACTCTCTATTTAAACTCTTCTAAACATGTTTTATGGGATATGTGAACCCTGATTCCTGAATGGAAACAGAAACCAGCCCCTTCCCAAGTGACTTTAGAGGAGCACAAAGAGTAGGATGCATGGGACAGCAGTGGTCTTCAACTGGAGATGTTTTTGACCCCAAGGGTCATTTGGCAATGTCTGGAGACTTTGTCACAACTAGGGGTTGGTACCAGTATCTAGTAGGTAGCAACTAGGGATGATGGTAATCAGACAATGCAATGCACAAGACAGCTCCCCAGAGTAAAGTATTATAGGGTCTAAAATGTCAATATGTTGCTATTGAGAAAGTCTGTCTTAAAGGATATAACCCCAAATATTCCTGACCTATATTTAGGGAAAGGACCAGTCCATTGAACTATATAAATCCCATTAGCAAATATCTATATCATCAGCCATTCCTATTACATAATAAACACTCTGAATATTTATTGTCTGATCATCTAGGCTAAAGGATGCTTCTCTAGCATCTGTATTGTTTTTCTACTAAAATCTTAGGGCTTTAGGAATTTCCGACTGAAGGAAACCCCTGAGAAAAGCCACTCTGATTCAGGGAGACTGGCTGATGTGAATCTTAAGAGGGCAACAGGGTGTTCAGGCATCATAGTCAATGAGCATGTTTCTCTGATGTGCCCCACAGTCATAAGAAATATTTGGGAACCTGTGCCTACCACTAAGTTCAATGGCTGGTTAACATAGTCGAGCAGAGTTTCTTTGTACTAGAGACAGTGTCTTTCTCCTACCTTTAGGGAAGGCTCTTAGGTCAAGAGATTCTCTAACCCAGAATAAATCGGAGAATCTGCCCTACTGGGTTTGGAAGAAAGAGATTAAACTGCTTATTAAGAAATTTGGTAAATAAATAAACTGAATGAGAATAAACTAAATTGCATCCTTGGAGCACCCAAGAATAATGTTCCATTGTCGTGGGATGTCACCTAGAAGCCTAGGAGAAGAAAACTTTGATAATTCTATATCATGCTAGTTCATAGATCCTCATTCAGTATTAGGTACACAACACTGTTCTATGGTGGCCCACAGATTCCCCCAAACTCAGTGTACTTATGTCCATAATGAATTAGGTTTCAGCCTCTGAGCATTTAACTTCTCACACATTCCAAGTCTGGAGTAACTGCACTGGGAGCCATCTGCCACTAAGCGTCTGGTTGGATTTGGACTTAATCCATCTCTGCCAGGTGCCTGACGGTCACACACTCTGAAACCCCAATCCCAAAATTACATGTGAATCAAGGACCCGGGGTTTCAAAAATGATCCAGTTACGTATTTTTAGAACTCAGCTTAATTTTTCAAAGGCTTAAACTTTAAGGATTATTATTATTACATAATCAGCAATCTTTGAAGGGAAATCCAATTGGATACACTTTTTACCAAAACATTTCTCACTATGGTTTGGTAACTTTTTTATATAATTAAGATGTATCTATCTATACTTTTTTTCATAATTGACACAATTTTTAAACATCTTTTTTGTAAGTCTTCAATTATTTAGGCAACCATTTTGTCTTAAAAATAGAATTTTAAGTTTTCTTTGAGGAAAAAATACCATGTCCTCCAACTTCTTTATATCTATGGTAGGATAACCATATAATAGGTATTTATTAAAGGCACTAATTCATAAATAGGTATTCATAGAGCAAACCTAAATTTCATCAACCCATGACCTTACTTATAAAAATGGGAATAGCTAAAGCATATTGTGAACTTTCTATTTGCCAGACATTGTGCTAAGCATACTCTACATATGTAATTTTCCCAAAACTCATCTGAGACAATTTCTGACATTCCCCCATCTTACAAACAAATCATCTAAGGCTTAGAGAGCTTAAGACATTTTCCAAAGGACACAAAGCTGGTAAATGGCAAATTGGAGCTACAAACTCCGATCTGACATCAGTTAAGTACCATGTGCTAATGAATTGTGCCCCTGGAGTTCCCAGATCTGTCTGTCTTCAGAAGCCACAGCCTTAATTACTGTTTTCCCCTTAGCTATGAACACACCCCTCTTCTGGTTTTCTGTCAGCAGTAGACCTTGTGGAAGAGGACTGTTAATGTATTCCAGAATTCCAGGCAGGGAGCTAACATCTTGAATTGCACGTGCTGACTAGGCCAGCTGCTTCCTGAGACACCAGTTCTTCTATGTCTGCCCTGTCTTGGTACACCACACCAACTTCTTCCCCCCCCTTTTTTTCCCCTTATATTTTATTTATTTATTTGACAGACAGAGATCATAAGCAGGCAGGGAGGCAGGCAGAGAGAGAGGAGGAAGCAGGCTCTCCGCAGAGCAGAGAGCCCCATGCAGAGCTCGATCTCAGGACCCTGGGACCATGACCATAGCCGAAGGCAGAGGCTTTAACCCACTGAACCACCCAGGTGCCCGCCCCCCAACGTCTTTCCCTTAATGGAAAACTTAAAACCTCAAGTGTTCAAGGGCTCAGACCAGGCTTCCTGAGCTTTCTACAAAGTTAGAGGAGCCACTTACTTAGTAACAAACTAGGAACCACCAGTAAGATAGTCCAAGAAGACGACAAAAGTGGTACAGAGGTAAAACAAGTGTTCACAGAATATTCAAAAAACATCTCAAAGATTTTCAAGTTCAGCCCTCACTCTACATACACAGGCTCATACACAGGCTTACATGGCTAATTAGTGACACAGCAACACTAAATCCCCATTCTCCTCTCCATCAGGACCTGTTTCCAGCACACCATATCCCTCTTGTTCTGAATTACTCTCAGGCAAACAAATACCAGTCTTTTATGCAGGATGATCCAAGGATTTTTCCAATGACCCTTCTTTCCATGGAGCTTTCTAAAATTGGAGAAAGGAATTATTTATAGCCCTTATTTCAAGGTGCTTTTCAAATATCTAATCATCCAATGACCCACACAAGAGCTGAAGGTGGCTAAGGACAGGGGACTTGGCTGTGTATTTTGTAATCATTCATGTGATGACCAAAACTCCGCTGCTTAGACAATGAATGCCCAGGTTGAGGATGCTAGGAAGTGAAGGCAAACATCTGTGCCTGTCATTTAAGTACGTGCTGAGAGCAGGGAAAAACCTTTGAAAGCTTATAACCCTCAGAGATAGGTAGCAAAGTGTTTAAGCTCTAAATGACATCAGCAAACTTTAAAAGAATTGTCTGGAGTGGACTTTATTCCATTCTATTTTTCTTCAGTACTCTTTTTGGGCTTTCTGATACAGTTAGGAGAATACAATTCCGAGTTGTGCAAGAGACATCAACTGGCAGCATTTGTGATACAGTCCAGGAGTCTTAGAAATGTTTCCATCTACCAAATTAGACTACTTCCATCTGGCAGACACTGCTACTTGTTTGGGGAGATGAATGGAACTGAAGCAGCCATGGCAGCTTTTCAAGGTTTCAATTCAGTGTAGGCAGTGTTCTCAAGCCTAAGTCTAACTTTCATTGCTCTGAGACTACAGCGCTGTAGTTATTATAGCCCAAAGAGAAAGATTAACTGCTCTGAGGGGAACCAGATGAGACAAAATTATCATAGATCCTGGAATTTGGCTTCAAGTGTTAACAGGTGTGAGCCAGAAGATTTCTTGCAAAAGAATAAATAGGAGATATAAACAAAAACAAAAATCACCAGAGTATTAAAAAGTTGCTTTTTTCTTTTCCCCTTTTAGCCATTTTGCAAAAAAGAATAAAATCAGAGAAATATACTTGACCTGCCCTGTGCTTGAGGCACCAGAAATAAAAAGAACACAAGCTTTCCCAATCTCCTATGATCACCCACTTGGTTTTCTTTGCAGCCACTAAAGTTTCCCTTTATTATTGCTGGGGGGTTATTTCCCATTCGCACTCTTGAAGCTTCTCTTTACTAACTTCTGTCTCTACTCATACTTACCAACTGGCTCCATGTTCTCCTTCAGAAATCACACCCTTTCTGAGTTACTACTCCACATGCTGTAAAAGGAGTTAGCTGCAATAAGTCACCATATTAACATCATTCCTTCTCATTCTGTGTAGACCTCTAGAATACACCTCACCACCTGTTTTATGCCTTTGATTTCATATCTAATAGCATGAGCTCAATAAGACAAAATGTTGAACTTGTCTTTGTCATACTGACTTCACTGATTTCTTGTAGGACTCATGTCGATATTCTCATTTCCTTATATGACTATAACAAAGGCAAACAAAGCTTACAACATCCCTAGAGCTACCACTCTTCTCTTCATCCCATTTCATTTCTCCTTTCTTCTCTTCTCCCTCTCCCATTCTTTCATGCTCCTCAAGAAACTGTCTTTTGGAGGTCTTAAAATAAATTCTTCCCAGGTATTGGGTTAGGAGATAATATGTATTATACCACAGTGTAGCAGCCCAGATCATTAGCCTGTTTCCTTTAATTCAGCATGACCACTTAAACCTATTGTCATTCCAGAGTAAGTTCCCTGCCATTAGGACACTATTTGGCATGATCAAAAAGGCTCTTTCTCCCTAAACTTCATCCATGCACTTATATGCTCAATTATTTCCAACAATACCATTGGGCACTCATGCAAATAAAACTTCCAATCCCTTCCCCAAACATGTCCCAATAATTCTAACAGTGTAATATTAAGTAAGCACTTTCCCTCCAAGGGCTTTGTTCTGTACACCAAATGAATCAAATCACCAAATGAAGCATCTCTCACAATGAATTTAAGAACCACTGTAATACTATGTGTCTGTGGAATTGATAATTTGGTTGTACATCGTGTCTTAGCCAAGAAGACCCATAGTATAAGAAATTGCATATTTTTCCATTAAAAAAATCTTCATGATGTTGCATATTTTTCCATTAAAAAAACCAAAAGCTTCATGATGTCACTCTCAACCCAACTAGAATACTCCTTATTATAATATCCCTCATCTGAAAACATGTTCTTCCCTAAATTGTATTGCTTGATGTTTTTGGCTCACTAATTTGCTCATCAAATGTTATTAAGCACTTCCCACAAGGGAGGTATTGTGTAAAGTCTTGATTCAAATCCTGGCTTGA
Source organism: Lutra lutra (assembly GCF_902655055.1). NCBI lineage: Eukaryota > Metazoa > Chordata > Mammalia > Carnivora > Mustelidae > Lutra > Lutra lutra. Next base: position 51,952,089 of record NC_062280.1, on the reverse strand, counting down.
TATTTAACTACCTTATTCTTAGGTTGTTCAAAGGATTAACAGAGATAACAGGGTCACAAGTTAAATGTATAAAAAAATGACTTCTGGATGGCAGCATGAAGACTTCTAGGACCCTCTCACCAGTGAAACAATCATAACTAGTGGAAAAGATCTTTTAAAAAATGAACAAAAATTCTGGAAATAGTTTTAAGGGAATACAGCAAACGAGGAAATATTTACTCAAGAAAATCTATCCAAATCTTGGGGCACCTGGGTGGCTCAGTTGACTGGGCATCCAACTCTCAATTTCAGCTCAGGTCATAATCTTAGGGTCCTGGGTTCGAGCGCCATGCTCAGCACAGAGTCTGCTTGAGATTCTCTCTCTCCCTCTTCCTCTTCCCTTCCACATGCTCACGTTCTCTCACTCTCTCTCTCTCTCTAAAATAAATAAATCTTTAAAAAAGAGAGAGAAGAAAATCTACAAAATCTTACAATGGGAAGAGTCTGTAGCATTTTAATCATATGCATCCCCCATTCCATTTCAGCATGATGGAAGCTCTACTCTGGGCAGATGCAACCAAAAACATAGGCTCCCTTTCCCTCAGTTCCCAATTTAGGGGTACAATATTTCTTCAAGAGGGGTAGACTGCAAGTATTTCCCACAGATCTCTACACACTCACCTGATCTGTATTGTAGGAGTTCTATTTCAAATGAAAACACCTGTGAGATCTGGGATTCTCTTCCTCTAATTAGCTGACACTCACAGGGTGGAAGCTCTACCATAGATGTATAGGCTTTTATCTGAGGGCCTAGACCACCCTCACTTCAGCTAATTCATAGGTCAGAAATTCCATACCAGGAGAGATAAGCTGAGAAGACCAGTGGCTGCTGCCCCAGCCCAGCACTCTGCTTGAAAAACAGGTGTCGTTCCAAAAGAAGCAGGCCACTGTCTATATACTCAGCTCTGGTGCATAAGAGAGGTTTTTCTCAGAGGGATAAATAGATATAAAACAAATCTCTGAAGATTTTTTAGGGTAACTGATTTTATTTGGAAGAGAGTAGGGAAAGTAGCTATATTATTTAAAATGCTCAATATTCAACAAAAATAGACAATATACATTAAAAAACAAACAAACAGAAAACAGGGAACTGTGCCCCACACACAGGGGAAAAAACAAACAAGCAACAGAAATTACCTTTGAAAGGTTCCACATGTCAGACATAGCGGACAAAGACTTCAAACAGCTATTAGAGATCTGTTCAAATTTAAAAAACAACATCTTTGCTTAAAAAAAGCAAAGAAAGATATGATGACAATGTCTTATCAGATATAAAATGTCAATAAAGATATAGAAATCATTATTTTTTTTAAAAAGGAACCAAATAGGAAATCTGGAGTTGAAAAGTAGAAAAACAGAGGAAAATTCACTAGAGGAGCTCAACAATAGATTTGAGCTGGAAAAATAAAAAAACAGTGAACTTGAATATAGATCAATAGAAGAACGGAGAGGTAAAAAAGAATGAAGAAAAATAACCTCAGAACTGTGGTACACCATTAAATATACCAATATATGCACAAATAGGAGAGGATGGAAAAGACAGAAGAGGTAAAAAGAGAAGCAGCAGAAAATAATCAAAGAAATAATGATTAACATTCCAAATTTGAGGAAAAATATTCATTTACACATTCAAGAATTTCAGTGAACTTCAAGTTAGAGAAAAACAAAGAGGTCTACATCCAATGCATCACAGTAAAACTGGTGAAAGACAGGTAGTAAGAAAACCATAACCCAATCATTTAAAGAATTAATACTAAACTTTGCGGTCTTTCAAAACAACAACAAGAAGAAACCAGGAGAGCAAGAAACACTTCCCAATTCTATGAGCTTATTATTACCCTCATACCATAAACTTGACAAAGATCTCAGTACTATGACCTGAATTGCATCCTCCCCAAATTTCCTAACCCCTAGTGTTATATATTTGGAGATAGGGCCTAAAGATGTAATTAATGTTAAATGAAATAAGGGTGGAGCCCCAAATAAATAGAATTTGTAGCCTTAAAAGAGGAAGATCTGTCCCTCTCTCTCTCCTACCTCCTTCCTGGTACCTGTGTTTGCCACATGCTCTGAAGGAAGGTCATGTGAAGACAAAGTGGCCATCCACAAACTAAGAACAAAGCTTTCACTAGGAATCAAATCAGCCAACACTGTGATCTTGGAATTCCCAGCCTACAGAACTCCAAGAAATAAATTTCCATTGTTTAAGCCACAGAGTCTGTGGTATTTTACTGTGAGAGCCCAATTAGGCTAATATAAATCACAAAACAATAACAACACCTATAGATCAATATCAATGCAAAAATCCTTAAGACATTTCTATCAAACCAAACCTAACACATTATAAATATTTTTCTCTATACCAAATAGGATTATCTCAGGAATGTAAGGTTAGTTCAATATCCAAAACTCTATTAATAAGCCATATCAGTATAATAAAGTACAAAAGCTACATGATCATCTTGATACAAAAAAAAAGTTTGACAAAATCTAGTATCTTTTCATAATTAAAAAAAAGAGAAAAACCCCATACACAACCAAGTAGGAACAGGCAAAATCTTCCTCAACTTTATCAAAAGCATTTTCACAAAATAAGGATAATAATAATAATAATAATTAAAACCATCTAACAACTGCTCTGTGCTCTGTGTTATATAGGATGTGATCACATATACCACTCAGAGCAATTGCCCCTTTTGCCTACAAAGTCCACACTAAAAGTATGCCAACACCTTCCATCATTATACCCCAATATCTTCCTATCTCTCTGTCAGTACAACAGTCATATGCCTCTGTGCCAGATGACATGGAGTGATTGACAATTGTCTGGAAGACTTGCCCTTCCCTACTTTGTCACTTGCCTAATGTGCCTTTGGTTTTGTTTTCCTTCAATCTTGAATTGTCCTACCTACCCATCTATACCTGTTCATAACCTATTTGTCCCTTAAGAGTATGCTCAGATGCCACCTCTTCTAAGATGCCTCCCTCTCCAATCTTATCCCATACAAATGTCTGTTCTTTTTCTGCCTTTCAGTAGTGCTTTGCTCTTCAATTATAAATCTTATAATGTTCCACTTTGTAGTCCTTCCAGTCACAACTTCTTGAAGTCAGGACCTCATCTTCTGAAAGTTAGATCCAAAAAGAGACAGCTGAATAACATGCCTTGCATATAATAGGTGCTCCAAAAGTCCAGACATGAATTTAAAAGCTGATCATGAACACATTTTTGGTAGCATGCCTATGTGAGGCAAGTTCTGGTTTATATTCTAGGGGCTAACAGAATGTGCTGTGTGAAATGGTTCTAGAATAATCCTGAAGCACCACCATTTCATCTCAGAAAATGCCCAAAATAGTGCCTTACCCTTCAGAAATCTCATGTTGACTGCCATAAAAATATATGAAATAACATGAAGTGAAGATAGTGTGCCTTCTGCTGAATTTAAATTTGTGATTTAAGTTAAAGGAAGAAATGCTTGGAATGAAGCATTTGTGAATTCTAAATAAATCAGTAAAAAGGGGACAGACAGAAGATTTTCATATTCTCAAATATTTCCAGGAAAAGTGATAAACAGGCAAAGAGAAGACTGAAGAAGACTTCTTCATATCCCTCAATCCATCTATAGACCAATATAGGGCTGCAGAGTATTGTGGCAACTATTAATTGAAATTTGTAGCAGAGCCACTTACCAGTAGTCAAGAGGCTGACAAAACTGTGTGGGTATGTGCTTGGGATGAGATGTGTCAGGATGGAGGGGAGGAGAATGACACACTTCAATTAAAAAATAATTATTCAATTCAAAATACAATATAAATAATACTTAGAATCCACGTTAATCTGACAATTAGTTGACTACCCAATTCCATAGTCAAAATAGTTGATTTGATTAATGTTTTAAGTATTTTCTTCTATCAAATTTCCTTTTTTTCCCTTCTTTCAAAGAAACAAGCATATTCTAAGGAGAAACATCTTTCATCTTTGATGTGACAAATCAAAAGAAAAGAAAGCTGAAAACAGGGATCCCAAAGACTCATATACTGGGAAATTCAGCCTTGCATATAATTTGCCAATATTACTATCCTGCCTTTTATATAATATCCCTTCCCCCATGATGCTCAAAGCCCTTAACAGCTTCATTAAAGTATCTATGTCTGGTTATAAATTAACAAACTCAGAGGTATATTGTAGAGCCAAGTTTTAAATCAGTGAAATAGAGTAAAGAAACAAAAGCAAAAATGAACTTTTGGGACTTCATCAAGATAAAAAGCTTCTGCACAGCAAAGGAAACAGTCAACAAAACAAAGAGGCAACCTATGGAATGGGAGAAAATATTTGCAAATGACACTACATGTAGATAAAAGGCTGATATCCAAGATCTATAAAGAACTTCTTAAACTCAACACCCAAAAAACAAATAATCACATCAAAAACTGGGCAGAAGACATGAACAGACACTTCTCCAAAGAAGATACACAAATGACTAGCAGACACATGAAAAACTATTCATCATCATTAGCCATCAGGGAAATTCAAATCAAAACCACACTGAGATACCACCTTACACCAGTTAGAATGGCCAAAATTAACAGGACAGGAAACAAGTGTTGGAGAGGATGTGGAGAAAGGGGAACCCTCTTACACTATTGTTGGGAATGCAAGTTGGTGTAGCCACTTTGGAAAAAAGTGTGGCGATTCCTCCAAAAATTAAAAATAGAGCTACCCTATGACCCTGCAATTGCACTACTAGATATTTACCCCAAAGATACAGATGTAGTGAAAAGAAGGGCCATATGTACCCCAGTGTTCATAGCAGCAATGGCCATAGTCACTGAACTATGGAAAGAGCCAAGATCCCCTTCAACAGATGAATGGATAAAGAAGATATGGCCCATATGTCAATGGAATATTACACAGCCATCAGAAAGGATGAATACCCAACTTTTGTATCAACATGGATGGGACTGGAGGAGATTATGCTGAGTGAAAAAAGTCAAGCAGAGAAAGTCAATTATCATATGGTTTCACTTACTTGTGGAGCATAAGGAATTACATGGAGGACATTAGGAAAAGAAAAGAAGTGAATTGGGGAAAATCAGAGGGGAAGATGAACCATAGGAGACTGCAGATTCTGAGAAACAAACCGAGGGTTTTGGAGGGAGGGGGTGGAGGAATGGGTGAGTCTGGTAGTGGGTATTATGGAGGGCACATACCATGGAGCTCTGGGTGTGGTGCATAAATGATGAATCTTAGAACACTGAAAAAATAAAATAAAATTAAAAAAAAAGAAATAGAGTAAAGTGGAATTCTCATCTTAATTCCAGATATGACTAGTTAGTAGATATACCACATGCAGACAACGTAAGGGCAGTAGTTAAAAGGATGGACTCTAGAATCAAAATTTGAAGGTTTAAATTTAATAGCTGTGTGACCTTCTGCAACTCACTTAAACTCTCTCTGCCTCTGTTTCCTCATCTGTAAATAGGAAATAATAACTACCTCAGTTTCAACAATGGTTAAATATTTGAAGTATTTGAGAAAGCTTAAAGCAGTGTCTGGCATATACTAGCCATTATATAAAGGTTTACTAAATAAATATACATGGTAGTGAAACACAAAAAAAAAAAAAAAAAATTAAAGAGCACATAAGTTCATACTAGCATCAAGAAGAGAGTTCCCCCAAAAGGCAAACAACTAGGGTGAACACTATTCTGATTTGTCCAAGACTGAGTAGTTCCTGAGAAGTGGGAAATTTGGTGCTAAACCCAGAGTCCAGGACGTTCAGTACAAACCTAGACTGTTGTTCACCCAAACGGGACTCAAGAGGGTAATAAAATCCATTTTTAAAAAAATTTCTATCATGTACTAATTAGTACCTAATATGTATTATATCATTTAGTCATTCCAATAGCCCTGCAAGTAAGGTAATTTTATTTTCACTGTTTGGAAAAGAAAACTCAGATATAGACCAATAAAGTAATTTGCCCAAGGACATACAGCCTTAAGTGGTATGATGAGAAATAGACCCCAAATCTGCCTGAATTCAAAGCCTGTGGTTTCAAATGTTTTGTTTGGCTTTGTAGAGTAATTATAAGATAGCCTCTTTGGGCGCCTGGGTAGCTCAGTGGGTTAAACCTCTGCCTTTGGCTTGGGTCATGATCTCAGGGTCCTGGGATTGAGCCTCGCATCAGGCTCTCTGCTCAGCAGGGAGCCTGCTTCCTCTTCTCTCTCACTGCCTGCCTCTCTGCCTACTTGTGATCTCTGTCTGTAGAAGAAATAAATAAAATCTTCAAGAAAAAAAATAATAAATAGCCTCTTTTAGAAAGGGGTTGTTTCACGCCCCAGCCATCTCAGAACCATTTCAAGACAGACCTGGAATAGTGACTTAGTCAAGATCTACTCTTAAAGTTCAAAGGCTATTGGTCTGGTCACGTTATCCCTGACTTTCCAGACAGTTTGGTGCCTTCCCAGGGAACTTTGATAAAACCACCTGTCCTTTCCTTTTCCTAATGTCCTCCATGTTATTCCTTATGTTCCACAAGTAAGTGAAACCATTTGATAATTGAATTTCTCTGCTTGACTTATTTCACTCAGCATAATCTCCTCCAGTCCTGTCCCTATTGATTCAAAAGTTGGGTATGGAGAGGGAGATGAACCATGAGAGACTGAGGACTCTGAGAAACAAATGAAGGGTTTTAGAAGGGAGGGAAGTTGGGGTTGGGGGAACCTGGTGGTGGGTATTAAAGAGGGCATGTATAGCACGGAGCACTGGGTGTTGTACATAAACAATGAACCTTGGAACACTGCATCAAAAACTAATGATGTATTTATGGTGACTAACATAACACAATTAAAAAAAAAAGGTATTTCAATTCTGCAAAACAAAACAAAACAAAACACAAACCACTTGTCAATGCCACAGCTATACATACAGAAAGTAAAGTGTCAAGCTCTTGCCATTTTGTTGGAACTTAATAAAAATATCAAAGGAAGTTCTATCGCTTACCACTCTCTTTACTCTTTATTAATAATTCTCTTTGAAACATGCAGCCCTATTTTTATGGGGCGCCTGGGTGGCTCAGTGGGTTAAAGCCTCTGCCTTCTGCTCAGGTCATGATCCCAGGGTCCTGGGATAGAGCCTCTCTGCTCAGCGGGGAGCCTGCTTCCTGCTCTCTCTCTGCCTGCTTCTCTGCCTGCTTGTGATCTCTGTCTCTGTCAAATAAATAAATAAAATCTTTAAAAAAAAAAAAAGAAACATGCAGCCCTATTTTTAGCATGAAATTTTGAAATTCATCCATCCTTCCCATATTTTTCCTCCATCTTTGCTATTATTTTGCTAGTACAGTTAGAATAAAATAAACACAGCCAGACCCATTTTAATTTATTTTCTTCGAAACACCATTTACTTTTGTTTTAGGACTCTCCAATTTCATAACATATTAGCAATGTCGTCATTATATACCTGGGAGAGGGTCTCACCCAACAACATCCTCAGAATAGGCAAGTGTAGCTCTGTTTCCATTTAGAGAAGCCACTGAAGCCACCCTAACCATTCCTAACTTCTAGACCACAGATGTAAGTGTGTGGATGGTGTGAATGCCAGAGTTTGAACAAAGAGTAAAACAAATAACCCACACACTCTCTCTATTTGTGGAACCTGTTCTTAATTGATTTGAAATATTCAAGAACACATTATACTGTATTCATCTCTCCATGCAAAAGAGGATAAAAAATGATCAAGAGTAGTTTTGGTTATGGATACTTCTAATAATAACTTCAATGTTAATTAAAAACTCACTTGCTACTGTCATAAATCTACTTCTTAAAGCGCAGGTTTTATTTTTTTTCTACTAAATAGCTGAAAAATATTTCCACATCCTTCCTTGCTGGTAAGTGCATGGGTTATGTTTTACAGTAACTGCTCATTCCCCCTTTTCTAGAAATAGCTACAGACCATACTCTAAGTCATGTTTCCACTGCTTGCCCATCCCCAATCATAGATGACCAAATTCAAAATATAAAACAGAAAGCAGCATATTCACTGGCCAAGCAGATTCTCTCAGAATTTTCAAATAAGAAACATACAGAAGGTGCAGTGTTGGTAGTTCCATCTTTGATAATAAGGCCTTCTGTACCCCCAAGTCCCTATCGCTATCTTCAAAATAAGGTTTATGAATCTTGCTTATGTGAAAATCATGTTTGTGAGAATATAAGGGGATGTCACCTCTATGTAAGCTTTTTAAAATTTTTTACTTTATTTTTTCAGTATTCCAAGATGTCACCTCTAAACCAAGATAATTGTGTAAAGGCAATAGACTTTTTGTTGTTCTTTGGGTTTTTCATTTTATATAAAGGAGTAATTTTCTTGGGTGGTCCAACCAAATTCAGGTATTTATCATTTGCAGTTACTGAAGAAATTTTCTTGACTTATGTAGTGACAGCATAAGGTATAGATGAGAATACCCAAATGTGCAAAATGGAATCAACTACTCTACATAGGTAAGGCATAATTACACATACATTTATAATATGTTATATAGTAATGCACATATAACACATAAATGCATGCTTTATACATAATACATATATATGACATGTATTTGTGTATGTGTGTCTATATATGTGTGTATATATATACATATTTACATACATACACACAGAGCATTCTCACATTATAGATGGTAACTACGATGATGGTAGTGACAGTGCTAAGTGTCACTAAGGTGTTGGTGAAATCCTTAGTTCTATGTTCTTCTGTTCCCACTGTCATGACACACATAATAAGTAGTAATATTGGTGTAGCACACTGAGGTAATCTGCTCATTTTGTCAGTCTCCAGGTTTGTCTACCTTGAAATGATCATTTTCTCTTATGAGGGCATTCATGATAATTTCAGAGAATTTTCAGTCTCTTTGTACTACCTTAGCATATACAGTTTGAACACAGTTTCCTACCTGGGAATAAATCTAACCAAAGAGGTAAGGATTTATACTCAAGGAACTACAGAACACTCAGGAAAGAAATTGAAGAAGACACAAAGAGATGGAAAAACCTTCCATGCTCATGGATCAGAAGAATAAAATGTCTATACTACCTAGAGCAATCTATACTTTCAGTGCCATCCCAATCAAAATTCCACCGGCATTTTTCAAAGAGCTGGAACAAACAATCCTAAAATTTGTATGGAACCAGATGAGATCCAGAATTGCTAAGGAAGTGTTGAAAAAGAAAAACAAAACTGGGAGCATCACGTTGCCTGATTTCAAGCTTTACTACAAAGCTGTGATCACCAAGACAGCATGATACTGGCATAGAAACAGATACATAGACCAGTGGAACAGAGTAGACAGCCCAGATATGGATCCTCAACTCTATGGTCAAAAAATCTTCGACGAAGCAGGAAAAAATATACAGTGGAAAAAAGACAGTCTCTTCAATAAATAGTGCTGGGAAAATTGGACAGCTATGTGTAGAAGAATGAAACTCGACCCATTCTCTTACACCATACACAAAGATAAACTCAAAATGGATAAAAGACCTCAACATGAGGCAGGAATCTATCAAAATCCTAGAGGAGAACATAGGCAGTAACTTCTTCAGCAACAGCCACAGCAACTTCTTTCAAGATATGTGCCCAAAGGCAAAGGAAACAAAAGTGAAAATGAACTTTGGGGACTTCATCAAAATAAGAAGTTTCTGCACAGCAAAGGAAATAGTCAATAAAACAAAGACGTAACCCACGGAATGGGAGAAGATATTCACAAATGACCGTATAGACAAAGGGCTGATATCCAAGATCTATAAAGAACTCCTCAAACTCAACACACACAAAACAGATGATTACATCAAAAAATGGGCAGAAGACATGAATAGACACTTCTCTAAAGAAGACATACAAATGGCTAACAGGCACATGAAAAACTGTTCATCATCATTAGCCATCAGGAAGATTCAAATCTAAACCACATTGAGATACCACCTTACACCAGTTAGAATGGCCAAAATTAGCAAGACAGGAAACAACGTGTGTTGGAGAGGATGTGGAGAAAGGGGAACCCTCTTACAGTGTTGGTGGGAATGCAAATTGGTGCAGCCACTTTGGAGAACAGCGTGGAGATTCCTTAAGAAATTAAAAATAGAGCTTCCCTATGACCCTGCAATTGCACTACTGGGTATTTACCCCAAAGATACAGATGTAGTGAAAAGAAGGGCTATCTGTACCCCAATGTTTATAGCAGCAATGGCCACAGTCACCAAACTGTGGAAGGAACCAAGATGCCCTTCAATGGACGAATGGATAAGGGAGATATGGTCCATATACACTATGGAAGTATTATGCCTCCATCAGAAAGGATGAATACCCAACTTTTGTTTCAATATGGATAGGACTGGAGGAGATTAAGCTGAGTGAAATAAGTCAAGCAGAGAAAATCAATTACCATATGGTTTCACTTACTTGTGGAGCATAAGGAATAACACGGAAGACATTGGGAGATGGAGAGAAGTGAGTTGGGGGAAATCAGAGGGGGAGACAAACCATGAGAGACAGTAAACTGAGAAACAAACAGAGTTTTGGAGGGGAGGGACATTGGGGGGTGGGGGATCCTGGTGGTGTGTACTAAGGAGGGCACGTATTGCATGGCTTACTGGGTGTGGTGCATAAACAGTGAACTTTGGAACACTGAAAAAAATAAAATTTTAATAAATAAAATTTTAAGTAAATAAATAAATAAACACCATTTCCATCAACTATAGACCACCATCCTTTTTTTTAACTTTTAATTTTATTTTATTTATTTTTAAAGATTTTATTTATTTATTTGACACACAGAGAGAGATCACAAGTAGGTAGAGAGGCAGGCAAAGAGAAACGGAGAAGCAGGCTCCTCGCCGAGCAGAAAGCCCGATGCAGGGCTCAATTCCAGGACCCTGAGATCATGACCCAAGCCAAAGGCAGAGGCCCAATGCACTGAGCCACCCAGGTGCCCCTAGACCACCGTTTTTAATTTGTTACAAATTCCTCCACATCTTCTTGAGGAAAACTAGTACTTTAGCCACTCTCCCGTTTTTCCATTTTGCTGCAGATAGACATGCTGCTTTGAACCTGGTCCTCAAACACAGCAGTTCATTCACACCATAGGCCTTTGTCCTAGCTATGCCCTTGGTAGCAATGTGCTCTCCTTTCTCTTTGTGTGACTGGCTCCTTGTCATTCAGAGCTTGCCTTAAATCTGAGTGGTATTCCTTAACCACTAAATCTAAAGCAGCAATCTGGACACCCTCATGTCAGCCCAATTTACTACCAGCTGCTATTGTGTTTATTGCATTTGTCTATTGCTTTTATCTCCTCCCACTCAATGTAAGCACCGTTAGAACAAGTTTGCCCCTCTTGTTTTCAGGTGTTCCCTAGAACCTAGAACAGTGCTGGCATTTAGTTAGCAAATACTTCCTGAATAAATAAATGTTAAGTAAACTGTTCTCCTACAATTGCCTCCTACCTGGGAATTATTTTTCTCTAAAATCAGCTTTTAATAACAAGGGCACAAATTTCCAGGGACATTCATCTGAAAATGACTGTCTCACTGACTAGAACTTATTGACCATTTCTGGGGCACTTGGGTGGCTCAGTTGTTAAGCTTCTGCCTCTGGCTCAGGTCACAGTCTCGAGGTCCTGGGATGGAGCCCCAGGTGTCAGACTCCCTGCTCAGCTGCAAACTTGCTTCTCCTTCTCCCACTCCCCCTGCTTGTATTCCCTCTCTCGCTGTCTCTCTATCAAATTAAAAAATAAATAAATAAATAAATAATAAAAAGAACTTATTGACCATTTTTTAGTCATGTTAATAAATATCCTGAAGTAATCAACAAGTCACCTGGGGTTTGTACTTTACCTCATGTTAACTTTTCATGTGAGTGTTATAAAAGCCTTTTTTATATCACAAAGTCATATGTAAAAATTAGTTTTTTATCTATAGTCAAAGAAGGACACTGCCTATGCATGTTTTTAAAGTACCCCTAGGTCTCCTCACACAAATATATTTTAACAAATACCTGTAATCTCCAGATTACTCATGACCTCAGGTTGTGCTATAAAAGCCTGATAAAATTAAAATGTATAATAAAGTCCTGCTCAATCTAAAGGCAATTCTTAAGGTGAAAAATCACACTCAGATAAAATGAAGGTCCCTTAAATTACCCATGAAGTATAGCATGCATATACACCATTTCTCAGTGAATCAAACACAGTATTGTTTTTCCTTTCCCAATATTATTGGAATAGAAAACTGTTTCTTTAATCATCAAACGAAGTAGTTAGCCATACTATAGGAAATTTATATATATCTAAATTTTAGAATCAAATTCAGCCCAGCCAAACATCTATGCAATGAAAATAGAACTTGAGGGGCGCCTGGGTGGCTCAGCGGGTTAAAGCCTCTGCCTTCGGCTCAGGTCATGATCCCAGGGTCCTGGGATCGAGCCCCACATCGGGCTCTCTGCTCAGCGGGGAGCCTGCTTCCCTTCCTCTCTCTGCCTGCCTCTCTGCCTGCCTGTGATCTCTGTCTGTTGAATGAATAAATAAAATCTTTAAAAAAAAAAAATAGAACTTGAGACTGACCAAGGAGAAATACATACATACATACATATATAAGATACTGATATGTATGCAATTTTGGTCATTCTGATCACCTATAGATGGAGTAGAATGTATGTTATAGATTGATTTTTGTCCCCCAAAATTCATATGTTGAAGCTCTAACTCAGTGTGACTGCTTTTGGAGATAGGGCTTTAGGAAAACTAAGGTTAGGAAATTAAGGTTAAATGAGATCATAAGGGTAGAGCCCTAATCCAATAGGAATGGTAGCATTATAAAAAGATGGAGAGAAATCTCTCTCTCCCCACCATGTGAAGAGACAGCAAGTTTGTGGCTATTAGCAAATTAGGAAGAAAGGTCTCAGCAGAAACCTACCATGATGGCAGCCTGATTTCTGACTTCCAACCCCCAGAACTGTGAGTTCTGTCTGTTAGTTGAGCCTCCCAATCTATGGGAACTGACTGGTAGAATGTGGAACACATTATAATTCATTCTCTCCCTCCCTCTCATCTTCAATCCTCAAACTCTATGCTTGTGCTTGATTTAAGTTAAATGTGCAAATGATGCAACTCTTTTGTAACATACTGAATCATAACTAGTTAATACTACCTTGAATGGAGAAACTGACCACATTATTAACCAGATATCAAGGAAAGCCTGGAAGAAAGAAATACACAGGAATAAATTAGAACAAAGATAAGAGTCAAGTCTCTCTGGAGGGAATACTGAAGTTTATGCTGAGGGGTGGGTTAGGAATTGGGCATCTAAAGAACAGCAGAAAGGTTGGGCACTAAGTTCTAGAAGTTTGGGGAAGAGATTAATAAAGTACATAAAATAAAGATATGTTGGTAGCAAAAGACATCTTTCTCAGTTTTGCCTAAAGCTATTTCTGTTCATAAATATAATAACTGTGAGAATTGCTTAGTGTGTTATTAATCTTAGCAGACAGATAAACAACCCCACTTATTAGTTCTTCATATGCCCTTATGTATTCATCCTCTCAGAGGATGAAAGGAGAAAATTCACTTCCAGAAATGACAAAAGAAAAGATTACCTATTCTTATTCATGCCTATGTAAAATTTTAAGTACACTTACAAAACAAAGCTAAAGGAATCATCCAAAGCGAAATGGTTTTGTGATCTTCAGGATGGGAAAAGGAGCCACTACATTTAAGCTTTAACAAAATAGGGAATTTTAAGTTAGGGACATTGGATGCTGAGGATTTGAGATAACTTTTAAATGACTTTAATGGATTCTTTTTTTTTTTTTTGAAATTCTGTCCTTTACGGTCTTTTTGAATTTTCAATTTCTTCCATCTTAACTGTCAAAATAGAAAGGATGTTCTGCCCATTACAGTAATTAGTTGAAATGAGGAGAGAGCTGGGAAAGGAATTCAGAAGCCACAGAACATCAGTATTAATGCTGTTTGTATTTCAAATATGAATAGGCAGCGATACGCATTCCAAATGACTGAAACACCCAGACATTCGGTCAATAGCATTCTTTGACATCTATTGTGTGAGAAGCACCATGCTTGGCTGCTGTCTGAGAAAAAGAAAAGAAATACAAGACATCCCTTATCTTCCAGCTTACCAGGCTGCAGTTCTTAATAGACCAAGACACTTGGAAGACTGAGGCCATCCCCACAAGAGTCCATTTTGTCAGACTTGATAACAAATGTTAAGGACAGAAGTATCTCCATTATAGATAAATGTAAAGGTTTTCTCTTAAATTAAAGAGAATAATTAACTTCAGAAGACTTTAATTCTCATTTTTGTTAGGAAAGTTTCAATTTTTTCTATTACTTGATATAGCTCAAGAAAAAACTACATCCCATTACTAATAATTCCTTAGTGATTTCCAGGGAAGATGGTTGAGTAGGAGGATTCTAGACCTCACTCATCTCATGGATGCACCTAGATAACACCCCAATAACACAGAAAATAACCTAAAGAAAGACAGAACAGAGTCTCCACAGCTAAATGTAGAGAAGAGGCTGCATCAAAAAGGGTAGGAAGGGTATAGTGTGGTAGGGAGCTAAATGGACCTGCGGTACTATTCACAAGAGGGAGGGATGCCTGGGGAGGATCAGATCCCATGCCAGGAATCCAGGCACTAGGGACCCACATGGGGAGGATGAATCCCCATAAATTTAGCTTGGAAAACCAGACAGGCCTAACAATCAGTGGGGCTTAACACCCAGAACTTTAAAAATCATCAGGATCAGCTTGGGAGGAACAAAGAGGATGAAGTCTCCATCCTTAAAGAGAGAGCATAGCAAACAGCTCCACTTAGATATGGCCCAGAAGCAGCAGTTTGAAAAATGCTTGGAGTACACAAAAAAGAGATTTACCTACTAATCTCATAGTATGTGCTAGAGGTGCAGGGATCTTTGAGAGACTCCTCCAAGAACCAAAGACCTGATGGGTGCCATTTTCTTCCTCTGCCTGCCAGCCTAGATACATGGGCAGTGTAAATACCCTCTACCTAGCTTTTTAAGAGGGCCCACCCCATCCCCATATTCTCCTGCAGAAACACCCTCTCCATCCCATCCCAGGCAGTTTTCGCAAGTGGCTGTAGGCCTCCTTCTGCAGCAGACAACCTCCAACCTTGCTGGCATCACGGTACCTTTCCCCCACATTCTCATGCAGAAATATCCCCTCCAATATGCCCTTGGCCAGAACCCATCCAGAGCAGTACCACAAGCTTACCAGTGTGAAAGCAGCTCTCAAAGGTGTCTCACCTTCCAAAGTGACTTCTTCCTGGGAAGAGCAGATGATAACCACATATACTATGACAACTGTGACCCTAGCATGGGCTAGGGGCAAACATCAGGTCTGACTGCAGGCCCTGCCAACCAATGAAAGCTTATCAGGGGACAAAACAGGAAAAGGGCCCTGCAGTTTGGTGCTACTACATTACTGGCAAACATCTATTATGACTCAAGTCCAAGGTGGCCCCAAATTGGCCTGCTTACAACAACAAAGGGACCAAACTCTGCCTACAACAGGCAAAGAGAGCCATCGCAGATGACTAAATTGAAGGCCAAAGTGGCTCAACCACAGCAGTAGGGCACATACAACACACATAGGAGATAGTGCTGAAGGGCCAGGTTCTAGTGAACAGGGGACATTGCACTATAGGTCATTACAGGACCTCTTCTTCTTCTTTTTTTTTTTAAGATTTATTTATTTATTTGTTTGTGAGAGAGAGAAAGGGAGAGTATGAGTGGGAAGGGCAGAGGAGATGGAGAGAGAAGCTCAAGCAGACTTTGTGCTGAGCACAGAGCCAGGTACAGGGTTCCACCACATGACCCTGAGATCACAATCTGTGCCAAAACAGTCAGATGCTTAACTGACTGTGCTGCCCAGGTGCCCCTATAGTACCTTTTCTTAAGATCACTAAAGAACAAAACATGTAATTGACTTTCCTAACACATAGAAGCAGACATAGAGAGACAAAATGAGACAGAGGAATCGTTCTCAAATGAAAGAACAGAAAAAAATCACAGCAAGTGACCTAAGTGAAACAGAGATAAGTAATTTACTTGATAGAGAATGTAAAAAAATAGTCAAAGATACTCACAGGACTGGACAAGAGTAAAAGACCTCAGTAAGACTCTCAATAAAGAGATAGAAAACATAAAAAAAGAAAAAAAAATACAGCAAATCAGAGATGAAGAATTAAAAAACTATAATTAAAATACACTAGATGGATAAATAGTATACTGGAAGAAACTGAAGAATAGATCAGTGACCTGAAGGCCAGAGTAATGGGAAGCAACCAAGCTGAACAGGAGAGAGAAAAAATAATAAAGGAAAATAGACTAAGGGAACTCAGTGATACCAGCAAGTAAAACAACATTTGTGTCATAGGGATCCCAGGAGAAGAAAAGAGAAAAGAGAGAAGAAAATGTATTGGGGGGCGCCTGGATAGCTCAGTCATTAAGCGTCTGCCTTCGGCTCAGGTCATAATCCCGGGGTCCTGGGATCGAGCCCCACATTGGGCTCCCTGCTGGGTGGGAAGCCTGCTTCTGTAACAAGAGAAAAAGAAGGACACTTTTTGATCATAAAAGGAATAATCCAACAAGAAGATATAACAACTGTAAATATTTAGGCACCTAACACAGGAGCACCCAAATACATAAAGCAACTAATAACAAACATAAAGGAACTAATCAATAATAATACAATAATAGTAGGGGACTTTCACACCACACTTACATCAGTGGACAAGTCATCCAAACTAAAATCAATGAGTTAACAATAGCTTTGAAGGACACACTGGACAAGACAGAGCCAACAGATATGCTGAAAACATTTCATCCTAAAGCACCAGAATACACATTCTTTTCAAGTGCACATGGAATATTCTCAAGAATAGATCCCTATTAGGCCACAAAACAAGTCTCAACAAATTCAGAAAGACTGAAGTCATGGGGGTTAAGGAACATGCTACTAAACAATGTATGAGTCAACCAAGAAATCAAAGAAATAAAAAATTACATAAAAACAAATGGAAGTGGGGCACCTGGGTGGCACAGTGGGTTAAGCCGCTGCCTTCGGCTCAGGTCATGATCTCAGAGTCCTGGGATCGAGCCCCGCATCGGGCTCTCTGCTCCGCGGGGAGCCTGCTTCCTCCTCTCTCTCTGCCTGCCTCTCTGCCTGCTTGTGATCTCTCTGTCAAATAAATAAATAAAATCTTTAAAAAAAAAAAAATGGAAGTGAAAACACAATAGTCCAAAATCTTTGGGATGCAGCAAAAGCAGTTCTAAGAAGGACGTTTATGGCAATACAGGCTTACCTCAAGAAGCAGGGAAAATCTCAAACAAACAACCTAACCTTAAACCTAACCTTTTACACCTAACCTTATACCTTAGCACCTAAAGGAGCTAGAAAAAGAACAAACAAAATCCAAAACCAGCAGAAGAAATAATAAAGATGAGAGCAGAAATAAACAAAACAGAAATAACAACAAAAGAACAGATCAATAAAACCCAGAGGTGGTTCTTTGAGTAGATCAACAAAATTGATAAATCTTTAGCCAGACTTATTAAAGAGAGAGGACTCAAATAAAAACAGAAATGAAAGAAGAGAAATCACAACCAACATCACAGAAATATGAAGGACAATAAAAGAATATTATGAAAAATTATATGTCAACAAATTAGACAATCTAGAAAAAAGTGGATAAACTCCTAGAAATATATAACACCCCAAAACTGAAGCAGGAAAATAGAAAATTTAAACAGGCCAATTACCAGCAATGAAATTGAATCTGTAATCAAAACACTTTCAACAAACAGAAGTCTAGGACCAGATGGCTTCACAGGCAAATTATATCAAGCATTTAAAGAATTTGTACCTATTCTTCTCAAACTATTTGGAAAAATAGATGAAGGAACACTTCAAAATTCTTTCTATGAGATCCCCATTCCTAATAATAATAAGCCAGATAAAGAAAAGGGGGGGAAAAAAGAGAGAAGTGCAGGTTAGTTATTTCTGATGAATATAGATGCAAAAATCTTCAATAAAATACTGGCAAACTGAATCCAACCACGCATTAAAAAAAATCATTCACCGTAATCAAGTGAGATTTATTCCCAGTATGCAAGGGTGGTCCAATATTCACAAATCAATCAACAGGATATATCAGATCAATAAGGATAAAAACCATATGATCATATCAACAGATGCAGCAAAAGCATTTGACAAAGTACAACGTATGTTCATGATAAAAACTCTCAACGAAGTAGGTTTACAGAGAACATACTTCAAATGTAACAAAGGCAATATATGAAAAAACCACAGTGAACATCATACCCAATGATGAAAAACTAAGAGCTTTTCCCATAAGATCAGGAACAAGGAAAGGATGTCCACTCTCACCACTTTTACTCAACATGATATTGGAAATCCTAGCTACAGCAATCAGACAAAAAATAAAAGGCACCCAAATTGGTAAGGAAGAAGTAAAACTTTCACTATTTGCAGACAACATGATACTATATATAGAAAACCCTAAAGACTCCACCAAAAAAATTCAAGAACTGGTCAATGAATTCAGTAAAGTCATAGGATACAAAATCAATATACAGAAATCAGATGAATTTCTATTCACTAGTAATGAAGCAGCAGAAAGAGAAATTAAGGGGAGAAAAAGCCCATTTATTTACAACCTCACCAAAAATGATAAAATACTACTTAGGAATAAACTTAACAATGGAGATAAAAGACCTATTAATTCTGACAGAAAACCTTGATGAAAGATATTGAAGATAACACAAACAAGTGGAAAAATATTCCACACCCATGGGTTATAAGGACAAATATTGCTAAAATGTCTATACCCACTCGAAGCAATCTACAGATTTAGGACAATCCCTTTCAAAATCCCAACAGCATTTTGCACAGAACTATAATAATCTTAAATTTGAATGGAACCACAAAAGATCCCAAATAGTCAAAGCAATCTTGAAAAGAGCAAAACTGAAGGGATCACAACCTCAGATTCCAAAATATATTATAAATCTGTAGTAATCAAAATTGTGTAGTACTGGCAGAAAAACAGACACATAGATCAAGAGAATGGATGAGAGAGTCAAGAAATAAACCCACAATTATGTGGTCAATTAATATCCCACAAAGAAGTCAAGAATATGCAATGGGGAAAGACAATCTCTTCAACAAATGGTGTTGGGAAAACAAGACAGCTACATGCCAAAGAATGAAACTGGACCACTTTCCCACACCATACACAAAAATAAACTAAAAATGGATCAAAGACCTCAATGTGAGACCTGAAACCATAAAAATCCTAGAACAGAGCACAGGCAGTAATTTCTCTGACATCAGGCTTAGCTCAACATTTTTCTAGATATATCTCCCTAAGACAAGGGAAATAAAGCATTAATGAACTATTGGGACCACATCAAACCAAAAATCTTCTGCACAGTGAAGGAGAAAATCAACTAAAAGACAATCTATGGAATTCGAAAAGATATATCCAATAAAGGGTTACTATCTAAAATATATAGAGACCTAATAGAACTGCATACACAAAAAATAATAACCCATTTAAAAAATGGGCAGATGAACAGACATTTCTCCAAATATACACATGACCAGCTGACATATGAGAAGATGCTCAACATCACTCATCAGGGAAATGCAAATCAAAACCACAGGAGACATCGCTCCATACCTGTCAGAGTAGCTAAAATCAAGAAACAAATGTTGGAAAGGATGTGGAGAGAAAGGAACCCTTATGCACTTTTTGTGGGAATACAAACTGGTGCAGCCACTATGGAAAACAGTATGGAGGTTTTATGAAAATTTGAAAATAGAATTAACCTATGATTCAATAATTGAACAATTGGGTATTTATCCAAAGATATGAAAAGACTAACTTAAAAGAATATATGCATTCCCATGTTTATTGCAACATTATTTACAATAGCCAGATTGTGGAAGCAACCCAATAGATGAATGGATAGAGATGTGGTATATGTAGAAAATTGAATATTACTCAACCATAAAAATGAATGAAATCTTGACATTAGCAACAACATGGATGGATCTAGAGGGTACAATAATAAATTAGAAGAGAAAGACAAATAACGATTTTGCTCATATGTAAAATTAAAGAAAGAAAACAAATGAACAAAAAAGAAAAGAGACAACCCAAAAAACAGACTCTTAACTATAACTATAGGGAACAAACAGATGGTTACCAAAGGGGAGGTGGTGGGGGGCGATGGGTGAAATAGGTGAAGAGGATTAAGAATACACATGTCATTATGAACATGGAGTAATGTATAGAATTGTGGAATCACAGGGCACTTGGGTGGCTCAGTGGGTTAAGCCTCTACTTTCGGATCAGGTCGTGATCTCAGGGTCCTGGGATCGAGCCCTGCATCGGGCTCTCCACTCAGTGGGGAAGCCTGCTTCCCCCTCTCTCTCTGCCTGTCTCTCTGCCTACTTGTGATCTCTCTCTCTCTGTGTCAAATAAATAAATAAAATCTTTTAAAAAATTGTGCAATCACTATATAGTACACCTGAAACTAATATAACAATGTATATTAACTATACTAGAATAAAAAAAATAAATAAATAAAAT
This sequence comes from Lutra lutra, assembly GCF_902655055.1. Taxonomy (NCBI): domain Eukaryota; kingdom Metazoa; phylum Chordata; class Mammalia; order Carnivora; family Mustelidae; genus Lutra; species Lutra lutra. The sequence goes on along the minus strand of NC_062280.1, from coordinate 51,931,348 downwards.
AAAGACTCCATCTGTCCCAGTGGAAGTACAACAAAAAATCAAAAGGAAAAAAAGATTCTTAGTGTCTTATAACTGGTAATTTCCACAGATCCAATCAGCATGAGGTACTCTTTGTGTGACTCAGAGATTTCAAAGTGAGCTTTGAGGCTGGTACTAGAGGAGCTCTCCCAGTAACACAAACTAGATTTACTCCAATTGTTTGGCCATTCCAGAGGAGAGACTTCCTTGATAGGTTCTCCTTTTAAAGTCTGAGAGAAATTAACCCAGTTTAATAATTCAATTTAAAAATAAAGTTTGTGAGGGGCATCTGGGTGATGCAGTCGGTGGAGGGTCCCACTGGGTTTCAGCTCAGGTTGTCAACTCAGAGTCTTGAGATCAAATCCCAGATCGGGCTTCACACTCCACATAGAGTCTACTAGAGATTCTCTTTCCCACTCTTCCTCTGCACCTCCCTGCTTTATTGCTCTCTCACTCTCTCTAAAATAAATAAATCTTCTAAAAAAAAATAATAAAGTTTGTCACAAATTTCAGCACCAACTAAAAATGTGCTTGACTTGTTACAGAAATATTTTCAGGCTAACATGAAAATCGATATACTAATCAGAGCTGAGCTGTGAAGCAGACAACATGTAACAAGTATGACTCATGGAGTAGAATTATAAACAACTTCATTTTTACCTCCCACGGTCTCTTCAAATTTATTCTTTTGGGCCAGTATTTCCATTGCCTCCAGATGAAAACTTGAGCAGTTCCCATTACTTCTTCTGGGTATTCTTAAGTAATAAAAAGTCCTAGAGTCACTTTAAATTGCCAACAACAACACACTTACTTCCATAATAAGTCAAAAGTCCAACCTTGAAATAAAGCCAAACCTTCACCTTTCCCACGTCTAAAGGCTACAGGAAGGAAACATAGTTGGAGAAGGGCAAATGGTTTCTCTCTTTTTCCATTTTGTGCTTCTATTTCTCCACCCCCAGCATAAACTGGAAAAGCTGTAAGACATAATAAGGTTAAAAAAGGACCTCACTTGACTGATATTCTTGTGAGCTGGTGTTGGTCCTCTCCAGGCTTCTTAACTATTTGAAGGTGAGGCTTTTTGTGGGTTCTTCCAAGATCACACACACAAACTCACCCACACACACAAAGCTAGAGCTCTCTCAGCTGCCCTTGACATGAAAATGAATTCATCACATCATCAGCAAATGCTCTTTCCTCATCTCTAGGCATATGGCAAGCCCTCTAGTTTCCACTACTGGGGTCAGCTCCTCTTCTAGAGTCTTCTTCCACATAACTTTAGATAAACCCAGCCCAGGCCTCTCTCTCTACATGGAAACATCAGTCCCACAGAAAACAATCAATTAACCCATCAATTTATTCATTCTCCAAATGCTCATGAGCTCCCGTTATGTACCAAGCACTGTTATAAACACCATATGCTAAAATATAAATAATCAAGCTTAAAGTATACATCTTCTAAAGGGCATTTTAAAAAAAACAAGGTTTTTTTAAACCACATGAATAAATTATATAACACTAAATATACAGGTAGAATTACTCAAAAGAGTGAGTCCAAAAGCTTACTCAGAAGGTACAGATTGGGGCTTCTACATGGCGGCGTACTCCAGAGGCAGCAATGTGTTCTGAAGGATGAGGAGAGGGGATTTTGAACTTTCAATGCACAAGACCACTGCTTTTACTTAAATTGTGTGGTTACTCAGCATCCATCACTGGAGGGTTGGCTAATGGATGACGGGGAATGGAAAAACTAAATTGCTTCAAACTACTCCTTCATTCTGCTTTCCCAGAATATTTTTAAGTCTGTATTAGTATTAATGTTTAACAATAGAATGATAGAATACCTGTGCTGGAAGAGATGTAGAAGTTATCTGGTCAAAGTCTTTGTGCACATACCTTCCCGGTATGTATGTATGTGAGCATCTATACATGTGACTATGGGGATTTTTGTTACATAAGAATGTGCAAAAAAAAAAAAAATCAGCACTAGCCGCAATTCCTTTTGGCACTTGTTTGGACAACACAACCATTTACCTTGAGTCCTCAGCTCACCAGGATGAAGGCTAAATGATTAAATGACAGATCTTATATATGAGGGAAATACAATCTGGTCTAACTTGAGTTTGATTCAGAAGAATAAATTACAAGTGGCTAATCAAGGTCCTTCCACTCAGTTTTCTAGGGATCTTTGTGCAGGATGCTTGGTAAATTAAAACCTAAAGGAGGCTGACTAGAGGAAGTATCCACCAGCACAAAAGCTCTGTGGTGGGAATATGCCTGGGCTGTTTCAGAAACAGCCCAGAAGCCTGTGTGTTTGGAGGTACTTAGGGGGTAAAAGAAAAGGAGGTGAAAGAAGGAAAAATGAGGAGAGTGGTTCATAGTCCTGAAAGCCCATTAGCATTATTTGAGGACTTTTCAGTGAGTATCAATGCCCAACCACAAAACCAATGAAATCAACATTTTGGGGAGTCAGACCCCAACATGAGTTATTTCCTTAAAGCTCACCAGGTTATGTTCAACATTAGTCAAGGTGGAGAATCTCTTGTAGGTGACTTTGACTGAAATGGGAAACCACTAGAACAGGGATTTGGAGCAGTGGAGTATCTGATCTCGCTTAGGTTTTCAAGCAATCCCTCTGCTGGGAGAACAGATTATAAGGGGACAAAAGCCAGAACTGATTTTTCAATATCTTTTGCAGGGCACCTATGTGGCTCAGTCGATTAAGCCTCTGCCTTTGGCTCAGGTCATGATCCTGGGGTCCTGGTATTGAGTCTCGCATCAAGTCACCCATCAGGCTCCCTGCTCAGTGAGCAGTCTTCTTCTCCCTCTTCCCCTCTCCCCGCTTGTGTGCACACTCTCTCCCTTCCATCTCTCTCACAAAAATAAACAAAATCTTTAAAAAAAAGAATGCCCCACATACGTGATTGTGCTTGTTTTAGCAAAGTGGGTGATATCATATAGGTGTGCCTGTACATATATTAGAATATATAAATATATAAAATAAATTATAAAAATATATAAAAATAAAAATATATAAAATAAAATAAATATATAAAAATATATAAAATAAAGATATATAAAATATATGAAGTATTTTATATATAATTATATAAAATATAAAATAAATATAAAATATATAAAATATAAACACATTAGAAAATATAAATATATAAAATACATTAATATATAATATATGTATACATTTGTGTATAAGTGTGTATATATGCATAAAATAACATTAAAACTTATTTTCTCAGAGGAGTCAAGATGGCAGAGAAGTAGCAGGCTGAGACTACTTCAGGTAGCAGGAGTCAGCTAGATAGCTTATCTAAAGATTGCAAACACCTACAAATCCAACGGGAGATTGAAGAGAAGAAGAACAGCAATTCTAGAAACAGAAAATCAACCACTTTCTGAAAGGTAGGACTGGCGGAGAAGTGAATCCAAAGCGACAGGAAGATAGACCACGGGGGGAGGGGCCGGCTCCTGGCAAGCGGCGGAGCAACGGAGCACAAAATCAGGACTTTTAAAAGTCTGTTCCACTGAGGGACATCACTCCAGAGGCTTAACCGGGGTGAAGCCCACGTGGGATCAGCATGGCCACAGGGCCCGCAGGGTTACAGAAGGATTGGGGGTGTCTGAGGGTCGCAGAGCTTACAGGTATTAGAACGGGGAAGCTGGCTACAGAGACAGAGCTGAAGAGTGAGTTCTAAGCTCCGGGTTACCTTGAACCGGTCGCAGGCTCGGTCAGCTCGGAGCTCGGCCAGAAGCCAGGGTGACGGGAGTAATTGGGCACTGTTCTCTGAGGGCGCACTGAGAAGTGGGGCCCTGGGCTATCAGCTCCTCCCGGCTGGAGACTGGGAGGCTGCCATCTTCATTCCTGTCCTCCGGAACTACACTGAAATCACTCAGGGAACAAAAGCTCCCGAAAGCAAACCCGAGTGGATTACTCAGCCTGGCCCCAGGTAAGGGCGGTGCAACTCGGCCCCTGGGGCAAAGACAATTGAGAATCACTACAACAGGCCCCTCCCCCAGAAGATCAACAAGAAATCCAGCCAGGACCAAGTTCACCTACCAAGAAGTGCAGTTTCAATACCAATGAGAGCAGCGGAATTCCAGAGGAAAAAGCAAAGCACAGAACTCATGGCTTTCTCCCCGTGATTCTTTAGCCTTGCAGTTAATTTTTTTTTCTTTTTCAATTTTTTTCTCTTGTTCTGCCAAATTTTTTTTAACTTTTACCCTTTTCTTTTTTAACATTTTTAACTAGTTTATCTAATATATATATTTTTCTTTTTTATATATTTTCTATATTCGTTTTCTTTTTTTTTTAACTCTTTTTTTTTCTTTCTGAACCTCTTTTTATTCCCTTTCTCCCCCCTCACGATTTGGGATCTCTTCTGATTTGCTTAAAGTATATTTTCCTAGGGTTGTTGCCACCCTTTTAGTATATTACTTGCTCCTTCATATACTCTTATCTGGATAAATGACAAGGTGGAAAAATTCACCACAAAAAAAGAACAAGAGGCAGTACCGAAGGCTAGGGACCTAATCAATACAGACATTGGTAATATGTCAGATCTAGAGTTCAGAATGACAATTCTCAAGGTTCTAGCCGGGCTCGAAAAAGGCATGGAAGATATTAGAGAAACCCTCTCGGGAGATATAAAAGCCCTTTCTGGAGAAATAAAAGAACTAAAATGTAACCAAGTTAAAATCAAAAAGCTATTAATGAGGTGCAGTCAAAAATGGAGACTCTCATTGCTAGGATAAATGAGGCAGAAGAAAGAATTAGCGCTATAGAAACCAAATGACAGAGAATAAAGAAGCTGAGCAAAAGAGGGACAAACAGCTACTGGACCAGAAGGGGAGAATCCAAGAGATAAGTGACACCATAAGATTAAACAACATTAGAATAATTGGGATTCCAGAAGAAGAAGAGAGAGAGAGGGGAGCAGAAATGAGTTTGGAAGTTTTCCTTCCATTTCTATTTTTTGGAACAGTTTCAGGAGAATAGGAATTAGTTCTTTAAATGTTTGGTAGAATTCCCCTGGGAAGCCATCTGGCCCTGGGCTTTTGTTTGTTTGGAGATTTTTGATGACTGTTTCAATCTCCTTACTGGTTATGGGTCTGTTCAGGCTTTCTATTTCTTCGTGGTTCAGTTGTGGTAGTTTATATGTCTCTAGGAATGCATCCATTTCTTCCAGATTGTCAAATTTGTTGGCATAGAGTTGCTCATAGTATATTCTTATAATTGTCTGTATTTCTCTGGTGTTAGTTGTGATCTCTCCTCTTTCATTCATGATTTTATTTATTTGGGTCCTTTCTCTTTTCTTTTCGATAGGTCTGGCCAGGGGTTTATCAATCTTATTAATTTTTTCAAAGAACCAGCTCCTAGTTTCATTGATTTGTTCTATTGTCTTTTTGGTTTCTATTTCATTGATTTCTGCTCTGATCTTTATGATTTCTCTTCTCCTGCTGGGTTTAGGCTTTCTTTGTTGTTCTTTCTCCAGCTCCTTTAGGTGTAGGGTTAGGTTGTGTACCTGAGACCTTTCTTGTTTCTTGAGAAAGGCTTGTACCGCTATATATTTTCCTCTCAGGACTGCCTTTGTTGTGTCCCACAGATTTTGAACCGTTGTGTTTTCATTATCATTTGTTTCCATGAATTTTTTCAATTCTTCTTTAATTTCCTGGTTGACCTATTCATTCTTTAGAAGGATGCTGTTTAGTCTCCATGTATTTGGGTTCTTTCCAAATTTCCTCTTGTGATTGAGTTCTAGCTTCAGAGTATTGTTGTCTGAAAATACGCAGGGAATGATTCCAATCTTTTGATACCGGTTGAGACCTGATTTAGGGCCCACGATGTGATCTATTCTGGAGAATGTTCCATGTGCACTAGAGAAGAATGTGTATTCTGTTGCTTTGGGATGAAATGTTCTGAATATATATGTGATGTCCATCTGGTCCAGTGTGTCACTGGACAAACCATAAGTGACTCTTAATCTCACAAAACAAACTGAGGGTTGATGGGGGGAGGGGGGTTGGGGGGGTGGAGTTATGGACATTGGGGAAGGTATGTGCTATGGTGAGTGCTGCGATTCACAGACCTGTACCCCTGGGGATAAAAATATATTATATGTTTATAAAAAATAAAATAAAATAAAATAAAATAAAATAAAAAATCTTATTAAGAAAAATAACTTATTTTCTCACTTAATAATACTTCATTTATGTCTCTCCCAGGAAATATGCAGCTATGTTTAAGTAGCTGTATAGTATTTCATAGAATGGAGATATTATTCAACCATTTAGCTCTCAATAAATATTTTTTTGGGGGGTTGCCTCTAGAAACACTGAAAAAACCTGTACATTTATTCTTACATACCGATACTTTGATTATTGCAGGACACATTTCTCTGAAGGCCTGAATAAAATAAATGACTATTTTAAAAAGTTTCTTCCAGGGACACCTGGGTGGCTCAGTGGTTAAGCAGCTGTCTTTGGCTCAGGTCATGATCTCAGGGTCCTGGGATTGAGCCCCACATTGGGCTCCCCCACTCAGCAGGGAGCCTGCTTCTCTTTCCACCTCTGCCTGCCACTCTGCCTGCTTGTGCTCTCTCTCTCTCTATGACAAAAATATAAATAAAATCTTTTTTTAAAAAGTTTCTTCCAGTCTCCTTTTGATAAATCCACTTAGACTCTAGTTTTTTTTTTTTTAAAGATTTTATTTACTTATTTGACAGACAGAGATCACAAGTAGCAGAGAGGCAGGCAGAGAGAGAGGAGGAAGCAAGCTCCCTGCTGAGCAGAGAGCCCAATATGGGGCTCGATCCCAGGACCCTGGGATCATGACCTGAGCTGAGGGCAGAGGCTTTAACCCACTGAGCCACCCAGGTGCCCCTACACTCCAGTATTCTTAAACCCAGACTTTGCCACCTTCTTATTAATTTACTTATTTTGCAAATACATATTTAATGCTATTAACACACCTGATTCTGAGATACTTTCCTGGAGTCTATATTTTTAGTTGGTATTCAAACATCAAAATAGTTCTTAATAAATAAGAGCCTCCACATATACCTCCATCCAATTCACATTCCATTGCCTACTATAGTAGCTAAACAGCAAGTAAGCATTTCAGGCCTTAATCTGTGAAAAGTAATAAACTATTTCTAGAAATCACTTTGTTCGCCTTGGGTTGGAACTTTCATTTTGTAAGAGAAAACACCTTGAGCAAAGGGCACTAGAAAATTATGAGTAGAAAGACCTTGATTAGCCTCTTGTCATCTTTCTTCCCCAAATCAAACTCTTAAGCAAGACCAGATTGCATTTCCTTCATATATAAGAAGAAGTGCATTTTGAAAATTTAGCTTTCACTCTGGTGAGGTGAAGGCCCAAGATAAATGGCCATGCAGGTTAACCAACATCCGGAGGGAAACAGAAGTAGAAGTATGTGGATTTCTCACATACATGTTCAGAGAACACTCTTATCTAAGAAATCCCCAACACATTCTCTTCACAAACTCTCACATACACAGAAGAGCTAATGATACAGATAGCTACCTTTCACATATATATAGAATGGCATTTCTGATTATTTAACAAGGACATATTCTTTGCAATGGTTTGAAGGCAGAGTTCCAATCCAATTAGGCATCAATACCCAATAAGAGACAATATAACAGGAGACACACAGTATTAGTGAATATCATGATCTCTGGAGTCAGAGAGACATGGATCCAAAGCCTGGGTCTACCTCACACCTGTATGTCGACTTTGGGTAAGTTAGTAAGGCCTATAAAATCCTGCTCCCTTCATCCATAAATGATCACATACACACTTAACTCTTACGGTGGTAGTCATCATTGAATGAGTATTAAACAGAGTATGGCACTTGCCACGTAGTAGATACTCAGCAGATACCTGTTATAATGGTCAAAGGAACTTCAACTTCCCCATTAGTCTTTTTATTAGGTAGAAAAAGCTTACATTAAAAAGTATTACAGGGGCACCTGCGTGGCTCAGTGGGTTGAGGCCTCTGCCTTCGGCTCAGGTCATGATCCTGGGGTCCTGGGATCGAGCCCCGCATTGGGCTCTCTGCTCTGCAGAGAGCCTGCTTCCTCCTCTCTCTCTGCCTGCTTCTCTGCCTACTTGTGATCTTCGTCTGTCAAATAAATAAATAAATAAAATCTTAAAAAAAAAAAGTATTACACAATACTACCAAAGGCTTAGGAAAAACAGTCATGAAATAAAGAATATACCTCAGGAAGGTGGTGGAAGTCCTCAAACAGTGAGCTCAGAATAGAATAAAGACCCAACGATAGTCCATAAAACATACTTCAGAGCTGTACTGTGAATCTAGGAATCAAAAATAACAACAAAATTAAAAGTACAAATAAAAAGACAAATCAAAAAACTGGTAAGACTACAGTTTAGATACCAAGATTATAGTTTCCAAATTCTTCTGGAGATAGACATCTTAATACCATTCTTATTACTTGTTCCTGAGCATTTGTGTGTGATAGGGCCAAGGGAGACAAAGAGGAGGAAGTTAAGAAATAATGAATTTGGGGCACGTGGGTGGCTCAGTGGGTTAAGCCTCTGCCTCCAGCTCAGGTCATGATCCCAGGGTCCTGGGATTGAGACCTCATCGGACTCTCTGCTCAGCAGGAAGCCTGCTTCCCCCTCTCTCTCTGCCTACCTCTCTGCCTACTTGTGATATCTTTCTCTGTCAAATAAATAAATAAAATCTTAAAAAAAAAGAATGAATTAATTAATTAAGGGAAACTGGAGTCATGTAGTATAACTTCAAGTTCATTTGAGAATTTCACCCATCAGGAATATATCAATCCAAGAAGATACACAATACATTAAAGCAGTTAATTCAAATAAATCTGATATTCAAATGTCTAGAATTCCTCAGCTCAATACGCTGATGGGGAAAATCAGTTACTAGGGTTCAGGGCCTATACTGTAAAGTCTAATGGTTATTTTAGAGTGGCAGATAAAATCATAAAATTATTGATTTATAATGTACTGGGCTACCACTAAAGATAAAAGAAAAAAAATAGACTCAGTTTTCTGTTTTCTATGCCAACAAAATGAAACACTGACACACTTCATTTTCTTCAGGGATTAGATTTCACATCCTTTTAATTTCTGGTTCATTTCCTGGCTACTGAGATGTTCTGAACTTTCTCAGCTACCTTAGCACTCCTCACATCGATCCTGAAAGCTTTGGGTCACTTAGCCAGTTGGCAAAAAATTATGGGACATATCCCATCACTCGCTCAGGACAGTGGGGCAGGCACATCTTTAACTCAGCCACAACAGAACTCTAATAAAATATTCAGGGAGACACGCCACTCTGAATAGAGATGAGATCAGCCACAAGAATTCTAAATGAAAAAGTGAATTTCCATTCCTCCTCCTTTAGTATTTCTAAATAAGTCATTTTCAGTCTTCAAGAGGTTCAAATGCTAAATTCTAGGAAACAAGGCTCTAGAGTACCTGATAAATAAATCCTTGTTTCATTACAGCACAGTCTCTATTTTTATGAAGTGAATACAGTCTTTAACAGAACAGTATCAGAAATCTAAAGACAGTATGGCATAGTAGATAGATTCTTGGGTTTCAGAGTCAGAAAATATGTGTTGAAACCAGACTGTGTCACATTCTATCAGCTTGACCTTAGGCAGATTTTTTTTTCTTTAAGCCTATTTTCAGAGTTGTTTTGGAGAGTTGGGGAAATAATATAAGTGAAAATACTAAAAGGGGAGCATTATTCATTCATGCTTATTAATATATAGAAAATATTTTACATTAATATTAGTGTATTTTCTTTAAGATCATCACACATAAATATATATAATTACTGTTGTGTGCCTAGCCCAGTATTGATTATAAAACAAATATAAATACAATCCTTCCCCATAAAAACAAACTCTTAATATTTAGTTGAGCTCTAAGTTACTGCTCATACTTTGCTAGGTTATTTGTCCCCAAAGAAGTCAAAATTATTAAAGGTTTATCAGCAGAATTTAAAAAATGAATAAGAACTGGTTTTATTTAAGCCATAAAATGTAAAGCATTTCTAGGCCTTGGTTTGTGTTAGAACAAATAAACTGAAATAAGCAAAGGCACAAAACCTGGGTGTCATTCACTCAAACAGCTAATTACCAGACTTTCCTATTTTTCACATTACCAGTCTATTCTCTCATTGTACTTGTTATCCTTAAAGGACCATGCATTGCATAAATCCATTGTCAAGAAGAGTAGATTATGTGACTTGACCATGTAAATGTACTTAAACAAAGCTACACAGATATTCAAAATTAAGGAACAAAGCAAAGTAGCACTAATTCTAATTAGAGAACAATCAGACACAGGCTTAATTTCTCTTAGTACCATTTAATAAGGGGCTTCTTAATGCCTATGTATATTAATATATTTTACATAATTATTTTAATGCTTATATGTCTGCATATGTTAAATATACAAATATATAAGCTCCTCGAAATTGATTTGACTTTTTTCTGACAAATTGTCCCTCTTTAAAATACATTAAATCATTGTATTAATGCAACCGAGTCAAAAACTAGCATACAGACCAGCTTGATTGGGCATATCAGGATCGCAGCTGCCTTCCATTAATGCTATCAGACTGGAATTTCATTTGCAGGAAGAGACCCATCGATTGTGTCAAAGAACATCAGTTTTGTCCTTTAATGATCCATGAGCTCCTTTCAAAAGCAGCTCAGTATTGGTTACTACATTAAAACTTCAAACAGGGGCGCCTGGGTGGCTCAGTGGGTTAAAGCTGCTGCCTTCGGCTCAGGTCATGATCCCAGGGTCTTGGGATCGAGCCCCACATCGGGCTCTCTGCTCAGCGAGGAGCCTGCTTCCCTTCCTTTCTCTCTGCCTGCCTCTCTGCCTACTTGTGATCTGTCTGATAAATAAATAAAATCTTTAAAAAAAAAAAAAAAAATGGAGGACAAGGGGAGATGGAGAGGGGAGTTGAGGGAAATTGGAAGGGGAGGTGAACCATGAGAGACTATGGACTCTGAAAAACGATCTGGGAATTTTGAAGGGGTGGGGGGTGGGAGGTTGGGGCACCAGGTGGTGGGTATTGTGGAGGGCACAGATTGCATGGAGCACTGGGTGTGGTGCAAAAATAATGAATACTGTTATGCTGAAAAAATAAAAAAAATTAAAAATAAAAAAAAAAAAAAAAAAAAAACTTCAAACATGTTCAACCTCAAGATGAGCTTCTAAATTCTAAAATTCTCATCAGCATTTCAGGGTCATATGGAAGGAAAAATATTGGCCTGGGAATCAGACATCTGGCTGCTAGTGCAGACCCTGTTACATATTATTTATATGACCATGGGTATAGGGTTGCCATAAAAAATACAAGACACCCAGTCAATTTCAATGGAACAAATTACATTTAAATATAAATGTGTCCTAAATATCATATGGAGCATAGTTATGTTAAAACATGACTCACTGGACAAGACCACTTATATGCTACCTACAAGAGACTCATTTCAGACCCAAAGAGACCTGCAAATTAAAAGTGAAGGGATAGAGAAACATTTATCATTCAAAGAGATGTCAAAAGAAAGTCAGGGTAAAAATGCTTATATTGGACAAAAATAGACTTTAAAGCAAGAGACAAAGAAGGAAACTCTGTAATAATAAAGGAGATAATCCAACAAGCAGATGTAACAACTATAAATATCCAAGCACTTAACATGGGAGCAACCAAATACATGAAGCAGTTAATAACAAACATAAAAGAGCTAATCAATAGTAATACAGTAATAGTAGGGGACTTTCACACCACACTCACATCAATGGACAAGTCATCCAAACTAAAATCAATGAGTTAACAGTAGCTTTGAAGGACACACTGGACAAGACAGAACCAACAGATATGTTGAAAACATTCCATCCTAAAGCACCAGAATACACATTCTTTTTTTTTTTTAAAGATTTTATTTATTTATTTGACAGAGAGAGATCACAAGTAGACGGAGAGGCAGGCAGAGAGAGAGAGAGGGAAGCAGGCTTCCTGCTGAGCAGAGAGCCTGATGCGGTACTCGATCCCAGGACCCTGAGATCATGACCTGAGCCGAAGGCAGCGGCCCAACCCACTGAGCCACCCAGGCGCCCCTACACATTCTTTTCAAGGGCACATGGAACATTCTCAAGAATAGATCCCTATTAGGCCACAAAACAAGTCTCAACAAATTCCAAAAGACTGGTCATACCATGCATTTTTCTGATCACAACATTATGAAACTAGCAATCAACCACAAGAAAAATCTAGAAAGACCACAAATACATGGTGTTTAAGGAACATGCTACTAAACAATGTGTGGGTCAACCAAGAAGTCAAAGAAGAAATTAAATATTACATGGAAACAAATGGAAGTGAAAACATAACAGTCCAAAATCTCTGAGATGCAGCAAAAGCAATTCTAAGAGGGAAGTTTATAGTAATACAGGCCTACCTCAAGAAGAAAAATCTCAAACAATCTAACCTTACCCTTAAAGGAGCTAGAAAAAGAATAAACAAAACCCAAAACCAGCAAAAGAAAGAAAATAACAAGGATTAGAAGGGGAGGGAAGGGGAGGGATGGGGAGGCTGGGTGATGGACAATGGGAAGGGTATGTGCTTGGTGACTGCTGTGCATTGCATAAGACTGATGAATCACAGACCTGTATCCCTGAAACAAATAATACTTTATATGTTAATAAAAAAATAAATACATATATTTTTAAAAGATTAGAATAGATGTAAACAAAACAGAAATAAACAAAAAAATAGAATAGATCAATAAAATCAGGAGCTGATTCTTTGAAAAGATCAATTAAATTGATAAACTTCTAGAGAGACTACTCATGAGAGAGAGAAAGCATGTGAATAAATAAAATCACAAATGGAAAAGGAGAAACAAGTGACACCACAGAAATATAAATTGTGAAAGAATATTATGGAAAATTATATGCCAACAGATTGGACAATCTAGAAAAAAATGAAAAAATTTCTAGAAACATATAACATTCTAAAGCTGAAGAAGAAATAGAAAATTTGAGCAGACTAATTATCAGCAATAAAATTGAATCAGTAATCAAAAAACTCCCAACAAAAGTCCAGAGTCAGATGGTTTCACGGGTGAATTCTACCATTTAAGGAAGAGTTAATACCTATTATTCTCAAACAATTCCAAAAATTAGAAGAGTAAGAAAAACTTCCAAATTAATTTTATGAGGCCAGCATTACCCTGATTAAATCAAACAAAGAACAACAACAAGTAAGACACCACAAAAAAAAAAAAGAAAGAAAGAAAGAAAGAAAGAAAGAAAGAAAGAAAGAGATTGCAGGCCAATACCTCTGATGAACATAGATGCAAAAATCCCCAACAAAATACCAGTAAACTGAATCCAATAACACATCAAAAAAAAAAAAAATCATTCACCATGATCAAGTGAGATTTATTCTCAGTATGCAAGAGTGGTTTAATATTTACAGTATCAGTATAATACATCACATCAGTAAAAGAAGGGACAAAAATAATATGATCATTTGAATAGATGGAGAAAAAGAATGTGACAAAGTACAACATCCATTTAGGATCAAATTCTTCAAAAAAGTAAGTTTTGAGGGACTATATCTCAACATAAAAAAAGACCATAGGTGAAAAACTCAAAGCAAACCTCATACTCAGTGGAGAAAATTAGGAACATTTCCCTTAAGATCAGGAACAAGACCAGGATGTCCACTCTCACCACTTTTATTCAACATAGTATTTGGAGTTCTAGCCACAGCAATCAGACAACAAAAAGAAATAAAAGGGGATCCTGGAGGAGATTATTCTGAGTGAAATAAGGCAAGCAGAGAGAGTCATATGATTTCACTTACTTGTGGAGCATAAGGAATAACATGGAGGACATTGGGAGATGAAGAGGAGAAGTGAGTTGGGGGAAATTGGAGGGGGAGATGAAGCATGAGAGACTGTGGACTCTGAGAAACAAACTGAGGTTTTTGGAGGAGAAGGGGGTAGAGAGTTGGGTGAACCTGGTGGTGGGTATTATGGAGGGCATGTATTGCATGGAGCACTGGGTGTGGTGCATAGACAATGAATTTTGGAACACATACACACACACACACACGCACACAATTAAATTTAAAAAAAACAACAACAACACCAAGGGGCACCTGGGTGGCTCAGTGGGTTAAGCCTCTGCCTTCCGTTCAGGTCATGATCTCAGGGTCCTGGGATCGAGCCCCACATTGGGCTTTCTGCTCAACAGGGATCCTGCTTCCCCCTCTCTCTGCCTGACTCTCTGCCTACTTGTGATCTCTCTCTCTCTCTCTCTCTCTCTCTGTCAAATAAATAAATAAAATCTTTTTAAAAAACCCACCAAAATAAAATAAAATGAGATAAAAAGAGGATCCAAACTAGTAAGGAAGAAGTAAAACTTTCACTATTTGCAAATGATTTGTTACTATATATAGAAAACTCTAAAGACTCCACCAAAATTATTCTAGAACTCATAAATGAATTCGGTAAATTCACAGGATATAAAAATCGATGTACAAAAATCTGATGCATTTCCATATATTAATAATACAGCAGAAAAGGAAATTAGCAATTCCAATTCCAACTGCACCAAAAATAATAAAATATCTAATAATAAACTTAATCGAGGTAAAAAGAAAAACCTGTTTTCTGAAAAGTATAAATCACTGATAAAGAAATTGAAGACATGAAGAAATGCAAAGATATCCCATGCCCATGGATTAGAAGAAAAAATATTATTAAAATGTCCATATTACTCAAATCAATTTACAGATTTAATGCAATCCCTATCAAAATATCAAGAACATTTTTTTTTCACAGACTTAGAACACTGTTATCTTAAAATTTGTATGGAACCACAAAATATCCCAAATAGTCAAAGCAATCCTAAAAAGGGAAAACAAAATTGGAAGTATCACCATTCCAGACTTCAATTTATATTACAAAGCTGTAGTGATCAAAACACTGTAGTACAGGCACAAAAATAAACAGATAGATCAACAGAACAGAATAGAAAACCCAGAAATGAACCTAAGTTAAATGGTCAATTAATCTTCCATAAAGCAGGAAAGATTATTCCATGGGAAAAAGACCACCTCTTCAACAAATGGTGTTGAGAAACTGGACAGCAACATGTAAAAGAATGAAACTGGACCACTTCCTTATACCATACACAAAATTAAACTGAAAATGGATTAAAGACCTAAATGTGAGACCTGAAACTATAAAAATCCTAGAAGAGAGCATAGGAAGAAATGTCTCTGCCATCGGCCACAGCAACATTTTTCTATATGAATCTCCTGAGACAAGGGAAACAAAAGCAAAAAAAAAAAAAAAAAACTATTAAGACTACATCAAAATAAAATTTTCTCCACAGCAAAGGAAAAAGCCAACAAAACTAAAAGGCAGCCTACAGAAATAGAGAAGATATTTGCAAATGACACATCCAATAAAGGGTCAGTATCTAAAACATGTAAAGAATTGATACAACTCAACAACTAAAAAAAAAAAATCCAATTAAAAAAGAGAAGACATGAATAGACATTTGTCCAAAGAAGACATACACACAGCCAACAGACACATGAAAAGATGCTCAGCATCACTCACCATCAAGGAAATGCAAATCAAAACCAAAAAAGATATCGCCTCATACCATCAGAACGGTTAAAATCCAAAACACTTGGTGAGGATGCAGACAAAGGGGAACCCTCTTACACTGTTGGTGGGAATCCAAACTGAGCAGCTGCTGTGAAAAACTGTATAGCAGTCCCTCAAAAAGTTAAACAGAGAACTACCTTACAGTCCATTAATTACACTACTGGGTATTTACCAAAAAAATATAAAAACCGTAATTCAAAGGGATACAGGCACCCTTATGTTTATTGCAGCATTATTTAAGATAGCCAAATTATAGAAGCAGCCCAAGTGTCCATGAATAGATAAATGGGTAAAGAAAATGTGAGATATATAGATGTGATGATAAAGAAGATGTAATATATATATTAGCCATAAAAAAGAATGAAATCTTGCCATTTGCAACAACATAGATGGAGCTAGAGAATATAATGCTCAACAAAATAATACAGAGAAAGACAAATACCATAAAATTTCACTCATATGTAGAATTCAAGAAACAAAAGAGCAAAAGAGAAAGAGAAAGAAATCAGGAAATAGACTCTTAACTATAGAAAACCAATAGTTCCTGAAGGGGAGGTTGGGGGAGCAGAATGGCTGAAATAGGTGAGGGGATTAAGAGTACACATATCAATAATGATGAGCACTGAATAATGTATATTATTGTTGAATTGCTATACTGCACACCTGAAACTAATATAACACTGCATGTTAATTATACTGGAATTAAAATTAAAAACTTTAAAATAGGACGCCTGAGTGGCTCAGTGGGTTAAGCCTCTGCCTTCGGCTTAGGTCATGATCTCAGGGTCCTGGGATCGAGGCCCACATCGGGCTCTCTGCTCAGCAAGGATCCTGCTTCCTACTCTCTCTCTGCCTGCCTCTCTGCCTACTTGTGATCTCTGTTTGTCAAATAAATAAATAAAATCTTAAAACAACAACAACAAACAAACAAAAAAAAACTTTAAAATAAAATACTTAAGCATATGATCCCAAAACAAAATGATTCACTAATTACCTGAAATTCAAATTTAACCAATCCTATATTTTTCTTTGCTAAGTCTGGCAACCATACTTGGTCAAGCGAATGTTGGCTCATCATTTCAGAAGTACAGGGATTGGACAGAATGACCTCCAAGTGAGACACCATTAAAAAAACACTGGGTTCAAAGGAAAGCAAGAGGCAAAACTCATATTTGTTTTCCCTAATTATTAAGCAGAGATTCATAAAATTATTCACATTTAAAACCACTGAAGCTAATGGTAGAGATGGATATAGTATCTCTGAAAATTTCCAAACACAGAAAAAAAAAATTCAGGTATTTTAAAGCTTTTGTATTTGCTATCTATTGCTGCATGACTGCATAAGAAAGATCACAAAATTTGGGGCTCCTGGGTGGCTTAGTTGGTTAAGCATCTACCTTCAGCTCAGGTCATGATCCCAGGTTCCTGGGACCAGATAGAGCCCCACGTCAGGCTCCCTGCTAGCCGGGGAGTCTTCTTCTCCCTTGGCACCTCCCACTCCTCATGCATGTATGCTCTTTCTTAAATAAAAATCTTTCAAAAAATAAAAAAGAAATTATCCCAAAATTCAGTGGCATAAAACAACATCTATTATCTCACAGTTTCTGTGGGGGAGATATCCATGAACAGCTTAACTGGATCCTCCAGCTTAGGATCTCACAAGACTACAGTAAGTGTCTTAGCTGTTCTATAGCCATCTTTAGGGTAAAGCAGAAAAAGACACACTTCCAAATTCATACATGTGGCTGTTGACAGGATTCTGTACTTTGCAGGTTATTAGTCTGATGGCCTCAGCTCCTTGCTGGCTATTGGTGGCCCTCACTTCCTTGCTGTGGGTCTCCCATTAAAGATTCATCACGAGTATTTATACTTGAGATCTTTAGAAAGAAGAAAGGCATATATCTTTATGGAATATACTTATAACAGCTTGTTCCATCCGAACAAGCAAGCAAGAAGAGCCAGAGAGAATGTGACCAAGACACAGTCTTTTAAAACCTAATCCTAGAAGTAGTATATCCCCACATTTACCACATTCTATTTGTTAAAAAACAGGTCGGCAGATGCAGACCACATCAAGGGGAGAGCATCATACAAAACATGAGTATCAGAAGTTGGGAGTCATTAGAAACCATTTTAGACGCCACCTACCACACATTAAAAATGTTTTTCTGGAAAAGTTACTGAAGAGCTATTCTTAGTCAAGTTTAATTTATAACAGATAAACATAGGGGAAGGGAAAAAAAAAGAGGGAAGCAAACCATAAAAGGCTCCTAACTACAGAGAATAAACAGAGGGTTGATTGAGGGGAGGTAGGTAGGGGATGGGCTACATGGGTGATGGGTATAAAGGAGGGCACTTGTTGTGATGGGTGTCCTATCTAAGTGATGAATCATTATTTCTATTCTTGAAACCAATATTACACTATAAGTTAACTAACTGGATTTAAATAAAAACTTGAAAACTAACTCTCCAAATCAGTCTGTCTGTCTGTCTATCCATCTATCTATCTATCATCTATCTATAAATAATTTGTTAAAATGGAAGCTCTGTATATGGGCCCTTAAAAGACTGCTGAGCTCAATGTGAGATCGGAATCCACCAAAATCCTAGAGGAGAATATGGGCAGTAATCTCTTCGACATTAGTCACAGCAACTTCTTTCAAAGATATGTCTCCAAAGGCAAGGGAAACAAAAACAAAAATGAACTTTTGGGACTTCATCAAGATAAAAAGCTTCTGCACAGCAAAGGATACAGTAAACAAAACAAAGAGGCAACCCACGGAATTGAAGAAGATGTTGCAAATGACACCACAGATAAAGGGCTGATATCCAAGATCTATAAAGAACTCCTCAAACTCAACACCCAAAAAACAAATAATCAAGTCAAAAAATGGGCAGAAGACATGAGCAGACACTTCTCCAAAGAAACATATGAATGGCTAACAGACATATGAAAAAATGTTCAACATCATTAACTATCAGGGAAATTCAAATCAAAACCACACTGAGATACCACCTTACATCCATTAGAATGGCCAAAATTAACAAGGCAGGAAACAACAAATGTTAGAGAGGATGTGGAGAAAAGGGAACACTTTTACACTGTGGATGGGAATGCAAGTTGGTACAGCCACTTTGGAAAACAATGTGGAGGTTCCTCAAAAAATTAAAAATAGAGCTACCCTATCACCCAGAAATTGTACTACTGGGTGTTTACTCCAAAGATACAGATGTAATGAAAAGAAGAAGCACATGCACCCCAGTGTTCATAGCAGCAATGGCCTCAGTCGCCAAACTGTGGAAGGAGGCTATATGCCCTTCAACAGATGAATGGATAAAAAAGATGTGGTCCATATATACAATGGAATATTACTCATCCATCAGAAAGGATGACTATCCAACTTTTGCATCAACATGGATGGAACTGGAGGGGATTATGTTAAGCAAAATAAGGCAAGCAGAAAAAGACAATTTTCATAGGGTTTCATTTATATGTGCAACATAAGGAATAGCATAGAGGACATTAGAGGAAGGAAGGGAAAAATGAAGGGGGGGAATCAGAGGGGGAGATGAATTGTGAGAGACTATGGCCTCCAGGAAACAAACTGAGGGTTCTGGAGGGGAGGAGCGTGGAGGGATGGGTGAGCCTGGTGATGGGTATTAAGAAGGGCTTGTATTACATGGAGCACTGGGTGTTATATGCAAACAATGAATTATGGAACACTACATCAAAAACTAATGATGTAGTGTATGATGATTCATATAATAAAAGAGAAAGAAAAAGGGAAAAAAAGGACTGGTGAAAAAAATTTTTTGAAGATTTTACTTATTTATTTTAGAGAGAGAGAAAAAATGTGAGCAGGGGGTTGGGCAGAGGGAGAGGGAGAAAAAGCATCTCAGGCGGACTCCACACTGAGCACAGAGCCCAACACGGTCTCAATCTCATGACTCTGAGATCACAACCAGAGTCAAACCAGAGTCAACCAGAGTCAAACACTTAACCAACTATGCCATCCAGGTGCCCCAAGATTGGTGAGCAGTTATTAAAGACATCAAGATTTGGATCTAAAGCTCTCAAATATAAATGGTTCTTTTCAGGTGTGAAACATGCACATTGAGATTTAGTTTTTCCCTTTTTCAAAAGGTAGCCACAATTTCAGATGTGCCAAAATAGAATTTTGTTCAGTAATCCAAATATACCATGTTTACTAGTCCTTGCTTCCACTGATGATATAACACACTTAATCTTGCCCTTTATTTGATCATTTCAGGTTTTAAAATGCTACTTTTAGTTAATAATCAATTTAAGACTTAAAACCAGTCAAGTCTAACTCGTGGCTCTCAAACTTAAGCAGGCAGGAAATATTTGTAGGGATGTGTATTAGTTTCCTAGGGCTGCCACAATAAAATACCACAAATCAACTGCTTCAAACAAATTTATTCTCTTCCAGTTCTTCAGGCTGGAAGTTAGCAATCAAGGTGTTAAAAGGGCCATGTTCTCTCTGTTCTAGAGGAAAATCCTTCTTTGCCTCTTCCCAGCTTCTGATGGCTGCCAGTAATGCTTGGCATTCTGTGGCCTGTAGATACATCACTCCCATCTCTTCTTCTGTATTCACAGGTGCTTGTCATTTTCCTCTCTGTGACTCCTCTGTATCCAAAGTTCCCTCAACATACAAGGATACCTATAACTGAATTAAGTACTACCCTAAACCAATGGGACTTCATCTACCTTCATTGAATTACACCTGCAAAGTCCTTATCTTCAAATAAGGTCACATTCACAGGTACCAGGAGTTAGGATTCCAACACATCTGGGGGGACCACAACACACAACAGGGTGCTTGATAAACATGCAGATTCCAACCCCACAGGAACCTCACATCTCTTGGGAATTCTGATTCTTTAGGTATTGGGAAAGGTATGAGGGTCTGCCGTTTGACAAGCCCTGCAGGCATGTTCCATGGTGCACATGCCACATTTTGGCAAACTCTGTTTGTCAGCAAGTTAGACCTTCCCACTAACTGTTGGCAAACAACATTAAAGTCTCTAGGCTCTGTCTTCTTCATTTTCTTAATGAGAAAATTTAAGTGAGGGTCAGTGTGGCAAAATGAATAGACACCGAGGTTAGCATCAAAGGACCGAAGTCTGAATACTGGCTCCACACTAGCCAGGTGACTGTAATTCCATCCCTCAACCTGATGCTTTAGCTGCATCACTGAGTTTTTCTTAGAATAAATGAACTAACATTTGCAAAAGTATCTGCCCAGCTCAAAATAGTATTATATTATTAGAACTAAAAGTGACAATAAAAATTTATTTGTGCCATTTAATCCAGCAATTCCTTCTCATTCACCATTTATTTAATAAAAATTTATGGAGTACATACCATATGCCAGACATGGAGCTTGGCTCTCGGGATGCAACAGTGAACAACAAACATAGCCTGTACTCCATATTCTAGATGAACTATAACTTAAGGAAATGACCTGAAATATTAAAAGCAATCATAAACATAAAACTCTTCATGACAACATTAATAAAACAGAAACAATAAATATCTAACAATAGAAAATTTTTTTCTCTACTGAGTAAAACACTCTGTAGGCGTGAAGATGATGTAGTCATGTGGAAAAATGCATCTAATATGAAATAAAAATTAAAGTATAGAACTACATGTACACCATGATTACAAATACATAAAAATAAAAATATATTACAGGGGAGAAAATGGACTAACATTGACCAAAATGAAACTGTGGTAACTTTATGAATGTCTTCTTCCTAACACTCCCTGGATGGAAACATTAGCTTCTTCTTTATCTGAGTTTGGGTTTTGTTTTGATTTTTTTTTACAGAGGAATTGCTTTTGGAATCAGAAGGGGAAAAAAAAAAAGCCTATTCTTAAATGAGTTGCATACTCTCAGGTTACTAACATTGACCAAAATGAAACTGTGGTAACTTTATGAATGTCTTCTTCCTAACACTCCCTGGATGGAAACATTAGCTTCTTCTTTATCTGAGTTTGGGTTTTGTTTTGATTTTTTTTTACAGAGGAATTGCTTTTGGAATCAGAAGGGGAAAAAAAAAAAAGCCTATTCTTAAATGAGTTGCATACTCTCAGGTTACTAACATTGACCAAAATGAAACTGTGGTAACTTTATGAATGTCTTCTTCCTAACACTCCCTGGATGGAAACATTAGCTTCTTCTTTATCTGAGTTTGGGTTCTGTTTTGATTTTTTTTTACAGAGGAATTGCTTTTGGAATCAGAAGGGGAAAAAAAAAAGCCTATTCTTAAATGAGTTGCATACTCTCAGGTTACAGGTTACTCTCAGGGCTTGGCAGTAGACCTACAAGTGTCAGGTAGATCCAGCATCCTATAGGTTTGTAAGGTCTTCCTTGAGGCATGCAGCCCAAAGGAATCTCTTCCAAGACCAGATGCACCGGGCTGGTATCCAGCATGCCAACATGCTTCCCTTCACCTGTGGGGGCCCAGGATTTTGCTGGTCTTTCTAACTAAAGCAGCATCTAAACTAACAGGCTCTCAGCTTATGTCTGTAGGACTGAATTGAAATGTCCTAAGTGACTCCCAAGATTCCTTTTCCTAATCACAACTGACACTTTGGAGCATATAATGCAATAACTAGACTTTGAATTATTCTTCCTAAGTATATTCCTTTTGGCTTCACTCACATGAACAAGCAGCTTTCTCTCTATCCTGTTCTGTGTGTTTGATGAGACCAACTTTTTACCAAGGACCCACTCACTCCCACTCTTCCCCCATCCCTAACTCAAGTTTCTAAGATGTTAATTTATAAAATTGCTTTTATTAAATAATTTGTGTCCATTTTTATTAAAGATTAACACTAATTTCTGGTCAGAGCGTTAGACAAATATGAGATAGTAAGATTCCTACTGAGTACAAGTATGTTTAACCCTTTGGTTATCCTGGACAATGATTTTGGGAGGCAAAAGTATGAACTCCATTAGCATTTTTACTATATTAAAAATAACTGGGGGCGCCTGGGTGGCTCAGTGGGTTAAAGCCTCTGCCTTCAGCTCAGGTCATGATCTCAGGGTCCTGGGATCAAGCCCCCACATCAGGCTCTCTGCTCAGTGCGGAGCCTGCTTCCTCCGCTCTCTCTGCCTGCCTCTCTGCCTACTTGTGATCTCTCTCTCTGTCAAATAAATAAGTAAAATATTTTTTTAAACTGTGTTTAAAAAAAAAAACAACCTATTACTTTGTCCCCAGATGCCCAAGGATCCCAAGCAAGAAAAATCTTGCCTGAAGATGAATTGCACTCAAGACTCCATGATCCATGCAGAGAGAACTTTGAGAAGCCCCAGTAAATTGTTTTCTAGTGCTGGTCACTTCGACTCTTAGTGGACGACAAAAAGCATTTTTCTCATTGCTGAGTTCTGCATGTAGTGTCTGAAAAGAAAATTCATTTTCCTTTAAACTGGAAAGAATCTATCATGTAAAGAGGAGGAATGGGTAGGGAACTTACTTGTGTTAAGGTTGTTGTTTTGTCTTCTTGGTTAAATTAGAATTAAAACAGTAAACTGGGCAGAGTGCCAGAGGCCCAGAGCAGGGCTCTGAAATGAGTTTATAATCAAGGACAACAAAACATATTCCCCAATGTGCTTTAACTCTTTCTTCCTAATATGTTAACACATCGAAGCTTTTTTTATTCAGTATTTTGCAACCAAGGAATAATTATAAACATCATTATCTTAGCTGAGTTTCCTCAGAAGTAGACTCTGAAAAAAGTATTCCAAGGAAAATAGTTTGTGATATATAGGAAATATATAAGGAATAAAAGGGTGATATTTTAAAATAAGGGGGAAAAAATGATATAGGAGAGGAAAGCCAGAAAACAAACCATTATTAAGACATCTACCACACTGGGCAACTAAAGCTTACTTCCTCAAAGAAACTCTGGAAATATGACATTTTCATCATTTTTTATGTGTAATGCATTCAGTACGATGATATGTTCTAGTCATAGCAAATAATTGTTTCCCACTCTCAAACTGCCTTTTTACAAATAAATCTCTTAACTCTTTAATTTCCTCAAAATTTTCCTTTTTCCCTAAAAGTGAGGATTTCACAAAAACACATTAATTTGGGGTTCTGGTTTTGGGCTGCACTGAGAGGGGGTATGGCTGTTAAGAACCCCATGTCTGAAGCCTGGGTTCAATACTGTGCTCAGACACTTATCAGCTGTGTACCTTGAGCAAGTTACTTCACCTCTCAGTGCTTCAGTGCCTTCACCTATAACACGAGGGTCATAGTTTTACCTATTTTGTAGTCGCTATAGTGTAATGTTCATCAATTAATATAAATAACCTAGAATAGCGCCTGGCTCATTACTGAGTCCCATATAAATGTCTGTTGAGAAAAAAAATGAGGAAATAATAACAATCATTTATCTGGTCTATCCTCTGTGGCACAGTCTGTTCTTGACCCTGTAACCATGCAGATCAGTAAGATACATGGCAGCCCTCTATGAACTCAACAGTTTAGTAAGAAGAGACTAAAATAGGTAGACAAAGTCTAGTTAATTAGGTAACTGTATTACAATGTGGTACCAACCATAAGAGCAGGGAACAGGGAGCAACCAGCTACTTGGGTGAATGAAGGTGGGACAAGTTCATCATTAGAATCTGTGTTAGAGGGGAAGCAGACATCAGGAGACATCAGTCTGGCAGGGGGATGGGGCTCTGGGAAGGGAGAACAGCCTGTGCAAAGAAGAGCATCTGTGACCTGGCATACTGTACTAGAAGAAAGGTGAGAAATCAGAGGGTGGCTGACATTTAGGGTGTTGTGCACAAAGAAGTATTAAGACTAGGGCATGAGGGTCTTTCCTCACCAAATAAAGAATATTGACTTTTTCTTCTATAAAGAGAAAAGCCAGAGATGTTGCTTGTTTTGTTGTCATTGCATGAAGTAATATCTCAGAGTTGCTTCTCAGGAAAGAGGAATTCAGTCATGAATGTGAATAACTGCCTAGAATAAGGCAACAAAGAGTCTGCTATGACTATAGTCCAAGTCAGAGGTAACTAAGACTAGGACAGTGTGGATAGAGAGCAAATGGCAGGCATGTTGAAGGACACTTTAGTAATTGGTAACAAATTGGTTAGGTGTGCGCAGAGAAGAGAGTGGGTCTAAAAAAGATACTATGATTTCCCAACCTTGAAACTCAGCGGGCCACAGCATTAACAGGCATAAGGAATACAGAAGACAAGTTAGTGGGCCCAGGGGGAGGGACCCACGACAAGCTAATGGCAGGGTAGGTAGGAGGAGTCTATAGGAAATTCAGACAAAAGTTTCTGTTTGGTTATCTTTGGGTTTGGAAGATGTCAGCATGTGAATGTATAAATAGATGACCTCATCCAGAATTTTACTCTATTCGAAAGAAAATTATAGTACACCATGGTGTCTCAATTGTACCAAATAAACCTATAAAATGGTATATCTATTAAACTGAGTAACATCTCCATTCTTAGATTTTCTAGGAGTAAATCATAAATGGAAATCACTATATAACATTTTCTCTTTCATGTTTACAATAAAGTTAGGTGGCCATTCCATTTCATGATGCTATTCCAACAGATGCATTCTAAAAGTGACAAGCCAAAGCTTATGTCAACCATATATGAGCCATCTTTATTATGCAGTTTTTCTGAGGTTAGTCTATCAGTAATCGTTTGATTTCTAAGAGTAATTTCACAGACTGGTTGGCTCTTTCTCCCTTGTTACCATATATATATTTATCCCAAGATTGTACCATTGACAAAGATGTTCCTAAATAAAGGAGGCCTGTGTTTAAGGTCTTTAGCTTTGCTCCTCTGCTAGATTTCTAAGATGACACGGCTGGTTCTCCTAAGAAAAAACTGGACATACAACTCTAAGTGTTCTCACCTTCAGTGAAGTGTTCATTTAAGAGGCTAGACATTTTTTTTCCCCCAGTGATGGTGCCATCTCTCAAAACATTAGAATTTTTTAAAAGATAATTAAAAAAAAAAAGATAAAGCCTGCCACTCTTATTTGATGTCCTTTTCGTGACAGCAAATTCTCATTCTTTAAAGTTGGATTTGATTTTTATGATCAACTAAAGATCATTTGCAGCCAAGTGATTAAGTAAACAAGTTTGAAAGTGATACAATCATAAAATTATAATAGTTTTCATCTACTTTCCTATTGCCATAGGCAAATCCAAAATACAAATTTAAACCTGACTATATTCTTGGAATCAATGACCACTTGGAGTGAAATACACAACAAACTATATGTTCTAGTCTGTTCAGTAAAAGGAAAAAAAATCAATCTCATTACTTTGTTATAAAATCTTAGTATTTCACTACTCTTTAAGATTCTTTTTATTTTTATTTTCTAGCTTTATTGAGATATAATTGACATATAACATTGTGTAAGTTTAAGATGAACATAATGATTTTATATATATACACCTATATATGTAATTAATATACATAATGAAAATATAAATATATATTTATGTATATATATATATTATAAGTGTTATATAATATATAAATGATTATCACAATAAGATTAATGAACATATCCACACTTCACATAGTCACATTGTGTGTGTGTAGAGTGAGAACTTTTAAGATTTGCTCTCTTTGTCAATTATCATATGGTTTCACTTATTTGTGGAGCATAACAAAGAGCATGGAGGACAAGGGGAGATGGAGAGGAGAAGGGAGTTGAGGGAAATTGGAAGGGGAGGTGAACCATGAGAGACTATGGACTCTGAAAAACGATCTGAGAATTTTGAAGGGGTGGGGGGTGGGAGGTTGGGGGCACCAGGTGGTGGGTATTGTAGAGGGCACGGATTGCATGGAGCACTGGGTGTGGTGCAAAAATAATGAATACTGTTATGCTGAAAAAATAAAAAATTAATAAAAAAAAAAGATTTGCTCTCTTTTTTTTTAAAGACTTTATTTACTTGCGGGAGGGAGAGAGAAAATGAGCACAAGCTGAGCAGGGAAGGTAGATAGAGAGGCAGAGGGAAAAAGAAGCTCCCTATGGAGCAGGGAGCCTGATGTGGGGCTTTATCTCAAGACCTTGGGATCATGATCTGAGCTGAAGGCAGACAAAGAATATTTTTGAGATAACTTTATGAGTTTTGTCTGACATATACTTTTTTAAAATTTTTATTTTTTAAAATTTCTTTTCAGTGTTCCAGAATTCATTGTTAATGCACCACACCTAGTGCTCCATGCAATACATGCCCTCCATAATACCCACGACAAGACCTCCCAAAGAAATTAATTTTAGACAAAGTTTAATAGATGCTGAAGCTTTTTAAAAATATATTTACCTTGAGTCATTTGCACAATCATCATTAAATATTTCAAGGCAATGCAAATTAAATTGGCTTATTACTAATTTAAATCTCCTTGTCCTTTATATGTAATGTAATATCCTGGTATTTTTTAGTTTATCCCCTAAAACCACAACCTTAATTTAACCATACATCAACATTTCAGATAACACAGCTAAAATGTTAATGAACAAGTCTAAAATATACCACTAGCTAATTTTTCATTAAAAATAAAATACCCGGGCTCTCTGCTCAGCAGGGAGCCTGCTTCCCTTCCTCTCTCTGCCTGCCTCTCTGCCTCCTTGTGATCTCTCTCTGTCAAATAAATAAATAAAATCTTTAAAAAATAATAAAATACCCTTTGGAAAAGGGTCACACAGATTGATCATAAATGAATGCTATTCCCTTAAGGCAGAGAAATGACCTAAGTTTAATTGGTCCACATAAAAAAGGAGTCTTGTTAGGTAAATCTGACAGAAACCTTTGGGTGAATGTCATCTTACCTTGAGATTTTTCACCAACTACTTTTATAAATGCATAATTACAGACCAGTGATTTATATTATTATACACAAAGTAGGCAATTTGTTTTTTAGTACCTATTATGTATTAAGCATGATGCTATGTAGTAAAGACATAGTGGAAAACAAGAGAAACACAAGCATGATTCTTAACCTTACAAAGTTTATGGTCATGGAACACATCATGAACAAATGCTCATTCTACATAGATTTTTAATCCCCCTTTGTCCATCAAAAGGGATACTGACAATGATCAAATGTCACTTATATTTCCTTTGATGAAAGCTTCAAGTATGAACACCAAAATCAAGTCACAATAGAGAAAATCTTAAATCATCTTAAATTAATAAAAGCATGAGTTAGCTTGATGACAGTATATACTGGTGTGCCTTACCAGCCCATCTCTTCTGAGTGGCATTGTTTTATTGCATTTCAGGATCATAAACAGATGTTTTTAATCTTGTATTTCGCTGTTACCCAGGAAAGGAGGGCTAAGTCATTGAAGGTAACTTGTCTATGGAAATTTCTACATTTGAAATGTGGAACAGTCAAAAGTAAAGGGCAGAGAAAGATGACAGAGGTATGGTTCAAAGCATAAGGACTTCCACTTCATTTTTTACAGAGATTTAAGACAGCATTTTGACCAGCTATTTGGAAATAGCAAATGATAATGGTTTTCTTATCTTCAAGGAGTCACTGCGAAGTAATGTGTTTAGCTCTTTACATGGGGTATTACATTTAACTGTCACAGCCATCCCATGAGGTAGGTATTATTCTCCCTATTTCACAGATGACAAAACTAAGGCTCAAAGAAGTAGTGTACCCAAAGTTACCTAGTTTGTACTTTGAAATTAGATTTAAACTTACATCTGTCCAATTCTAAAGCCCAATTCTTAACTGCAATGCTATACTGCTTTGTAACCATAGGGAGGAGGAAGAAGAAAAGGGGGAGGAGAGGAATGTTTACCAGTGATCATTGCTGAAATTCATTGGTAAAGTCAGGTTTGATGATTCTGGTTAAACTGATTGCCAAACCAGTTACAGCAAGAGATTATGCTAAGTGAAATAAGTCAAGCAGAGAGAGTCAATTATCATATGGTTTCACTTACTTGTGGAGCATAAGGAGTAATACGGAGGACACTGGGAGATGGAGAGAAGTGAGTTGGGGTAAATCGGAGGGGAAGAGGAACCATGAGAAACTATGGACTCTGAGAAACAAACTGAGGGTTTTGAGGGGAGGGGGTGGGGGGATGGGTGAGCCTAGTGAAGGGCATTAAGGAGGGCACAGATTGCAGGGAGCACTGGGTGTGGTGCATAAACAATGAATCTTGGAACACTGAAAAAATAAAATAAAGTAAAAAAAAAGAAATTAAAAAAGAAGAAGAAAAAGATAGTATAGAAATAGCTTCTCATGTCTGACCTACATCTTAGAAAAACTAAGAAGAACTAAGAACTTTACGCCTCCAGGTAGGCTGTAGGTTCCCCTTAGCCTGTCATCTCAACTGTTATCTCTTTCTCATATTCAGTTTGTCAAAAGCAATCTCAATATCAAGTCCTCACTGGTGGCAGTTCTCAGATGTGTTCACGTTCTTCTGCGCACTGAGATACAAAGCTATTACTATCTCTTTGAAGTCGACTTCAAATTGATTGAGGATGAGAGGATAATTATTTTAGTGGATAGCTTCTACTCCAAACTCTTCAATGTTCTCATCAGACTGCTGATGAGTAGAAGAACTGACTTCTTCTTTAGTCAGGGCAGAAGGTCCCAGTGCAAGAGCTAGGGTCAGGAGGAGTAAAACTATAGGGCCAGCTCCTCAGCAGGATAGGAAAAGAACCTCCACAGGGAGAAAAAAAGGTGATGAATTCACAGTCTCAGGGAGGAGCTGACCAATAAAACATAAAGTCAAACAAAAATGAGGAACTATAATCCAATTTCAGCAAATCTTGGCATTTTGGATGATGCAGGACAAGCATCATCTCTAAAAGCTCAGACTGGGGCAAGGTAACTGTCAGGTCCTGCCCACAAAATTAGCCCACGTGGGCAGTTTGATGCAGGGGAAGGGCGACAGAAACAATGTCACCCTGGGGAAAGCCTCAAACTAAGTGGCTAAGATAAAGCTCTTAGCTGTCTCAGATGGCAGAGATGAGATTAAAAGAAAATAAGACAAGCATATGGCCCAGACTTGCCCAAGTAGCTCTCTTCAGCAATCATAGCAGCCTTATGTTATTCGTTATGGCCAATGGATAGACCCAGAATCAGGTCATCATATCTAATCATTAAACAAACCAAACCATATGGACAGAAGGCTTAAATGGGTCCCCAGATTTGACATATACCAATCCTACCCCTTTGACACAGTTCATAGCACAAGAGAAGCTTGCTTGAGTCCATAGCATGAGTCTCATCTTGGGAGATGTCAAGGATTCCAAACAGTCTCTTGCAGAAGTTTCTGGGATGGTGAAGAAGAAGATGATGATATTTATGAGTAATTATTTAATATAGATCAAGCTATGTGCTGAAAACTAAACATACAATTTGATGTTTCTCAAACAGGCCCATTTTGAAATTATGAGAGCATTTTGAGTTGTAATAATGACTGGGATCACTACTGGCATTTAGCAAGTATGTGTCAGGAATCCGAACAGTCTTACATAATGAAGAATCAATGAACCTGGAATTCTAGTAGTATCTCTTTTTGACACGAATCTGATCTAGGCCCATCCCACTCCCTTAAGATAGCTCTGTGAGTTCGTTCATTTGATCTTGACAATGGTACAATTGTTATCCTCATTTACTAGAGTAGAAAACAGGCTTAAAGATGTTAAGCAAATTATTTCTTGATTGTTGCTCACACAACTCATCAGTGGCAGAACCAGAATAAGAATCCAGAGATCTTAGCCCATTATTTTTCATGCTATGCACTGGAACTATGTCCACAAAATAACTCACTGCGGCTAAGTGCTTAGACCCAAAGTTAAGAGAAGTGGCAAGACAAGAGTTGTCTGTTTCAATTTTTGTCAACAGACAAACACTATTTCACTATTTAGGTCAGGCTATCCCACCGCTCTCTGACTTGAGATAAATACAAATGTAGTAAATGTAAACTTTGGAAAGAACCTCATATCCTGGCCCAAAACCATGTCTAAAACGATGCCTTTTCTTTCTACTTAATGTGATATAATGGAAAGTACACCAGATTCAATCAGAATTATAAGTTTCTAATCCTGAATTGACCACTAACAAATTTAGGCAAGTCACATTGCTTATATCTCAGTTTCTTCCTACTATAAATGTGTTGTCTATCTGAATGATCTAGATCCTTTCAAAATCTAGGGGCAAGGGAGTATTTTGCTTTGAATGGAATATGAGGCTGAATATATATACAATACATATATGGCTTTGATTGATGCACATATCTTTTAGAAGAAGGGTGATTACCAAGGGACAATGTTAAACATCAGCTGACCTATAGACAGTACAAGACAG
Organism: Lutra lutra; assembly: GCF_902655055.1. Lineage (NCBI taxonomy): Eukaryota > Metazoa > Chordata > Mammalia > Carnivora > Mustelidae > Lutra > Lutra lutra. Next base: position 51,900,227 of record NC_062280.1, on the reverse strand, counting down.
AATCTATCTTCGAAACCCCATTAGTTTCCACACAGTATTGCGGGTAGTGTGAGTTCACAGGGCTCAGTTCTGCTTATAAGAACATCAATATTTCACATGTGTTTCACTAAAAATCGTCAGAACCCTGCAGTACAAGATTAAGGAATGCTATTACTTGGTGCATTTGAGTCCTAAAATTTTAACAACGCACTGCTTACAGGAAGAACAAAGACATTTAGGCCCTTTTGCTAAGGTTTTGCAACACTACTGATGCTTGCAATCTGGAATCCATGAAGAAACAGAAATACCAAAGTCAACACCTCCAGAGTACCAGAGAGTTAGGATTTGTCTACTTCCCCAGATGGACAGAAGATACTCTCACTCTCTGTAGCTCTGTCCAGTACTCTCTTAGGAAGAGGTAGGATGTTAAAATCAGTATCACATGAACCAAGCATCCACAATTCTTGCTGAAACAGAAAGGCACACTGAAGTCCTCAACAAATAGTTTCTTAAAATACGTAAAAACATATATGAACATTTTTAGAAATCCATAATTGGACTGAATTAAAGTGGGGATGTGCATACCAACACAATTCTCAAACATCTCTCTTCCTTTCCACTCTGGCATTCCTTAAATGGATTTGGGTCTAACTGAACTTCTATTTTAGTGAAGTATCGCCTGTCTCTTCTTTCTAACTGCAGATTACCTGATTGGAACACACATGAGAGAATAAACTCTTAGATTTTGACAAGTTGTTCTCTGTATATATTTTTCCCCATGCTTTCTTACATGGATTAAAGCTAAGCACATTTACAAACTCATATACTGCTTACGACTTTATTGAACAGGTAGTAGATGTTTGTTTTTAAGAAGAGAAGTTAAAAACTTCAAACAAGGGGATCACAATGTATTTTTGTAATTGAGAACATAAAGATAAGACTAGTTCAATAGTCTCTTTCATTCTCTAAATGCTGGTGCTTATTTATTCTCTAACAAAACCTTAGCCTGGGAACAGAAGAATAATAGTAGTAAAAATCTGTGCATATCCTTGGTATTTGGTTAGGTGCTCATTAAGATAGTCTTTCCCACTTGAATATGGAATTAAGAGATAAGAGAGATCAACAGCAAAAAATGTCATTACTAAAGTAGCTAAATAGGGGAAGGTGGCTTAAATCAGCGGAAGAGGCTGTTTTCTAATATTGAACCCAGAATTAGACTAATCTACCCAATCACAGGCACAGGTGGGCAGACAGGGCTCTTCCTCCACACTCAGCCAATGAAGGGTAGAAACGTCATGGTGAGGAATAGAGCACATACTCCATGTAGGCAGCTGGCTCCCGAGGGGGATAAAGAAAAGAGTAGATTCAAGCATGTCCCATTTACTTAGGCAAATTTACCAATCAGATAGCATTCAGTTACCCAGGGAAAGGGTCAGCAAACAGGCAAAGAGAGGCTAGGAATGCTACACCCTGACCCTCCTGATGGAAAGACACATTAGGAATGGGGAAGAAGCGTCACTCCTTAATAATACTGTAAGCCAGGCCGGCACTTAGTTTGGGGGTGGGGTAGGTAGCAAATTCACATCCCCATTGGCCAATATAATCCTTTAAACAGACATTAGAAAAATGTTCCATGTAAATTACTGCTTAAGATCATAAGGATTAGATGCCTCACAACGTTATCAGTCAACTCCCAGAGACAGATGACACAGGGGCATTTATGTTTGATCAGAACCTAACAACTATTTTAGCAACAGAGAAGTCAAATTTCAGAGAAAAGTTAGTATTAGTGTGATCTATTATGACAGAGAAGTTTTTAGGAAAGCCTACTAAAATTACTTTCTTTTTCCTCTGCTACCCATATGAATTGTGAGAGAGTGTACCTAAACAACACCCAAATGAAGCCGAGAATTATTCATGTTGGCAATCTGGGTAGGAAACTATTCCCATGTCTAATGATGTTGTTTTAAAATCACATTTTCCCATTCTGTTAGCTCTCCAAATTACTCCTCTCACACTGGGTAAATTTCTCTATTTTTAAATCATTTAGACTTAAATTAGTCACACCTCTCTTCTCACCTGTAAATATAGTAACAAAACTGAACTATCAGGCCTTATCCAAAACAAGATCATATGGAAGCCAAGAGGGTTGTCAGCATTATGAAAGGTGTGATTTTTTTAAAAAAATAGAAATAAATTTTGTTTATGATTGTCATTCCAGTATTTCAGACTTGGTTTTGGTTGTCAAAGATGTTGAAAGGGATTACTAAGTTCTTATTGTTTAACGTCCTTTAATGAATTCAATAAGAAATAGGATCATGATCTTATAAAGGATTTTTTAAAAATCCTCAACAATATGCAAACTTGTAACAATGATAAATGCAATTCTAGAAACCTCTATTGAATTGCGGCGACTAAATAATCTGTGCCATTTACAAAGCAAGTTCTTACTTACTTAATTACTTACAAGTTCTTACTTACTTCTCTTTGCTGTCAGTGACTTACAGAGGGAGGAAGAATGGGTGAGGTGAAGGTTGCAAGGACCAGTATGTTGTGGTTGTTCTTTTATAAACTTCTGTGGGATCATTTCAATCTCAAAGTCACTTGTGTTCATAAGTGATTTAATAACCTTTGTCTTCACTTATACTCCATGGAAGAATATTGTTGAGTAAGTAAAATGAAATGTGATTTCTTCTAAGTCTCTGACTGAGCCTAGACAAGATTTAGTATGTGTGATAGACTCATGTCCTCTCCCTAAGTAGAGCTCAAATGTAGAAAGAAAGCCATAATATTTCTGAGGACAGCAAGGCATCTTGCCCCAACTCCTTGACTACAATCCCATAAGGAATCCTAGAACATCAAGACTGTAATGGCCGAGACCACTTGGCGCCCTCACTTGAAAGCTGTGCAAACTGGGGATCCCACAACTGGGTAGCTGTGCAAGTTCTCCTGCCTGGAGTCCCATATGGTGAAAGGCAGAGCCAGAGCTAGAAGGAAGAGGTCTCACCCAAGTCGGGTGGCTCTTCCTTTGTCAAACCTACAGCAAGAACAGAGGCTTAAACACCATCAGAAGAATAAGGAATAAACAGTTAAGTTTTACTTCTGAAACCCTACTATGAGAAGAGCTTTTCCAAAAAGGGGCCATTACCAAGGATTTAAAACTTACATCTGGATAGTGTTTATTAGGTACCTGAAAATTGTCCATAATATCACTCAGTTTTTCCAGCCTCAGTAAAACAGATCTATAATTACGTCTTTTAGAACAAAATTGTGTCTTCACTACAAAGCTATCAGTGATCAAATGTGGGAAATGGGGGTGGGGCAGCGTGGGGGGCAAGGGATAGAAATAGGTAGAAGGCTACACTCCAAATACTTGTTTTCCATATTCCGGTACATTTTGAAGAAATTCCAGGTCAGTTTATTGATAGGATTTATGGGATGACTTAGTTTCATCAGAAAGTAACATTTTCTTCATGAATGTGTATTAATCCAAATAAGGTAGCTCTGTCTGCATTTACAACCATCTGTTGAAAATCAATTTTTATGAGTTGTCTTCTCAAGACAGAGAGAAAACAGATGTATATCTAACCCCAAACCACAGAACTGCTCAGTCCATTCTAAAGCTTGATAAGATATCTAGAATGTCATATATACAAATTAAAAATAAATCTGTTTACCTTGTGCTTTTATAGTTTAACATTTCATGCAGAACCCAAGACTATAAATAAAATTGTTTAACTTCCAAACCTGATACAGCCCAAGTCACCCTGCTTTCTGTAAACTTACATCACCACTGAGCCTTTATTTTTAACACTTTAAAGGAATTAAAATTGATTCAGGCTTACTGAAAATGTCCAATTATTGTCCTGAGACGACAGTGAACAGAACAGTCCAGAGAAGAGGAACAGAACTGGCAGAAGTGGAGATTCACAGGACAGCTTCCTACAGGACAGCTTAGACAGATCCTAACGCAGGCGTGGTACACCTTCCAGTCTGAAGTCTATACCAGCTCAGTTGCAGCAGGAGACAGGATCTTGTTTCCATTCACCATGAAACACTGGAAGGCCTTTTTGTAAGAGTGGATAGAAAAGTCTGGTTCCCTAAATGTTAACAGAATGAAGAGAACAATGTGTACATTCCTTTAGAACAGGACCAGATTTTGTAGTGACTTGCTTCCGCTGTGCCCAGCAAATGCTTGGAGCCCATGAAAGGCTTGTCAGTAGTGATGATGATTATGATGAAATGTCATCTTCAAAGTTCCTCCCAAAACTGAGCAGAGAGACAGAGGACCTGCTTTCAAGTCTTGGATTTGACTATTCTGTTATCCATGTGGACACCTCTTCCTGAGTTTGTTTTCTCATCTTGAAAATCAATTCTCCCCATCTGTGATATATATGAATTATCAAAATCCTATGAGTTGTAAAGGAATAAGATAGAAAAGAGATCTATTAAGCAGTCCAACAGCAAGTCCATCTAGAAATCCCTATTATCTCTTGGGCATGAAAACTCCAAGGCTATAATCATGTTGTTATCTTACCCTTATCAGAGCCTAACCTTTGCTTACTTCAGTTGAGGTTCCAGATGTATATTTAATATTTATAATTGATCCTAAATTATAATTCCCATATATATTAGTTTATTCAATGAAATGTCTTTATATGGGCACAGGACTACAAATCATATATATCATATACATATATATCAAAAGAGGGAAAGCACTACAGAGAGCACTGACTTTTGAGTTCAAAGACACTGGATTCTAGGACTGCTTTTTAACTTTGGGAGTTACTTAATCATGAGGCTCATTAAGAATCTCATTAAGAATATCCTCAGATGACAGGATCATCCCTGTCCACTCAGAGATGGATTAAGGTCATTAACATAAGGTAGTATGTGTGAACATATATTTGTAATGCTCTAATAAAAAGGGATTAATAGAAAAATGGAACCAATACCTTCTTTCTCTTAAGTGTCTAAAAGTTTTATTTTGCTTTGATAAATGGGCACAGTTTAAGTGATTGTAATCTTTGAGAAGACAGATGAAATTTAGAAAAATAATTGTCATAAAAAGCACATCCTGGCCACCACATTGACAGTACTACCCCAACTGCAATGCACAAAGCATTTAATTCAGGGTTTGTTACAAAGTAACCATCACATTTAAAAAATACTTGTACTTTATGGATTTATTGCACTCCATTTACTACAAAAGTACCAAAAGTTACATTGCCATGAGCCACCTATAAGAAAATTTGCTCCTTTTTAGTAATGGTATGTGTTGTATAGGGGTTGTATATAAACAGTTACCCTTCACTTATCTATATTTGGAATGTTCACGTTGTGAATTTTCCCTGGCAAACCTTAAATCCCAAAATGGCTTTCCTTTGTCATTCCCCTACAAGGTGGGGAACTATTTCTCTCCACCCACACACATTCTCGGGTATTTATTTTGGAAATGAAAACCTATTTATTATCCTAAGCAAAATTAAGTTATGATGGTAAATCTGCTGCCAAAACATGGTCAGGACATCTTCCAAAGGCAAATATAAATGATTTGAGGTCATCCATTTTTACTCCTCTGTACCTCTTCGGGGAGATAATCTACTTTACTTTTAGTTTAAATGTCTTTTCCCTTTAGTTTGCCTTTTTCCTGCTCCTTGAAATTGGCACTGTTTGGCCAAATTTGTGCAGTGATGACCTCGATTTTGAAGTGAATTAATAAGAGTCACCAAAAAACAAAAACAAAAACAAAAAATAGGTCTTAAAGATCCTTCTACCAGAGAGGCTAATCAACGGGAATATACATTTTAAGGAACACTGCAGTTAGCCCTGTGACACATTTGGAAAACCACTGGTCTCATGCAGATGAGGACAGACCCACGTTGGAGTCCCTACATCCCATCACTCACTTGGTCATTGTCCCAGCCCTCTGACTCTGAGAGCTTTTAGTGTCTGCATCTTGACAGCAAGAACCTTTCGTCTTACAGCATCTCAAGCAATTCGACTGCACTTTATTCTGGATCCTATTTTAGTCTTGGATATAAATATTGTAAGGCCACCAAATTGTCCAAATTAAGATAAACAGACCCACAAAGAGGATTTCTAAATGTGACCTACTTAAAGTTAGCAGGGTCTTTATTTTTGAAAACCTATTTACCTACTTCAACTTCTCTTTTTTAAAAGTGTGTTGCTTTTAAAACTCAGCTGGGGCAATTTACTTCTCTAAGTATTCAATCAGATTTTCATACCAATTAGGATAATTATCAGCACAATTTAAACAGATTTCTTAATTATAGCTACAAACATCTCTCAGAGAAAACAAGTCCCAGAGCTTTTAACAAAAAGAATTTCCCGTAAATAGTAGGTGAGCACTAATTTCCATGCCTTATATCAGTGGAAAAAAGTATTTCTTCTAGCATTCATTTGCAGGTCATCAAGAAATCCTTCATCCTTACTCATTAAACTATATGCTCAGGCCTGCATTTCTTGGTGTCTCATATTTGGGTATACATCACTTCACACTGACACTAGCTAGAAAACAACATCTGACCACCTCATTAATTAAAAAGCAAGTGTGAAGGTGTCTTAGATTTCCTTTCATGCTTAGCCTGGAGTGTCTCATTTTTATTCCTTGTTAAGGCAACATTTGCCTAAGGAGCAAGGAAGTGTTATGTTCGCTGTACTGTGACTTCTCTTTGCTTCCTCAGAAAGAGTCATGGTATGGAGCACACCACTCACTCATGTCTAACACAGATTCACAATGGGAGAGGGTGGGCTGCACCAAATGCTTCAAGGAGGAGTTCAGACAGGTTAAAATTCAGTGGAAGCCCAGAATCCCCTTGAGCACAGAACAAGTGATCCATTTTCTAGAGATACGCCAACTACACAGGGAGAAAAGGATGCATCATTCATCACCATCTTTTTTTTTTAAGCCAAAATACATGTTGCCATGAACTTCCCCTTTCATTTAGAAATCTAAGTATATGTCAAGGGATATGTAACCACAGAGCTCAACTCTACCAAATGCAGTCTTTGGGGAAGTTATTTGAATAATAGTATTCAATTTAATTAGCACTTCTGAATATCCATGGGGTGCCTAGAAAGCACTGAACAGGTGTTCAGAGAAGACACCGTTCTATGAAAAAATATCAGGTCAACAGAGACTGGCCAGTTTTATGTATGCCTAGGTTAATAATTGAAATCAAGAAAACATTTTAAAACTTTTTTTTTAAAATAAGATGGTAAGAGCTAGAAGGAACCTTAGGAATCAATACATATCATTCCTACTTTGTAGGAGAACTATAGACCAAGGTGGCAAAAAGATCACAAAATAAATCTGTGTAAAGGTAATAAAAAGAATCCAAGCATTCTAACGTCTATATTTATTTTCTCTCTTCTTACTGCTCCTAACAAAATTAAAGCTTCTGTGAGATTATAAATCCTCTTTTTCATTCAACAGCTTACATACTTCTATATATAGTTAAATATGGTAGATAATGCAAATACAACAGACTTTAATGTCGAACATGGCTGGGTTGGATTGCAGGTGTTTTAGGTAGTTGCTATTAGATCATCACTAGCTAAAATTAAATAGACATTGTAGAAATTGGATAAAGCTGGAGTCTCAGACTCCAATATGTCAAGAGTCTAGGCAAGTACTACAAACAAATGAGGTAAGACCAGAGGAGACTATGGTGAACCAGACCACAGGTGTGTTTCCAGCATTTGTTGTCATGAGGGTATATGAACACAGGGCTGCCAGATTGTCCTATTTTTCAGGAGAGTCACAAGTCTGAAAAATTTGATGAAATCTCACTTTTAAATAGTAACAATTAATTCAAAATGTTAAAAACATTGTGAGAGCCAAATAAAATACATATGCAGTTTAGACTGTTGTGAGCTGCTAGTTTGTAATGTCTAAGTGGAGCATGTCTGGGCAAAGACAACATAAGGAATGAGGCCAGATCAGAAACAATCATATTTTTTAAAAGGTAAAACTCTTCCTTCCATTTAACATAGAGAGTCATATAATTCAAATTCACAATTCAAAATGTAAAGTCCTAAATTAACACAGAATTTGTACTGCTTTAACTCAAATTAATGCACTGACAGGAAAGCTGTAGTAGGCATGGTGCTCAGGGTTGTAGAGGAGAGAAGAGGAGTAGAACATTATCCTTGCTCTTCGGAAGGTTACTCTTTAGTGCGGAGGAGAGGAAATTAACAGAAATCAGGAGAATGGAGAAATGGAAAAATGGGCAATCATTAGACAGCACGTATAAGGTTTCAAGGAAGGGAGAACTTATATTTGGATTGAAAACCCAAAAAGATCTCTCAAAGAGTGAGTCAACTGGGAGGCTGAGGAGACCAGATCGTTCATTCCACGAGCAGATGACAGATACCTACTGAGCACCTCTCAGTCTCCGTCTGGGTGTAAGGGTTACAGCAATGAGTGAGGCACCCAAAATCCTGCCCTCCACACATTTTAGTGTGGAGTGACAATATATAAGAACACAAACCAAGAAAAGATGATTTAAATACCACTGAAAAGCGTTGAGAAGAAAATCACCCAGGGGGCAGGGTAGACCTCCTCCTCTATTTACAGGGTTGGCATCATTCACTCTGTGTATCCAAATGGGGACTCAAGGGCCCTGAGGAACCAACCCTATACCTGATAACAGTTTGTACTTCTCACCTCAAAATTCCCTGTCACCACTAGAGAAGATTTACTTCCTCAAAACATCTGTTACATTCTTTCCATCACACATACAGCAATGACAGTACTGGTGCCTATGTAAGATGGATAAGGAAAGTGTCTCTGGAGAAGTCGCATGTAAGTTTGGAAGCCAGGCGTAAGTAGTTCTGAAGACTGCTCTATGCCGGAGGAATAGCAAGAACTAGGCCCAAGGAGAGAATGAGCTTCACATACCTCAAGGTCCGAAAGAAAGCCGGTTTAGTGAGAGCAGTGAGCAAAATGTAGTACAGAAAGGCTGGGGTCAGTGAGGGAGGCAGTGGCAAGGATCATGGTCTTTTAAGTCACGGTGAGGAATTGGATTTTCCAGGGTACAGAGCAAAGTCACTGGAGGATTTTAAACAGGAAAGTAGCATGATGTGATTTAGGCCTTAGAAAGGTCAGCCTAATTGGTCTTTGAAAGATGACAGTGAGGAATGAGGAGCAACTATGGAGGCCGGTGCAGCCAGTAGGCTGCTCAGCATTTTCTGCCCTGGACTGTGCTTCACTAAAGATGCCATCACTCCTGCCAACAGGCTATGCCTCTTACCTGTCGGTCTAAGAGGCTGTAGCCTGCAACACACCTCCTTGCATGACTAAGTCCAGTCTAGGATCCCCCTGACAGACACCACCATGACAGTACTGGCAAAAATATTTTTTCATACTGATTCGCATCTGATGGCATGCCAGTGAAGGGTTTTTGGTATACTACAAGGCATGCCACACCAACTGATAAACACCAAGTTAAGGAACTGATTTATGTTAACTTGAAGACTGGAGTGCCTGGGTGGCTCAGTGGGTTAAGCCTCTGCCTTCGGCTCAGGTCGTGATCTCAGGGTCCTGGGATTGAGCCCCACATCGAGTTCTCTGCTCAGCAGGGAGTCTGCTTCTCTCTCTCCCTCTACCCCTCCCAACCCCTCATCCCACTAGTACACTTATTCTCACTCTCTCTCAAATAAATCAATAAAATCCTTTTTTTAAAAAAAGTTAACTTGAAGACTTAACTAGAAGATATATAGCCATTTGGAGGAAAGGGTCAAAGAACAAACAAGACTGAAAAGATATGATATGCCACCCCAACACTTGCTATGAACTTTCAGTATTAATATTTAAAAATATGAATTTAAATAATATGCCTAAAATACATAGCAATTCACAGCTTCCTACAACCAGATTTTCACTATGTTCTTTCTCTAATGTTGATAACATTTTTCCCCAAGTAAATGTCAACATTTAATTTTTATACTGAAAATTGGAGAACCCCAATATAGCAAATGTCTCCTCTCCAATGGATAAAAGTTACTCAATAATCTAACTTCAGATATAACTACTGAAATAAAGATACTTTTGGGCTTTAAAAAAAAAAAGACACAGTAAAAGTTAAAGTCTATCTGAAATCAAGAAAGAATGATTTTTTTTTCTGAAGTTAGAAATGTTCTGTATCCAATCATATATCTGAAGACAGAGAACTGACCCAAGATGAAACAGTTATCTAAATAGACTAATAGTTATTAAGGACATTGACAGAATATGCAAAAGTCTTCTTTTAAACTGAACAGAACACATTTACAGTTTAATTTTACTCAACTTCTAAGGAATAGATAATCTCTATCTTATAGAAACTCCTCCCAAAGAAAACTTATCCAACTTACATTATAAATCAAGCCTAATCTTGATAACTAGGAGAAAGAAAATATATAAAATAAAAATAACTGTAGAACATCTTAAGTAAAATATTATAAAACTAGAATCAAAAGTAATCTTTTAAAATAACAATGCATCATTACCACAGGGAATTTATCGTGAGAATGACAGAATATTTCACATTAGGATATTTATCAACATACTTTACTACAGTAATGGATGAAAGAAGAAAAAAGCACATGGGTTATTTCAGCAGATGCTAAAAAGAAAAAAGCAGTTGAAAAATTTAACCCCTGTCATAGGATTTCTTAAAACCCTAAGAACTAGGAATGGAAAGGCATTTCCTAAACTTAATAAAGATTATCTGCTAAAGCCATATAATAAACCTCTTACATATGGTGATAACTTAGATATATTCCCATTAAATTCAGGAAGAGGCTGGCCCTTTAGTGAAATATGATGCTAAAAGTATGGCCTAGCCAAAACCAGAAAGCAAGACAAATGGAAAGGGATAGAAGGATTGGAAAAAATAGGTCCTGTTTCAAGTAACAAAAAAACACAAAGAATCAAGATAGTAGTTTGGTTTGGGGGGGATATTCCCCCCCCCATAAACTTCAATGGAGTTGATGGAGGACAGATTTGATGAACAACAAAGATTCAGGATCTACTTTTGCTTAAGGATTGGTCATCTTTGACATATAGTTTTCACTTCCTGGCCCAGGATGAATGCTGCATCACCTACCATCATTTCTGTATTTCATACAAGGTAAGGGGTGGTAAGAGATTATGTGCTTTCCCTTTAATAGCACTGCTCTGAAGATGTATATACCCCTTTGGTTACATCACAAAAAAACTTAATCATAAGGCCACACCTAACTATAAGAACACCAGGGGAACATAGGCTTTACCCTGTATAACCTATGCCCAGTTAAAATGCGGGGCTGTCTTCAAGAGGAAAAAGGATACTGGAGGAAAAACACTATTCTCTGTCACAGAAAGACTTTAAATATTGTCATTATTGGGGTTCATTCTCCAAAGAAAGCCAAAAAGAAAAAACATTATGAAAACGAGTGAGTTTAATAATGTTTCTCAATACAAGATCAACATTCAAAATTAATCTTTTTTTTTTTTTTCTATTCCAACAAAAGCCGCTTAGGAAAAAGAAAAAGTAAAAAGATCCAATTCACAGTACCAGTGTTAGTATATGAAAAATCCTAACCAAAAAATGTAGGGGACCATTTTGGACAAAAGGATGAAACTATTTTTAAGTCCTAAAGACCTGAGTAACTTAGAGGAGTACGTGTACTAAAATGCCTTCTCTCAAATCAGACATAAAATGTAATGCAACTCCAAATAAAATTACGATGACATTTTCATGGAACTTAAACTAGTTCTAAATTTCATATGTGTTTAAATAAAACAAAATAGCTTAAACAAATTTTAAGAAAAAGAAGTTTCTTGCCTACCAAATGTAAAGCTATACTAATTAAAATGATACAATCTTGATACCATAATTGTCAAATCAATGGAATAAAAGAGAGAGCCCAGAAACTGACCCATAAATACAGAACATGTTACGTAATGTATGTATGAATCAGTGAGAAAAATTCAGTTTATAATAAATTATTTTAACAAAAGTGACCCTCCTAAATAATAAATTATGTTTAAAAAATTATGTTTACAAAAGTGACCCTCCTAAAGAAAATAATTTACAACTTTACAACATAAAAAAATCAGTCCCTGATACATTAAGTATCTAAATGTAAAAAAGAGGCCTCTAAAATTTTGAAAAATTTATTTATGATATAATTCATTATAAACAAGACACATTAAAGACTAAGTTTTAAATAAACATTTTTTAGTTATAAAGTTAAAATAGAGAATAGAAGATTTTTGCCATGTATTATCCAACGCAATAATATCCTAAATATATGAAGAACTTCAATTAATCAATGAGGAAAAAAATCACAATGACAATATGTACAGAATAAACATTCCCAAAACAGTAACTCAAAACACAACTATGAAAATATGCTAATTCTCCTGTTATCAGGGAAATACAAGTCAAAATAGCAGTGATATTTTTCTGTCATGTTTGCAAAATTTTTTAATCTAATAAACCATTGGGAAGAATTTAGGGGAAATGATACTTTCACACTTTGCAAAATAGAATGAAATTATAGGCACCTTGAGACATAATCCAGCAGTATCCGGGAAAAATGCAAATATACCCCTATCCTATGCCCCAGTGACAACAGTCTTAAAGGTGAAATGTCCAGAAACTCACAGAAGTGCACACAAAAAAATGTTTGAGTTATATTTATAATTGGAAAAAAAAAACCTACAAACCCCATGTCCAAAAGTGATGCATAAATACACAAGATAGGTTACACAGCCAGTAAGAGAAATAAACCAAATCCAGTATGTGTTCATACAGATAGTAAAAACCTAAAATGCAGAAAGTACAATGTTATCAATGGATATACAGGAATTTATAAGCATTTATGTGTGCACTAACATGTACTATGTAAACATACAGACCTTATGGACACATATTTAGGAAAAAGTATAAAATGGAAGGGTACTAAGTTCTTGATAATGGTTACATCTGAGATTGGAAAGAGAAAAGGAAATTGATGGTGGGGTTAAGATAAACTTTATCTCCAACTGGATGGAGATAGATATATGCACATATATTGCAGAAAATGGGACAAGATATTTATAATTGTAATTCTAAGTGAAAATATATTTTTGTAGTCTTATTCAGTTTTCTTTTTTTTTTTTTTAGATCTCAAAAGATAATGACAAATGACCAGGTAAGTCAGTTTTAAAGGATCATGTAAAAAGTAATCAGTTGTTAAATTTCACAAATCCTCTTCAATACTGAGCACAAATGCTTTGAGACCCCGCCCACCAAAAAGCAACAACAGAAAATAAAACAGAAAACCAGAATGCAGTACATTGCATTTGAGATGATGGAGGGTGAAGGGAATAAGCTCACAAACATGTCAAAAAAAAAAAAAAAAAAAAAAAAAAAAAAAAAAATCCGGGACGCCTGGGTGGCTCAGTTGGTTAAGCAGCTGCCTTCGGCTCAGGTCATGATCCCAGCGTCCTGGGATCGAGTCCCGCATCGGGCTCCTTGCTCAGCAGGGAGCCTGCTTCTCCCTCTGCCTCTACCTGCCATTCTGTCTGCCTGTGCTCGCTCTCTCTCCCTCTCTCTCTGACAAATAAATAAAATCTAAAAAAAAAAAAAAAAAAAAAAAAAAAAAAAAAAAAAAATCCCTTCTCCAGCCATAAAACCACGACAGATGACAAATAACCAGCGAACACTGTAACATTCCTTGGACATAGTCAACCTTGAAGGTTCCTTTCTACTTTTGCCGAGCCCATAAAAAAAGCAATCTCAGATTCAGTATTTACAAACACAGTGTGTTTTCCAAAGGCAAGTCCACTGATGTTCTTTTCAGTCGAGACAATAACCTAAGAGAAACCGAGGTACCCCAGACCATGTGTGAGCATGTAATTAAATAAGGCTACCCTCTGCCCACTAAACTAATTCAACAAGATTCACACAAACAACAAACAAAGCAGTTGTGTCTCTGGAGTGATTTTTCCAAGGTAATTTGCATATCACTGTGAATAGAAAGAACTTTTTGTGAAGTATGTTCCTTGGAACACCAGTTTTTTTTTAAGATTTCATGTATTTATTTGAGAGAGAGAGAGAAAGAGAGAGAGAGCATTAGAGGGAGGAGATCAGAGAGAGAAGCAGACTTCCCGCCAAACAGGGAGCCCAATGCAGGACTCAATCCTGGGACTCCAGGATCAGGACCTGAGCTGAAGGCAGTCACTTAATGAACTGAGCCACCCAGGTACCCCATGGAACATTGGTTGTAAAAGATGCACCACAGGGGGAAAATTGTTGTAGTCAAATCAGGGAAATACCAATTCTAAATCTGCTTCTTGGATATTTACAATAAATGTTTTAACATTTTAAGGTTCTGAGAAGTCTTACTACTGAGAAAACTATTTCGTTCAACCCATAAATCCTCACATTTATTTACACAGTTATTTCTTTTTAGAGGCAACAAGTGACTAGCACTGCATGTGTCACAAGTATACTATGGACCTCAGTGTGGGTCATGCTGATTTATCTGGATGCATAGAATTTAGAATATATTCAGTAGTAATACAGGCCAAACCATCCCTTACCATCCATAGTGCCCAGGACATGGCAGTCCATCACGGTGGGCAGGGCAGATAGATGACAGGGTCAGAATGACACAAAGCAAATTCTCTGCTTCTCACCATGCCTTCTCTTTAAGAGCACAAGGTTATCTCAAATTCTTCCCAATGTGATTTTCAGGGCATGTCTCCTCTGTGCCCTATAAACCGTCCCTTTAACTGATGTCCTGGTAACTGAATTTTCCTTCTTCCTCTTCTTCAGCTCCTGCTCACTGTAGTGTTGCTTCCTGTAACTGCTGAAACCCAAACCAATAGTCTGCCTTGAAATGCTGCTGCTGCTGCTGTCACCACTAAACGAGGGAACGCCCTGTGCTGAGGACACCAAGGACTGCCTTATTAAGAGTGCTGAGGGCACGAGGGGCCCCAAGGGTAAGGCCACCAGTCACTGCCAAACGGATGCCTCTGCCCTTCACTGGACACTCCCAAGACCACAGTCAAATCCTCTCTCCTCCCCGCCATCTGTGTGAGTGCCTTAGGACAATCTGAGTGAGAGACAGGGCTGGCCCCAGAACTGGAGTGTGCATGTCCTACTTCTCTTCCTTGGAACGGCTCACCAGTCTTTCAGACAGATCCTAAACCTAAGATAGGACAAGGCTGATCCATCTTGTTCATTAGCCACTTTTGGAAAAAAAATACTATGAAATGATCCTAAGTCCCAAGTGAATATGTTCTTACAACTTTGGGTCCTTTCATTACCCTAAAAACCTAATCATTCCCCCTGGTTCTTTGACAACATAAGATTCAGAAGCAATAGAAAAACTTGGTACTTTCCAAGTGGGAAAGTATGAATGCTCTCAAGGGTTCTATCTGGATTAGGTAAGTTGGTTGAGATTCTGATCAATCTCACATAGGCTGATTCTTAGCTCTGCCTCCTTCAAACCCCTACCTCTCAGCTCTCAAAGCTCTCCCCAGTCTGAACTCACTCCATAGATTCAGCCTCATTCCTCTCTGCTACAGAGCAGTTGTGCATTTACACAATGAATAAGACTTATTAATCACCCCCTCTATAGTATTCAGGCACTAGACGGAGTCCTGGAATAAATAAGATACTGTTGCTGTTGTCCAAAGACCACTTCCAAATAGTTCTCTTCTGCCAAGTGAGTTTCCTTGGAGATTCTTTCCATCCCCCTTTGTTTTATTTACCTTTTTTTTTTTCAAATTTTTATTTAAATTCTAGTTAATATGGCATGTATTATTGGTATCAGAACAATCTTAAAAATCTAGACAGATTCTGCATTTAAGATGCTTCCCAAGGGGCATCTGGGTGGCTCAGTGGGTTAAGCCTCTCTGCCTTTGGCTCAGGTCATGATCTCAGGGCCCTGGGATTGAGCCCCACATCAGGCTCTCTGCTCAGCAGGGAGCCTGCTTCCTCATCTCTCTCTTTTTTTCTCTGCCTGCCTCTGCCTACTTGTGATCTCTGTCTGTCAAATAAATAAATTAAAATCTTAAAAAAAAAGATGCTTCCCAAGTATATTATTGTTCTCTAGAGTGTCTGCACCAGTTTGCATTCCCACCAACAGTGCAAGAGGGTTTCCCCTTTCTCTACACCTTCACCAACATCTGTTGTTTCCTTTGTTTTAGACATTCTGACAAATGTGAGATGGTATCTCATCCTGGTTTGATTTGTATTTCCCTGATGAGTGATATTCAGCATCTTTTCTTGTGTCTGTTAGCCACTTGTATGTCTTTGGAAAAATGTCTGTTCTTGTCTTCTACACATTTCTTAACTAGATTTTTTTTTGGGGGGGGGTGTTGATTTTGTGTAAGTTTTAAATTTTGGATACTAACCCTTTATCTGGAAGGTCATTTGCAAATACTTCTCCCATTCCATAGGCTACTTTTAGTTTGTTCATTGTTTCCTTTTCTGTGCTGAAGCTTTTTATCTTGATAATATCCCAGCAATTCATTTTGTTTTTGTTTCTCTTGCCTCTGGAGATGTATCTAGTAAGAAGTTGTTGCTGCTGATGTCACAATGTTGCTGCCTGTGTTCTGCTCTATTTTGGTGGTTTCCTGTCTCCTATTCAGGTCTTTCATCCATTTTGAATTTATTTTTGTGTATAGTTTAAGAAAGTAGTCCAATTTCATTGGAACATTGGAAATTGGACATTTGTTGAAAAGTTGTTCTTTTTTCCTTTAGATAGTCTTTCCTTTTTTGAAAATTAGTTGCCATATAGTTATGGGTCCATTTCTGGGTTCTCTATCCTGTTCCATTGATCTATGTTTCTAGTTTTGTGCCAATACCATACTGTCTTGATGATTACAGTTTTTGCAATATAGCTTGAAGTCCATAATTGTAATGCTTCCAACTCTGCTGCTTTAGCTATTTGGGGTCCTTTGTGGTTCCATACAAATTTTAGGATTGTTTATTCTGGGTCTGTGAAAAATGCTGGTGGTATTTTGATGGCGATTGCATTAAATGTATAGATTGCTTTGGGCAGTATAGACATTTTAACAGTAATTTTTCTTCCAATCCATGAGCATGGAATGTTTTTCCATTTCTTTGTGTCTTCCTCAGTTTCTTTCATAAGTGTTCTACAGTTTTCAGAGTACTGATCTCTTTTACCTATTTGGTTAGGTTTATTCCTAGGTATCTTACTATTTTTGGTACAAGTAAATGGCATTGATTCCTAGATGTCTTTTTCCACTTCTTCATTACCGATGTATAGAAATGCAGATTTCTGTACATTGATTTTATATCCTGTGACTATACTGAATTCCTGTATCAGTTCTAGTAATTTCTGGCTGGAGTCTTTGGGTTTTCTACATAGAATATCACATCATCTGCAAACAGTGGGAGTTTGACTTTTTTGTCAATATTGATGCCTTTTATTTCTTTTCATTGTCTGATTACTGAGATTAAGACTTCCAGTACTATTTAAATAGTAATGGTGAGAGTGTCATCCCGGTCTTGTTCCTGACCACAGAGAAAAAGTTCTCAGTTTTTTCCCCACTTAAGATGGTATTAGCTGTGGGTCATTTTTATATGGCCTTCCTGATATTGAGGTATGTTCCCTCTAACCCTACTTTGTTAAAGGTGGGTTTCTTTTAATGCTAAATTCTGTCCAATGTTTTTCTTGCATCTATGGAGGGGAAAATATGGTTCTTATCCTTTATTAATATGGTGTATCACATTGATTGATTTGCAAATATTGAACTACTCCTAAAGCCCAGGAATAAATCCCACTTGCTTGTGGTGAATAATTCTTTTAATGTACTATTGGATTCAATAGCTAGTATCTTGTTCAGAATTTTTGCATCCATGTTCATCAGAGATATTCACTTGTCATTCTCCTTTTTAGTGGGGTCTTTGTCTGATTTTGGAATCAAAGTAATACACTGACCTAATAGAATGAGTTTGGAAGTTTTCCTTCCACTTCTATTTTTTGGAACAGTTTGAGAAGAATAGATATTAACTCTTCTTTAAATGTTGGTAAAATTTCCCTGGGAAACCATTTGGCTCTGCACTTTTGGTTTTTTGGGGGAGGTTTTTGATTACTGATTCAGTTTCTTTGCTGGTTAATGTCTTCTCAAATTTTCTATTTCTTCCTGTTCCAGTTTTGATAGTTGTTTATGTTTCAAGAAATTTGTCCATTTCTTCCAGATTGCCCAGTTTTTTGGCACATATTTTTTCATAATATTCTATTTGTATTTCTGTGGTATTGCTTGTGATCTCTCCTCTTTCATTCATGATTTTATTTCTTTGGGTCCTTTTTCTTTTCTTTTGATAAGTCTGGGTAGGGGTTTATCAATTTTATTAATTCTTTCAAAGGACCAGCTCTTAATTCATTTATCTGTTCTACTGTTTTTTGTTTCTATATCATTTATGTCTGGTTATAGACATAACTATAATCAATATTGATGCCTTTCATTTTTCATTGTCTGATTGCTGAGATTATAGTTTATGTTTTATATTATTTCCCTTCTGCTGGGTTTAGACTGTATTTGCTATTCCTTTTCTATCTCTGTAGGGTTAGGTTGTATATTTGAGACTTTTCTTGCTTCTTAGGTAGTCCTGTATTGCTACATACTTCCTTCTTAGGACCACCTTTGCTGCATCCCAAAGGTTCTGAACTGTTGTGTTTTCATTTTCATTTGCTTCCATTTTTTTTTAATTTCTTCTTTAACTTCCTGGTTAACCCATCCATTCTTAGTAGGATGTTTTTCAACCTCCATGTATTTGTGACCCTTCCAAATTTTTTCCTGTGGTTGACTTCAAGTTTCATAGTGTTGTGGTCTGAAAATATGCATGGTGTGATCTCAATCTTTTTGTAGTTTTTGAGGGCTGAGTTGTGACCCAGTACATGATCTATTCCAGAGAATGTTCTATGGGCACTAGAAAAGAATGTGTATTCTGTTGCTTTAAGATAGAATGTTCTGAATATATCTGCAAAGTCTGTCTGGTCCAATGTGTCATTCAAAGCCATTATTTCCTTGTTGATCTTCTGCATAGATGATCTGTCCATTGCTGTAAGTGGGATATTAAAGTACCCTACTATTATTGTATTATTATCAATGAGTTTCTCTAAAATCAGAAATCATAAGGACACTAGCTAGGCTTGAAAAAAGCACAGAAGAAACCAGAGACCTTTACCACATAGATAAAAGGCCTAAAAATTAGTCAGGCCAAAATTTTAAAATGCTATTATTAAGATACAAAACACAATGGATACAATGACCACAAGGATGGAAGAAGCAGAGAAATGAGTCAGTGATATAGAAGATAAAATTGTCGAAAATAATGAAGCTGAAAAGAAGAGGAAAAGAAAAATATTGGAACATGAATATAAGCTTCGGGAACTCAGCAAATCCATAAAGTGTAGTAACAGTCATATCAAAGGAGTCCCAGAATAATCAGAGGGGAAAAGGACAGGAGGTTTATCTGAGCAAATTATAGCTGAAAACTTCCCTAATCTGGGGTAAGAAACATAAAGCCTATCCAGGAGGCACAGACAACTGCCATCAAAACCAATACAAGCCAGCCAACACCAAGAGATATTGTAGTACAATTTGGAAAATATAGAGGTAAGGAAAGAATCCTAAAAGCAGCAAGGAAAAAGAAATCCTTAACCTACAATGGAAGACAAAACAGGTTAGCAGCAGATATTTTCACAGAAACCTGGCAGGCCAGAAGAAAGGAGCATTTTTTTTTTTGAAGACTTTATTTATTTACTTATTTGACAGAGAGATCACAATAGGCAGAGAGGCAGGCAGGGAGAAAGGGGAAGTAGGCTCCCTGCTGAACAGAGAGCCTGATGCGGGGCTCAATCCCAGGACCCTGAGATCGTGACCTGAGCCAAAGTCAAAGGCTTAACCCACTGAGCCACTCAGGTGCCCCTGAAAGGAGCATGATATATTCAACATGCTAAATGGAGAAAATATGCAGACAAGAATATTTTATCCAGCAGGGCTGTCATTCAGATTAGGAGGAGAGAGAAAGAGTTTCCCAGACAAAAAAAAAAAAAAAAAAAAAAAAAAAAAAAAAAAACTAAAGGAGTTTGTGACCACTAATGTGGCCCAGCAAGAAATGTCAAAGGGGACTCTTTGAGTGGGAAAGAAAGACCTGAAGCAACAAAGACGAGAAAGGAACAGAGAAAACCTCCAGAAGCAATGACACAGGTAATACAATGGCACTAAATTTCTTGAGTTTCATGAGACCATATTCAACTCTCCCTCTATGCCTTTGTTCATTCTTCTCCCTCAGTATGCAATAGATTTTATCATTTTAATTTAAACACTGCTTATATAAGTTGCAGCTAGGATTGGCAAATAAAATGCAGAGCCCCTAGTTAAATGTAAATACCAGATGATTTAAAAAATTAAGTATGTTCAAATTACTGCATTTTGCTTGCAATATTACATGATATATATTTGCATTAAAACAATAGCTATGTATGGGGGGGTTAATGTCAAAAAGATAAAGATGTTATTTTCTACTCTAGAAGTTTGCTGCATAAGGGAATCACATAAATTAATGGAAAAAAGATACTCATAGAAATAAAATAACCTGGGCTTATGTAGGGTTCTTCATAGGAGTTTTATTGTTTTTAAATAAATCATATCACTTTGTTATGGTTCAGTTTTATCTTAAAAAGAGATACAAGGTGTCCAGCACCTTGATACAGGAGCTAGCACCCTTGCTCTTCTCCATGTTCAGTAGCAAAAAGTGTTGATAGCCTGAATTAGGCATGGTTAGAGTATTTATCCCACAGAAGTAGGCAAATATTAAATATCAGAATTTTGGGGCACCTGGGTGGCTCAGGGGGTTAAGCCTCTGTCTTCAGCTCAGGTCATGATCTCAGGGTCCTGGAATAGAGCCCCGCAATGTGCTCTCTGCTCAGCAGGGAGCCTGCTTCCTCCTTTCTCTCTCTGCCTGCCTCTCTGCCTACTTGTGAACTCTGTCAAATAAATAAATAAAATCTTAAAAAAAAAGAGACGTGATGAACAGTTTAAAAAAAAATCGGGATTTTATTTTTCTCCAAAATCCCCACTGTTAAACATTTACTAATATACCATTGATACACAATCAAAATACTTCTTTATATGCTTTATAAGTTGTTGACAGAAAAAAAATATATATGTATATACACATCCATAGCATTTATATACTTCACATAAATGATATGTTATGAACATACAACCTAAGTATATATAAAAATACACAGAGCTTAGATATTTCTACCAGCCAGTTGAGATATATATACTTTCTTCAGCTTTTATTAATGAAATAAAATATGCTTATATAAATATTTAAGGTCAAATAGAATGAAGGTGAGCAAAAAAAATATTCATTTTCATTGGAGCTTGAAATAATGAGACTAATAATCCTATAAGTCATACACCCAAGTCAACATAGGTCGTACTTGAGAGTAGTTCATTTCTTCCACAACAATTTTCCCCAAGTACAATTGTTTAAAAGTCCCCAAATTGACACAATAGTCTTCTCTGCACAGCAGCAAGTAGAAATTCATTTTCACAGGCAGCTGACAGAATGCTGTAATTATATCTGCTATTGTTTCTGGTTTGATAAGAAGGGAATGTTTTCTTAGCTGTCATTCATACAGTTTCTGTGGACAAGAGCCAGAGATATTCATGGCATATGCTCATTAGCTAGGAAATCCACATGCCAGGTTCTGCCATACTCTCTATAGCCTGGAGAATTTGTTTTTAGTTTTTGGGGTTGTTTTTCTCTTTTTGGTTTTGTTTTTTATTTTTGGATAAAACTCACCTTCTTTTCAGGTTCATCACACTTTGATTTCAAACATCCCTGGGTTGTAAGGACATACTTAAGACCCTACTTGATCCTTTCAAAGAATTTTTCATGGATTTTCTACTTATTGTTTATATTATTAAGGGAGAAGTACTTGTACTTCTAGAACTTGTTCTAATGAGAGACATTGGAGAATTAAAGCCTGGTAACTTCTCTTCCTTCACTCTCTCACCTCATACAAAAATAGCTATTAGGTTACAAAACTGAGTTTTCTCAACTTATAACTATGAAAAGGTCTTCTATAATACTTTCAACTCTCCTCAGAAACAGCATTGACACTCAACTGCACTGAAGTCACTTCCACAATTTGACTGCAGACTTCCTGCATACTTGTGGGAAAGTACAGAGTATTTGGTTCTTTCAAAATCATACATAAGGCATCATATATTATGCAAAATAAGAGAAAAATGAAAAACCGATATTATGTCAACTCTAAAAGAAACTGGAATTTAGATAACATATAAAATAAGCAAAGACCTCCACAAAACACTGAGTTATACCTAGTTTAACCATACCTTTGTATAATGTTACTCTATATGCAGATATTCAACTATTAAAATTTCTCCTTTAAGTATAGTTATTTCAAATGTAACATTTTTATGAAACTTTCTAAAATGTATTCTGTATTTTTCTGCCTTTATAAACTGCATACAATACCAAATCAACATTTATTTAGCAATTCAGGTTTATCAATAGCAATATTGTACATTTCTATAACTGTGAGTCACTAGAACACAGTTGAGCTATACATAACTCAAGCTGCTGCATTGCCTTAGTACAAGACTTGAGATTTTGTACCTCTTTTGGTCATCTTTCAGTCTATTCCTTTATTGTCATCCTTTATTGTCAAAATGTCACAGAAAACTAAAGTGAAAAAAAAAAGGCAGGAATCTACAACCTACTTGGTGACTTATTAGCAATGGAATTTCAAATTCATCATTCTCAACGTAACAGAAACTCATCTTTATAAGTGAAAGAGTTGAAAAAGATGGTTTCCAAGTCTTTTTCCAACTCTGAGAGCCTATTTCAAAGACTACTGGTAAAAATATAAACTGCTTTTAAACTGCTACAAACATTCTGGAAAATTCTGTATCACATAGAAGTTATACATAATCTGTGATTCTGGAAATCCACCCAGCCAATTCTGCCCTGAGAAAAATGTTTAGGAATGCTTAAAAGTTCAATTTAAAATATCAAAATATTCATTGACAATATAATAGATAAATTCTTGCATATGTATTCTATAGAATACTATACAGCAAAGAAAATTATAGCCATATGCAATGATGTGTGGATAAATCTCATAATGAGAAGTTTAAAAAACTTTTTTAAAGGGGTATATGTCTGGTTCAATCAGCAGAGCATGCAACTCTTGATCTCAGAGTCATGAGTTGAAGCCCCACATTGGGTATAGAGCCT
Source organism: Lutra lutra (assembly GCF_902655055.1). Lineage (NCBI taxonomy): Eukaryota > Metazoa > Chordata > Mammalia > Carnivora > Mustelidae > Lutra > Lutra lutra. Next base: position 51,876,948 of record NC_062280.1, on the reverse strand, counting down.
ACTTAAAAACTCTTAAAAAGCCAAAAAATATATACTACATGGCTTCATTTCTATAAAGTTTTCAAAAGTCAAAACTAATCAGGTAGTCAAAGTATAAAGTTAGGCAAGAAAAATTATAAACACATGACAGTGATTAATTTTAGAGAAAATTTGCAATTAAGAACTCTGAGAAACAAACTGAGGGTTTTGGAGAGGAGGGGCTGGGGGTTTGGGTGAGCCTGGTGGTGGGTATTATGGAGGGCACGTATTTCAAGGAGCACTGGGTGTGGTGAATAAACAATGAATGCTGGAACACTGAAAAGAAATAAAATTAAATAAAATGGGGGATGGGGGGAATACTAAGGAAATTTGAAAGCCTAGGATTTATTGAACGTATTACAACACCTTCTACTGAGAATTTACCCAACTACCTCCTGAAGAACTGGCTATTAATTGTTCTCATCAAGATATGAATCAGCAAGTATAAAGAACCACTTAATACAAACTCAAACAGACCTAAAGACTTTTAATGTGTTTTATATCTATTCCAGGATTGGGGGACCTGGGTGGCTCAGTGGGTTAAGCCGCTGCCTTCGGCTCAGGTCATGATCTCAGGGTCCTGGGATCGAGCCCCGCATCGGGCTCTCTGCTTGGCAGGGAGCCTGCTTCCTCCTCTCTCTCTGCCTGCCTCTGCCTGCTTGTGATCTCTGTCTGTCAAATAAATAAATAAATAAAATCTATATCTATTCCAGGATTGACTTATTTGGGAGTATATATGACATATAACTTCTCTTCCTCTTTATCCATATCTGCCCCAATTTCATATTTAGACTTAGATATTAATAAGAGAAAAAAAAAGAACAAGGGTATTTGATTTATTGAAATGCATTAAGCTACAAGCAAAGCAACCATTCAAATAAGTTGGCCTTTGAGTATAAAGGCCACGAATTGTTATGAATAAGCAAGACTTTAGGGTATACCATTTCTAAGAGCCCTTCAGGAAGTTTTCAAAAATAAACTTGAAGAAAATCAAAATAATCAAACATTGATATAAAGACTAGTGCTGAGAATTAAACATATTTGAAGAACTAAGAACTAAAACTAAATTATGGTTATAAAGGGGATGGTCTGTTAAATAATGGCAATATAGTCTAGCAATACAGAGAGCATGCAACTATCAAAAATTAAGAAAGAATGGGGAGATTACAAGAAAGAAGAATAAACTCATTGCATTTGACAAATGAGCTTAGAACAAGATTTGTGTACACTTAACTGTTTAAAACTTTATGTAGAACCAAAAATAGAAAATAAAGTGAGAGAGATCTACTAATATCAAAGGAAAAATATATAGCATATAGTGAAATATTTTATTTCATGTGGTGTGTGTATAAAATATGGAATTTAAACTAGATAGATCTCAGATAACCTAAAATTGAAAAAACACACTATGCTTTATATAAGAAATATATCTAAAATTTTAAATGGGAGAGATTCCATTTAAAATAAAAGGATGAACAACATATACAAAAAAATACAAGTAATTGCAGTGTTTGCAATGTTCATATTTGAAGAGGAAAATTTCAGAACAAAAAGCATTAAAATGAAAAATTAAAATTTCTATTCCTAGTAGCACATCAAAACTTCTCATAAAGTAGAAATGATTGAATGTTCTAAGACAATAGATAAAAACATACCAAAACTATTAAGAATTTAACATACCTCCAAAAGGAACTAGACAAAGAACAAAGCCCAAAGTCAGCAGAAGGAAGGAAGTAACAAAGATCAGAATGGAAAGAAATAAGGACTAGAAAAAAAGTAGAAAAGATCAATGAGACTCACAGCTAAATTTTTGAAAAGATAAAACTGATAAATCTTTAGCTAGATTGCAAGAAAAAAAGGACCTAAATACAATCAGAAAAGAGAAATTACAACTGACATCATCGAATGAAAAAAGAATATACGCCAACAAATTGGACAACCTAGAAGAAACTGATGATAAATTCCTAGAAATATATAACCTTCCAAAACTGAATCAGGAATAGATAATATAAACAGATTACTAGTCTAAAATGAATCAGTAATCAAAAAAATCCCAATAAATAGAAGTCCTGGACCAGATGGTTTCACAGGTGAACTCTACCAAACATTTAAAGAGTAAATACCTATCTTTCTCAAATTATTCCAAAAAGAGAAAAAGAAAAAAGAGGAAGAATTCTTCCAAATTATTTTTGTGAAACCAGGATTACCCTGTTATCAACACTAGACAGACACTACAAAAAGAGAAAATTACAAACCAATATCCTTGATGAACATAGATGCAAAAACTCTCAAAACATTAGCAAACTGGATCCCACAACACATCGAAGGATAATTCACCACAATTGAGATTTATTTCAGGGATGCAAAGATGGCTCAATATATGCAAATCAATGTGACATCCATTAACAAAATAAGATAAAAATCATATGACGATCTCATGCAGTATAGACATTTGACAAAACCCAGTATCTATTCATGATAGACTATCAACAAAGTAGGTATAAAGGGAACATACATCAACACAATAAATGTTATATATAAAAAGAAAAAGCTGAAAGCTTTTCTATAACAAAAAACCAAAAAGCATTTCTGTAACAAAAAAACAAAAATTTTGTTATAAGTTCAGGAACAAGATAAGGATGCCCACTTTTACTTTTATTCAACAGAACTTCAAGTCCTACCCAGAGCAATCAAAAAATAAAAGGAATCCAAATTGGTAAGAAATAAGTAAAACTTCCAGCCAAGACCAAGTTCACTTAGCAAGGAGAACAGCAGAATTCCAGAGGAGGAGAAAGCAAAGCATGGAACTCATGGCTTTCTCCCCATAATTCTTTAGTCTTGCAGTTAATTTCATTTTTTTTTATTTTTTTTCTGCTAAATTTTTTTAAAACATTAAAAAAGGAGAGGGTAAAAGTTAAACTAGTTTATCTTAACAATAACTTTCATTAAAAAATAATAATAATAATTTTTTTGAATCTTCATTATTATAGTCATATTTTATCCTACATTGTATCTAACTTTATTTTTTGTATACACATAGGGTTTTTTTCTTCTAAAAAATTTGGGTTACAACTTCAATAGATCAAAATATACCCTAAATATACCCTAAGTCTAGCTCCGGGCTTGTTCTAGTCTCCAGCCCCAGCAAATTCTCTCCACTTTCATTTTCTTTTTTCTCCCAACCAGCTTACTTTACCAACTCCTTTTTTAAAATTAAAAAAAATTTTTTTTTTCACTTTATAGGCATATTCAATCACTTCGTTGTGTTTACACTCATAGATGATTTTCATTCCTTAAAATTTTGGGAGGTAGTTTAAGAGACCAAAATATTCCCAAAATTAAGTGGGGGATGCTGTTCTAGTCACCAGTCTAATATATATATTTTTTTCTTTTTTGTATTTTTTCTTTGTTTTCTTTTTTTAATTTTTTTTCTGAACTTCTTTTTATCCCCTTTCTCCCCCCCCCTCACAATTTGGGGTCTCTTCTGATTTGGTTAAAGCTCATTTTCCTGGGGTCTTTGCCACCCTTTTAGTATTTTACTTGCTCCTTCATATATTCTTATCTGGACAAAATGACAAGGCGGAAAACTCATCACAAAAAAAAAGAACAAGAGGCAGTACCCAAAGGCTAGGGACCTAATCAATACAGGCATGGGTAATATCTCAGACCTAGAGTTCAGAATGATGATTCTCAAGGTTCTAGCTGGGCTTGAAAAAGGCATGGAAGATATGAGAGAAACCCTCTCTGGAGAGATAAAAGCCCTTCCTGGAGAAATAAAAGAACTAAAATCTAACCAAGTTGAAATAAAAAAAGCTATTAATGAGGATCTCAAATAAAAAATGGAGGCTCTCACTGCTAGGATAAATGAGGCAGATGAAAGAATTAGCGATATAGAAGATATAGCGATATAGAAGACCAAATGACAGAGAATAAAGAAGCTGAGCAAAAGAGGGCAAAACAGCTACTGGACGAGGGGAGAATTCGAGAGATAAGTGACACCATAAGACGAAACAACATTAGAATAATTGGATTCCAGAAGAAGAAGAGGGGGGGGGGGAGCAGAAGTTATATTGGAGAGAGGATTCCAGAAGAAGAAGAGAGAGAGAGGGGAGCAGAAGGTATATTGGAGAGAATTATTATAGAGAATTTCCCAAATATGGCAAAGGGAACAAGCATCAAAATCCAGGAGGTTCAGAGAACCCCCCCCCCTCAAAATCAACAAGAATAGGTCCACACCCCGTCACCTAATCGTAAAATTTACAAGTCTTAGTGACAAGGAGAAAATGCTGAAAGCAGCCTGGGAAAAGAAGTCCATAACATACAATGGTAAAAATATTAGATTGGCAGCAGACTTATCCACAGAGACCTGGCAGGCCAGAAAGAGCTGGCATGATATATTCAGGGCACTAAACGAGAAAAACATGCAGCCAAGAATACTATATCCAGCTAGGTTATCATTGAAAATAGAAGGAGAGATTAAAAGCTTCCAGGACAAACAAAAACTGAAACAATTTGCAAACACCAAAACAGCTCTACAGGAAATATTGAAAGCGGTCCTCTAAACAAAGAGAGACCCTAAAACTAGTAGATCAGAAAGGAACAGAGACAATACACAGTAACAGTCACCTTACAGGCAATACAATGGCACTAAATTCATACCTCTCAATAGGTACCCTGAATGTTAATGGGCTAAATGCCCCAATCAAAAGACACAGGGTATCAGAATGGATAAAAAAACAAAACCCATCTATATGTTGCCTACAAGAAACTCATTTTAAACCCAAAGACACCCCCAGATTTAAAGTGAGGGGGTGGAAAAGAATTTACCATGCTAATGGACATCAGAAGAAAGCAGGGGTGGCAATCCTTATATCAGATCAATTAGATTTTAAGCCAAAGACTATAAAAAGAGATGAGGAAGGACACTATATCATACTCAAAGGGTCTGTCCAACAAGAAGATCTAACAATTTTAAATATCTGTGCCCCTAACGTGGGAGCAGCCAACTATATAAACCAATTAATAACAAAATCAAAGAAACCCATCAACAATAATACAATAATAGTAGGGGACTTTAACACTCCCCTCACTGAAATGGACAGATCATCCAGGCAAAAGATCAATAAGGAAATAAAGCCTTAAATGACACACTGGACCAGATGGACATCACAGATATATTCAGAACATTTCATCCCAAAGCAACAGAATACACATTCTTCTCTAGTGCACATGGAACATTCTCCAGAATAGATCACATCGTGGGCCCTAAATCAGGTCTCAACCGGTATCAAAAGATTGGAATCATTCCCTGCGTATTTTCAGACAACAATGCTCTGAAGCTAGAACTCAGTCACAAGAGGAAATTTGGAAAGAACCCAAATACATGGAGACTAAACAGCATCCTTCTAAAGAATGAATGGGTCAACCAGGAAATTAAAGAAGAATTGAAAAAATTCATGGAAACAAATGATAATGAAAACACAACGGTTCAAAATCTGTGGGACACAGCAAAAGCAGTCCTGAGAGGAAAATATATAGCGGTACAAGCCTTTCTCAAGAAACAAGAAAGGTCTCAGGTACACAACCTAACCCTACACCTAAAGGAGCTGGAGAAAGAACAACAAAGAAAGCCTAAACCCAGCAGGAGAAATCATAAAGATCAGAGCAGAAATCAATGAAATAGAAACCAAAAACAAAACAAAACAAAAAAAACAATAGAACAAATCAATGAAACTAGGAGCTGGTTCTTTGAAAGAATTAATAAGATTCATAAACCCCTGGCCAGACCTATCAAAAAGAAAAGAGAAAGGACACAAATAAATAAAATCATGAATGAAAGAGGAGAGATCACAACTAACACCAGAGAAATACAGACAATTCTAAGAACATACTATGAGCAACACTACGCCAACAAATTTGACAATCTGGAAGAAATGGATGCATTCCTAGAGACATATAAATTACCACAACTGAACCGGGAAGAAATAGAAAATCTGAACAGAACCATAACCAGTAAGGAGACTGAAACAGTCCTCAAAAATCTTCAAACAAACAAAAGCCCAGGGCCAGATGGCTTCCCGGGGGAATTCTACCAAACATTTAAAGAAGAACTAATTCCTATTCTCCTGAAACTGTTCCAAAAAATAGAAATGGAAGGAAAACTTCCAAACTCATTTTATGAGGCCAGCATCACCTTGATCCCCAAACCAGACAAGGATCCCATCAAGAAAGAGAACTACAGACCAAAATCCTTGATGGACACAGATGCAAAAATTCTCACCAAAATACTAGCCAATAGGATTCAACAGTACATTAAAAGGATTATTCACCACGACCGAGTGGGATTTATTCCAGGACTGCAAGGTTGGTTCAACATCCGCAAATAATCAATGTGATACAACACATTAATAAAAGAAAGAACAAGAACCATATGATACTCTCAATAGATGCTGAAAAAGCATTTCACAAAGTACAGCATCCCTTTCTGATCAAAACTCTTCAAAGTATAGGGATAGAGGGCACATACCTCAATATTATCAAAACCATCTATGAAAAACCCACCGCAGATATTATTCTCAATGGAGGAAAACTGAAAGCTTTTCCGCTAAGGTCAGGAACATGGCAGGGATGTCCGTTATCACCACTGCTATTCAACATAGTACTAGAAGTCCTAGCCTCAGCAATCAGACAACAAAAGGAAATTAAAGGCATCCAAATCGGCAAAGAAGAAGTCAAACTATCACTCTTCGCAGATGATATGATACTATATGTGGAAAACCCAAAAGGCTCCACTCCAAAACTGCTAGAACTTGTACAGGAATTCAGTAAAGTGTCAGGATATAAAATCAGTACACACAAATCAGTTGCATTTCTCTACACCAACAAGACAGAAGAAAGAGAAATTAAGGAGTCAATCCCATTTACAATTGCACCCAAAACTATAAGATACCTAGGAATAAACCTAACCAAAGAGGCAAAGAATCTATACTCAGAAAACTATAAAGTACTCATGAAAGAAATTGAGGAAGACACAAAGAAAGGGAAAAATGTTAAATGCTCCTGGATTGGAAGAATAAATATTGTGAAAATGTCTATGCTACCTAAAGCAATCTACACATTTAATGCAATCCCCATCAAAATCCCACCAATTTTTTTCAAAGAAATGGAACAAATAATCATAAAATCTATATGGAACCAGAAAAGACCTTGAATAGCCAAAGGAATATTGAAAAAGAAAGCCAAAATTGGGGCATCACAATTCCGGACTTCAAGCTCTATTACAAAGCTGTCATCATCAAGACAGCATGGTGCTGGCACAAAAACAGACACATAGATCAATGGAACAGAATAGAGAGCCCAGAAATAGACCCTCAACTCTATGGTCAACTAATCTTCGACAAAGCAGGAAAGAATGTCCAATGGAAAAAAGACAGCCTCTTCAATAAATGGTGTTGGGAAAATTGGACAGCCACATGCAGAAAAATGAAATTGGACCATTTCCTTACACCACACACGAAAATAGACTCAAAGTGGATGAAGGATCTCAATGTGAGAAAGGAATCCATCAAAATCCTTGAGGAGAACACAGGCAGCAACCTCTTTGACCTCAGCCGCAGCAGCATCTTCCTAGGAACATCACCAAAGGCAAGGGAAGCAAGGGCAAAAATGAACTATTGGGATTTTATCAAGATCAAAAGCTTCTGCACAGCAAAGGAAACAGTGAACAAAACCAAAAGACAACTGACAGAATGGGAGAAGATATTTGCAAATGACATATCAGATAAAGGGCTAGTGTACAAAATCTATAAAGAACTTAGCAAACTCAACACCCAAACAACAAATAATCCAATCAAGAAATGGGCAGAGGACATGAACAGACATTTCTGCAAAGAAGACATCCAGATGGCCAACAGACACATGAAAAAGTGCTCCACATCACTTGGCATCAGGGAAATACAAATCAAAAACCACAATGAGATACCACCTCACACCAGTCAGAATGGCTAAAATTAACAAGTTAGGAAATGACAGATGCTGGCGAGGATGCAGAGAAAGGGGAACCCTCCTACACTGTTGGTGGGAATGCAAGCTGGTGCAACCACTCTGGAAAACAGCATGGAGATTCTGCAAAAAGTTGAAAATACAGCTTCCTATGACCCAGCAATTGCCCTACTGTGTATTTACACTAAAGATACAAACGTAGTGATCCAAAGGGGCACATGCACCCGAATGTTTATAGCCGTAATGTCTACATTGCTACAATAGCCAAACTATGGAAAGAATCTAGATGCCCATCAACAGATGAATGGATACAGAAGATGTGGTACATATATACAATGGAATACTATGCAGCCATCAAAAGAAATGAAATCTTGCCATTTGCGATGACGTGGATGGAACTAGAGGGTATCATGCTTAGCAAAATAAGTCAATCGGAGAAAGACAACTATCATGTGATCTCTCTGATATGAGGAAGTAGAGTTGCAACATTGGGGGTGTGGGGGATAGGAAAAGAATAAATGAAACAAGATGGGATTGGGAGGGAGACAAACTATAAGAGACTCTTAATCTCACAAAACAGAGGGGGGCTGGGGGGAGGGGGGTAGAGAGAGGGTGGTGGGGTTATGGACATTGGGGAGGGTATGTGCTATGGTGAGTGCTGTGAAGTGTGTAAACCTGGTGATTCACAGACCTGTACCCCTGGGAATAAAAATACATTATATGGGGGTGCATGGGTGGCTCAGTGGGTTAAGCCTCTGCCTTTGGCTCAGGTCATGATCTCAGGGTCCTGGGATCGAGTCCTGCATCGGGCTCTCTGCTCAGCAGAGAACCTGCTTACTCCTCTATCTCTCTCTCTGCCTGCCTCTCTGCCTACTTGTGATCTCTCTCTGTGAAATAAATAAATAAAATCTTTTTAAAAAAATTATATGTTTATAAAATTTTTTTAAATTAAAAAAATAAATATAAATAAAATGATATTTTAAAAGGTATAAATCATATTGTATTTTAGAAATTAAGAAAAATATGTAATAATATAAAACAAAAAAAAGGAAAAAAAATTTAAAAAAAGAAATAAGGAAAAACTTACTTGCAGTTAACATAATACTATGCCTAGAAAACCCTAGACTCCACACACACAAAAAAAATTAGAATTAGTAAATGAATTCAGTAAAGTTGCAGGATACAATATATAGAAAATTGTTGCCTTTCTATACATTACTAACAAAACAGCAGAAAAGGAAATTAAGAATACAATTCCATTTATAATAGCATCAAAAAGAATACCTAGGAATAAGTTTAACAAGGCAAATCTACAAACTGAAAACCATAATACTTTCGTGAAAGAAACTAAAGATGACACAAGTCAATGAAAAGATATACCATGCTCATGGATTTGAAGCATATTGTTAAAATGTTCATATTGCCCAAAGCAATACACAGATTCAATAGAATCCCCATTAAAATATTACAGTATCTCAAAGACCTACAACACAAAAATCCTGAAAATTGTATGGACCCCAAAGACAAACCACACGCACGCACGCATGCACACAGACACACACACACACACACACACACTCTACCACCAAAGCAATTGCTATAGTAATCAAAATAGTATGGTACTGGCACAGAAACAGACACATAGATCAATGGAACAGAACAGAAAGCCCAGAAATGAACCAATGCTTATACGTTTAATTAACCTAAGACAAAGGAGGCAAAAATGTACAAGGAAAAGGCCATCTTGTCAATAAATGCTGTTCAGAAAACTGGACATCTATGTGCAAAAGAATGAAATTGGGCCACTTTCTTACACCATACACAAATTCAAAACAAATTAAAGACTTAAATATAAGACCTGAAACCATAAAACTCCTAAAAAAAACAAGTTCATAGACAGTACTCTTTTAGACATTAAACTTAGCAAAATTTTTCTGGATAGGTCTCTCCAGGCAAGGGAAACAAAAGCCAACAACAATAACAACAATTGGAAGTACATGAAGTTAAGAAGCTTCTACACAATTATAGAAACCATCAGCGAAATGAAAAAGCAACTCATTGAATGGGAGATATTTGCCAATGATCTGTACAATAAAGAGGTAATATCCAAAATATTTAAGAACTCTTACAATTCAATACCAAACAAAGAAAGAAAAACCATAAAACACAAATAATTTAATTTAAAAACGGGAAGAGAACCTAAATAGATAGATAGATAGATAGATATAGATATATACATAAATAAATATAAAAAATATATATAATATATTATTATATATTATATATAATATATATTAATTATATTATATTATTATTGTATTATAATAATAATATAATATTTATATGTATATAAATATATATTATAAATATATTATATAATATATTTTATATTATAATATATAATATATATAATATAATAATTTTATAATTATTTTATAATTATATATAATTTATATTATATAATATAATATTATATTATATAATATTTATAGTTATATTAATATAATTAATTAATTAATTAATATATTTAATTAATATTTATATTAAATTATATATAATATATAAAAATATATAATTTATAATAATAAAATAATTTTATATTTTATATGTATATAAATATATATTATTTATATATTATATTTTTATATATATATAATATACTTATATATATATATATATTTTTAAGAGACATACTAATGGCCAACAGACACATGAAAAGATGCTCAACATCATTCATCATCAGGGAAATGCCAGATCAAAATCACAATGATATATCACCTCACAGCAGAGTGGCTAGTATCAAAAAGATAACAAGTGTTGATACAGATGTAGAGAAAATAGAGCCCTGTGCACAGCTGGTGTAATGTAAATTGGTATAGCCACTATGGAAAACAGTACGGCGTTTCCTCAAGAAAAAAAAACTAAAAATAGAATTCCCAGATGATCTAGCAATTCTACTTTTGGTATCTGCAGGAAATGAAAACATTTATTTAAAAACATATATGCAACCCTTATTCATTTCAGCACTAATTACAATAGCCAAGGCATGTAAACAACCTAAATGTCTACCCACAAATGAATAAAGAAAATGAGATATCACACACACACACACACACACACACACACACACACACACACAAAGAAGAATTTTACTCAACCCTAAAAAAGATGAAGTCTTGTCATTTGTGACAGCATGGATGGACCTGGAGGGAATTATGCTAAGTGAAATAAATTATACAAAGACAAATACCATAAATACCATAAATTTCACTTACATGTGAAATCTAAAAAACAAAAGATAAAAGGAAACCAACTCAAACAAACTAGTGGTTGTGAGAAGGAGGGAGTATGAGAGAAAACAGATTAAGAAGTAAAAACTTCCGGGCCGCCTGGGTGGCTCAGTGGGTTAAGCCGCTGCCTTCTGCTCAGGTCATGATCCTGGCGTCCTGGGATTGAGTCCCACATCGGGCTCCTTGCTCAGCAGGGAGCCTGCTTCTCCCTCTGCCTCTGCCTGCCACTCTATCTGCTTGTGCTCACTCTCTCTCTCTCTCTCTCTCTCTCTCTCTGAAAAAAAAAAAAAGTAAAAACTTCCAGCTGTAAAGTAAGTCATGATGATGAAAAATATAGCATAGGGAATATAGTCGATAATACTATAATAACAAAGGAAAAGAATTTAACATACCTCTCAAACTAAGATCAAATAGAGAAACAATTTGTAGGCATACCGAAGACCCAAACAACAAGACCACCACATAGGTGCATATCAAACTGCAAACCACAATAGTAGACACTACATATTCGAGGGTGAGCATAACATTTATGAAAACTGCCATCATCTTAGCCACAGGAAATGGTTAATACCCAAATTAGAGGGATGCTTAGTGGCACAGTCAGTTAAACCGCCAAGTCTTGGTTTCGGCTCAAGTCATGATCTCAGTGTGGCAAGATCGAGTTTCGCATCAGGCTCTGTGCTCTATGCTCAGTGCAGAGTCTGTTTAAGACTCTTTACCACTCTTGCTCTGCCCATACCCCCCTGCTCATTCTGTCTCTCTCTAAAATAAATAAAATCTTTAAAAAAAATTCTGAATTAGAAATACCACACTCAATGACCAAAATGTTAATGAAAAAAAGGAGCTTTCTCCCTGAAAATTAAAATCATTCTAATGAGCTATTAAACAACTCAAATGAAAAGGGAAGTATAAAACCAAATTACAAAATTCTAGATTAATAACTATGAATATATAACATCTGAAAATTTAAGATTGGGCTAAAGCAATTTTTTTTTATTTTTTAATTAACATATAATACATTATTTATTTCAGGGTATACATCTGTGATTCATCAGTCTCACATAATTCACAGCACTCACCACAGCACATACCCTCCCCAGTGTCAATTACCCAGCCACTTCCCACCCATCCCTCCTGTATGGAAATGAAAATCATCTAACTGGGACCCTCCAGCAACCCTCAGTTTGCTTCCTGATTAAGTGTCTCTTATGGTTTCTCTCCCTCTCTGGTCTCATCTCGGGGCTAAAATCAATTTTAAGAAGAAAATTTATCACATAAATACATATCCATAAAACTGAAAATATCTACTTCAAAAAGCTATAGGAGAACAAATGAAACCCTCTTCCCCCCCAAAAAGAAAGCAGTAAGATAAAAACTGAAATTTCAGGGAAAAGGTAGAAATAAGGAATGAATATAAAAGCCAGTTTTTTAAGATTTTATTAATTTTAGAGAGAGAGTGAGAGCATACGTGCATGTGGGGAAGGGGAAGAGAGGGGGAGAGAGAATCCCAAGCAGACTCCCTCCTGAGCAGGGAGCCCAACATAGGCTCAATCTCACCACCCTGAGATCATGACTTGAGCCAACCAAGAGCCAGACACTTAGCCAACTGAGCCACACAGTTGCCCCTAAAAGCTAGTTCCTTAAATGATAATAAAACAAAGCAAAGCAAACCTAATTCAAAAGGGTGGGAGGGGGCGGGGAGAAGAGCAAAGTCAAAATAAACAAGGGCGAAGGGAAATGACTAAAACAAACACTACTATGCACAAATATTTGCAAATAAAATTGAAAACCCAGGTGAAACTGATATTTTCCCAAAAATGCAATTTACTGCATGTATCAACAAGGTCTTTTACTTTCTATGTTCTGATGCTTCAACATCTGGGGTCTTGCTGACACTGGAGGGACTCTGTCCCAGGATTACCCAATTCTTAGAATGACAAACAAGTTGTCCCTGAGCACCATATGCCTTTTAAATGCAAAGCCACCAATTCAGAACCCACACCCTCAACCACCTCCTTTGTAAGGCTTTCACAGTCAGCACCATGATCCAACTGCCCTGGTCATCCCAAAGCCACATACCAGATAACAAGGGACTGTCCTTCTGCCCCAGAGTCTGTGGAATTATTCTACTTGGCAATCCTAAAACTGGTTACTCTGTCCTACATTTTCTGGCCTGTGGAAATCAGAATAAAAGGCTCTTGCCACAAGTTCCACTCCCCCTCCATATCCGCACAAAGCCTGGGGCTTACCCACGTAGCCTGCACGGTGCAACATTCTTTTTTTTTTTTTAACTTTATTTTTTATAAACATATATTTTTATCCACAGGGATACAAGTTTGTGAATCGCCAGGTTTACACACTTCACAGCACTCACCATAGCACATACCCTCCCCAATATCCATAACCCCACCACCCTCTCCCAAACCCCCCTCCCCCCAGCCCCCCTCTGTTTTGTGAGATTAAGAGTCTCTTATAGTTTGTCTCCCTCCCAATCCCATCTTGTTTCATTTATTCTTTTCCTATCCCCCACACCCCCAATGTTGCAACTCTACTTCCTCATATCAGAGAGATCACATGATAGTTGTCTTTCTCCGATTGACTTATTTTGCTAAGCATGATACCCTCTAGTTCCATCCACGTCATCGCAAATGGCAAGATTTCATTTCTTTTGATGGCTGCATAGTATTCCATTGTATATATGTACCACATCTTCTGTATCCATTCATCTGTTGATGGGCATCTAGATTCTTTCCATAGTTTGGCTATTGTAGCAATGTAGACATTACGGCTATAAACATTCGGGTGCATGTGCCCCTTTGGATCACTACGTTTGTATCTTTAGTGTAAATACACAGTAGGGCAATTGCTGGGTCATAGGAAGCTGTATTTTCAACTTTTTGCAGAATCTCCATGCTGTTTTCCAGAGTGGTTGCACCAGCTTGCATTCCCACCAACAGTGTAGGAGGGTTCCCCTTTCTCTGCATCCTCGCCAGCATCTGTCATTTCCTAACTTGTTAATTTTAGCCATTCTGACTGGTGTGAGGTGGTATCTCATTGTGGTTTTTGATTTGTATTTCCCTGATGCCAAGTGATGTGGAGCACTTTTTCATGTGTCTGTTGGCCATCTGGATGTCTTCTTTGCAGAAATGTCTGTTCATGTCCTCTGCCCATTTCTTGATTGGATTATTTGTTGTTTGGGTGTTGAGTTTGCTAAGTTCTTTATAGATTTTGTACACTAGCCCTTTATCTGATATGTCATTTGCAAATATCTTCTCCCATTCTGTCAGTTGTCTTTTGGTTTTGTTCACTGTTTCCTTTGCTGTGCAGAAGCTTTTGATCTTGATAAAATCCCAATAGTTCATTTTTGCCCTTGCTTCCCTTGCCTTTGGTGATGTTCCTAGGAAGATGCTGCTGCGGCTGAGGTCAAAGAGGTTGCTGCCTGTGTTCTCCTCAAGGATTTTGATGGATTCCTTTCTCACATTGAGATCCTTCATCCACTTTGAGTCTATTTTCGTGTGTGGTGTAAGGAAATGGTCCAATTTCATTTTTCTGCATGTGGCTGTCCAATTTTCCCAACACCATTTATTGAAGAGGCTGTCTTTTTTCCATTGGACATTCTTTCCTGCTTTGTCGAAGATTAGTTGACCATAGAGTTGAGGGTCTATTTCTGGGCTCTCTATTCTGTTCCATTGATCTATGTGTCTGTTTTTGTGCCAGCACCATGCTGTCTTGATGATGACAGCTTTGTAATAGAGCTTGAAGTCCGGAATTGTGATGCCCCAATTTTGGCTTTCTTTTTCAATATTCCTTTGGCTATTCAAGGTCTTTTCTGGTTCCATATAGATTTTATGATTATTTGTTCCATTTCTTTGAAAAAAATTGGTGGGATTTTGATGGGGATTGCATTAAATGTGTAGATTGCTTTAGGTAGCATAGACATTTTCACAATATTTATTCTTCCAATCCAGGAGCATTTAACATTTTTCCCTTTCTTTGTGTCTTCCTCAATTTCTTTCATGAGTACTTTATAGTTTTCTGAGTATAGATTCTTTGCCTCTTTGGTTAGGTTTATTCCTAGGTATCTTATAGTTTTGGGTGCAATTGTAAATGGGATTGACTCCTTAATTTCTCTTTCTTCTGTCTTGTTGGTGTAGAGAAATGCAACTGATTTGTGTGTACTGATTTTATATCCTGACACTTTACTGAATTCCTGTACAAGTTCTAGCAGTTTTGGAGTGGAGCCTTTTGGGTTTTCCACATATAGTATCATATCATCTGCGAAGAGTGATAGTTTGACTTCTTCTTTGCCGATTTGGATGCCTTTAATTTCCTTTTGTTGTCTGATTGCTGAGGCTAGGACTTCTAGTACTATGTTGAATAGCAGTGGTGATAACGGACATCCCTGCCATGTTCCTGACCTTAGCGGAAAAGCTTTCAGTTTTCCTCCATTGAGAATAATATCTGCGGTGGGTTTTTCATAGATGGTTTTGATAATATTGAGGTATGTGCCCTCTATCCCTATACTTTGAAGAGTTTTGATCAGAAAGGGATGCTGTACTTTGTGAAATGCTTTTTCAGCATCTATTGAGAGTATCATATGGTTCTTGTTCTTTCTTTTATTAATGTGTTGTATCACATTGATTATTTGCGGATGTTGAACCAACCTTGCAGTCCTGGAATAAATCCCACTCGGTCGTGGTGAATAATCCTTTTAATGTACTGTTGAATCCTATTGGCTAGTATTTTGGTGAGAATTTTTGCATCTGTGTCCATCAAGGATTTTGGTCTGTAGTTCTCTTTCTTGATGGGATCCTTGTCTGGTTTGGGGATCAAGGTGATGCTGGCCTCATAAAATGAGTTTGGAAGTTTTCCTTCCATTTCTATTTTTTGGAACAGTTTCAGGAGAATAGGAATTAGTTCTTCTTTAAATGTTTGGTAGAATTCCCCCGGGAAGCCATCTGGCCCTGGGCTTTTGTTTGTTTGAAGATTTTTGAGGACTGTTTCAGTCTCCTTACTGGTTATGGTTCTGTTCAGATTTTCTATTTCTTCCCGGTTCAGTTGTGGTAATTTATATGTCTCTAGGAATGCATCCATTTCTTCCAGATTGTCAAATTTGTTGGCGTAGTGTTGCTCATAGTATGTTCTTAGAATTGTCTGTATTTCTCTGGTGTTAGTTGTGATCTCTCCTCTTTCATTCATGATTTTATTTATTTGTGTCCTTTCTCTTTTCTTTTTGATAGGTCTGGCCAGGGGTTTATGAATCTTATTAATTCTTTCAAAGAACCAGCTCCTAGTTTCATTGATTTGTTCTATTGTTTTTTTTGTTTTGTTTTGTTTTTGGTTTCTATTTCATTGATTTCTGCTCTGATCTTTATGATTTCTCCTGCTGGGTTTAGGCTTTCTTTGTTGTTCTTTCTCCAGCTCCTTTAGGTGTAGGGTTAGGTTGTGTACCTGAGACCTTTCTTGTTTCTTGAGAAAGGCTTGTACCGCTATATATTTTCCTCTCAGGACTGCTTTTGCTGTGTCCCACAGATTTTGAACCGTTGTGTTTTCATTATCATTTGTTTCCATGAATTTTTTCAATTCTTCTTTAATTTCCTGGTTGACCCATTCATTCTTTAGAAGGATGCTGTTTAGTCTCCATGTATTTGGGTTCTTTCCAAATTTCCTCTTGTGACTGAGTTCTAGCTTCAGAGCATTGTTGTCTGAAAATACGCAGGGAATGATTCCAATCTTTTGATACCGGTTGAGACCTGATTTAGGGCCCACGATGTGATCTATTCTGGAGAATGTTCCATGTGCACTAGAGAAGAATGTGTATTCTGTTGCTTTGGGATGAAATGTTCTGAATATATCTGTGATGTCCATCTGGTCCAGTGTGTCATTTAAGGCTTTATTTCCTTATTGATCTTTTGCCTGGATGATCTGTCCATTTCAGTGAGGGGAGTGTTAAAGTCCCCTACTATTATTGTATTATTGTTGATGGGTTTCTTTGATTTTGTTATTAATTGGTTTATATAGTTGGCTGCTCCCACGTTAGGGGCACAGATATTTAAAATTGTTAGATCTTCTTGTTGGACAGACCCTTTGAGTATGATATAGTGTCCTTCCTCATCTCTTTTTATAGTCTTTGGCTTAAAATCTAATTGATCTGATATAAGGATTGCCACCCCTGCTTTCTTCTGATGTCCATTAGCATGGTAAATTCTTTTCCACCCCCTCACTTTAAATCTGGGGGTGTCTTTGGGTTTAAAATGAGTTTCTTGTAGGCAACATATAGATGGGTTTTGTTTTTTTATCCATTCTGATACCCTGTGTCTTTTGATTGGGGCATTTAGCCCATTAACATTCAGGGTACCTATTGAGAGGTATGAATTTAGTGCCATTGTATTGCCTGTAAGGTGACTGTTACTGTGTATTGTCTCTGTTCCTTTCTGATCTACTAGTTTTAGGGTCTCTCTTTGTTTAGAGGACCGCTTTCAATATTTCCTGTAGAGCTGTTTTGGTGTTTGCAAATTGTTTCAGTTTTTGTTTGTCCTGGAAGCTTTTAATCTCTCCTTCTATTTTCAATGATAACCTAGCTGGATATAGTATTCTTGGCTGCATGTTTTTCTCGTTTAGTGCCCTGAATATATCATGCCAGCTCTTTCTGGCCTGCCAGGTCTCTGTGGATAAGTCTGCTGCCAATCTAATATTTTTACCATTGTATGTTATGGACTTCTTTTCCCAGGCTGCTTTCAGCATTTTCTCCTTGTCACTAAGACTTGTAAATTTTACGATTAGGTGACGGGGTGTGGACCTATTCTTGTTGATTTTGAGGGGGGGGGTTCTCTGAACCTCCTGGATTTTGATGCTTGTTCCCTTTGCCATATTTGGGAAATTCTCTATAATAATTCTCTCCAATATACCTTCTGCTCCCCCCTCTCTCTCTTCTTCTTCTGGAATCCTCTCTCCAATATAACTTCTGCTCCCCCCCCCCCTTCTTCTTCTGGAATCCAATTATTCTAATGTTGTTTCGTCTTATGGTGTCACTTATCTCTCGAATTCTCCCCTCGTCCAGTAGCTGTTTTGCCCTCTTTTGCTCAGCTTCTTTATTCTCTGTCATTTGGTCTTCTATATCGCTATATCTTCTATATCGCTAATTCTTTCATCTGCCTCATTTATCCTAGCAGTGAGAGCCTCCATTTTTTATTTGAGATCCTCATTAATAGCTTTTTTTATTTCAACTTGGTTAGATTTTAGTTCTTTTATTTCTCCAGGAAGGGCTTTTATCTCTCCAGAGAGGGTTTCTCTCATATCTTCCATGCCTTTTTCAAGCCCAGCTAGAACCTTGAGAATCATCATTCTGAACTCTAGGTCTGAGATATTACCCATGCCTGTATTGATTAGGTCCCTAGCCTTTGGGTACTGCCTCTTGTTCTTTTTTTTTGTGGTGAGTTTTCCACCTTGTCATTTTGTCCAGATAAGAATATATGAAGGAGCAAGTAAAATACTAAAAGGGTGGCAAGACCCCAGGAAAATGAGCTTTAACCAAATTAGAAGAGATCCCAAATCGTGAGGGGGGAGAAAGGGGATAAAATGAGGTTCAGAAAGGAAAAAAAAAAAAAAAGAAACAATTAAAAAAAGAAAACGAATAAAGAAAAAATATAAAAAGGAAAAATATATATATATATTAGATAAACTAGTTAAAAACATTAAAAAAGAAAAGGGTAAAAGTTAAAAAAAATTAGCAAAAGAAGAGAAAAAATTGAAATAGAAAAAAAATTAAATTACCTGCAAGGCTAAAGAATCATGGGGAGAAAGCCATGAGTTCCGTGCTTTGCTTTCTCCTCCTCTGGAATTCCGCTGCTCTCCTTGGTATTGAAACTGCACTCCTTGGTAGGTGAACTTTGTCCTGGCTGGATTTCTTGTTGATTTTCTGGGGGAGGGGCCTGTTGTAGTGATTCTCAATTGTCTTTGCCCCAGGCAGAATTGCACCGCCCTTACCAGGGGCCAGGCCTAGTAATCAGCTCGTGTTTGCTTTCGGGAGCTTTTGTTCCCTTAACGCTTTCTGTAGAGTTCCAGAGGATGGGAATGAAAATGGCGGCCTCCTGGTCTCCGACCCGGAGGACCCAAGAGCCCGGGGCCCCACTCCTCAGTGCGCCCTCAAAGAACAGCACCCAATTAATCCCGTTACCCTGGTCTCCAGCACGCTCTGAGCTGACTGAGCCTGCGACTGGTTCAAGGTAACCCTGAGCTGAGAGCTTACTCCTTGGCTCTGTCTCTGTAGCTGGCTTCCCCATTCTAATACCTGTAAGCGCTGCGACACTCAGACACCCCCGATCCTTCTGTGACCCTGCGAGACCTGAGGCCACGCTTACCCCGCATGGGCTTCACCCCGGTTAAGCCACTGGAGCAATGTCCCTCAGCGGACCAGACTTTTAAAAGTCCTGATTTTGTGCTCCATTGCTCTGCCGCTTTCCGGGAGCCGGCCCCTCCCCCCGCACTCTATCTTCCCGTTGCTTTGATTCACTTCTCCGCCAGTCCTACCTTTCAGAAAGTGGTTGATTTTCTGTTTCTAGAATTGCTGTTCTTTTTCTCTTCGATCTCCCGTTGGATTTGTAGGTGTTTGCAATCTTTAGATAAGCTATCTAGCTGATCTCCTGCTACCTGAAGTAGTCTCAGCCTGCTACTTCTCCGCCATCTTGACTCCTCCAGGGTGCAGCATTCTTTTGGACTACAAGTGTAACAAATTTTTTTCCATGATGGCTGTCTCCTAATCTCTTGGCCTTGTCATATTTAAATAATAATAATACCTGTATTTTAAAATGCCATATTGGCCCTACAAGAGAAGCAAACTCGGCAAGATCTCTTCTCTATGAAGGAAATTGAGGAGATGGCTGAAGAGCACCTCCTTCACAGCTCACTGAAACAACCACCATTAGATCCAAATGGTTTCATAGGAGATTTCCATCAGAACTTTACAGATCAGATAATCCCAGTTAGAGGATTCTAGAACATAGTAAGATAAAGAAAACTACAAGTTTCATAAAGGGAGTTTAACTTGGATCCAAAAACAAGACTGTACAAAAAAAAAAAAAAAAAAAAAAAGGCCAGTCTCACTATGGCAATCAATGTAAAAATACTAAACATGTTGTTTTTATTTGCTATTATAATCTTTATTTGCTATTACAATCTTGACTAACACATCATTCTAAATGGGTTTATTCTAAGATTCTGGGGAACTATTGATGTAATCTGTTGCACTAATTGAGCTAGGGAGAAAGAAGATCATAATCTACTCCATAGTTTCAGAAAAATCATTGAACAAATTAACACCCTTTCATTATACTAATGCTTAATAAAACACAAATTGATGGGCGCTTCTTTAACATAAGGTGACGTTTAAAGGAGAAACAAAAGAGGCTTTTCTACTGAAATTAGAAACAAAAAAAGTCTACTCTTCAGAATTATTGAATATTTTCTTGGAGGTATAAATTAATACAAAGAGACAGGAGAAAGAAATTAGAGGCATAAGAATGGAGAAGGAAGTAACACCTATTTACAGATGATATGATTATACATCTGGCAAAACTCCCAAATTAATGGAAAATTACTGCAAACGTAAGAATTTAGAAAATAACTTGTCTTAAAAACCAACATACGAAAATCAATAGCATTTACTTATTTACTTGTAATGTAAAAAAGGCATTATTTACAAAGGTGAGAGGGAGGATAAAGAACATAGCCGGGCACAAATTTAGCAAGAAATGTCTAAAATATATGACAAAGTTGTAAAATATTTCTAAAAAATATAAAAGTAGACTTGAACAAATGATCACATACAACATTCTTGGAAAAGATGACCTAAAGTCATGAAAATGAAAGTTCTCCCTAATTTCTAAATAAAACACAAATCCAATAAAAATACAATTTTTTTCTCCAGGAGCTACATGGTTGTTTTTTATTTTTATTTCCATTTTTAAAAAATATTTTATTTATTTATTTGACAGAGAGAGACACAGTGAGAGAGGAAACACAAGCAGAGAGAGTGGGAGAGGGAGAAGCAGGCTTCTCAAGCAAGGAGCCCGATTTGGGGCTCCATCCCAGGACCCTGGGATCATGACCCAAGACAAAGGCAGACACTTAGCAACTGAGCCACCCTGGTGCCCCTAGATGGTTGTTTTTAAAAGAGCATTTAGAAGAAATAAAAGTAAGAAAGTCAGAACAATCCTTGAAAGGAACAATGAAAAAAGAGCTACACAACCAAATATTAGAACATATCATAAAGCTTTAATACTTATATTGGTGTGCTTTATGTTTGAACAAATATGCAAACCAGTGAAATAGAACATAAAATCCAAACATAAGTTCAATTGCTTATGGAATTTTAGAGGATAAGGAAAAGTGGCCAAGAGAGCAATAAGGAGACAGACTTTTAGATAAAGTACATTGTAATAAGTAGAGCTCTATATAAAATTTGATCCATTCCTCAACTACACAACAGCATAAATCCCATCATATTTGAAATGTAAAAGGCTGTAGCATAAAAGTATTCAAGGGAGTTCAAGGTGAATGGCTTTATTACCTGAAACAGGAAATTCTCCCTAACCAGTACATAAAATACAGTAATGTAATGAACAGATAGACTTCATGAGAATATTTTTATGGCACAAAATATTCAACAACCTAACCCAGGTAAAAAGACAAATGATATATTAGAAAAATACTTTTACTAATTAGATCACAAAAATTTTGTCTCCTAAATGAAAAAAAAAAGTCTAAAAGGGGAAAAATAGGCTAGGATATGGAAAGAATTCACCCAAGGAGGAATTAAGATGGCTCTTACTCATTTGAAAAGATTATCGTTTTCTCTCATAGTAGATAATAATAATGTAAGAGTAAATAAGATAGTTTCAGAAAAAAAAAATCCAAAAGTGGGCAGATATACTGTTGACAAAGACTATGGGGAAACAGGCATTTTCACATATTGCTGATAGGAATGAAAAATTTATCAGTCCGTCTGGAGAAGAATTGGACACTATTCATCACAATACAGTTGTCTTTAACCTTTGATCCAGCACCCCTTTTCCAGGAATCTATACCAAAGATGCCCCAACAAAAACACAGAAGGACTTTTTATGAGGTTATCTATGGCAGTATGTTTGTAATAGCAAATAAGGTGGAAATGTCCATCCATAACAGACTGAATGAATGCCCTAGGGAATGGTCACACACTGAAGCCCTATGCAGCTGTGAAAATGAAGAAGGAATCTCTCCTCAGGTCCATGCAGTGATGCCTAGTTTATACTACATTATAATTAAAAAAATAAGGCAGATAAAGTAAGTCATTCTATTTATCTAAGTAAAGGGGCAATAAACACACACACACACACACACACACACACACACACAAATAGAAAGATTAAAAAGCAGAAGTATAAACCACAAGAATATTGGTAATTACTTATAAGGGAAGGAGGAAAAAAAACAGTGAAAGACACTGGAAAAGAAGCTAGATTTTCCTGAAGTTATCTTGTTTTTATACAATTGACTTTGGAACCATGTAAATATTTGGAACCATGTAAAACAAAATCTATTTTATTGTAAGATAATTCCTTTAAAGTTTAAAATAAATAAACTTAACTCCTGAATTCATGGTATAACTACACAGAAAACAATTATTTAGTTATATATTCCTAGAGATATTTGCTTTAACAATGGTTTTTTATTTTTTTAAGATTTTATTTATTTATTTGACAGAGAGAAAGATCACAAGTAGGCAGAGAGGCAGGCAAAGAGAGAGGGGGAAGCAGGCTCCCTGCCGAGCAGAGAGCCCGATGCAGGCTCGATCCCAGGACCCTGAGATCATGACCTGAGCCGAAAGCAGAGGCTTAACCCACTGAGCCACCCAGGCACCCCAACAATGGATTTTTAAAAAGAAACCTTTAGGGGTGCCTGGGTGGATCAGTTGTTAAGCGTCTGCCTTCGGCTCAGGTCATGATCCCAGGGTCCTGGGACTGAGCTCCACACTGGTCTCTTTGCTCAGCAGGGAGTCTGCTTCTCCCTCTCCTTCTGCTGCTCCCCCCTGTTTTTGCTCATTCTCTCTCTCCCTCCCTCTGTGTCAAATAAATAAACAAAATCTTTAAAAAAAAAAAGAACCTTTAAATTGTTTCTAATAATCATAATATAGGTGGTAGTGATAATACTATCCTAGGACTGTTTCCATGAATCATAAAGAAAATAAGTATGCAAACGTGTCCATAGAATCATGTTTTTGACATTGGAAAGGAGAGATACAGATTTAAAAAAACATATTTCCTAACAGGACTATCTGAAGAAGCCTACACACGATGACCAGCCCTGTAGTCATTAACACCATACCACCCAAAACATAATCTTTTAATATTTTCCATGAAAAAACAAAACAAACAACAACAACAACAAAACCACCACCACCAACAACAACACACACACACACAAAAAAAACAGAGCTCTTTGGAGAAAAGGCTGAGTTCAGGTCTTAGCAAGAAAACATTCATGACTAAAATGACTTAGGAACAAACTTGATGAAGCTCCCACTGGCCAAAAACAAGAAAATTTGAGCATCAGTAAGAGGAAGATTGTAGCAAACTAAAATGTTTAAATTCGTAAGTTCATAGTGATTCTCAAAAAGATCTTGTCAGTCACCTTCAAAATATGTTAGGAAAGAGATTATTCCTATTTTGAATTACTTTGAAAAATTATTTTGAACAATTCTGAAAATTAGTAAGTTGAAAGAATGCATCGTTTACTTCAGAGTAGATAAGTACAGTTCACAATAGCCTATTTTTAATGCAGTGCTATTTATTTTTACAGAAGTATTCCAGCAAATAAAGAAATGGCAAAATAGAATACCACCAGTTTATAATCTGTAATGAGTAAATGGACTTAGACAATGATTGCCAACCACTGCTGACATCACAAAAGAAGCAAAAATTTCTAATATAAGTACTTAATACCACAAAAAATTCTAGATAAAATATTTAAACCTGAATCTGCTCAAGCCTCTAGATATAATCAATTTGTGGTAATATGGGGGTGGGGGAAATGGTAAAGGATATACTATGGGATAAAATCAGTAAAGTCCATACTATGAAAATCCAAGTATTAAGACCCAGCTTCTTTAAGAAAATTAAATGGGGGGTGGGAATTAGAAGGAAGCACCTATGGATTAAAAGAGATTTAACCAACATGCCAGTTGATTACACTGCACTGGTCCTCTTCAGATCCTTTAGCAAACTAACCTTAAATTGTACACAACTGGGGAAATTCAATCATTAACTGGATAATTAATATTAAGGAACTGTTAAATTTTGGACAATAATGCAATTATTTTGTTTTTAAAATAAGCATTCATCTAATGGATAAAGAAGATGTGGTACACATATACAATGGAATACTATGCAGCCATCAAAAGAAATGAAATCTTGCCATTTGCAACGATATGAATGGAACTAGAGGGTATTTTGCTTAGTGAAATAAGTCAACCAGAGAAAGACAATTATCATATGATCTCCCTGATATGAGGAAGTTGAGAGGCAATGTGGAGGTTTGGGGGGTAGGGAAGGAAAAAATGAACCGAGATGGGATTGGGAGGGAGACAAACCATAGGAGACTCTTAATCTCACAAAACAAACTGAGGGTTGCCAGGGGGAGAGGGGGAGGGAGAGGGTGGTTGGGTTATGGACATTGGGGAAGGTATGTGCTATGGTGAGTGCTGTGAAAACCTGGCGATTCACAGATCTGTACCCCTTAATAATACAATATATGTTAATAAAAAATAAATTTATAAAATAAGCATTCATCTTTGTAAAAGACATACTGAAATATTCACAGAAACCAATAGGAGCTCTATAATTTTCTTCATCTAGGGTGGGTGGGGTATAGAGCAAACAAAATTGACCATGAGTTGGTGAGAGTGAAGTTTAGTGGCAGATTATGAATGCTCATTTTATTATTCTTTCTATATTGGCATGTTTGACATTTTGCATATTAACGAGCTGAAGAAGAAAGATGTACACAGCTTTCACTGGTTTTATTTTCAAGATTTCTTCTTTTCCTCTGCTGCACCATTAACTCCCAGCTGGTTTGTAGAATGTTAAAATAATTAACATTTTTATTCCTTTTATTATTAATTTTATTATCATGCAAATAAAAATATACATATTGAACATCTATTTTTCTTCAAAACAATGTGCTAAATGCAGTGGAAACCACCAATGGGGAGAAGCCACTACTCCTTTCCTGGAGAATGTTGAAACTTATTAAGAAAAAAATATATAATCATCTTGGGAAATCGATCCATGACCTTACAAAATAAGTTTTCATTTTTGCACAGCACACTGTATTTCAAAGTGTGTGACCCGTATGATCTATATATTATATAGGAGTACTGTGAATTAAATGAGAATGTGTACAAAGCGCTCAGCTTCATGCCTCGCATGGAAGAACTGCTCAGTAAATGGTGTCTATTAAACCACCAACACTTAGTCCAGGGATCTCATTACTAAAACATTCTACCATGTTAAAATGAAAATGTAGGAAATAGAGGGAGGCACAATAGAAGAAAATAGAGAAAACCAATGTGCTGTTTAAGCAGCAGAGAACCTGGAAGTGAACTCTAAACTGGGGTTTTATCCGAAGGGTAGTTAAGGACTGCAGGAGACGGCATCACTGACCAGGGATATTACAAGAGATGAGGTACAGAGACCAGTTACAGCAAACAATATTTAATGTAGTTATAAGCTGAAATAAAGAGATGAAACTGGAGAGGTGGGCTGGATGGAGGTGGCGAGAAAAGGGAAGGGGGACATGCCTTGCAGGACACATTCAGAATTTGAAGATTAATATTTTAGAGAGATGGGCTTCTTCCCTACTTCTGAGTTATTCTTCAATGTGAATCAAGCATGCATAGCATTTGACCTGGGTTTCTCTTATTTCTTCCTTTTGGAGGAAGACTGGCTTGTATGGTTTGTAAGTTTAAGAATGCCCTGCACTGTTCTTCCCTTATTTCCCCCTCCTCCTGGTAACCCACCTTCAGAGGAACATACAATCTTGTATTCCTCAGAGAGGGTCTGCCGTGGTCCCACACTCCTCAGGGGATGGTAGGGCCTACTTGGCATTCACACAAAGGCACGCCTCTAAAATTAGCCTTTAGCAGAGAGGACAGTGACATTGGGCCTTCATCTACCATCCCTTTGTCTTATTTAACATTTTGGTCAGGACTTGGGTTGAGAGGAGGATGCTAATTATTGAACCAACTCAAAGACTTCATTAATAATATAAGCAATAGAAACACACTGTCCTTCAACAGAGGAGATTAAAAAGTGGTAAGTAAATTATCTCAGCCATTTTGTGTGGAAAAAGCAGAGATAAAAGCTAATTAATCTAGTTAGAGGAAACAAAGACTGGAACTACATGTTTCCATCTTCTAAGACAGAGGCCAGCAAACTTTCTGTAAAAGGCCAGATAAAAATATTTTAGGCTTTCTGGACTACATCTGGTGTTTGTTGTATGTTAACTTTAACCCTTTGAAAGGTAAAAGCTAGTCTTGGCTTCTGGGCTGTACAAAAAAAAAAAAAAAAAAGGCTGTGGACTATATAAAAATCTGACTGTGAGTCGGATTTGGCCTGTGAGCCATGGTTTGTTCAACTTTAGTCAGTGGGTAATTCCTTGGAATAAGGGCTTAGGTCCTTGCAAAACTTGACTAAATTCCAGTCAACAAAGATCTAATTTCTGTCATTCAATGAAGTAGATTCGTTAGAACTACTCTGGGGCTCTGGGGCCTGCTTAGTAATAGAATCAGACTTTCAGATGTTGCTTAAGAGGGCCCTCTACATCACACACACACACACACACACACACACCACTGCCACACAACCACATTGGTTATTCATGAACATATGCAGTAATTTTGGAGGTTGCATCTGTGTAAGTGCTCTACTAGGAAAGCTTCACTGTTCTCACTGTTCTCACTGTGGTATTATGCTACAAGAGAACCTTAGAAGTAACTGTTGGTACAAATTAAAAGTAAAAAGACTAAATGCTACAGAAGAAATGAGGATGCAGAAAGGCATAAACTTCATAGGATTAATCATTCTGCCAACAATGTCCTTAATACAGATAAAACTGTCTTATATCAAGCTGGATATGGAACCTGCCACCCCTTATATTTGCATTCACATAAACTACAAAAGTAGTCTCTGTTCCTGTCCACTATAGATAGGGCACCAGTAAGAATTCCGAGATACCAAAGAACCAAGGCAAACATGACCCAGAGGGAGGGATTTTTTATAAATGCAGTCTTTCTAAGGGGCTTGCACCCCCAAAATTGGATGTTTAACTGCAGTTATTTATGATTTATGAGTGTCAAAATACCTATGAGCTAAATACAAGAAAATAATTTCTGTTTTTAATCTTCACCTCATATTTGAAGAAACTGAATTTCACATTCCCTTTAAAAATTTACCCTTGAGCTAAGACCAAGATCAGAGCTATTTCAGACTGAAGAAAGCAAAGCGTTGCGAAGGTTGTGAGGAATGAACAAAGGAAGTTTCTAACACAAAGCTTTTGTAATCTTCTTGTATAGAGATGCATGTGTGTAGTTTTTCTAGCAGATGCAAACAGCTTTGCTGAGAAAACTCCTTCGAACTTCCAGTGACTCCACATGTATTACAGGGCACAAAGAACATATTTTGCTTTTAATTAATGGACTATTTTATAGCAATTTTAGGTTTATAGGAAAATTAAGTGCACAGAATTCCCATATACCTCCTCTCCTCCCCGAAAAAAGCTTCCTCTATTATTAACATCTTGCATTAATGTGGGACATTTGTTACAACTGATGACCATTGATAATTACTAACCAAAATCCATGGCTTACATTAGTGCTCACTCTGTGTTATACAGTTCTCTGGGTTTTGAGAGATAATGTATCCACCAATTCCATATAATACAGTTCCACGGCCCTAAAAATGCCCTGTGCTCCACCAATTCATCCTGCCTCTTCCTCCCCACAGATCCCCGACAACCACTGATTTTTTTACAGTCTCTATAGTTTTGCGTTTTCCAGAATGCTGTGTAGTTGGAATCCCACAGTATGTAGCTTTTACAGACTGGCTTCTTTCACTTAGCAAAATGCACTTAAGTTTCCTCCATGCTTCTTTGTGATTGATAGCTTATCTCTTTTTATCACCAGCTCTTTAAGACAGAAAGAAGGAATTCTCAAAAAATCTAAGGCCCTACCAAAAGACATTTATTGAAGGATGTTAAGTAGTTCTGAGTAAATAGGCGAACTTACCAGTAGGATAAACATTGTCCTGCCAAAAATTGCTTTCACAGGTTCTTCATAAAACCTACTGCTACACAATTGTGCTAGACAGAATTTCCAAATATAATGGGATTGAAAAAATTTAAAAGTGGCAGAAATATACTTACTACATATTGTCTCTCACTCCAGATTAACATCCAAGTCAGGTGCCACCAGAATAGAGAGAGATAAAGGAGATAATTGTACCTTCCTATCTTCAGAAAGGTATTCATTTGCAAATAGGTACAATTAGGCTCAGGAAATGGGAAAATAATCCATTTTTCAATTAAGTCTGTGCCATTGTAGGACACCTATCTTCTTATAAAAGAGCTCCACTTTGTACAGCTTGTATCTCAGCAAATAATGGTGGAACGAGCAAAAGACACTAGTCCCTCTTCTGACCCTTTCTAGCTCTGATTTCAACAAGTCACTTTTCCTCTGTGCGCTTCTGGACCTTCATCTGTAGCATGGAGAAAATTGTGCTGCCCCTCACGACTCTAAGCTATTGTGAAGATCAAAGGAGAGGGAGATGAGTAGAGGAGATAAAGGTGATGCTTGGGGAAACACTGCCAGACCTCTAAAAGGTTTACTCTGTTGCCATGGTGATAATAATGCTAATGATGTTATTTGATCACCTCCCCACCCCAACCCCTTAACCACCCCTACTCCTCTCCTACCCCTGGACACTCATCCCAGATATGATGGTGTCAGGGAGGAATCATAAAGAAACCTACTTAAGTAGGAAAACAAGAGACCCTGTAAACCAGAAAGTAACTCTCATAGGAAAGGACAATTAGTTATGCCTCTAAAAAGGAAGTGTCAAAACCTTTCTAAGAGGAAAAGTGTTGTGGTTGCAAGGTACAAACCAGGGGTGAACCACTAGGCTTCCGAGGTAGCAGACCAGCCTGAAAGGCAGAACACACCTTCCGGTGCCTAAAAAGCACAGAGGTGGCACAACCTCAAAGTCTACAGGACACGTTCACTGCAGAAAGGGGGACACCCTGGCTGAATGCTGACGTATGATGAAACCGGATTTCTTCCTGCAGCTCTAGCTGCAGAATTGCCCTACTACCCTAACCGGCTAAACAGAGACACAACTGTTCGAAGCACAACTCTCCCTAAGTGAAATGAGCTCCCATAATCCAAGACAGTTACAGACAAATCAAAACAAATTCCAGAAAGAGCCCAACAGGCTCCAAGCACACCAGAGTGAAGCAGTACGCCTCATCTTGGTACAAACTGGCACCCAAAACATGTAACATCATCTTCAAATGCCTGTGTAACCAAACCAAATACTGAATGTCAACACGGGCAATGTCCAAGCGGCTTCTAAAACAGAGGTAGGAGCTCTAGTCCCAATGTTAGGAGTTCACACTTGCATAAGCCATCTGCATTCCAAACACAGAAATGATGGAGCCTTACAGAGGCAGAAAAGTCAAATACATAAAACCTAGATAAACATCTCTTTCTAATGGAAATTGAACAAAACCACAAAGCAATAAAAAGAACCAAGACCTTGAACCTACTGAGCTCTGGCAGGCCGAAACTGAAGGAGGTTCGGCCCCCATCGTTTGAAAGTTAAAAGCACTCCCGGATGGTTTGAAGAGTGGAGTCAGAGGTGCATAGAAACCCAGTCCTCAGAAAGGTAGCTAAATCAAACTGTTACCAACTACCACCTGTGGCTGTAGGTTCAAACAAGCTGTGGGACAAGGAGGGCGAGGAGTCACAGACAGAATCTAAAGATCCAGAAATGAATGAGGCCACCCACTGGTTCTGCCAGTAGATCTGAAACAGCCTATCCGAGGGCAAGAGCCCTCAGAACAATCAAAATCTGACCGAGCCTGGAGATTCGGGGGAAAAGGAAAAGTGAGAGGGAGGTAAACAAAACAGCCCCCACGAAGTAGAACCAGACACGACATCAAAACACAGGAACATGAACTCACTGCACAATTAATTTTACAGATTAGTCTGATGACCGCTTTAAACTTAATATCCTCGGGATGTTCAAAAAGATAAAGAAAAAAAACTCCCACTTAGAAAACAGAAATTTGAATAGGGGAAAACAAAGTACAGAAGGAAATGAAAAAAATATTTTTTGAAAAGAAAAATATGGCCGGTGGAAAATAGCAATAGACATAATAATGTTAAGGAGGGCCTGTGATAGATGAGACAGACACCTGGAGAGTTACAGGACGGAAGTGAGTGATTTACCGGAATACAGCGTGAAAGTGCACTAGAGAGATACCACACTCCAAATTAGAAATTTCAGAGAAAGAGAACGAAAACTGTGGTGGAGAGGCAATCTCTAAAGAGAGAGTAAAGGAGAAAGTACCTGAATCAGAGTTTGCCACTCAAAACTGTGCTTCAAGAACCTTCCCAGGGAAAAGTAAAACTGCATCTAGATACACCATAATGGAATTGCAGGATACTAAGGCAAAAGAGAAAAGCTACAAGCAACCTGTGCAAAAGGCATAGTTTACCTACAGAGGAAAGGACATATAATAATAAACTATCCTAAGTTATATAAAATAGTGGAATTACCCTCCAACCCTAGAACTCCAAAGATTAGCCTCACACTAATGTCAATGGGGAGTCAATCTGACACTATCCCTTTCACCCAGGGATATGGGAAGGGGACTAAGGTAGTCCCAGATTGGTTGTGCACCCCTGTATCCCAGCGGGAAGGAACACACATTCTCACGTCAGGAAAGCATTCTCAAGTTGGGCCCCAGGAGGCTCACAGATTAATTTCAAATAAATATGAATTCACAATTAGAGTTTGTCAAACCCAGAAGAAAAAAAAAATCACATGGTAAAGTGTCAGCAAAAACAAAAAACAATCCCCAAATACTTTATGTATTTACATGATCAGAGTAAAAATTACAAGACATGTTTGAAATATTTACAAAATAAAAGATGTAGCCACAAAAATGAACTATCAATGTCAAAAGTGACTGGGAAGCTTTGAAAAAGAACCCAGTAAAATGTTCAAGAAACTAGTTTTACTTTGTTGTTCAAACCAACACAATGAATGATCTAAACAGTGGAATTCATGAACTAGAGAACAAATTTGAAGAAACTACCCATATGTGGCTTGGAAAAAATGTCGATGGGAAAAAGGGAAGGAAAATTAAGAAATAAACAGGATAGGGTGAAAAGTTTTAATTCAAGTTCGGAAGGACATTCAGGACCTTCACTCACAGGAGCAGTGGTCTGTATTATCAGATTTACCTGTGAACCTTTGGGCCATTTTCTACTGAGCCCTTCTACAAACAGCTTAAATTTCTTGCCTGTAAAACCTTGGTTTTCCACCCATCTCATCTGTCTCCCTTTAGAGTAATTGTCTAGACCCATGAATAACATTATTTGTTGCACACTCTCTACTTTTTTGCTATCTCTTAGAGAGCTGGCCCCAGAATACGTCATGAATTCATCTTGTTGGGAAATAGCACAGCTGCACAGGCCTCTCATTACACAAGTTCCACTAGGTAGAAAGGAAAAAGAAGGGGGAAAGGGAGTTAAAGTGGGGGACGATGGTCGCTCATAACAAAGGTCAGGGAACAATATCCCAAGCAGATGAAACAAAAACGCAGGTCTCTTAAAAATAACTTACTAAGAGATCCAGTAAGGGGGGAAAAAAAGAGTGTAAGAAGGAAGGAAGGAAAGAAGACAGTAGAATATGGATTTTTAAGAGGTGGGGGAGGGAGGCAGTAAAAACTCTTACAAGGAAATATAAAAATGTAACAGCCGAACATAACCGGCTCCATGAAAAATAAAATTAGAGCTGAGGAAGTCTAAATTGAGAACCTTTCTTATAATGTGCAAGGGAAGATTTTTTAAAAACACCCAGACCACAGAGGGACAACATAACAATTATGCGAAGGGGCATTAAACATGGGAACAGAGGAATGCTCAAAGAAAACTTTCTTGGTTGAAAAAAATAAATAAATAAAATCGAGTATGCAAATTAGAAGGACTCACCGTTTTTCAGACAAAATCAATCCGGGTCTCCCTGGGCCAAAATTAAGGTGTCTGCAATCTGTGTTCCCTTCTGGAACTCCAGGGGAGAATCTGTTTCCTTGCCTCTGTCAGCTTCTAGAGACTGCCTGCCTTCCTGGTTTGCGCTCCTTTCCACCCTTCCTTCATTTCCAAAGCCAAGTGGGTGCAGACTAAGTTCTCAGGCCCTAGCACACCACTCTGACTCTTCCTCCTCTGCCTTCCTCTTTTAAGATAATGTGATAATATTGGATCCACCTGAATCGTCCGCAACATAAATGCCCTTTGCCATACAAAAGAACATAGTACCAGGTTCCAGGGATTAGGAAGTGGACAGCTTGGGGGTGGGGGGATTATTTTGTCTACCTAATTTAGCCTCCTAATAGAGTTTGCTTAATTGTGTTTTGGAATCTGTAAGGATGCCATACCATCTAATTTAGCTGGTGCTCTCCTAAACATCTGAGCCATTTTTTAAATTAACTTGTTTATTTTTTTAAGATTTATTGCTTTGAGAGTACACGAGTTGTGGAGGGAGCACAAAGGAAGAGGGAGATGCAGACTCCCCACTGAGCAGAGAGCCCAAGACCAAGTGGGCCTCGATCCTGTGGTATTGGGATCATGACCTGAGCCAAAGGCTGACCCTTAACCCAGTGAGCCACCCAGTTGCTTCTGAGCCATCTTCTACTTAGTCCTTAAACATCCAGCTTAAAATTCTTCTTCACTATGAAACCTTTTCTGCTACCTCCACAGTCCTATCTCCCCCTCGAACTATGATCTAGACCAAAAATATTCACAGAATTTCTGGAACAATAATTCCTTAATTTACTGTGTTACTTTTATAGTTCTGTTTCATGTGTATTTTTACCCCTTCAAAAGCTTTCATCTCTATGGGGAAAAAAATTGTTTATAAAGCATTCATATGAGTAGTTATAAAATGGTATGAAGCTTTAAAAAACAGAAAACAAAACTGAAATACGGTATCATCTAATCATTGAAGGAAATGTAAGGAAATATGATAGGAACATGAAAATTATCATATAGTAATATAATTGGTGTTCATCTCTTTTTAAAATGCTTGTTTTTTCTATGTTCTGCACTGTGGCAAATGTGCCCCATATCCTTTTTGCCCACCTCTGAGTTCACCTGCAGCTGCAGAGGACAATTTCCAGACTGCTGATACATCCCAACCTCAAGGCGGGTGACTCAAATTCTCTGCCCAGGGGGTTTTCTCAGTCTTCCTTCCTTTCTCAGTCTTCCTTCCTCAGTCTCCAAGTCTTCCTTGGAGCTTGCTTAACCTACACAGAAAACCCCCTAGAAAGGCAAGGGAATCAGTGATGAGCAACTCACAACTAATGAGGGATAAGAGTTGGGGATAAATTGCCCCTTCCCTGCCCCATAGCATGTGTGAGGCACGATCTACACAATTCCCAAAAAGGACCCCACTGGGGTTGAACCCCAGTTGCCCGCAATTGGCAACCCTTCCCTTCGTGCACACTTCAACAGTTTTTCACTCCTCCCTGTTTCCCTTTCTCCATTTCATTACTTTTGCTTCCTGGGATCACTTTCTGTATAAACCACCAGCTGTAGGAAAATAGCTCAGCTGTAACACCTGGCAATCTTGCAGGTATCCACATAAGCAAAGGCTTAAACCGCCTTACCAGATTCTTGGCAAAACCCTTCCTATTCCATCTGAAACAAGTGAGGACAGGAGGTCTGTCAGGAGTTGATATGAGGCCATCTTCCACTGGCCTCCCCATTCACCATTACAGGATGATTTCTCACCACCTCCCACATTCTGATGAGGTCTAGGACCTTCTGCCTTGGCCACATCAGCATAGAGCCACAGAATATGAAACCCCTGGTGTAGCACTCTGTCTTGATCTAAACTCATGTTGCAGTCTTCTGGGTCCTTTTGCTTCCGTGTGTGTGACAAGGGTCAAGGATGGCTGGCCCCTTTAACGTATTTTTCATTTTGTTGTAAGTAATCAAATGTGTAATCTAAAAGTGGCTCAGTCTATCTTTACCATTTGAATTATCACACCTTGGCTTTGCCCTCTTTTTTATGTGTGAGCTGGACACCCATTCCCAAGTCCTTGTCTCAGGGTCTGCACCTGGAGGAACTGAAATTAAGATGGGCATATATCACTTTTATCATTGGTCACATGATCTTTTTTTAAAAACCTGGATATAAATACATCATACTATATGAATTTGAATTTGTAAACAGTGTTTGTGAACATGTGAAAGCAAATAAGGCCATAAGGAAAAATCCCCAAAATGTAAATGATGATTATATCTAAAAAGAGGGCTTTTATTTTTGTCTCTCCACTTTTCATAGTTTCTAAACTTTCCATCATGAGCATTATTACTTTTACAATTTTTAAACTATTTTTTAATTGGGAAGAATATTTGAAATAAATGTGGCAAGCACTTTTATCCTTCACATATAGATGTTTTTATATATCACCATGTCAAAGTCAGATGTTCTAAAATAAAAGTGGACAAAGGACATGAACAAGCTAAGAACAAAAGAAATATAGATGTTAGTGAACATGTGCAAGGCAGTTCAACCTTAGAGCATCATTAATCAAATAGACAAAAATTATAATGAGCTGCCACTGGCAAATTTACATGATAATATCCTATGTTAGCAGCAGGCGTACACCATTGTTAGGAATAAAAACTGATCCTAATTCCTGGAGGCATTTTACAAAGCTTTATAAATGTTCAATTTCTTAAACATGGGTGATACTCCCCAAAAGAATTTTCCTCTGGGAAAAGCAGAGATACTCACCAGAAGTTCTGCGCAGAAGTGTTATTTCTAAGTGATGGGATTTTTATGTGTGATTTTTATTTTCATTTTCATAGTTTTCTGTAGTTTTCAAATATTTCCACTAACTATGTAGAGCCACAGAGAAGCAGGAAAACAAAGTGAAAATTATTTTCTACTTTAAAAGATAAAACATGAACCAACAATTAAATTCCACAAGAGAGGCACCACCTTTTTGCTTTTCCTACTTTCAAGCCATTAAAGCGTACAAGAAGGATGTGAGCGAACTAATTTGTCACAGCAGGCCACATGCAGAGAGAAAATAGAATTCCTTATTTGTTTCACTGCCTTGACATAGGATCAACATTTTAGTTTTTCTCTAAAATCTAAAAACTAAAGAATAGAATGACTTGGCAGCAGAAGTGAACCAAAGGCAATTTTCTATCTCTCTGGATCTTAGTACTCAGTTACTTTTCAGATGTCACCTATAGGCATTTTCTGCATTAACAACCCCTTACTTACCACTGCTAAATCACATAATGGATAGAGCCAATTACTGAAAGAAATAGATTCGCACATACTTCATTCTTCACACAATGGATGTTAACATTGAAGCTATGATGAGGAGAAAAATAGGGATGTTTTCTTCTCAGAACATGATCGCTTTGACTTTAATTTAAGAGCTAGTCCATTTTAATGTCAACTCCTTTCATTTGATGATCAGGCCTTCCTTGTTCTTGTGAATTCATACTTAGATATTTTGAATTAATGTTAAGATACTCACGTCCTAGAACATGAAGGGACTTTCTTGTATTTGCCAGTAAGGAAAAAATAATCTTACCGTGTCTTAATCAAGTCAGCAATTTCTCACATTTTAAAGCGCCACATTTCATCAAATCAAAGATGCCATCACTTGTTAAGATCCATCATTACTTCAGAATCATGGGAAAATACTGCAAAGTAAACTATGAGAAAGTGCACATCTCAATTATAAGGTGCACACCCATTTCCAAAAGGTTCAGAGGGGGTTGTGGAGTGTATCTGAGAAACAAAGTATGCAGAGTTTGAATGGTTCAGCCACAGACTGGGGGGCAGTTCTTGTTCATCTCATTAATTTTCTGCATTCTTATTTCTTAAAGGAACTGGCACGTTTAAAAACATATTCAAAGCTTAACCACTCAAAGACTAGCCAAAGAAAGGGAGATTCAGGCTCCAGACCCTGGAATGTTGCCTCGGAGCTGTGACGTGCTACAGCCAGGCTCAAGCCAGAAGAAGCAAGCAGGTTGTTAAATTGTCAAGACTCATGGGATTTGGTTGTTACAGCCAACTAGTAAAAAGGAAATCATGTTTCCTCAAATTAAATATATTCTATTAAGAACCAGGGTAATGCTCAAAACGCATCACCTCCTCCTAATCATTTTGCTACACTTTACTATTACCTATGCTCTTGAGATTATTTATGGTTAATGTATCTGAATAGCTGAAATACTGCATAGTAGTGATTCACAGCACATCTCTCCAGCTGTGCATTCCGTGATGTCACATCTCTTTCCAGCTGTGCATTCCGTGATGTCACATCTCTTTCCAGCTGTGCATTCCGTGATGTCACATCTCTTTCCAGCTGTGCATTCCATGATGTCACATCTCTTTCCAGCTGTGCATTCTGTGATGTCACAGTGGTAGCTTGAGATCAGCCAAAGGAGGGAGTATTACACTGTGGAAATCAGCAAATATTACAAATCAGGGCTTTGTCCCTCCCAGATTGCCTATTATTCAACATTCACCAGCACACCACTGTGTGCAATAACAAAAAAGTTTGGCTCTAAGATGGAAACTCTAGCTACATGTTATACATATTACACATCAATTTCTACAAATACAGAAGACAGCAGCGGAGCATGGATTGTAGAAAGCCTAGGCAGCAGGGATGCTAAAATGAAAAAGCAAAATCTTAACACTGACCTTAAAACAAATTGAAAAGCTCATAGGGTAGTTCTATTTTCAACATTTTGAGGAACCTCCATGCTCTTAATATATACATACACACATGTATGTAAATACATGTATATAGTGTGTGTATATATGTATATATATAAAAGATTTATATTACCCAAATTATTCAGGGGGAAGGAAAGGTTACTTGAGTTCTCAGCATTCAAATTTCAGTATTCCAATGTCTGAATGACCTTCTTACCTTGACTGCTTAATAAAACGCAGAATGTTACATGTTGCAATTTTTTACCATATGGAACCTCTAATTTGAGTGGGATTACAATTTTTCCATAGTTTCCCACTAAATGAGAGACAATATTACTATCATTTTTCAATGACAACAACCTGGCATGAATCTGACTACATTATGTTGCCCTCAGAATGACCCTCCTCATCTACAGACCAGTGAAATCCAAATGGGTCAAATAAAATTTGTATGCTGAACACTGATGACTGAAGCAACAATCTTTTATCATTTTCTATCATTTTGTAAAGAATGATATTAAATTATTTCTGTATAAAATAGTAAAAACAAAACAACAACAACAACAAAAAAAAACCATAATCTCATAAGATGTTAAAGACTGCAGCATACTGTCTTTGCCTCCTATCTGAGGACTCAGATAACCTGAAGAGGTTTACTTATGAGAATTCATGTAAATCCCATTAGGCTCTTCTTAATA
This sequence comes from Lutra lutra, assembly GCF_902655055.1. Lineage (NCBI taxonomy): Eukaryota > Metazoa > Chordata > Mammalia > Carnivora > Mustelidae > Lutra > Lutra lutra. The sequence goes on along the minus strand of NC_062280.1, from coordinate 51,838,869 downwards.
CCCACTGGCACTTTAGAGAGAATATATTTTATTTTATTTGCATTTACCTAATACAATTTGATAGTCTCATATTGTATAATTTCATTTCACTCAGTTCATTTTTAAGGGAAATGAATCGCTTGCAGCTTTTCTACAAAAGACACCCTATTGAACTATACCCAAATAACTCACAGAGAACTGGTTGCCATGGCTATTCAGGAAAAAAAAAAAAAAAAAAAAACAAGACACTATTGCTAATAGGAATGTTGAAAAATCTGATTTCCAACCTGGATTCATAACACTAGATTTTTGATCATATGAATTAATGAAGCCAGTACAGCACCCAACTTGTATCCAAGGCACTGAAGACAAATCCTCCTTTTTATAGTTTTTCTTAAATAATGTGTGAACATTTACAACTAAAGCATTAAAAAATTAGAGGTATCAGTGTCACCTGTGTTAACTCATTCTTCGCTTCCTAATGCAATGTTACTTTCTCCTCCTTAATGTAACTCAAGCTGTCTCTAGGGATTACCTCTGACCTTAGAGTCATTAAACACTGGGTTCGTTAGTGTGAACAAAGAGAAATAAAAATATGACAGAGTATGGCCCCTCCAGGAAATGTCAGCAAGTCCTTCCACACTGGATAAAGTTACACGGCAAGGCTGGAGGAGAGAATGAGAGGAGATAAACCTAGAAAGCTACACTGGGACAAGACCGTGAAGGGTCAGATGTTGTGATAAGTTTGGTATTCTCTTGTAATGCAACCAAAAGTCACCAAATATTATTTTTTAAATAGAGCACAATTTTTAAAATTCTTTGTAAGCATCAGTTTGGCGACTGAGCAAAAATGTGTCAGAAAATTTGGTTGGATAAAGAATACCAATGTCTTAAGACCCAACTGCAATAATCTAAGTGAGAGAAAAGGAACTTGCACTATGAAATAGACTGAGAATCATTACATGGACACTCAGGTTTTCCATTAAAAAAAAGTCCAGGGCACCTGGGTGGCTGGCTCAGTGGGTTAAAGCCTCTGCCTTCAGCTCAGGTCATGATCTCAGGTCCTGGGATCGAGTCCCACATGGGGTTCTCTGCTCAGCGGGGAGCCTGCTTCCCCCTCTCTCTCTGCCTGCCTCTCTGCCTACTTGTGATCTCTCTCTCTCTCTCTCTGCCAAATAAATAAATGAAATCTTAAAAAAAAAAAAAAAGTCCAGTCATACTAGTGATAATACAGGAGCTTTGGGGTTGCCTGGGTGGCTCAGTGGGTTAAGCGACTGCCTTCGGCTCAGGTCATGATCCCAGGGTCCTGGGATTGAGCCCCACATCGGGCTTCCTGCTCAGTGGGGAACCTGCTTCTCCCTCTCCCTCTGCTGCTCTGCCTGCTTGTGTCTCTCGCTCTCTCTGTCAAATAAATAAATAAAATCTTTAAAAAAAAAAAAAACACACACACACAGGAGCTTTGTAGCTTTACTGAGGCTTTATATGTTTCTATCTCACTGCTTCCCCACTTCATGCTCCTCTAGAAACTTCTCTCTGCCCACACACACCCCAGCAGAATGCAGTGCTGGTGCTCCCTCCCCATCTCAAGTATTGATTTCTTGGTAAGCAGCCGGGTCAAGCCAGTCTGCCTTCTCTAGTCCCTGGAATTCTGGAGAATAAGATTTTCTCCATTTCATTACACATATACCTGCATTTATCCTTTCTAGGTATAACTACTAAAAGCTGTTTTAAACCTTTTCTTCAGTTTCTGGCAAATTTTGTGGACTTAAAAAATATATACTTCTCTTTCCTATATATGATGTTCAAAAATAAATAAATAAAATAAAATATATGATGTTCATCTGTAGAATCCAAGAAAATAATAAAAGTGTTTCTTTTCACCTAGTATTGGTGGGGGGTGGGGAGCATGGAGGGGGATCCCCTGTAGAGAAATTTTTCAGATTTATGTTTTGCAGACTTTTCTAAAGCACTGTATCTGAGATAATGAGGAAACAACAAATCAAGGGAAAAGAAATAGTGCTTTTATAAGAGGAGATCAGATTTCCTTCTGACTATTGGAACTTTATATTGGAATTAGAGAGAAAAGGAATTAATGCAAAACAATCGAAATCTTATTGGAGTAGGTGACCTTTAAAGGAAATGGTTTTCAATCTTGTTAACATCCCCATCACATCAAAGCAATACCCAAACCTATCATCAGCAGTAATAATAGCTCATTATAGCAACACTTCTTATTTTGGGAGGGTGATCTAGCTCTGGTTGGGTGGTTGTTCACATCCCAATCTAGGGGCAGGAAGAGAAATTAATAGATGTGTGCATTTTTATAAAGCTTCCATGTGAAGCTGATATCTTTCCTTTAACACCTGCCATCCCACCCATCCCCACCCCTACCAGAAATAGTCTCCCCATCCCTTGCTTTCAGTTAGTGTCTGTTTCAAGTCTAGTCCACTGGAAGTGGATCTGAGACCCAAGGGTCCTAGCAGGTAGTTACCATTAAGCAGGTGGGTATTGCATCAGTTTTGCCAAATAGTTCAAAAAGCTCATGAGCAGTTTATGTAAAGCAAGATATTAGCATTCTCCACCATTCAATTTTGATTTTCAAATATATTTCCTTATTAAGTATAAGCACTGAATATTATAGTGGATGGGAATTTCTCTTCCATATACCTAGGTATGCATGAAATAGGACTGTATTTCTATAATTTTATCTAATCTCATTTGGCCCCAATCTCAGTCAGTTTGGAGGTCTCCACTCCCCCTTTGTTTATATCCTGTGGGGGGAGAGGAGTTAGAGAGCATCCATTAATGAATGTTTTTCCAACTGTATGTTTTAGTCTATGACATCGATTTAGTAGATCACACCAGAATAGAATTTAAAGAAAACATAAGCCAGCATCACGAGTGTTGCTTTATCAACATTTTGTGTGTCCTGGAAGACAACGTAAAACGTCTTTCTTACTGTAGACCAAAATTGGCCATGGGCCAAATCTGTTGGAAAACACTGTGTAGGACATCGACGTGACCTCTGTCTCCACACATGAGGTCCAGACATTGCCGGCATCTTCCGTAATCGATCCACAAGGTCTCTGCAGTGCCAGCTTTTTCTCACTTTCAGCCCTCCACGGGGAGGCACACAGAATCTTGTGGCCACTCTCCCATGCTCCTTGAGAACAGCAGGGAGCTTTCTGAGGCACTAGAAAGCCCTCTCTGCTTAGACACGCCACAGAGGTATTTCTATTCCACATGCCCCGAGTTCTTCGGTATTCAGGAGTACTCCCCTTCATAACCTGCTGTCTCCCTGGGCTTCATTCCTGAAGTTAAGGCTTCAGCTGCCACTGATCTTGAACGCCCAAACCTATCTGGGGGCTTTAATTTCCACCCCCTCCTTTCCAACCCCAGAAAGCAGGCCCACTTATCAGGGAGATACCCTGAGAACTCACCCTGCCTGCAGGCTCTCAGACTCTCTTTGCCTCCCAGTTGGTGAGATTTTTATCTAGTCTGGGTGAAGAAAAGCTGTCTTTGGTGGTATTTTTTCACAGCTGTCGTTCATAGCATAATCGCATGCCCCAAGTGCTTCAATGCTCTCGCTTTTTAAGCCAATACGAATGCCCAGTTTTCTCAAACTCAAAAGCATTTTTCTCTCAAAACTGTTGTTTCTCCCCCTCATTTATAAGACTATTTTTAAAACTAAAAGCTAAGAATTGACAGATTTTTCCATTCTTCTGCTATAACAACCTTTCTCTAAGGCAATGAATACCTGAGTCATATGTTTTAGCTTCAGTAGGAAACAGGCTGCGGGGTAAAGAGTAATTACCAGACATGAGTAACATTTCAAGTACTATTTCAATGCTATTCCTATTATCAAATAGAATAATAGTTAAGGAAAAATTCAAAGATGTGTGTATATGTATGATACTTTCACACGGGAGTTGTGGTTACAAAATACTGCTTAATCAAATCCTATTTTCATTCAAAGATTGAATGGAAGAATTCTTTTAAACTTCCCTTGAAAAATTCCATAATAATTTTTTGAAAAACCTTTGAGTACATTGAGGCCCATTGATTAGTAGAGCATTAAAATTTTTTGCAGCGACTTGGGTTCTCATTCAATGTTAAACTATGCGAATGTGATATGATGCACAATAACATTGTTGCCTCAGGTGCAAAATTTGGCAAAAAAAAAAAAATTGTTTAAACCTCTCCAACTTAGAAAGCTCACCAAAAGTCCTGGGATCTGAGAGCTGCCAAGTGAGCGTTGCTGTTAACGAGGTAGATTCTATTGCCAAATAGATGATCCTTTCACGTAAACTATAAATACCCACCCAGTCCTTCTTCCGTAGCACCGAGGTCACCTTTGTTTACTTGCATTTTGTGCCACTATTTTCATTCACTTTTATCACACTTAATTTTTTCCTAATATGTAAAATATGCTGTGTATTATTGATCAAAGTGATGGGGCTGGTATTCGTGCAGGAATACACCAAAATCAAGCATTTTGGAAAGAAGATGTGGTCAAAGACCATGAAGAAGACCAACCGATTTGCATGACACCCTGTACTGAACAAAAGAAGCTGTAGATTTATTCAGGTTTATAGAAACTTTAGTCTGGAATCACATGAGTTTTGAATTACCGGTGGCCTTCTGAACAGCATGCTTTGCATAAAATGCAAATGCCTAGTACTTGAGCTACTCATAACTGTGGGAATGAGTACTTCAGAGTTGCGAATTATTCTGATGACTGTTATTTTCCTCAAACTAGTATCAAAGTGATTCAAATCACCACATCTTTAGCTCCATCCTTTTCTAACTGCATCCTTGCTAACATGATCCCTCAGGAGTTGGGAAAGTGATTGCCGCTATTGAATGCACCCCTACATTGTTCCTGAGATGTCTATGACTGGTTTTCGGTGCCATTTAGAAGGATGATACATAACGGCTTTGTGATGGTGCTTTCCTCACAGGCAAATTGTTAGGCCCTATCAGTCGCTGCCCTGTTTTCTTGATATATACTTACAGAGTCTTACCACAACTTTTTACGTTGGACATTTCTATCACTCAAGTTCCAACCATGAAAATAGAAAGCTTTCTAAGAATTTAAAACAAAGGTAATTTTAATACAAGGATGAGGATGGGGAGAGGGATCAGGGAGGCAGCCCTCAGTTTAGAAAGTGCAGAAATTGGGACCGGCTAAGAGCCAGAGGGAAGAAAGGAGTGGATTACAGAAATCTAGGGTCTTAGCTATCCTGGCAAAAGCTGGACTCAGGGCAGGGCTGTCCAGGCATCATGCATTCAGAAAAGAAACAAACAGTGCCAGATACGCCAGCAAGGTAGAGAAAGAGGAGGAGAAATACTCAGGTATCTCCCTTCCTCCTTTGCCTCAATCTGCCAGTGCTTCCCTTTGGCTTACCCTAGGACAGAAACCCAAGGAAAGCATCCTGCAGAAGTTAGCTCCCTCACCAGATAGAGAGAAGGCCAAGCTGGGGAAGGAATCTTAGAGTAAGCACCAGCACAGCATTACCTTCCCCTCCTCTTTCCATGGAGAAACCAAGCCGCTTCTAGTCAATAGTGAGCTCTGTGCATGTGAATCGAACTTTGCATTCAGTTCCTTCCCTGATGATAATTACATATAATCTCGGGAGACAGTTTTCTGGAAGTGTGGAGCTACAAGTCTCACCTATACCAAAATACAATCTTAAAAATAAACCTAAGTATGATTTTAAATCTTTTTTACAGATATATATAGACTTTTTTACCTTACAAGACTCAGATGTTCTAAAATGTTCTAAATGTTCTGAAATGTAGTTTAAGACAGCTAGTCTAGCAATATAATAAATTCAGTATAACTTCTCCCTTTTGAATAAAACCACCTACCACTTGGTATGAAACTGCAGCAGGGACAATGAGCACAATAAATCTTAATTACATTAACCTTTTTAGTCAGTCATCAATAGATGACTTTGGTCTCCAAATTTCTGGATTGATTTTTATATGGTTTATAAATATAATTCTTAAAGTGCATAATGTAACGCAAATTAATTTCCTGCTTTTAAATTATCAATATTCTAAATATATATATATATATATATATATATATATATATATATTTCTTTTTTTTTTCTGACATTTCCTCTGCGCCATTAACATGACCAAACCTGCTGGAATTGAAGGAGCATGGAAACGACCTTCCTTAGGTAATTGACAATCTCAGCCACTGTACAAATCAATTTCACTGATCTTCAGCAAACTATAAATTAAGAAATGAGGCTACGACAAGCTTATTGATTCCTTGCCAACAATTTTCTCTAATATGCTGCTGCTATTCCATAAATTTAAATGTTTCCACTGTGTCCTCTAAAACTCATACTTAATTATTAACACACTTCCCCATGACATCAACTTCTTTACTAAATGTTGCCTTGTCTCCTAAGAGAAAACTAACTCTTGCTAGAGGACTCTACTACCCCTGTTGGTCTTTCGAAGGAAAACATTCGTTCTCCATCACCCCACCCACTTCAGGGTCTGAATCAGGGCACTTCTTGCTCCTCACTGCTGCTCATATACAATTTCCACACTCTCTTTTGCAAGTGTATCCTCCTTTAAGGCTCACTCATGTCATCGACAGTATAAACTCCAGTTTATACTGGAACTACCAAGCTCATAGCTAGTACACAGCTAGCTCACTGCCATCGCCTTAACTTCTCCCACCAACCCAGCTATCTTCAACATCCATGGGGAGAATAGTCTCTGAAATCTCAGTACCCTGGCTTCCCCTCACCAATGTCCTTCTTCACTCCACTTCAGCCATCTACTCCCATGGCCACCCATCTGGCTTGTTCGTTCGTTTGTCCCCAATACACTAGTGCTCTCAACACATTAGGATCTGTAGTTCTCAACTTTTTCTTTCTCTCGATCTTTCTCTCTTCTCTTTCCTCCCACTCCTCTACATAATATATATATATATATATATATATATATATATATATATACATATATATATACACACACACACATATATATGATTATGTCCATATTCATATATCCATATCCATACACACACACACACACACACACTTCATTGACCTCCCTTTTCTCCCTTACCTCACTATTCTTCTATAATTCTAGACCAGGAGAACACCAACCCTAGGTGAACCCCAGTGTCTTGCCTCGTCTGCACATTGTACTTGGGCAATTGAGATTTGCTGTATAAAATCACAAAGATTGCTTGGGTGAGGGGGGGTGGGGTTATGGACATTGGGGAGGGTATGTGCTATGGTGAGTGCTGTGAAGTGTGTAAACCTGGCGAGTCACAGACCTGTACCCCTGGGGATAAAAATATATTATATGTTTATAAAAATAAAAAAAATCACAAAGATTGATAGATTTATATCACTATAAATTTAAGATCACCAACTTCTGGAAGAAGTTCAGCATTATCCCAAAATATCATTTTGTATCCTTAATCAAGTCTTTGCCCTGTTTAACATTACCACTATTTAAACAGTATTTAAAATTTAATACCACACATCAGATGTATTGCTTTGTTGCTTTCCCACCTGCTCTCAACAGATGACCTTTCCTTCAACTTCACAGAAATAACAAAAGTGAAATAGAGTGCATCTCCTTCAGTGCCCAGACTATGGCTCTCTATTTATCTTTTCTTTTTCCCCTCTTCCCCCATCCTCTTGTTACTACATGTTTTAGGCCAGTGGTTCTCAAAGGTTAGTTTCCAAATAAGCAACATCAGGGACTTGACAGAAATAGAAATTCTCTGGCCTGCTGTATCAGAAATTCTCAGAGGAGACCCAATGATTTACATTTTCACAAGTCCTCCAGGTGATTCTGATGCATGCTCAAGTTTGAGAACAACTACCTGACACTGGCCCTTCTCTCTGTATTCTGGATATCACCTAACACCATGTTCTTGGGTTTGGAGAAATAGCACCAACACCCCCCACCCACTCCCACCACCTCATCTAATACCTGGTTATTTCAGTGGACTCTTAATTCATCTCTCCACTTCAGTCTTCCCCCGCATGAAACTAATTCTCCACCTTGCAACCAGTGTGATTCTTTGGGGACTAAATTTGTTAGTGTCATTCTGTATCTCAAAGCCTATCAAAGCTTTCCCTTCACCATTAGCATAGTATGCAATCTTTTGAGCTGTCTTACAGGCCTTTCAAATTCTGGGGTCTGTCTCCCCCAGCCTGTACAATCCATCTCCTTGAATTTTAATATTCTAGACATCCTGGAATTCTTTTTGTGCCCTTCATACCATGTCTTTTCTGGTCTTCAGTTCTTCATGGATGTTGATTCCTCATCTTGGAACATTCTTCCTGCACACTGTTTCTTCTGGCTAAGTCTGATTTTCCTTCATGTCCCAAGTCAGAACATGCTTCATTGTAGAGTCCAAGCCTGGTCTTCAGACTAGAATGAAGCTTATTCCTGTATGCTTTCTTCACTCCATGTTCACCTCCAATCATCACCTTTTTCTAGTGTCTGTTGTCAATGCCAGACTACAAACTATTTGATGCCAGAAACTACATTCACCTCACTCATGCTGTATACTTTGAACCCAGCATAATACCTATGTCTGGCACAAGATATGTGCTCAATAAATATCTACTGAATGAATAAATAAATGAATGAATTCCAAAATGTTTGTGTTTTAGGTCTTCGTTTTCACTTCCCTTTAAAAATATCCTTCCTGGGGCGCCTGGGTGGCTCAGTGGGTTGGGGCCTCTGCCTTCGGCTCGGGTCGTGATCTCGGGGTCCTGGGATCAAGTCCCGCATCGGGGTCTCTGCTCGGCGGGGAGCCTGCTTCCTCCTCTCTCTGCCTTCCTCTCTGCCTGCTTCTGATCTGTTTCTGTCAAAGAAATAAATAAAATCTTTAAAAAAAAAAATCCTTCCTGCTGGGGCACCTGGGTGGCTCAGTGGGTTGAAGCCCCTGCCTTGGCTCGGGTTGTGATCCCAGGATCCTGGAATCGAGCCCCGCATCGGGCTCTCTGCTCAGCAGGAAGCCTGCTTCCTCCTCTCTCTCTCTGCCTGCCTCTCTGCCTACTTGTGATCTGTCTGTCAAATAAATAAAATCTTTAAAAAAAATATCCTTCCTGCTAAATGCTCTTCCCTTTTTTCCCCTCCATAACTTCTTTCATTATTCTTCTAAATTAAATGCCCAGATCTGTGGTTGTCAGTCTGTGTGCCAAGGTACCCCAGAATGCCTTAGCAAACTCAGAGGGTGCCATGAGATATTTCCAATTGTCAATGGAAGCATAGCAACATCTGTCAGATATTGTGCAAAGTAGTACCTAGAGGGAGTTAGAAGCTTTATCATTAGATAACCACATTTCTTTAAAAAAAAAAGTCTTATCTTTGTAAATCTGAGTTTTCATCAGTGCCTATGATAATTTCCATGATCACATGGAAATTAAAATGGTACAGAAACTAATGTAGAAGTGTCCAATTTGATTTAAAAACTTTGAGAAGATGTATAGCACCCAACAGACACTGATTTATTAGAACATAAATATTCTTTAAGTTGTTTGGACCTAATTACTTAATAAGCAAAACTATTAAGTATTTCTTTTGGCCCAGAAGTACTATGCAAAACTACCAGAACACTAAAGATGCTGAGAAGGTCTGGGGGCCTCTGTCCTTATCAATTGTGAATATTCCTTTACGTGACCTCCCCTTGCCTTCCTGTCCTATTTTTATTTATATTCCCACCCAGTTGTTGTTATTTATTTATTTATTTATTTGACAGAGAGATAGAGAGAGAGCACAAGTACGCAGAGTGACAGGCAGAGGGAGAGAGAGAAGCAAGCTCTCTGCTAAGCAGGGAGCCTGATGCAGGGCTTGATTCCAGAACCCTGGAATCATGACCTGAGTGGAAGGTAGCCGCTTAACCAAGTGAGTCACCCAGGTGCCCCCAGTTGTTGCTTATTATGATTTCTTTCAATTTGTTCTTTTGGGTAATCATGATATATCTGCTTAGTGTCTTTGGTTCTGATTCTTTTTTCCTGATCTCTATCATGATTTCTTTCGCTTCTCCTCTGTAACAATTTCTAAATCACCCTATTATTATTATCTATTTATTGCCCTGAAATATTACATTGTAAAGAAAAGAAAGTTGACTTTGTAACACTCTATGTGCACACACATAAAAGTATGCTTTATGTGCTGTGTGTGCGCATGCGTGTGTGTGAAACCAATCATGTGCCTCAGCCTTCTTCTAAAAGGGACGTGTCATAGTGATTTGACCTCACACAATTATGGAGGCTGGTGGAACAGTCTCTGTAAGGCTTGTTATCTACACACCTGATGCTGCACCATATGCAGGCAGTCAAGAAGAGAAGATAGATGTAAGGTTGGAGAGAGCAAGGTAAAGCTGGAACTCACAAGCACAAAATGAGCCTCAATCTATGTCAGTTCTCTTGCTTCTGACCTTAGCGGTATGGGTGTCCAGCAAAAGCTGGGTCTCTTCATCATGAAATTAAACACACATGCATACACCAGAAGGAAGGTCAGAAGACAGCAGTTACAGGTCCAGGGAGCACGTTGCAACAGCTGCGAGAGGCAGCAGATCGCCAATAGCTTGTGTGCGCCACAGAACAGCTGCTGCCTCACTGCTACCTCCCTTGGGGCTCACTCTGGCCTGAAACATTCAGGAAGGGGCATTCTGGGAGATGGAATTCAGCCTAGTTAAGTAGATACCAAAAGCCACCACAGCCATAGTACCTCGTTCCTTTACCAAAGTAACTGATAGTACAATTATAAGCAAAATATGTGTTCATTAAAAGATCGCTATCAGATCAGATAAAGGGCTAGTGTCCAAAATCTATAAAGAACTTAGCAAACTCAACACCCAAACAACAAATAATCCAATCAAGAAATGGGCAGAGGACATGAACAGACATTTCTGCAAAGAAGACATCCAGATGGCCAACAGACACATGAAAAAGTGCTCCACATCACTCGGCATCAGGGAAATACAAATCAAAACCACCATGAGATATCACCTCACACCAGTCAGAATGGCTAAAATTAACAAGTCAGGAAATGACAGATGCTGGCGAGGATGCGGAGAAAGGGGAACCCTCCTACACTGTTGGTGGGAATGCAAGCTGGTGCAACCACTCTGGAAAACAGCATGGAGGTTCCTCAAAATGTTGAAAATAGAACTACCCTATGACCCAGCAATTGCACTGCTGGGTATTTACCCTAAAGATACAAACGTAGTGATCCAAAGGGGCACGTGCACCCGAATGTTTATAGCAGCAATGTCTACAATAGCCAAACTATGGAAAGAACCTAGATGTCCATCTACAGACGAATGGATAAAGAAGATGTGGTATATATACACAATGGAATACTATGCAGCCATCAAAAGAAATGAAATCTTGCCATTTGTGACAACGTGGATGGAACTAGAGGGTATCATGCTTAGCGAAATAAGTCAATCGGAGAAAGACAACTATCATATGATCTCCCTGATATGAGGGAGAGGAGATGCAACATGGGGGGTTAAGGGGGTAGGAGAAGAATAAATGAAACAAGATGGGATTGGGAGGGAGACAAACCATAAGTGACTCTTAATCTCACAAAACAAACTGAGGGTTGATGGGGGGAGGGGGGTTGGGAGGGGGTGGTGGGGTTATGGATATTGGGGAGGGTATGTGCTATGGTGAGTGCTGTGAAGTGTGTAAACCTGGCGATTCACAGACCTGTACCCCTGGGGATAAAAATATATGTTTATAAAAAATAAAATTTAAAAAAAAATGCTCAAAAAAAAAAAAAGATCGCTATCAGAAACTCAATATATAATAAATAGTAAGTGGGTGGTTTGAGAAGAAGTTGAGAGAAGTGGAGGCAGTAGGTAATGGGATTGACAGTGGGTAACAGGACTGACTTTCAAGCAGATGATGAAGAGGTAGTGTTTCAGTGAGGGAAAATGGCAAAGTCCCAGAGGCGGAATAAACGGGCATTCCAAGGCAACTGTAGATCTAGTCAGAGCAAAGGGTCTGTGAAACAATGAGTGGGTCAATGAGTCTGGAAAGGAAGGTTGGCACCAGACCACAGTGCCCGAGGCCAAACCTATTTCTGGTTTTGTTTTACAGACAGATGAAAAGTTCTCATGGTTTATCCAATTCACTGCTTTCTGTTCTGATTGTTTGTGCCTGTTTTCCATCTTTATTTTTCTCTACTCTACTCTGTGAAATGATTCTCCACCCTTATATTAATGTCATGTATTGGGTGTAATGCAACATTATATCGTATAGAAAAGGAAATTTGTTTAGCCTCGTTGTAAGGTAAGTGGGGTGTGGGATACAAACAGGAATTTAAGACAGTGACCCTGCTGACAGTGTGCAAGGATAAGAGGAAACTGAAAACATACATAACCTTCTCTCCCAGAAGCATTCCTCACAAACTAAAACTGGAAGTCAGACTACAATTTAGAGTCTTGGGCTATGACTCAAGCTTCTTCCCATACTTTGTAGGACTCTCATCTGCCCAATATTCTTATAAGCCATGCTACTCTTTCTATGCAGAAGATGGTTAAACACCTTCCATCCACACTTTATGGCCCCTTGATAAGAAAGGCTGACTCCAGTGAGATTCATGCTGGGTTGGCAGTAAGCTCAATGGCATCCCAATAAGTTTGCCTTAGCTCTACGTCCTCTCCTGTGGAGCTTCTGGTACTAGGACAGCCAGCTCCTCCTGGAGGTGATAGCATCTTCAGACCTTCCCCCCTGGGATGAAGCATCTCCAGGAACCTATGTCTACTAATTGCTCCTGCCGGCTACAATCAGCAACTAATAGTCTTTCATTGGACAGAAACCCACTCTCACCCCACAGTCTTCTGTTTTAGTGGCTCGAGAAAGAACCACAGCAGGGACCCCTGCAAAGCTTGTTTTAGTGGAAAGAGCTCTGGGCTGAGATCCAGGAGAGCTGGATTGCAATCCCTGTTCTGTAGCTCATTAGCTGGGAGATCGTGGGTACAAGCAAGATATAGCCTGGGTGAACTTTGTAAAATAAGTTGGTTAAGTTAGATACTCCCTAGGGTTTCTTCCAGCTTTAATTTTTTTATTTCAAGATATGCTAATTAAAATGAAATCCAAATTTTGCTTATCAGATGGCAAAAATGAAAAGAATACTACTAGTCACTGTTGGCATGGCCTGTTACACTGCAGATGAGAGGATCAAATTAGTAAGAAAAAGAAGCTAAACATTTGCCATGATATAGAAAAGCTGTTAAAATACACATATTCTCAGGAATCCTCAGCCCTAGAATGATTGATTTCAAGGACATATCCTGCATATATGTGATGACATAGCTATTTTTATATACATTACAACATTGCTAATAATGATAAAAACTTAGAAATAATAAAATATGCACTAAGTCATGATCAAAGAAATTATAGTAAATTCACGCAATGGCAAAGCATAACGCAACTTTAAAACACTGTAGAGAAACACTTAATAAAATGGAAAAGTTCTCAGGGTGCCTGGGTGGCCCAGTGGGTTAAAGCCTCTGCCTTCAGCTCAGGTCATGATCTCAGTGGCCTGGGATCGAGCCCCATGTCAGGCTCTCTGCTCAGCAGGGAGCCTGCTTCCTCCTCTCTCTCTCTCTGCCTGCCTCTCTGCCTACTTGAGATCTCTGTCTGTCAAATAAATAAAATCTTTCAAAAAAATGGAAAAGTTCTCTATATTAATATATAAAAGGAAGTGACTTACTTAATATTTCATTAAGGCATCCACTGTGATCTCAATTTTGTTATACAAACATCAATATATAACAATGCTTCCCCAGCTCTGACCTGTCTGTGATAAAGCCATGCCGTCTTTAACAGTTGAGAACATACGTGAGCCCCCATTCTTCAGAAATCCATGCTTCTATCAGGTTCCCCATTCAGGATTGTCTAGGACTCTCAAAGAAAGCTTACTTCCCCCAACATCCACTGCTCGTCCAAAGGGCTAATAGTGGGTCTATACCGCAGTATAACTGACTTGCAAGTCTTCTCTCTTCCAATACAATTAGCTCCAAGTGAAAAATCTATAGAAATTTGAAAGAGTCATCTTTTCAAAACCCAAACCTGATTCTCCCTGCCTTTCTTCTCCTTTTTAAAACTATGGTTTGCCATGACTCTAAGGGTAAAGAAAAAATATGTTAAGAGTCCTACAAACTCAGGCGCCTGGGTGGCTCAGTTGTTGGACATCTGCCTTTGGCTCAGGTCATGATCCCAGGGTCTGGGAATGGAGTCCCACATGGGGCTCTCTGTTCAGTGGAAAGCCTGCTTCTCCCTCTCCCACTCCCCCAGCTTGTGTTCCCTCTTTCACTGTGTCTTTCTCTTCAAACAAATAAATAAAATCATTAAAAAAAAAGAGCCCTACAAACTCCTATAGTCTTGCCTGACACACCTTCTATGTGCCTCTCCAGCCTCAACATATCACAGCCTCTCTTTCCACTCCAGCCACACTGGGTCTTCTCTCAGTCCTTCATATTCTTCCGGTTCCCTAGGTTCTTTGCACCTACAATTTAGTTCTCTTCCTACAAATTTCTTGCCCTGCTGTTTCACTTAGTTAATCCTTACTCATGCTTTTGTTTTCAGTTTGTCATTTTCTCAGAGAAGGGACCTTAAGGCTACCAGACTTGGTAAATTATCCATATTACATATTCACACAGCATCATGTAGCTTTCTGTTATAGCACGTGATCACACTTGCAAATCTACATTTTAATCATATGACTTGGCTAATAAAGAGAAGCTGTGACTATCTCTCCTTCTCCTCCTCCCCCTTCTAATTCCCCTAGCCCTCCATTTTCTACTTCTTCTTCTCCTTCATCAATATTTCACTTATAGCTAGCACCGTGCCTAGTACATATTTCTGGAATGAATAAACACAGTATATTTCAGGCTCCTTCCTAGTAGAAGTGAGGGGTCAGAATGACCCCTACAATTGAGAATCTCCACCCATCTCCACATCCTGAGCCCAGGACCCTAACTGTCTCTTTATCCCTGAAAAAAGAAAAGGTCTCCCCACCATGCCAACCAGGCCTGCTTGGTGGAGATGTCCAAGTATTTGGAAAAAACTCCTGCCTCTATTCACAAATTGTGGCCTGAATTCCAAGGTCTGGAGAAGCCATTATGATATATCATAGCCCTTTCTCAAAACACAGACTGTTCAGGCCTAAATACTATTCTAAATAAAATCACACTAAGATAGACCCAGCTCACTGCACAGTCTTCCCTCCGGGGTTGGTACAGCCTCAGGATCTGCTACAATAAGATTTCCTGAGGACGAACAATAATTTTAGCCATAGGACAGCCTAAATCCAAATGCAGGGAAAACAAATTACCTACTTCCGGAGCACCCCAATTCTGCTAATGATAATCTCAATTAATATTACTAAATAGATTAGTTAATATCTCAGATTCAAGCATTAGCATTTGGACCACTTCTCTAGCCTTACTTGAGAAATTACCTGATATTTACAAGTAGAAAATAGATCAATTTCATAAAAAGGGAGTTTTCCATAGATGCAAAGGACAATTTTTATCCTAAGTAAGAGAAGCTGTTTACAACCCTCCAAAATGGCACTTTCCTCGCTTCCACCTTTCAAGAGCTTCTTCTCCCAAGGTATCTGTCTACTCACACAAAGACACACACAGGCATATGCTCACAGAGGATCATTCCAGGGCTGGTTTGTCCTCAGAATGAGTAGTTCTGGACTCTGTGTTGATCATGGCCCAAGACACTAAACAGAAGGGGGTAATGGTGAGGTGAGCCTCAGGGTGATCCTCCTTGACTGGTATCCTGCAGTTCAAAAAGGTCAGTCTAAGATGATCTCTTGTCAGTTTGGCTACACAAGGGAGCTAATTGCCCAGACTCAAGGAAAAAGAAAAGAGCTGAAGCAACTGTTTCTCTGGAACATTCTAACAGATTGAATAACAGAATGTTTCAGATTCCCTTGGATATCATCTGTCCATTAGTAGAAAACCCAACTTAGTAAAACTTCAGTGCCCAAAATTAGTGTATTCATATATATTTTAAATTTTTGAGCAAAGAGAAAAGAAAGGAGAGGAATCGGGTAGTCCAAGGGGCTGAACTATGGATAAGTAATTAATGAATATCTTTTTTTAAAAAAACTTTGTTAGGCAATGGTTAGCAAAATGTTGAAAGATTAAGGTTGCTTTTTTTTTTTTTAAGATTTTATTGATTTCACAGACAGAGATCACAAGTAGGCAGAGAGGCAGGCTGAGAGGGAAGGGGAAGCAGGCTCCCTGCCGAGCAGAGAGCCCAATGAGGGGGCTTGATCCCAGGACCCTGGGATCATGACCTGAGATGAAGGGAGAGGCTTTAACCCACTGAGCCACCCAGGTTCCCCTAAGGTTGCTTTTTTTAAAAGAAATACCTTGAGGGAAAAAAAGCAAATCTATACAAGAATTTTGCATTTTAATAAAAACAGCACTATATTTAAAATGTTGATAATACCATATGCTGTATTTACAAGGATTTAGTGGAAAACTAGATACGATTACAAAGGACTATATAGACAGCCCAGTATTTGGAGAGTAGTTCTCCTCTTCTCAAGTCCACGACCTGTGCTCTTTCACTATAATATAATTAAAGTGTTTAACATGTTTCTAGTAAAACATGTACTTATGTGTTGTGATAACATGGCCCTTACATGACAGTCTTTCCAGAAATATAGCAGATACTCCCCTACACATACACCTCAGTGCATATTACTACTCATACTTCTACAGGGATTTAAGAGTTTGTATAAAAACTTTAAACTTCTACCCTCAGAGCATAACTACTTCCTGTATACAGAAGTGTTTCCAATTTTAATGGAAATCATCTTAATTTCCCCCAAGAATATGTGTATCTTTCTAAATAGTGAGAATAACAAAATTCAAACAGTTAATTGCCTAATGCAAATATAACTGAGAGACATTGCATAGGAAATGAATTTTTGCTAACAAAAACTAATAGAGACCCACTAAGAAAGCAAGCCCGAAGAAAATTAATTCTTACATGAACTTTAAAATACAGCAAACTGAATGCCTCTCGTTGAAAATGTCCATCAGTACTAAAAAATACACTGCCAGTTTTGCATTAATCTATGAAATGTATTCCTATAGAAACACAGAATTCAATTTGTCTTTCATAAACTATGTATACACATATCCTCTTCCATTGAAAACATACCCAGCTGCATGAAACAAACTATCTTCTTCCAAAACTGTGGCAGAAATAAAATTCTATAGTAACTACAGTCTTAAAACTGCCTTAGAAATTTCACACAGGAGCAATCATTTGGTATTTAGACATATAGGTGTCACATTTATATATATCTTCTACTATCCCCACACCCACAAAATGTTTTCCTTTGCCACATGGCATAAACAGTCAAAAATATTCCCAGGATCCACTGATTGTCAGGTGGTCAAAGTAGCTGGCTACTAGTATATGAGAGTGATTCCACATATGTCCACTTTGAAATAACTTTGAGCACTACATCTTGCTAAGAGCATTGGGGCATAGGCTATAAACAAAAATCACCCAAGGTCATCCTTTCATTAAATTTAAAACCTCTAATAGAAAAAACATGTGGAACTATAGTTCTATAATATCAGAAGCCAAAGGAGACATAAAGGAAAGACAAATTAATTTCATAAAGGAAAGACAAATTAATTCCAAGGAAGTTGTAGGTCAGGGAAAATGCCCTAAAGAAAGTGACCCTTTGAGTCAAATTTGGTGGGAGAGGTAGACTTTTATATAGAGAGGAAGAAAAGGGCATTTCAGACTGAGGGAATAGCTAGAAGAATGGCCAGAAGGCAGGCAGGTGCAGGGCATATCAGGGAAAGGTGATTTCTTTTGTTTGTTAAGAGATGGAGGTAGAGAAGGAAGAGAAAGGATGTAGTGGAAAAACAACCTGGAGAGCTAGATCAGGACCAGATCGTGAAGGAATATGAGTCTCATATTAAGTCATGTACACTTTAGTTTGCTGTACAGGGAGCCATTGGGAGGTTCTGAAGAGAATGAGATCTCCGCCTTAAGAACAGTTGGGAGAATTTGGGAAAGGAAGCAATACTATAGTGTCTTTTCAGGCCTAAACTAGGATAGGCCAATTACAGTGGGAATTGAAAAGAGACCTTATCAAAAAGTTGACAGGAGAAAAAGAAATTCAAATGGCCAATCAACATGTGAAAAGATGCTAAATTTCACTCATCATTAGGTGTTTCACACTAGAGCAAGGAGATGCCATTTCTAATCTCATCAGATAGGCAAGAGTGAAAAATATTGATAATATGCAATTATCAGCAAGAACATGAAAAAATGGGATGGAACTTTCCATGATGTTAAGAAAGAGTCCAAATTTATAAAACCTTTTTGGAATAACTATCCAAACTTCAGATTTAAACTTGAGATTACATTCCCTTTGATCTACTGATTACTCAAGTATTCAAACACACACACACACACACACACACACACACACACAAATATAATGCTGAATTGGAAAACATGGAAACAGATAGCAACAGGAAAGTGATAACTGATTAATAATTTATGGTATAAATATTCAATATAGTTGAATTCTGCACAATCCTTAAAAAGGAATGAGGCAAATTTATACACCATGGAAGTTTTCATAATATATTATTATCTGTTTACATAGGAAGAGGAGGGACAATGGCAAAAAGATGTGATTAGGTTCCTAAGCCTGATGTGTATGTGTAAATAAAGAGACCAATAGACAAGGCTAAAATGATATAAAGCAGACTGTCCCTCTAAACTTAGAAAATGGGATCAGGAGAAAGAGAGGAGCTGGCAAGGAAAAACTTCTACTTTTCGCGTCATACAATTTGAGGTTCTTCAAAT